>NC_084483.1:188527817-189145317 GCF_030035675.1 Rhineura floridana | reverse complement strand
ACATTTATCCTATGGTAATTATGTTCTTAGGAATTCTTTCTAAAAGTTACCTGAACATTACACACAATTACCAACCTCATTGGATGCAAGTCAAACATAGGAGGCTGAAGTTCTGCTAGTTCTATAGCAGTTATTCCAACAGCCCATAAGTCACAAAGTTGATTATATCCACCCTTCCTTTCAACTGCAGCAACTTCAGGGGCCATCCTAAAAGTAAGAGAACAATAGATTGGAAAATGCAATAAGTTCTCATTCCTGCATTTATGGAAAATAATGCAGCCCAAACACTTTTCAGTAAATTTCAGTTATTCTCACTGATGTTCATTACACTTTTAATTAAGCCACAAACTGCAAATTCCTTTCCACTTCCATGATTCCCAATGCCAAGTCAAGGTTGTTGCTTTTCCACATTGCCTGCCAACTTTTCAGTCAGCAACTGAAACCGTTACCATTAACAGCAGACAATATCATGCATCTCCATGTTGTAAATGTTATAATTGTGTGTATATATTCGAATTGCTGTTCAGGGCATTAACAGGCCAGGCTGCTTTTCGTCTGGCCAATTCTTCTGGCCTAACTTTGCCCCAAGTAGCATGTGCATAAATGAGGCTGGGAAAGCCAAAGCCTCACTGTGGCAAGTCACTTAAAAACTGGGCCACAATCCACATTAAATCCCTGACTACCCAAACACTCCAAAATGAGAAGGAGGCGGCGAAAAGGGTTCAAAAGCCAATTCATAAATCCTGATTTGGTCATGCCCATCCTGTAGGTATTCCAGTATGCCGAAGGATTTCCCCACCCAATTCAAGGAAAAGATCAGCTCTAGGTGTGCATCATGTTATATTTTTAGTAATGTAACAAGAATTAAGGACAATTAACCAATTGTCCTTAAAGGACAATTAAAGGACAATTACCAATACGGTGTTCCAATGAAAGATTTCCTTTTAGCAATTGTAGCTGTTATTTGTGCTGCTACTCCAAAATCAGCTGTAAAAGATTTGAAAACAATGTGATGTAATAATTTACATACTTATTGCACAAAACAGAACAGAGTTTTATCTTTATTAACTGGTTAGGACAACGTTTGAAAGCCCTTGTAACATTTGTTTGATATTTCTCTCTCAGAATATTATCCTCCAACAAGGTGCAAGAAATTACGCTTTCATTAAAGCCTATAGATAAGGACTACATAAGCAATTTCTTCCCAATTCCAAGGTAATTGGCACTGGGCTGTCTTACAGCCCACTCCTATACTCTTATTTAAATTGTCTTCATTTAAACTGTTTTGTTAAAAATAATTTTTGGTCAAAATTGAAAGGAAGCTACAAGCGTATGTAGATGAAAAATGCATGCTCAAACAAAGTCTTCTAGTTTTCAGTGCAGCAATTCTGGCAGCTGAAGAGGAAAGTCTTTTTTTTAAAAAAATGAAAAAATAAACAGCTGCTTGTCTCTCCACAAGTTCTTTTAGTAAAGTTTTTAAAGCAAACACTTGCCAGGAACTTCTTTGCATTGTAATTATAAGCTTTATGCTTTCCCCAGCTAAGATACTGATAATGATAGCATATATGGAAGTGAGTATATATAGACATACTTACCTAATTTCACATGGCCATTATCAGTTAAAAGAATATTTGCACCCTGAAGAGAAAAAATGGCAACACACAGCTTTTTAGATTTCATGTTGTTTTAACTGTTTTGACACTACAATAAGAACATAAGAACATAAGAAGAGCCTGCTGGATCAGGCCAGTGGCCCATCTAGTCCAGCATCCTGTTCTCACAGTGGCCAACCAGGTGCCTGGGGGAAGCCCGCAAGCAGGACCCGAGTGCAAGAACACTCTCCCCTCCTGAGGCTTCCGGCAACTGGTTTTCAGAAGCATGCTGCCTCTGACTAGGGTGGCAGAGCACAGCCATCATGGCTAGTAGCCATTGATAGCCCTGTCCTCCATGAATTTGTCTAATCTTCTTTTAAAGCCATCCAAGCTGGTGGCCATTACTGCATCTTGTGGGAGCAAATTCCATAGTTTAACTATGCGCTGAGTAAAGAAGTACTTCCTTTTGTCTGTCCTGAATCTTCCAACATTCAGCTTCTTGGAATGTCCACGAGTTCTAGTATTATGAGAGAGGGAGAAGAACTTTTCTCTATCCACTTTCTCAATGCCATGCATAATTTTATACACTTCTATCATGTCTCCTCTGACCCGCCTTTTCTCTAAACTAAAAAGCCCCAAATGCTGCAACCTTTCCTCGTAAGGGAGTCGCTCCATCCCCTTGATCATTCTGGTTGCCCTCTTCTGAACCTTTTCCAACTCTAGAATATCCTTTTTGAGATGAGGCGACCAGAACTGTACACAGTATTCCAAATGCGGCCGCACCATAGATTTATACAACGGCATGATATCGGCTGTTTTATTTTCAATACCTTTCCTAATTATTGCTAGCATGGAATTTGCCTTTTTCACAGCTGCCGCACACTGGGTTGACATTTTCATCGTGCTGTCCACTACAACCCCGAGGTCTCTCTCCTGGTCGGTCACCGCCAGTTCAGACCCCATGAGCGTATATGTGAAATTAAGATTTTTTTGCTCCAATATGCATAATTTTACACTTGTTTATATTGAATTGCATTTGCCATTTTTCCGCCCATTCACTCAGTTTGGAGAGGTCTTTTTGGAGCTCTTTGCAATCCCTTTTTGTTTTAACAACCCTGAACAATTTAGTGTCGTCAGCAAACTTGGCCACTTCACTGCTCACTCCTAATTCTAGGTCATTAATGAACAAGTTGAAAAGTACAGGTCCCAATACCGATCCTTGAGGGACTCCACTTTCTACAGCCCTCCATTGGGAGAACTGTCCGTTTATTCCTACTCTCTGCTTTCTGCTTCTTAACCAATTCCTTATCCACAAGAGGACCTCTCCTCTTATTCCATGACTGCTAAGCTTCCTCAGAAGCCTTTGGTGAGGTACCTTGTCAAACGCTTTTTGAAAGTCTAAGTACACTATGTCCACTGGATCACCTCTATCTATATGCTTGTTGACACGCTCAAAGAATTCTAATAGGTTACTGAGACAGGACTTTCCCTTGCAGAAGCCATGCTGGCTCTGCTTCAGCAAGGCTTGTTCTTCTATGTGCTTAGTTAATCTAGCTTTAATCATACTTTCTACCAGTTTTCCAGGGACAGAAGTTAAGCTAACCGGCCTGTAATTTCCGGGATCCCCTCTGGATCCCTTTTTGAAGATTGGTGTTACATTTGCCACTTTCCAGTCCTCAGGCACGGAGGAGGACCCGAGGGACAAGTTACATATTTTAGTTAGCAGATCAGCAATTTCACCTTTGAGTGCTTTGAGAACTCTCGGGTGGATGCCATCCGGGCCCGGTGATTTGTCAGTTTTTATATTGTCCATTAAGCTTAGAACTTCCTCTCTCGTTACCACTATTTGTCTTAGTTCCTCAGAATCCCTTCCTGCAAATGTTAGTTCAGGTTCAGGGATCTGCCCTATATCTTCCACTGTGAAGACAGATGCAAAGAATTCATTTAGCTTCTCTGCAATCTCCTTATCGTTCTTTAGTACACCTTTGACTCCCTTATCATCCAAGGGTCCAATTGTCTCCCTAGATGGTCTCCTGCTTTGAATGTATTTATAGAATTTTTTGTTGTTGGTTTTTATGTTCTTAGCAATGTGCTCCTCAAATTCTTTTTTAGCATCCCTTATTGTCTTCTTGCATTTCTTTTGCCAGAGTTTGTGTTCTTTTTTATTTTCTTCATTCGGACAAGACTTCCATTTTCTGAAGGAAGACTTTTTACCTCTAAGAGCTTCCTTGACTTTGCTCGTTAACCATGCTGGCATCTTCTTGGCCCTGGCGGTACCTTTTCTGATCTGCGGTATGCACTCCAGTTGAGCTTCTAATATAGTGTTTTTAAACAACTTCCAAGCATTTTCGAGTGATGTGACCCTCTGGACTTTGTTTTTCAGCTTTCTTTTTACCAATCCCCTCATTTATGTGAAGTTTCCTCTTTTGAAGTCAAGTGTGACCGTGTTGGATTTTCTTGCCAATTGGCCAGTTACATGTATGTTTAATTTAATAGCACTGTGGTCACTGCTCCCAATCGGTTCAACAACACTTACATCTCGCACCAGGTCCCGGTCCCCACTGAGGATTAAGTCCAGGGTTGCCGTCCCTCTGGTCGGTTCCATGACCAACTGGTCTAGGGAATAATTTAGAATATCTAGAAACTTTGCTTCTTTGTCATGACTGGAACACATATGCAGCCAGTCTATGTCCGGGTAGTTGAAGTCACCCATTACTACCACATTTCCTAGTTTGGATGCTTCCTCAATTTCATATCTCATCTCAAGGTCTCCCTGAGCATTTTGATCAGGGGGACGATAGATCGTTCCCAGTATTAAGTCCCTCCTGGGGCACGGTATCACCACCCACAACGATTCTGTGGAGGAGTCTGGCTCTTTTGGGGTTTCGAGCTTGCTGGATTCAATGCCTTCTTTCACGTATAGAGCGACTCCGCCACCAATACGTCCTTCCCTGTCCTTCCGATATAGTTTATATCCAGGGATAACCGTATCCCACTGGTTTTCTCCATTCCACCAGGTCTCCGTTATGCTCACTATATCAATGCTCTTCTCTAAGACCAAGCACTCCAGTTCTCCCATCTTGGTTTGCAGGCTCCTAGCATTAGCGTACAGGCACTTGTAAGCAGTGTCTCTCTTCAAGTGTCTTTGGCACTTGTGGTTAGGCCTGTGGTAATTTTGCTCTTCTGAATTTATATCCTGTGCCCCTGCTCTCACAATGCCTACTTCTAGGCCTACCCCTTTTAAAATTTCATCATTTCTTTGGTTTTTATCCCAGGGGGGAGGTTTATTCCGAACCGGACCTTTCTCAGCTCCTGTCGGGTTTCCCCCCTCAGTCAGTTTAAAAGCTGCTCTGCCACCTTTTTAATTTTAAGTGCCAGCAGTCTGGTTCCATTCTGGTTCAAGTGGAGCCCGTCCCTTTTGTACAGGCCCGGCTTGTCCCAAAATGTTCCCCAGTGCCTAACAAATCCGAACCCTTCCACCCGACACCATCGTCTCATCCACGCATTGAGACTGCGAAGCTGGGCCTGTCTGGCTGGTCCTGCGCGTGGAACTGGTAGCATTTCAGAGAAAGCCACCTTGGAGGTCCTGGCTTTCAGCATCCTACCTAGCAACCTAAATTTTGCTTCCAGGACCACACGGCTGCATTTCCCCATGTCGTTGGTGCCAACGTGCACCACGACCACTGACTCCTTCCCAGCACTGTCTACCAAACTATCCAAACGATAATCCAATTATGATAAAAAGAACTATCCAATGATAATATTTATGTATTTAGAATATAAATGGAACAAAGCTATAGTACCATACTTGTTTATATTAAAAAAGAGGGATGGCCAGAGCTTGGAAAAGTTACTTTTTAAAACTACAACTCCCATCAGCCCCAGCCAACATGGCCACTGAATTGGGCTGATGGGAGTTGTAGTTCAAAAAAAGTAACTTTTCCAAGCTCTGGCAAATACACAGAGAAACCTTGCCCATCCTCATGTCAAGATTATAGATCTGCCTATTCACATATCAAGACAAATTAAAACAAATGCCTCAAAGAAGATGTTCTAATAAGAATGTATCATGTCATTCTGAAATATGACCCAGTAGCATTGCAAGGTTCTATCAAGTAAAACTGGAACAAAGTAAACTTGTGCAAAGATACACTGTGTACTAGCCCCCTTCTTGGCTTCACTAGAAAATAACATTTTGGGTACCACAAACTACACATATTTATTTATTCATTTATAAAAGTATTTCTGTACCACCATATCATAAAATACCAAGGTGCTGCACAATGATAAAAGATAAAACACCAATAAAAACAATAAAATAATACTTAAAATGACCAATAAAGTTTACACAGCTGCAAAGGCCTGATGGCATAAAAAGGTTAAAAGCAAGGACACCTGCCCAATTTCTGTTGGAAGAGTGTTCCATGAATCCCATTATAAAATGCTGTCCATACAGAAGTATTATTATTAAATTTATATTCCACTCTTCTTCCCATACATTGTGCCTCCCTAAATATTGAAAAATATTGTGCTTCTCTAAAATCATCAGCTTGGATACAAACTAACCCAAGGTAATTTTCATCAGAGGGAGGGGTACAAAGGCCAAGTTTCCCACTGATACTTTTTCATAATTTCTTAAACAATGATGCAAATCACCACCAAACCATGTTAATTTACAATTAAATAAAATATTACACACACTATATTGAAGCAGATACTATACTTTTTTAGGCAACTTCATTTTTACTAATTTTAGAACATGTCACAGAATATATTTTTAAATGACTAAATTGCTGTCTACTATATTGCACAGATTGGTTAACATTAACCAGGTTCTCTACGAGGAAAAGTGGGTTGGATTCAGGTTCATTCCACCCATATAAGGCATTTGATTAAGCAAAAAATCCTGTGGGAGGCCTTTTGCAGATACCTTTTCCCCCTACAGCCTCCAATACCACTTCTTCTGCTGTTCTGGAGAATCCCCCAGACGGAAGGGAGAATCAGCAAAAGTTGCCTCAATTCTCCTGGTGGGAATGTTCCCCAAGTAGAATTCCCCTGTTCCTGTAAAAAGGAGCAAAATCTGTATCCAACCCTTAGCACTGACAATTACTTTTAAAAAAATAAATATTTAAGTTTGATTTTAAAAATCAAATATTATTGCCTCCAGGATTATGGCATGGGAGATGGTGTTAAGAAGGCTACAGTAAGGAGGAGGAATCAGTTAAAGTCAAACACCCTCCCTCCTTACATGTGTAAGCAAAAAGTGCCTCAAACGGGGCCATCTTTGGATCTAAGCCAATTTCCTGCCCAATATACACAACTGTCAAATAAAATTCAGGGAAGATTAAGGGCCAATGTTATTTCAACTGCGGTGAAGAGATCAGGAGTAAGTGGCAGGATTATGCACTCCCTGCTCCTTCCTGAAATTCCATCCCCACTAATCTTAACCACAGTCACGTATCACATTGGCAATATTAGCCATAGTTAAAGCTAATAGTTTTCAACCCAGGTTCAACCGCTGGCTAAGGAGAAAGTCTAGGTAGAGTTTAATGAGTACTGATGTAATGGTTATAGTGGATGGGGAAATTTGAGCAACAAAGGAGAGAAGAGAGCATATGCAACTTTATAGCCTGCTCGCTACTGACCAAGAAACCAGTAGTGTACGTCTGCACCAGTCTTAAATTCCAGTGCCAACATTAAAAAGAGCTCTGCTGGATCAGGCCGAAGGCCCCTCTTGTCCAGCATCCTGTACTCAGAGTGGCCAACTAGATGCCCCAATAGGAAGCCCACAAGCAAGGCCTGAGTGCAAAGGCACTCTCACCTCCTGTGGTTTCCAGCAACTGGGGTTTGGAAGTATACTGCCACTGACTATGGAGGCACAGCAGAGCCATCAAGGCTAGTAGCCAGTGATAGCCTAATCCTCCATGAATTTGTCTAATCCTCTTTTAAAGCCATCATAGTTTAACTATGCACTGTGTGAGACCCGATCATGCATGGTTATCCATTAACAAGGTGGCAAATAAAAACTTGAACTGCATTAGGTAATACAAAATATTCCAATATGTATACCAATTACCTAGAGAGGCAGTGGGCTCTCTGACCCTGGAAGCATTCAAGAGGCAGCTGGACAGCCATCTGTCAGGAATGCTCTGATTTGGATTCCTGCATTGAGCAGGGGGTTGGACTTGATGGCCTTATAGGCTCCTTCCAACTCTGCTATTCTATGATTCTATGTACAGATTTTATAACAAATGGGCATGGGGTTGAATCCAACTAAGTCATTGCACAAATGGAACAATTACCGCTTGTTCAACAGAACTTACCCTCCCCCCAGGTGTCCCCCCTACCCCTATCTAGAGGGTTGTGGAAACCCTCAGAGTAGATCTGGGGCAATGCGGGGGGGGGAAGAGTTCTGTTGCACAAGTGGAAGCTGTTACACTTACGCAATGACTTAGTTAGATATAACCCATTATGTATATTAGAGAATTCACTCTAGAAATCATATTAAAATTAGAAGACACTCTAAATCTGAGAACCTCATCAGTGTCCAGAACTATTCATAGGGGTGAAAGGCACATGGACAAACTCAGCAGCTCCCAGACAAAACTAGCTAAGATTACTCAACAGTAAAATCTGTAAAACTAAGGCAGGCTATTAACAACCATAACAACAAACCCTAGTCAATGTGCACAAAGTAGAGATCAAGATGAAGTGACAAAATACTCATTTTGAATACAAAACAGCATGCAGCCAACCAAAAAAAACACATAAGTTGTGACAATGATGCACTATTTTGTGCTAGCAACCCAAACCCAAGGAGATGAGGAATGGTACTTTCTTCAAACTATCAACCCCAGAAAAGCATGAGCACAATGGAACATTCTTGAGCCCTTTCCCATCTGTAGCAATCTTACATCCCAATCCCAGTCATTCTTGAAACAGGGGGAATGTCCAGAATAGCATGGGACATAGTACAAAAGACTGCCATTGGAAGGGGGAATTGGTGGAGACCCCCTCCCTTGAATGAGCAAGCATCTTCTGCTTGTGCAAGGCATTTTCCAGATCCCACCTTAGGTTTTCCTCAACTTAGAGTACTTTTGCATCATCTGCCAGTGTCAAAATTATAACACAGACATTTATTTATTGACAAAATTTATATACTGCTTGATTGTAAAAAAACCTTTAAGTGGTTTACAAAAAACATTAAAATTATTGATAAAACAGTTACAAACAAACAATTTAAAACATTTTTAAAACAAAACAGTAACAGACTAAAAAGATTAAAACACATCAACATCTACAGATCTAGATAGGCTTACCTAAACAAAAAAGTTTTAAGCAGGCACCAAAACCATTTTGGTGCCGAAAAGAATATTTTAATCCCACAGGAACAGAAGCTGTATTATAACATCAACGAATCACAGCCTCCACCAAAACCCCTTACTATACCTTTTAAAAGTGCATTTTTGCCTCCTTCATACAAAACACTTCATATGATCCCAGTTTTAAAAATTGATGGACATAAAATCGTCTTTCATGTTTCAATCTACAAATGTTACTGTTTGAACTGGGAATGTTATACACCTCATGAAACAATTTAAAGAATCGTCCTACCTTTATGTCTCTGTGCATTTTTCCTTTACTGTGAAGATAATATAAGCCCTATTGTTAAAAAAAAAGTTGTGAGAAAAAGTTGCATGTATGTGTTCATGTCGTACTCAATACAGAAAACCCAACTAGATGAAAAATAAATTACATGTCTGTTCTCTATCTCATTTGCTTCCATCCACATTACTGCAGGATCTACCTACATTTGGAAAGGTGACAGAAGGAACAAGGAAGGAAGCAGAAGCAAGATGGGTTCACCTTCTCCTTTAAAGGCAGTCTGGCAAAAAGTCAACACTGAACATGTTCAGAAAGGCTTCTCTGATGACTCAAAGTTGGGCAAAAGCAAAACACGTAACAGAAGCACCTAGCTGTATTGACACTTGCAATCATAAGTACACTTACGATCCTTCTTTCCTTCTCAGCAAATGTTTCTGAGATTTGAGAGCCACACATTTTTCCATTTTTGATATACTGACTGTTCAACAGCAAATAAAAGTAGAACTGCACAAGAATCTTTTGTAATCATTAGAGCAGTTCACTTTAGATTCAAAGCCTTTATATAAGAGAGGTATATTTGTCTGCAGCACACTAAGCCAAAACACACACACACACACACACACACACACACACACACACACACACACACACACACACACACACACACACACACACACACACACACACACACACACACACACACACACACACACACACACACACACACACTAGCTGCAGCCCTCATTTCTTTGCAGGAGGTGCAAGTAAGAATTAGACAAGAAAATAGTATAACAAATCAACAGTATAGCATTACCTATAATCAATATGCAATCCACCCCCTTCATAAAATGACAAAAACATCTGGTATCTTTATCTTTTTCCTACAGATGACTTCTTTTCCAAAGGCTAATATAAGAATGAAATTTACCTGTAGTGTTTCTCTGCTAACATAAGCAATCTGCTGCTCTGAAAGAGGTCCGGTCACTAGAAGAGAACCCCCCCCCCAAAATTAGAATGTTCCATGACAATTTCACCGCAATTCAATCAATCATTCATGCATGCTCCCCTCCCCTTCCCTCCCCTCCCCGGCCCAGAAACAAATGTTACAGAGGACACACTACCACTTTAAATTTAGCCAAAATGGCAAGAAAAGTTCACAAATGAGGATTTCAGCTGGAAGTCATAGTGATGGTTCAAAGAACTAAGGCATCATTCTGTTCAGTGGATGTTGTCAAGAATAGCTAAGTTTGGTCAAGCTAAAATGGCTCAACCAGAGGGAATTCTGGGAGGCTTTGTTGCAAAGACCTCCGGGATACTCTGTGCTGGGGAAACCCAAGTGTTTTAGTGCCAGACAGCTGCAAATTGCTAATGTCAAGAAGATGCAGCTGAGTCCTATCTGTTATCTCTTAACTGCTTCCTAAGATCAAAGTCAGGAGTTTGGGTATTGCAGATCAGGGACCACTTGGTCTGACTGTCTAGCTCTCCTTATCTTCAAAGAAGGTGATCACGGAAGGAGCACCTAGGATGACTAATTGGCCCCCTCCCTGTTGCCAGCTAAACACCATAAAATAAAGGTGATCCTTCAGTTCAGTTACTTGTTCCCTATTCCATTTACCTTGACTTGCCTGAAGATGCTTGTAAGCCACTGGGAACCAGGCTTTCAACTTGGTGAGTATTAACTTAGGCTAAGTAAGCTTTTGTTATTTTCCTTTTGTCTCTTTTGAATCTCCCACAGTGTTATGTAAATGTATCTGTTACTCAGTTGAGTTGTGGGTAATTGGCTTTAAAAGAAAGTAATGCTGCTCTCTTTTTTACATGCATCTTTCTTCTCTTTTTAAATAAACTACCTTCTCTATTTGGTGTGTATTGCTTGGAGTTAATGACTCTAAATCCAGACCTTGACCACACTCTACTGACTACTGTTGATTAATTTAGGTTAATGCTCCAGAGCAAGGAGTTTAACAATAGATCGGCTCTAGGATTTCAGATAGTGCTCTGAGTTTCCCTTTACTCAGAGTGAAGGACTATTTAAAGTGGTGGTGGCAATCTACCTTCTAGGGTTGGTGTTAGGTATAAACTAATCCTGGGAAAGTGAGTATTTGCCCTGGAAGCAGTGGCCCAGGGAACTGGTACTGTTCTCAGAAGCAAAGACTTGGGGTTGCTGAGGTCAAAGGACCCCAGGGGGCAATCTTTGACAGTCTTATTCCTTTTGCCCCCATTGGAAAAAAATAATAATGTCCTTGACACAGTGAGTCCCAAAGTGTTAAAACCCACTACCTCCATATATTTGACTTTGCTTCTTCCTTCCCACCTCTAAAAAGCAGATGGCTTTCAAGAGCTGCTATTGGTTCCTTCATACTTTTCTTCCCCCCATACTCCCCCCTTTTATGAATTTGCTTGGTATTTGTAGGTGATTTTACTGTTTTTGCAAATCCTTGACTATTATTTCTCAGTGACCCAAGAGCAAATTATTGGTGGGAAGCACATTAGACAGCTCCTTGAAAGTTCAGACTAAAACCCGGAATGGATTCCACTGCCCCACTGACATGGAGCCACCAGCACTCACTGTTAACAACTAATTTCAGTTCTCTAACAACTCCATGGCAATATAGAGAAGAGCATGCTTGAAATCTTTTGGATTTTACTACTTGCATATCTACTGGTCAACACTGGCCCGCTGTGAGAAACAGCTTGGAAACTAATTAAGAGAGAAAATATTTCACTCTTTAAAAAAGCAGGTTTGCAGCAGCCAAAATCAGTAGTAAAAGGAAAGCATTAGCTCCAGAAATCTGTTTGGCTGCACATGTAAAATAATCTCACTTCCGAACACACAGGTGGCATCATCACCAGGATATAATCAATCATTGTGGAACAGAGAAACACAGAAATGACTAGGCATAAAGGAAAAACACAATATGTTTGCAGAAGTAAAGAACTCCCTTTTTGTCAAGCTTAAAATAACGACAGTTTGAGTAGCAGAAAGGTCATGCTATCATTCGGGGGGGGGAACCCCTCCATTTTTCTTTCATGTGATATTTTTTCAACTGTGGTGAAAACGTGATATAGAAAATAAGGGGGGGGAGGAGGTTAGCAAGAGCAATATTAAGGGAACTACTTTGCAACCCAGCACAGCTCGAACTCACAGCAAGTAATACAACAGCATTATGTGTTCATGTATCTACTGAAATATGACCAAGCATCACTGGGTATATAATCACTTCTATGCTGTGTGAATAAGACTTGGGGGGGGGGCACATTTTGTGACACTGGGCATAGTTTTGGGCAACAAACTGTTTTCAACATATTGAAAACTGCAGTACACAACATGGCCAACAATAGAGCTTGTTACTATAGTAGTTATTATATTCAATATGGAGATTTGGTGGACTTTTTCCAAGCCCTGCTGTATACTTGTATAGGACAGAGAATTAAAAATTCAACTGCAATCTAAAAAGTTTAAATGTCTCTTACAATCTTTGCACCAGTGATGCAAAAATACTGGGATCCTAAGCATACTTTCATGTTGCCGTTTTTACTGCTATATATCTTGTCCAGTTAGAATTGTTTTTATTTTGTTGCAAGTTATATTCTTAACAAGTGGGACCTGCAACAAAATATTGCAGCATATCTATCCTCTTGATCAAGGTTACAGCCAGCCATTCCATTCAAGCAGGGCATTTTACCCTCTCTTTTCCAACTGATACTTGTGTGGTTATTGAGAAGGCTCAGTCCTCACTGAGCTTTTTTGGGGAAGGTTACCCCATTTAAAAAAATGTTGTTCATTTAAGAACCTCATAGTTCCTTGAAGTTTAATAATACCTCCCCTTGTGTTTCTCAGTGGCCCCATTATGGCTCCATTTCTGTTGGCACTCGCCACCTGAGTTTGCTATTAGAGGGAGTGATTTGTAAGCTGACTTGAGTTTGATTTTATCATAGAAAGACAGGATATAAAATGTCAAAAATAAATAAATGTTAAGTTCCACATAGAGAAACAGGACTTAATTTTGAGTAGGATCAGGGCACAAATATTTCATTTCTCACATGTCAATAAATCACCTAGGATTGAGACAAGATGGGCAGAACTTCAGGTCAGTTTACTTGTTTCTCAGTTTTTATTTAAGGAATGGTGGGGCGCGTAGAAAGAATATACTGTTAGTCACATATAGGAGTCTGTTGAATATATTACGGTAAAATGAATGTTTAGAGGTGTCTTATCCACCCTCTAATCTCCTTTTACCACTACTTCTTACATAACTGCCCTCTTACATTGTAACCAATTACAAGCTTTGACAATTACCAGGGCTGAAAACAAAAGAAGGTAGTGTTCAGAAAAATAATTAAGGAAGAAGGGCTCACATCTTGAGCAGTTATTACAGTCAGTGAAGATTCATATTATTGTCAAGAGGCTTGGCTTATTATTTCCTGGTGCCTGTAGGCTATAGTTGATACATTGTGTTGATTCTCTTGGCTTTGAAAGAAACTTTTCTGCGTCCAACATGGAATTATTGAGGGAGATGGTAGAGCCCTCTTAATTTTCAACTTCCTATTTGCAGTTTCAATTAAAAAGATGTTGCATTTCTCTTTAACTTACCATGGTAAATGTCCTGCAGTGAACCGCCTCCACAGAACTCCATGCAAATCCACAGTTTATCACGTCTTTAAAAAAATCAAATTTTATTAGTTTTGCACATTTATAAACAATAAATGCAGTCTTAATGGTTAGCAAAGGCAATTTTGTCCTACTTTATGGAGAAGGGCTATGCCTATCTTGGAGAAACAGAACAGAAGCCTGCATATTATGCAACACACCTTTTGCCCTCTCTTGCAGCAGACTCCAAAAGTAACAAAAAGCGCTTTTATTTGAACTGCGCCCCACAACCATATTCAGAAGTGTTCTCAGTCACTGATACATAAGTATGTGACTTTCTACTTAGAAGAGTTGATGAAGGAAATGATGCAAGACCATGTCATTTGGGCTGGCATTTCAACGTCCAGGCCTAGGAGGATTAGTTGGGATTTCACTCTCTATTGGGATTTCTCTGTGTTTTACTATCAATTTTTTACACTTCTGGCGGGAGGAGAAATCTAAAATAAATACAAACCAAATGAGGCGGCAGATAACATGCCTACATGATTCAAAATACTGCCAAAATGCAGAAGCTGAGACATAGTAACATTTAAATGTGCTGCACAATGCAACAAATGATGTAAGGTACATATAAATCATCATGCTGCATCTCAGTTAGTTAGTTAATTTACTATCTTTGCCACAAATGTAACAGCACAGATTGGCCACCATTCTTTCATTCTGATAAAATTGCAAAATAACCACTCAAGATGTATCTTGCTATTTTAGGAAATTCTGGTATTTCTTCCAGATCATACAAAGTCTTACAAGGAAAGTCTTCAGGCTTTTTCCACCTCACTGTTAAGCCAGAGAAGTTCACATTAGGAGAGAGAAGTTCATATTGGTAGGTTTTAAGTCAAAGATGGAACTTGATGCCTAACAATGTTGCACAATTTTTTTAACAACCCAACCCTTAATAGCCTGCAGCTCTCTGAGGGACAAGATGGATAATATGCTTCATGAACTGTACATGTTGGACTACGACCTGGGAGAGCAGGGTTCGAATCCCCACATAGTCATGAAGCTCACTGGGTGACCTTGGGCCAGTCACTGCATCTCAGCCTCATGAAAACCCTATTCATAGGGTCGCCATAAGTCGGAATTGACTTGAAGGCTGTACATTTACATTTTAAAACTCAATGGAATTTATGCCTCTAGAACAGCCTTTCCCAACCTTTGGGTCCCCAGAAGTTGCTGGACTACAACTCCCATCAGCCCCAGCTAGCATGGCCAATGGTCAGGAATCGTGGGAACTGTAGTCCAGCAACATCTGGGGACCCAAGGTTGGGAAAAGCTGCTCTAGAAGACTAAGAATGAACTCAATGAGCCTTCATTAAAAAGTAAGCCTGAATACACTCAATGAGTCTTAGAAAAACAATGGGTAAGAAACAGCTTTAAATAAGCTGTTCTAGGCAAACGTATCCTCAATTGAGGTTCAACAGTATGTGTCTAACATATGGTTAAATTATAATTATAGCATTTGTTGCTTATTACAAAAATGTCTCAAAGTGACTTACAATGATGAAAACATGCATAATACAAAATTTAAAATACATGAAAAGCAAACAAATAAAATAACATGAATTGACTTTAAGTGCTCATCTTGAAATACGATAAAAAGGTCAACTCCTACCCCACCCTACTAAAGATGAACACCAAATACAGGCTTGGGCATAATCATATCCTATAACTCCAGTTAAGACCCAAATGGCTGGTTGAACAAGGACATCTTTATTTATTTAGATAATTTTTATACTGCTTAATATATAACAATATCTTAAAGCAGTCAAAGGTGTCTTTGTCTGGTACCTAAAAGCTGGTAATGATGGCACCAGGTACATCTCTCTATGGAGGCATTCCACAGTGAGCAACCACTGAAAAGGCCAGTTCTTATCACCTCCCTCAGAGGGGGCACATGAAGAAGGGCCTCATATGAAGAATGCAGGGTCTGTGGAGGTTCATGTGGGAGAGGCAGTCCCTAAAATATTCATAAATGGCTCTGAAAAAAATCAAAACAGTATCTTTAGACGTGATGTGCACTGAGTAGTTCCAATGCGAGTGTAAGACGAGGGGGGCTTATCTTTTCTGGGCTGAGGGCTGCAGTGATCTAAAGTCAGCCCTCCAGGGGGCCATGTAATAACTGGATGCAGCCAAAGTGTAAAAGTGAAGTTGGCCCTTTTTAAAAAAGGGGGGGCAAAGTTTGAGGGGTTGGGGGGGTCTACAATTTTTTTTACCATCATGGAATCATGGGGGGAGACCAAAAGGAGCAATTAGGGATTAATCATGCAAAATATTCTTCCCCAGTGCAACAGAAATCACAGAAAGTGTTCTCTACCTTTAACATTTTTTTAGAAGACAGAGGACAGATGCAGCTTCTTTTAACTCTATCACATACCTACATGTGCCAGAACTCCCTCTTGCACACAATCCTTACAAATACAGAAGTCTTCCTAGAAAACACTACATTACTTTAAATTTGCATTTGTACAGATTGTTCCAATTCCTTGCCAAATTAAGGACTTTCGGTTGAATCCAATAGTACCCATCTGTTCGCTGAAGGCCTTTTTATCCATCAGATGCCTCTGTTAATGGAAAAGGAGGGGAAGCCATTCTTTAACCTCACCCCTGAAAATCTGCTCCAAAGAATTGAAGCATTTAAAGAACAAAATCCCTCATATTCAGATACAGCTTGATGCCAGTTTGGAGCAAGTCCAATGGAAGTATCCCAAACATTGTTCCATCTGTACTGGATCATTTTTTTTAAAGAAAAAACCTCTAAGCAGTTTACAAAAGACATTAAAATTAACTGATAAAACAGTTAAAATAAGTAATTAAAATATTTTAAAAACAAATTATAAACAGCAGCAGACACACACACACAAATTAAAACACATCAGCATATCTGCATCTGGATCAGCTTGCCTAAACAAAAAAGTTTTAAGTACCGTATATTCCGGCGTATAAGACGACTTTTTAACCCAGGAAAATCTTCACAAAAGTTGGGGGTCGTCTTATACGCCGGGTGTCGTCTTATACGCCGGAATATAGTATTTCTCCTGCTTGCAGCCTGGCCCGGCGTCCCCTCCCCTGAGGGGAATCCCCATTGCTCCTCCGTCCCCGCCATCTCCTGCGCGGCCTCCTCCGCCGCAAAATGGCGGCCGGGGTGGGGAGCAGCAGCAGCAGCCTCCCCGTGTCCTTCTCCTCCGTGGCGGCCTCGCCTGCGCCGCCTCCCGCGGCTGCTCAGGTGAGCGACGGGGCCGCGGCGGCGGTGGCTGCTCCTCCTCGGGCGGCCAACGGCGGGCCGCTTTCGTTGTTCTCGCCGCCGCAGGCCATGCCGGCGCCGCCGCTGACGCAGAACCACCGGGCGGCGGCAGCAGCAGCAGCAGCTTCCCCGCGTCCTTCTCCTCCGTGGCGGCCTCGCCTGCGCCGCCTCCCGCCGCTGCTGCTGCTCCTCCGCCCGCGGCTGCTCAGGCGAGCGACGGGGCCGCGGCGGCAGTGGCTGCTCCTCCTCGGGCGGCCAACGGCGGGCTGCTTTTGCTGCTCTTGCCGCCGCAGGCCGCGCCGGCGCCTCCGCTGACGCACAACCACCGGGCGGCAGCAGCAGCAGCGGGAGGCAGCGGAGGCGGGAACCCGCTGCCGACAGCTGCCCCTGCGGCCTCCTCCTCGGCGCCCTCCTCCGCCGCCGCCGCCTCCGGCCTGCTGGCGCCGCGGGAGCCGGCCTACAACTGGCAGGCGACGAAGCCGACGGTGCAGGAGCGCTTTGCCTTCCTCCTCAAGAACGAGGTGCTCAGCAACATCCACTTCTTGGTGGGCAAAGGTCAGTGCGAGCTATGGGGCGAGGGGGCGCTGGCCACGCAGGGAAGAAAGGGGAGAGGGACGCTGGCTTTTTAAACGGGGATCAGGGTCTTTCTTGCGGCTGGGGGCGGGTTGCTATGGGGGCAAGCGGGTTGAAGAGTTGTGGCTGTGGTTGGGGGGCTGTTATTCCAGCGTATAAGATGACTTTTTAACCCAGGAAAATCTTCTCAAAAGTTGGGGGTCGTCTTATACGCCCAGTCGTCTTATACGCCGGAATATACGGTAGATGCCGAAAAGAATACAGAAAGAAAGAGGAAATTTTATTGTTTGTAGCCAGTGGCCATCACAATATAGTACAACCAATCAAATAGGAAAAGGCAAATAAAACCATATAAACTATAAAAGACTCCTATTACAAGAGATCACACACAATACCTAAAATACATTAAAAGAAAAACAAGCCAAGCGGCTTATAGTTAAAATAGACTAGTCAGGGGCGGGCTCCGGACGCATACCCACAGTTGCTAAATGACCAGCTCTCAATTTCCCTGCCGCCAAGGCAAATTTTGCCACTTGAAGTGTTACCCATGGATCGGAGGGAGCAAGAAGAGCACACATTTGCTCCAAAGGTGGTCTGTATCTCCAGGAGTATAAAATGGTGGCAAGGAATTTCCTTCTAGGCTCGGTATACAGCACACATCATAGTAAATAGTGCGCGATGTCCTCCACTTCAGGAAATTCACAAATACAGTGTCTTTGATGAATAGGGTGTTTTGCATATCTCCCCTCCAAAAAAGCGGAGGGCATAGTTTGAAAGCGTAAGGCCATAAAGGCCTTTCTTAAAGCAGTGGAGGTCAGATAGACGAAATATTGCTCAAACCCAAAAGATGTTTTAACTAAGGGATACCACCGGAAAAAGGATGACTGAGTGGAAGCAAACACGTCCTTCCTTCTTGAGTAGAACAGAATTCTGTCCTTATAAAATCTTACTTGAGGGGTGACACAGGAAGGCAAAATTTCTGTGTATCCCATAAGAGGACAGCATTAATTTAGTGCGCATAGCCCAAGTGTTAGAAGAGGGGCTCTGTAACTGCTCCAGAAAGCATTTCTTAATAAGGCGGGCATCATTCGAGGATGAGAGTTTTAGCCAGTAACTGGCAAGGGCCGCATGTACAAGGGATTCTATTAACTGGAGCCCAGTTTCCATCCTTAAAAGCGGGGCAGGCGTGCCTCTTGGGAGGGCAAGGATGGAGCCCAAAAAGGAATTCTGTATTATCTCAAGAACAGCAAAGTTGTCATGCCCCCAAATTTGGGCTCCATAAAGGAGCTGAGAGATCACTTTTCCCCGGAAAACCTCAATCATAGCGGACACTAAACTGCCCCCTTAACCCTAAAAAAACGAAGAAGAGAGTGTACCGAGGGGGATGCTTTTAATTTCACTGCCTCCAGGTGAGATTTCCAAGATTGGTTGGCCGTGAAGTTAACTCCTAAGTATCTAGCATGGTGGCATTGGGCAATAACCTGGTTGTTCAATTTCCAGCTATGGAATTTCCTTCTCTTTCCGAATACCACTACATTGGTTTTTGAATAGTTAATTAAGAGATGTTCTTTGTTGCAAAATTCTCCCAGAGCTCTTAGTAGCCTCCTCATTCCAACCAAGGTGACGGCGACCAAGGCCAAATCATCAGCATAAAGTAAAACTGAGAGTTTAGTGCCCAAGATGGAAACAGGAAAGAACTGTGGGCCACTCAGGTCTTGCATGATATCATTAACATAGAAATTAAAAAGAAAGGGTGCCAAAAGGCAGCCCTGCCTTACCCCTTTAGTCATTGAAACTGACTCCGATAGACAGCCACTAGCGCCAACTCTAACCCTAAGTGAGGTGTTCGTATGTAGTATACGTAGTAAGCAAAGAAGTCTTCTATCAATGTTAGTGAAGGAGAGTTTGAACCATAGTCGATCTCTATCGATAAGGTCAAATGCGGACGTGAAGTCCACAAAGGTGACAAATAATTCCTTGTTTCCCCTTCCAGCGTATTTTTGAGTTAAATGGGATAGGATAAAGCAATGATCTATTGCTGACTTCCCTTTTGTAAAACCCGCCTGTTCCTCCGCAATAATTGCATTTTCGGCAGCCCAATCTTCAAGCCTGCATAGCAGATACTTGGCATACAGTTTGGCCACTATATCCAGTAGGCTGATTGGTCGAAAGTTTTTTGGGTCAGCCTTGGATCCCCTTTTGTGGATTGGTACAATTATGCTGACTCCCCACCCAGGAGGAACTTCACCTCGATGGTTTATGAAGGTGAACATTTTGGCAAGAATTGGTGCCCACCAGTGGGGATTTGCTCTAAATAACTCTGCAGGGAGCATTTTTTATTACTGCGGCCTGAAGATGTGCTTGGAGAAGGGCACTTGACCAACTACTTTCTTGCCCATCTTGGCTTCTTAGAGCTAGCTCAAGAGGATTCACTGAGTGAGTCCAGGGAGCGATTAATGCTTTACTGGAGGAGGGGAACGTATTGTTTACCTTAAAGAAGGTGGTGGTGCATCCCCTCCTTAAGAGAACCTCCTTGAACCCAGAAATGTCTACTATCCAGTGGCAAATATCCCCTTTTTGGACAAGATGTTCAAGCCTAACAAACTTAATTTTATTAAGTTCACCAACTCCTTCCCACCCCTACCCACAACAGTCTCCTGTACCTTTAACAACTAGAGACACGAGGCAATTTTGCAAGAGAGGTTTCCCTGCATCACTACAATGACAACTGAATGGCAGGAAAAGCTTCACCTGCTACATTTCTGCCTGTCTGCCAAGAAGCCATGCCTGAAGTAAGGCTGACAACCTGCTCATTAAGAGAAATAGCTAGAGAGGAATGCTTTGGTCCTTAATTCAATGCATAGAAAGTGCTCAGCAAGACAGAGAAAATACTCAGCAGAAGTATAATAAGGACTTATTCAACTGAGGGATGATAGCATTAATTATCAGTTGGCCATGACTAATTCTTTGATCACAGATTAAAAGGATCAAATGGTCTCTCAGACCACAAAGTTCCATCTGGTTCTTCCACCTAGCATGTTGTCCATCCTTCTTGATGCTGGAGGAAATGTACCATCACGCCTGGGAAAATGATGCAGGGCAAGAAAGCAAAGGCAGGGTGCGTGAGGAGGTATGGAGAAGTCCGCACAATCATTTTCCAGAAAAAAGATTAAGTTGTCCAGTGGAGGAATAACAAAGGAGTTTGAAGTGCTATCTTATGTATATAAAAAAACCAGACAAAACAAACTCCCTAGGGAATGCAGAATGCCACAGATAATTAAAAAAAGAAGTTTGTACTGGTAAATTCCCTTCCCTACTCCCACCTCCAAATTCAGGGTCACAATAGGTCTTTCATTTTTGCAAGCAGTGAAGAATTCTTAGATGAATAAAATACACCATAAAAATATACCTGAGATAGCTGCCAAAATAAGCAACAATGTTTGCATGCTTACAGTCTTTCATCATAATGATTTCCTGCTGTACAACAGCAAAATCTTCCCCTAGAAAAGAGAACACTTTTTTTAGTAATTCTGTACAACAGGGATAATGCTAAATACTGGCTTACCTTAGAAGGCTGTTGTAAGGATTACCAAGACACTGTATATTTAACCACTTTAAATTCTTAAAATATACTATCTATCCCCCACATTATCAATAACCCACTTATTCAGATTTTTAAAAGAAACATTAAAACAATGACAAGCAATGTTTTTTGACGGTCAAGTGGTCAGAGTCTTGGACTGTGGCATGGGATGCCAGGGTTCAAATCCTAGCAGCCATGAAGATCACTGGGTGACTTTGGGCCAGTAACTTTCTCTAAGCCTAATCTACCTCATAAGACTGTTGCATTGATAAAAATGTGGAGCAGAACCATACCATGCCACCTGAGCTCCTTGGAAGACAGGGGAGACATAAATGTAATAATAAATAAATATAAATATTCTCTTGTTAAACTGCATTAATTGGCATTTTAACACAATGTGATCCAAATGGCTTGGTTATTCACTGTTGATAGTAATATGGAACTAAATACACTGCTGCTCTAATCACTGCCCTGCGCTGAATTCTCCTCCCACTGACCCTTAATATTCAAGGCAGATTTGCACAACATGACAAAACATGAGGAGTTCTCTGCCCTGCAACAGTAGGGGCTTCTGGTAGAGAAACACCATAGAAAATGTCTGCCTAAACTTTATATAGAGGGAGAACTGCACATGGGGTTTCAGTTTTTGGCAGTAGCCCTATGTTAAGGATCAGGTCTGCTTCCTTCTTCAGGCCTGTTACACATGCAGTGGATGTCATTTACGTATAGTGCATGCACACTATTGAGCACAATTACTGTACATGTCTATTTTGCTGTGTGTTGGGAAGCTGAAGCCAGTAGCTTTCACAGTCACGTAAATCAGGCTACTTTCCATGTGCACATTTACAGGGCATGGCTCATTTTGCATTCAAGAGCCAGCTTTTTAAAGGTTATGGAATTTTTGGCAAGGATAAGTACACAATATATATATATGTGTGTACATACTGAGAATGACAGAGGAACAGAGATCAGTGTATAGCAGCTGTGTTGAGCACTGAAATGTCACTTCTGTGATTGTTAGAAGCCCTGCAGAAATCCACTCACAGTTCTTATGTTTAACCAGGCACTGCCCACACACTTTTCAAGCTTTTCTCCACAGCCACATGCATTAGGAAAATCTGTATTTTTAAAGCAAAATCTAATATTCTGCAGGGATTTTCACTGGTCTGGTTCCAGGCTGTGCAGATACACACATTCCATGCTTCTAGCAATGCCAGTTTCTAGTTCTGTTCTAAAAGCCTGCAGCCTTCTTTATGTTTGACTTGGCACAAGCTACTCTATAGAAGGAAGTTTATCCCTTTGTTCCTTCCTCTGTACCCTACTGCGTTGGTCTCTAGGTGTTCTGCAACTTACAAAGGTCCTTGAAATATGTCCAAAGTGTTACCTACAGCCGCTTCCCTGCTTAGATCATCTTCTTAAATAGAATACACAATTTCTTGGTAGTGTGACCTTACAGTAAGCCTTATCAGCAGCATACAAGGCAGAAAAAATGCTAATCAGTGTTGCTTTCATTTCGCCATTTTTGTCAGAGTTGCTAGCAAATGACTACATTGTATTGTTACTGTACATTTTCTGTACTTTACTTTGTTTAAAAAACTTGGAATAAAAGAGTTCTATATTTTCCGAGATTAAGGTAGGAAAGGTCAGGAACGGAATGACAGGAAACATTTTTATTCACTTAACATTTGGGGAAAAAATAGTACATTTTCTCTGCTAGGTGTCCAACCTCATACAAGGCAAAAGAGTGTGCGCAACAGGGCCTTTGGAACTGTGGCACCAACCCCTTGCAATCAGGTCGGGTTGGACAGTCCCCGACTCTCCAGAGCAGATTTTGGGGGCATGCAAGGGGCTCCAGGGGTGGTGGTGGTGAGGAAAGACAACTCCCAACAGCCCAAGCAGATATCTGCTCTCTAAGTGGGACACTACCATTGGATATCACCTCAACTGAATACTGGTAAAAAGTATGCTGATAAGATTACAGCTTATGGTTGGTTGGGAAAATGAGCTGCCAAAAACAGTAGCCTGAGTGCCACGGTTCATTCCAACACTTTTAAAAAACAAAGCCCACAAAAAGATGTGGGTGTGGGTGGAAACACAAGAGGATAAATGCAGGAAATTGAAATAGGAAAAATGAAAAGCTTACCTGGTTCTAATTTTATTACTTTAATCGCTGCCAGTTCACTTGTGTTAACATTCCGAGCCTATTTAAAACAAAACAAAAAAACCCAGAGGATATTAGACCTACAAAAACAAACTTGGCTACTAAAGCACTTAAAATGCTGGAATCAGGACACTCCACTTTAAATTAAGCTACCTTCCAAATCCTGGAAGGTGGAAAGGCACATTTAAAATCATAAGGGGTTTCCTTCAACTCCTGTTTATATACAGGGGGGAGGAAGTTACTGAGAGTACTTTTTGTTGTTGTAACGATAAAGATGTATAATAAGCCATCTAGACTTTGGGGAGAAAGACTGGCTATAAATTATTAATATACCTTAATTATTCATACCATAGTAGAAGTCCAATTTGCATTATAAAACAAATCTAATGTTACTCAAATTTATGGTGTAGTCACCTGGTTGTATCCAATGGTGGCTTTGAGCTACCAAAAGCACTCTTGCTCATATAAGGCAGGGCATTCCCCCACCCTCCACACATCTTGCAGAGCTGCTGCTGACAGTCTGGGACCCTCCAGAACAGAACTGAATTTTATACAGATGGCTGCAGCAGGTGTGTTGTAGCAAACATGTTTGAGTATTGGTTTGGAAGTGTTCTAATAGATCTTAAATCCTGTATAGTTGATAAAATAACTATTAAGGCCAAAAAATAGGTTTATTTTCATTCATATATTCTGGACAGGAGGCTACTGCAAGGATAGAATATGGAGAAACTGATTGGTTCCCCATTGGAAAGGCTGTGAGACAGGGGTGTATTTTATCACCCTATTTGTTTAATCTATATGCAGGACATATCATACGGAAAGCAGGATTGGACCAAGATGAAGGAGGTGTGAAAACTGGAGGGAGAAATATCAATAATTTAACATATGCAGAAGATACCACACTACTAGCAGAAACCAGTAATGATCTGAAACAAATGCTGTTGAAAATTAAAGAGGAAAGCACAAAAGCAGGACTACAGCTCAACATAAAGAAGACTAAAGTAATGACAACCAAAGATTTATGTAACTTTAAAGTTGACAGTGAGGACATTGAACTTGTCAAGGATGATCAATACCTTGGCACAGTCATTAACCAAAATGGAGACAACAGTCAAGAAATCAGAAGAAGGCTAGGACTGGGGAAGGTCGCTATGAGAAAACTAGAAAAGATCCTCAAAGCAAAGATGTACCACTGAACACCAAAGTCAGGATAATTCAGATCATGGTATTCCCGATCTCTATGCGTGGATGTGAAAGTTGGACAGCGAAAAAAGTTGATAAGAGAAAAATCAACTCATTTGAAATGTGGTGTTGGAGGAGAGCTTTACGCATACCATGGACTGCGAAAAAGACAAATAATTGGGTGTTAGAACAAATTAAACCAGAACTATCACTAGAAGCTAAAATGATGAAACTGAGGTTATCATACTTTGGACACATAATGAGAAGACATGATTCACTAGAAGAGACAATAATGCTGGGAAAAACAGAAGGGAGTAGAAAAAGAGGAATACCAGACAAGAGATGGATTCATTCCATATAGGAAGCCATAGACCCGAACTTACAAGATCTGAACAGGGTGGTTTACAACAAATGCTATTGGAGGTTGCCGATTCAGAGGGTTACCATGTCATAACTGACTTGAAGACACATCACACACCACACTTTTCAAGGCAAAAAGCTTTCACCTTATAATATAATATGTCACAACGTCTAAACATCATATAGTTGCTGTGCAACACAGGCAATGCTAGCACACCAGCAACTTGTGGCTCGGTGCTAATGGAGAGTCTTTACTATAAAGTTGTAATGTAAACAGCTCTCATTGTCCATGTCTGCAACTGACACTGTACTTGGGTTTTCAAACAGATTTTGACAGGGCACCTCATCAAAGACTCTTGAGTAAGCAGTCATGGAATAAGAAGAGAGGTCTTCTTGTGGATCAGGAATTGGTTAAGTAGCAGGAAGCAGAGTAGGAATAAACAGACAATTCCCTCAATGGAGGGATGCAGAAAGTGGAGTCCGCCAAGGATTGGTATTGGGACCTGTGCTTTTTAAATTGTTCATAAACTTGTTTATAAATGATCTAGAGTTAGGGGTGAGCAGTGAGGTGGCCAAGTTTGCTGATGATACTAAATTGTTCAGGGTCATTAAAACAAAAAGAGATTGTGAAAAGCTCCAAAAGGACCACTCCAAACTGAGTGAATGGGCAGTAAAAAGCAAATGCAATTTAATGTGAGCAGGTGTAAAGTGATGCATGATGGAGCAAAAAACCTTAATTTCACATATATGCTAATTGGGTCTGAACTGGCAGTGACTGTAGAGCTGCAAAAGGTTAAAAAAAGGGCAACCAAGATGATCAAGTGGATGGAGCAACTCCCCTTTGAGGAAAGGTTGCAGCATTTGAAGCTTTTTTAGTTTAGAGAAAAGGCAAGCAAGAGGTGACATGAAGTTTATATAATCATGAATGGCATGGAGAGAATGGATAGAGAAAATTTTTCTCCTCCCTTAACACTAGATCTTATAGACATCCAATGAAACTGAATGCTGAAAGAGGAGAGATTACCTTTTCACACAGCGCATAGGTAAGCTGTGGAACTTGCTCCCAGAGTACACAGTGATGGTCACCAACTTGGAGGGCTTTAAAAGAGGATTAGACAAATTCATGGAATATAAGATTATCAATGGCTACTAGCCATGATGGCTATGCTCTGCCTCCACAGTTGGAGGCAGCATGCTTCTGAATACCAGTTGCTGGAAATCCCAGAAGGGACACTGCTGTCATGCTCAGATCCTGCTTACAGGTTTCCCACAGGTATTGGGTTGGCTGCTGTGAGAACAGAATGCTGGACTAGATGGGCCATTGGCCTGATCCCGCAGGTTCTTCTTATGTTAACAACAAACAGTTAATGGTTTACTGTAAACACACAGCTTGCTCCCACTGTGCTCCTCCTCTAGCATGAGCAACAAACCATAATCCTTGGCTTAGCATTATGTCCAAGTCAAGAATCATGGTTTGTTTCACTACACGCAAACCACAATATGAAGCCATAATATCAAAAAATGCCTCCTTCCTTCCCTGTTCCACTGACGGATCCCTTCTGTCAAAGGAGCAATACCCATTTGATTCCACCTATAAAAAACCAGGGTTTCCCCCAGAATAACAACAATTACACTATTTGGAACTCTTCAAAAATATGTATAACCAAAAGATAGCTCCAAAAATGTGTATGTGTCGGGAGGATGAGCTGGGCTCCTGGGGGGTTGTCAGAAGAGGATTCAAATGGCTGGCAGAGGGAGGAGGGAGGAACTTACCCTCTGTGGAGCGAAGCCGAAACAGAGGACATGCCAGAGATATGGTCGCCTAGCAACGGGGAGCCTGAGAGCCTTGAAGTTTTACAATCCCCCCCAGACATTCCCAGGCCCTCCCTTCTCCGCAGCTCAGAGCAAGAGGGAGGGCTGATCACAGCAGAAAGGCGGAGAGATGGTTTACCCTCAGCCCCTCCTTTATCACCCATAGGGGAATCGGACACTTCAGAAGAGGAGGAGGTGATGCCTCCCCCCTTACCACGCACACGCAGACGGTTGAAAAGACAGGAGAGAAGGGGGGGAAAGCGGGCAGTACCTGAGGGGGAGTTAAGGAGGAGCGAAAGGTTGCGCGCCCGTTTAGCCCCTTCTTAAAGAACAGGCGGGAAGCAGCCCCTTGCTCTGTCAACTTTCTCCCAATGTCGCAGGACCTGTATCCCTGTATTGCTTCATGAGAAAGCACAGTCTTTGTTGGACATTACTCTAATAAAACACGAATTAACTACAACCTCTGGTCTGGTTCCTGAGTCGCATCCTGGGCCTGACAGCTTGACAGAGCCACCTAAATCACCCTCAACGCTCTCTTCACTTGACTGGGACAAGATGTCAAAGGGAGCAGCGGGGGGGACGAACCCCACTTCTGAGACAGAAGAAGTGAAACTCTTGAGGACTAAGGTAGCTGAATTGCAGACGGATGTCCAAGCCCTGCTAGCAGCAGTCAAGGCGCTGAAGACGGATAATCAAACCTTGAAGGCCACGATAGACCAGATGCAAACAGCCCCTCCAGCTGCCGCAGTAAAGGTTCCCATTGGATTGCCCCCAAAATACACGGGACAAAGTGATCAGTTGGCAACTTTCGTGGCTCAATGTGAGTTATATCTGGATGTCAGGCACACGGAATTTCCAGACGATGGGGCTAAAGTGGCCTTCGTGATTAGCCTCCTGGAGGGAGCAGCTGCAAAATGGGTGACTCCGTATCTCGTGAGAAAAGATACTGTCTTAAGAAGGTACAGAGGATTTATACAGGAGATGACCGAGATGTTCCAAGACCCGCAAAGAGCTGAAACAGTAGCGCGGCAACTAGGCGCTCTGAAGCAAGCTAAAGGGACTGTTTCCGAGTACACTAACGCTTTTAAAATTCTGTCCCAGGAAACTGGTTACAATGACGCCGCCCTGATGTTTATGTACCGGAGTGGATTAAATGCTGAAATCCTGGATGAGTTGGCCAGGACCTCCCCCCCCCCCACTGACCTACCAGGGCTCATCCGGCTATGCCTACAGATAGATCACTGGATGGAAGGAAGGCGCCTGGAAAGGAAGCAGGAGGTCCCGAGATACTCAGCCTCGGCATCTCACAGCAAGACCCTTCCCTCTGCAGGAATGGCAGGTAATGCAGCTGAGGGACAGGGAGGGGCTAGGCCAAGACGGTCGGAAGAAGAAAAGGAAAGACGCCGCCGAGAACGTTTATGCTTTTATTGTTCAAAGCCGGGCCATATGGCCAGAGACTGTGGACTAAAAGGGGGGAAAGCTGAGCCGTCGGGAAACTAGAACACCCAGTCCACGTGCAGGCCGGTGGACTGGGGGCAGCGTTGTATAAAGGCCCCCCAACGATCCAACCTCCCTCAAAGGGGGTGTTGGTCTTGCCTATTCGGATTACAACTTCCAGAGGAGTGGTGTTTAATTCCACTGCCTTAACTGACAGTGGAGCCTCCACAAATTTTATTGATGTAAAGTTAGTCAAGCGTCATGGAATTTCCCGGTGGAAACTGAACGCTCCCCTAGCTGTGGAGACTATCGATGGGAGACCCCTGAAGTCAGGAGGGGTGACACAAGCCACGGAGGAAGTGAAACTTCAAATCCCCGGGCACGAAGAGTTCATTTCGCTATACGTGTCAGATCTCTCGAACTTTGAGGTGATTCTGGGAATGCCCTGGCTAGCAAAGCATGAACCCAAAATAAGTTGGAAGGAGGCGGTGGTGTGGTTCACCTCACAGTATTGCCAGGAGAACTGTCAACCTGAAGGAATCAAGAACACCTTAGCGGGGGCAGTGCAAGAGATCGAGCAAGTGACCCTGCCGCCAAAGTATGAAGAATTCAAAGATGTGTTTGATGAAAAGGAGGCAGAGACTTTACCCCCCCCACCGCCCTTACGACTGTGCGATTGATCTAGTGCCAGGAGCCAGCATTCCATCAGGGAGAATCTACTCTCTCACAGAGATTGAGAGGGAGGCCCTGAAGGAATTCCTGGATAAAAACCTGAGACGAGGATTCATACGCCCCTCACAATCCCCTGCTGGAGCGCCACTATTGTTTGTGAAAAAGAAGGGGGGGGAACTCAGACCCTGTAACGACTATCGCGCATTGAACCAGATCACCATCCCCAACAGCTACCCGCTGCCCCTGATCTCAGAGTTGTTGGACCGACTGCGCTCTGCAAAAATCTTCACGAAGTTGGATTTGAGAGGAGCGTATAATCTGATCAGGATGAAGCAGGGAGATGAATGGAAAACAGGGTTCTTGACCGCTTACGGACAGTATGAATACCTGGTCATGCCGTTCGGACTTTGTGGAAGTCCAGGAATTTTTCAAAAATTCATGAACGACGTGTTTAGAGACTTGTTGGACACATATGTAATCTGTTACTTAGATGATATCCTGGTGTTCTCAAAGAACCAGGAAGACCACGACCAGCATGTGAAGACGGTGTTGCAGAGACTGAGAGAAAATCACCTGTATGCTAAATTAGAGAAATGTGGATTTGACCTCAAGTCTCTAGACTTCCTTGGATATCGAATCTCAGCAGAAGGTGTGGAGATGGACCCAGGGAAAGTAAGCTGTATATTGGACTGGGGCCAACCTGTCACCAAAAAGGATGTACAACGGTTTTTGGGGTTTGCCAATTATTACAGAAAGTTCATTCCAAGGTTTTCCAAATTGACAGCTCCTCTGACTGACTGTTTAAGGGGAAAGAAGAAGTTTCAATGGACAGAGAATGCCACCCAGACCTTTGAGGAGCTGAAGAGAAGGTTCGCTTCCGAGCCCATTCTGCACTTTGCTGACCCGACCCGCCCTTTCATCGTGGAAGCAGATGCTTCAGATTTTGCTATCGGGGGGGTCCTTCTGCAATTAGACCAAGAAGGAAAGGAGCTGCACCCCTGTGCGTACTTCTCTCGGAAGTTAAAGCCTGCAGAGAAGAATTACACAGTTTGGGAGAAGGAGCTGCTGGCCATCAAGGACTCTTTTGAAAACTGGAGACAATACCTAGAGGGGGCCCCTCATCAGATCGAAGTGCGCTCCGACCACAAGAACCTGGAAAGCCTCCAAACTGCCAGAAAGCTGAACCAGAGACAAATAAGATGGTCCCAGTTCTTCACCAGGTTTAACTTCAAGATCACTTACCAAGCCCAAGCCAAAAACCAGAGAGCTGATGCCTTATCCAGACAGCCACAGTACAAAGAAAGTGAATCCGAGGACCAGCCTCAGTACGTGATCCCGCCAGAGAAATTAATGTTGGGATCATGCCAGTCTTCGTGGGAAGAGGAACTCAAAAAGGCACAACAAGAAGATGCAGACGTACTAAAATATGGGCAGGAGATGGGACAAAGTCAAGACTCAGAAGTAACCTTTCACTGGAGGAATGGACTATTATGGTTCAAAACAGCCAGATATGTGCCAGAAGGAGAATTAAGGCTCAGAATCCTACGCCAGTGCCATGATTCCATCACAGCGGGACACTTTGGGATTTACAAGACCATTCAGAACGTGGCCAAGGACTTCTGGTGGCCTAAAATGCGTAGGGATATTGAAAGCTATGTAAAGTCCTGTTCTGTCTGTCTGCGGACAAAAACACAAACAGGAAAACCAGCAGGACTGTTACAACCGCTACCTGTCCCACATGAACCCTGGAAGGATCTCTCCATGGATTTTATAACTGATCTACCCAAATCCCAAGGAATGACAGCCGTTTTAGTCGTGGTAGATCTACTCACCAAAATGGCACATTTCCTCCCTTGTGCAGGGGCCTTAGAGGCTAAGGAAACGGCCAAGTTATTCATCAAAGAAGTCTACCGACTGCATGGGTTGCCAAACAGTGTAGTCTCAGACCGAGGAATTCAGTTCACAGCCAAATTTTGGAGAGCAATGTGGAAACAGTTGCAGACGGAATTAAAACTCTCCTCCGCCCATCACCCCCAGACAGATGGGCAAACGGAACGCTTGAACGCCGTGTTGGAAAGATATTTAAGAAGTTATGTGTCCTATCAACAGACTGACTGGGTATCATATTTGCATTTTGCAGAGTTCGCCTACAACAATTCTCTACACTCCAGCACTCAACAAACCCCATTCTTCGCGAATTATGGATTCCATCCTAAAGTCTTTCCAAGCAGCTCAGAAGGAATGCTGGTACCGGCAGCTGAGGACTTCCTAAAAGAATTGCAAGCGGCGCAACAAACACTGAAACAGCAGTTAAATGAAGCCAAAACAGAGTACAAGCGAGTTGCTCACCTGCACAGGAAGGAGCCCCCCCCCTTCAACCAGGAGACCAGGTATGGCTGTCCACCCGTTTCCTCCAGATGCCGGGCAAATGTAGAAAATTACAAGACAAAAGGGTGGGTCCTTTAGAAATAGAAACTCAAATTAATCCCGTGGCGTACCGGCTGAAGCTACCTGACACGTTTAAAATACATCCTGTGTTTCATCGATCCCTCTTGACGAAAGCTGCCCCTCCCAGTGAGCTGCGGCCGGAGGAGCCTCCTGGGTCCCCACTCCTGATAAATGAGCAGCTTGAGTTTGAAGTTGAGGAAATCTTGGATTCCAGGATCAGACGCCACAAGCTGCAGTATTTGATTCACTGGAAGGGCTATGGAGTGGCTGACAGATCATGGGAAAATGCAGATGATGTGCATGCTCCAGAGTTAGTAAAACTTTTCCATCAACGTTTTCCTCACCGCCCCAAGCCAGACAGAGGGAGGGGGGCACAGCTTGAGAAGGGGGATGGTGTCGGGAGGATGAGCTGGGCTCCTGGGGGGTTGTCAGAAGAGGATTCAAATGGCTGGCAGAGGGAGGAGGGAGGAACTTACCCTCTGTGGAGCGAAGCCGAAACAGAGGACATGCCAGAGATATGGTCGCCTAGCAACGGGGAGCCTGAGAGCCTTGAAGTTTTACAATCCCCCCCAGACATTCCCAGGCCCTCCCTTCTCCGCAGCTCAGAGCAAGAGGGAGGGCTGATCACAGCAGAAAGGCGGAGAGATGGTTTACCCTCAGCCCCTCCTTTATCACCCATAGGGGAATCGGACACTTCAGAAGAGGAGGAGGTGATGCCTCCCCCCTTACCACGCACACGCAGACGGTTGAAAAGACAGGAGAGAAGGGGGGGAAGGCGGGCAGTACCTGAGGGGGAGCTAAGGAGGAGCGAAAGGTTGCGCGCCCGTTTAGCCCCTTCTTAAAGAACAGGCGGGAAGCAGCCCCTTGCTCTGTCAACTTTCTCCCAATGTCGCAGAACCTGTATCCCTGTATTGCTTCATGAGAAAGCGCAGTCTTTGTTGGACATTACTCTAATAAAACACGAATTAACTACAACCTCTGGTCTGGTTCCTGAGTCGCATCCTGGGCCTGACAGTATGGAACAAAGTCAGCACCACGCCATTTAAAACTATGATCCTACAGAATTCAAGGGTGATAGTTCTTTTCTGCCAGCTTGTGCCATTTTTCCCTCTTCATTCAACTTTGGAGTGATGCACGTTTTTATTAACCCGATTTTTATTAACCAGTCATATGGCAGGGTTGGATCCAGAGTAACCATGAGCAAAGTTTGTATAAATCTATGGTGCGGCTGCATTTGGAATACTGTGTACAGTTCTGGTCGCCTCATCTCAAAAAGGATATTATAGAGTTGGAAAAGGTTCAGAAGAGGGCAACCAGAATGATCAAGGGGATGGAGCGACTTCCTTACGAGGAAAGGTTGCAGCATTTGGGGCTTTTTAGTTTAGAGAAAAGGCGGGTCAGAGGAGACATGATAGAAGTGTATAAAATTATGCATGGCATTGAGAAAGTGGATAGAGAAAAGTTCTTCTCCCTCTCTCATAATACTAGAACTCGTGGACATTCAAAGAAGCTGAATGTTGGAAGATTCAGGACAGACAAAAGGAAGTACTTCTTTACTCAGCGCATAGTTAAACTATGGAATTTGCTCCCACAAGTCGCAGTAATGGCCACCAGCTTGGATGGCTTTAAAAGAAGATTAGACAAATTCATGGAGGACAGGGCTATCAATGGCTACTAGCCATGATGGCTGTGCTCTGCCACCCTAGTCAGAGGCAGTATGCTTCTGAAAACCAGTTGCCGGAAGCCTCAGGAGGGGAGAGTGTTCTTGCACTCGGGTCCTACTTGCGGGCTTCCCCCAGGCACCTGGTTGGCCACTGTGAGAACAGGATGCTGGACTAGATGGGCCAATGGCCTGATCCAGCAGGCTCTTCTTATGTTCAATGTTTGGGCAGAGGGAGGCGATTCTTGCCAATTCCTCCTTTGCCTCCTGAAAAGGTGCTCCAGTGGGTTGGGGGTGCCTACATAGCAGAACAGTGTAGAATGTGGCATGGGGAGCTATAGGGAGAAGAAGAGGATTAATGAAAATTGCTTCCCCCACCCCATCTTGCAATGGAAGCCTCTGCTGGATCGTTGTACCTTCTGTGAACGGAAGGAACCCTTCCGTTTATTTATTTATTTATTAAATTTCTTAGACGCCTACTACTAAAAATAGTCTCAAGGCGACTTACAGTATAAAAGTACTATAAAATATATATTACTTGTATGCTGTACTTCCCAGTGGGATATACATAAGCTAAATCAACAGTGAAGTACTTGCAGCTTTCACAGAAGGTCATGCCTGGATTCAACCCAATAAACACAGTAAGCCAATTACAGAAAAAAACCCCACAAGCCTCAGGTAATAAATTCTATATGGTCTGCCTACACAAGATTGCTCCTATTTTCTGAGTGAATCAAAATCAAACAGCCAAAAGGGTGGAAGTACATTTTTACATTTTATTTCTTATAAATATACAGTACATTCTAAAGAAAAGCTTTTCTAATGGTAGGCCCTGGCCCAAAATGACATCTGAAATGTGAATTATATTATACTTAGAGAGTGAAATTCAATATAATGCAAGCAGACATCTGAATGCACTTTTGGGCATCTTGTTGCTTTGCTCTCCCTGCAGATCCCTCTCCAAAATCTGCTCCAGAGCAGATTTTGGAGGTGTGAGGGGAAAAAACTAAAAGTCCCATTATGCAAGTGAGTGCACATAACTGGATGCTGCCCATAATCATTTCTCCAGTACACTTACAGTACACAGCATCACTGAAATGGGAGGGGATGAGGAGAGGCTTATATGAAAACTAGAGATGCCTTGCTTCCACCAAAACACATTTGCCTTGCAGACTCTGCCCTCACTACTGGGGTTTCTTGTGTGATGCCGTATATTATATTAACAGTAATTCCAGGGCACATTTTGGCAGATTCTTGAGAAGTTCCCAAACTAGGGTCTTTGGACCCTGTGGTCCATGAGCTTCATTCAGGTGGTCCATGACATGTCTATATTAAATATTCATATTGATTTTAATTGTATTGCTTCCTTTCTTTCTTATATTGTATTTTATTGTATTACAATTTGAATTCTATGCACAGGACATAACAGTTGCTACAACAGGCAAAAAAAAATTAAGTGGGCTGCCAAGACCATCAACAATTTTTAAGTGGTTTCTGGGAGGAAAAATGTGGCAACCACTGTTCAACTGTTTTGGAGAACATTTGGTCTAATGAACATTTGGTCTAATGAACTGATTTAGTAAGCCTTCCCTTCCCTTAAGAGAACTGCAAATATCTCCAGCACTAATGCAAGAGATGGGACTTTGTAGCATTTCACTGTAAGCTGAAGAGAGCAAAGCTTGGCTGAGTCAAACTCATCACTCCATTTGTCGTCACTATTACTGTTGCTGCCTTAGAAGGCCATCAACTGCCAGAAGCAGATTTAGAGGCCAAAACCAGCCTTCATCTGTCATAATTGCTCTAGCCAGTAGAAGACCTTCAGCTGCCAGAAGTCAAAGAAGTTTAAGTTGAGACCTATCCCAGTCTGCGTCTGTGTTAGAATTTCTTTTAATACGTTTTCTTTAATAATATATTTAACCCTTTTTTAAGAAAAATGTTTTTAAAGCTTTTTTTAAAATGTTTTTAACATTTTGTTTTAATGTATTTTAAGGTCTTTTTATGATGTTTTAAAGTGTTTTTAGTGTTTCTGTTTGCTGCCCTGGGCTCCTGCTGGGAGGAAGGGTGGGATATAAATCAAATAATAAATAAAAATAAAGAAGGATTCAAATCCATCTCTACATGTTTCCATAAAGAATAATTTTCCATTCAAACTTTAGAGGTCTGTACTGTTTTGTATAATTACAATCTTGTTAGCTACCTTAAGCATGCAATTGGAAAGTTAAGTTCTAATAAAAAATATACAGGTCAAAGCAGTAATCCCCAGTTGCACTGGTTCAATGGGATAGCACCATAAACCAAGGTACTGTCCTACATACAATCTTTATATCTATCAGGTGATTAATTGACTGCTATAGTTCTCCCTAAAAAAAGAATTCGGTATGCAATGAGTGGATGTCTTTACCAGATTTTATAACGAATTATCATAGCTCATCCCAACAGACTAAACTAATAAATAAGTAGTCACCGTTTTACAAGAAGTGCCAGAAAGTGAACAGCTGAATAATCAACAACCTCTACAATATGCTCTCTTGAAAAATGATTAGGTCCATTAATCAATATGTCTGCATAATGCCACAATCCTCAAATAAACTAACCAAGAAAATCCAAGACTCAGCAGTATAAAAACAACACATCCCTATGGCAGCCAGTATCTTCTATAAACAGAGTATGGTCTAATAAAACACTAACTCCTGTTCTCTTGCCTTATGAGAGAAGTAAGATCAAAGTGAGATCATGAATGCTGGATACTACTTTTTTTTTTTTTAGAAAAGTTCTATGTTAGCAGCCCCATCAGAGTAGAATCCTCAGCATACATTCCTCAAACACTTCTGTCCATGAAAGACAGAGAGAGAGAGAGAGAGAGAGAATGACTTCCACTTTAGAAAGCAAAGGAGAATTCTAGATATCAACAGGGTATTTTTCCACTGCTAGAATACTCTGCAGTCACTTCACAGTGGAGATTCACATGAAATATTATTCTGGAAAAAAATCTAATACACATTAGGATGATGAACAGATTTAAGTATTACAAATATCAAAAATCATGTCTGTCAAATTGTGCTGGCCTTTCCTACATTCCGGCATCAAATGCATGTATATTCTGTATTTAATATTGTGAGCTGCTAGGAGACCTTCAGGTAACAAGCAACTAATAAATCTAATTAATAATAAAAATAACAATAATCTGAGCTAATTACCATAAATCAGCTTCCAGAAAGGGAAAAACACTTGTATTTGATCTTGTATATTTGAGCTAATGCTACATATTTTAATACATTATTTTAAAATTTTTAAAAGGACAGTAAAAACAAGGATTGTGGGCTGCCATGACATATGATCTCACAATGCATCCATCAATGGCATGGCCATTGCAAGAGCCTTCCCTCAGAGAGATAACCCTTCCAAAGACATATAGTCAATGTCATATATGTATCAAGATTTTGTTTGTGCAATACAAGACCATACAGTCCATCTTTGCAATGTGTTTGTCTTGATGTGCTAAACAGTTTTTATGTTCAGTTTTATGTAATCTGTTGCTCACCGCTCAGATAATTTTGATTAAACGGTACATACATTTGTTTAATAAACAAATTATCTAAATTCATTTCCACCAACTTCCAAGATGAAACTTCTCAAACTAATGGCCACTTCACACATGGTATTTTTAGATACAAACATTTTTATTTTATAGATTTATCTGAGTCACCTTTTCTTTAAAAAAAATGACATTAATGGCAACTTACAATATAAAAACTTCAACCTTTAAAACAATACAAAACAAACAGATTACAAGAAAAGAAAATATTTTTAAAATTGGGTGCAGAATCAAATGCATTTAAAATCAACCACAAGCTATGTGGAACAAAAAGGTTTTAAAGGTCAGTCAAAGACTAAGCAGTTCTATAGTCAGGGTTCTGCTGCAGAAAAGGTCATGCCTCACGTTTCCACCAACCTAACCTCTTGGTGATGGGACATACAGCAGTGCCTCTGAAGCAGATCTTAAAACTCTGGGCAGGCTCAATAAGCAGTCTTTCAGGTATGCCAAACCCAAACTATTTAGGGCTTTATAGCAGGAGTGGAAGACTTATGGTTCTTCAGATTGTACTCCAGCAGCCCGAGCCAGCATGCCAATGGGAAGGAATAATGGGAGCAGCAGTCCAACATTATCTGGAGGGTCATAGGTTCTTCATCCCTGCACTATAGGCAAGAATCAGTACCTTGAATTGTGCCCCAAAACAAATTGGAAGCCAGTATTGTAGATGCACAATCAGCATAATACGGTCAACAAAGCAAACAAGAGAAAGCAATCTGGCTGCCTCATTTTGCACTAGTTGCTATTTCTGAACACTCTTCAGGGAAGCCCACATAATGCACACTAAGTAATCAAAACAAGAGATGATTGAGATGTGGATCTGTGGGCAGATCCATCCTTTCAAGGAAAGGGTTCAACTGGCACATCAATAGAAACTGCACAAAGGCCCTCCTGGCCATAGCAGCCATAGGAAGCTCAGTTAGACCACTGGTCCATCTAATTCAGTATTGTCTGCACTGACTCTCCAGAGTTTCAGGCATAGGTCTCTCCCAATCCTATCTGGAACCATTTGCATGCAAAACAGATACTCTACCATTGACTCTACCCTTCCCTAATCTCATTTTCCAGGAGCCATCGAATCTTGCAGGAGTGATGCTGGGTCCAAAAGCATACTCAAGCTGCAAACTTAAAGCTTCACATCCAGACTCAACACAATAAAATTCATCCATCAAAACTGGACAAGCTGCTGTCTAGATTACCATCCCAGAACTGGCTCTCAAGTAGAGTTGGAGTGGATGTAAGTGACTTTATCCAGCAAAATATTTTGCAAATTCATCACTCATATCATACCAATACATTTGTCAAGGAGCTACAACTGTTTGCATCTGCATGTTGAATGTACACTCAACAGCAACCCCGAGTTTGCATCTGCACAATGTGTGAAACAGCTCAAAAAACCAAGGATTTTCACTCTGAAACATAAATATTAGCCAGTAATCAGATTCACAATTTTTTATTGCCCAGCAAGGCTGCTTGTTTTTTTAAAATAAGACGGGAACAGTATTTATAACTGTATGTGTGCACATGCATATGTGTGTGCATGAATAACAACCCTTGTCTTCCAATTTAAGACACCATCTCGGCACAGGATGCATCCTGACATCATTTGAAAAAAAGCATTCTCTGCCTCCCTGCGTTACTAGCAGCTTTTAAGAAATCTGTTACACCCAAACTGGAGTGTACTGAAAGCATTTCTTACCAGGTGCCAGAATTAAATTTCTGTTTGCCACCGGCAACCACAGGTATGGACCCCTGCTAATATCTAATCTTCTATTAGTTATAGATTGTTTTGGTTAAGGAAAGTTTATAGAGTGGCCCTTTCACTAATCCAAATTGCACAATCTTGCTTGACATGGCATGCAGAATGAAATCGAAGTTAAAAGGCATCTGAATATTATTAAGCTAAACATAGACTTCCTGATTTTCCTGCATTATCTAACATATTATGCCAACATTCTTTGTACGGTAACTGAGCAAGCTGCTGCTTTTCAGTATTTAACATTTTCCTGTACAGTATCAGTGGATGCATATACTTTTTGTGCAACATTATTTTCATTTTAACAGAATTAACAAATGTTTAACAATTCACAAGTGCTTAAATTAATAGTTACAGAAATCAGAAGCATCAAGTAAACAAGCTCTTGTAGCTGAAGACTTTGGAAGTCAAGCAAGCAGTATTTTACCCAGATTTTTTTATCAATCGATCAAAACTAATGTGCAGGGGGATGACAGATGTGGCTTTCATTATTCTTTTCTCCAATTGTACAATAAGCTCAATTAGAAATATTTCTGCTACTTTGAAGTAATAGAATACTGAGTGCTCTTGTCACATGAGTTTCTAAAATTTTAATTAAAAAATGTCCAGCTCTCACTCCATTGTTTACTGTCCCCCAAGTGCTCTCAACTGCTTTCTTGGTTCAGCCTCAAACCTACACTACTGCATTAACTACAACCCTGAAAGGTGGCAGCAACCTCCTTAAAGATAGCAAACTGGAACTGTAATTTTCCCAGGCCATCCAATGAAGATGTAACTACAATGGGAGCTGAACCTACAGCTATCAAATCTTAGTCCAGCAATCTATCTGCTGACACACACACCCTTGCCCATGACTAGCAGAAAGAGGTCTATCAGATCATCTTATATGATCTACTAGCTTCAGACTCACTGGTCTTCTCTTAGAACTGTCTCTCATTAAAAAACACATTACAAGGATGCAAACTGTTGTTTCAAATGTTAGGTGCAACAAGAGACTGAGACAGTCCAGTCCCATGACATTTGCTAACCCAACATTCCACAGTGTTCAGCGGGGCTAACTTAGGTCCAGGCGAGTGTGTACAGAACTGCAGCCTGAAGAAATGATTTTTAATCTCTAGATGCAGTCTCTTCAGTCAGATTTGTTGGTACAGTAGGGCCCCGCTTTACAGCGCTTCACTTTACAGCGTTCCACTAATACAGCGGTTGTGAACTGTAGAAAGGCCCCGCTTTACAGCACTTGTTCCGCTTTTATGGCGTTTTTTTGCCGCCGGGCGCCATTTTGGTCAATGTAAGTCAATGGGATCCGCTTCACAGTGGTTTTCGCTTTACAGCGGGGGTCCAGAATGTAACCCGCTGTATGAGTGGGACCCTACTGTACAGGCCTGCCTCCTTTCATCTGACCTACCCCTGATCCCCCTAGGATAGGAAGCCCAGTGCACTCACTCCTCAGGGCCCTTCAGCCCCAAACCATTCATAGGCTTTTTTCAAACTTCTCCTGAGGAATCTAAATCCACCCTTCCTCATGCCACATTCCATGCAGGGTTTCAAAATTCAGGGGTGTCTACCCACCTCTCTGGATCAGGTCCACAGTGTTTTGTTTTGTTTACTTTACTGAACATTTGTAGTTGTCCTGGCTCTCTTTATCACACTAGCTTGCATTATTTTTCGCAACTTGGAAGAGCAAGAAAACGAAAAGAAAGGCAACACTGCACTATAAAGCAAGCTGTTCTTAGCAAAGCATGAATTCTAGCAGAGTATCACTACAACTTGGATTAAAGGGCATGTTAGAACATTGCTATGAACAAGCCCTAAGGACTCTGTCAAAGTGAGGTGTTGATGAAAGGGAAGGCAAGTGGTTTGTTTCCCTGCTGGTTCATATTGAGAAGAAAGAAGAAAATGCATCACACCTATTTACATGGAGTTAAGCATAACTCTGTTATGTCCTTTCTTTCTCAGCACATGGCTGAGCCTGGAGCTGCACCTTGTTCACCAGAAACATTGAAGAATGCCTTTTAGTTGGGACTAGGCCTCTCTCTGGCAGAAGTATGAGACTAAAGCCCCATTGTCAAGAGTGCATCACCTCCCAAACGGACTTCATTCCCCGGGAGTGAGAGGGAGATCTCAGGAAACCTTGCTTGTGATAACACATTGTCAGTAACAAATTGACAGCTTCTACTGGGAAGGGAAGAAAACACTTTAGGGTTAGGGCCCCCAAAAGGCAGACTCCTGTCTATTACTCAGGGGCAGGCAAAACAGACTAGACCCTTGAAAAGAAAGCAAGGATTATGAGCCTGAAGTACAAAGAGGAAAGTGCCAGGTCTTTGTGGGGGAGCCGAGGAGGAAGAGGTCAATATGATCACAGGTCTTAGGAAGAATTTCTTGATCTCTTGACAGAAGGGCCCTGAAAACTGAGTTGGGGGGGGCATTCAAAATTAGGTTTGTATTGGCAAACCTGGCTGGGGAAACTGAGCATGCACTCTAGCAAGGAGAAACCTATCTGACAGGTTGTGGGAGAAGATAGCCCTTTATTGACAAGAGTCTGGCACGGGAGGAATAGGGTGGTGGGCTGGCTTGGCATGGCCTACAGATGCCAGATCAAAGCCTACTATGACAGTGTGGCCCTCGACCCTTGCAGGGTGCACCAATCTGCTTAAGACGTCAGATCAGTGGTTGAGAAAACACTTTTAGGCTTGCTCGCTTATTGGGAACATTGAGTTTGCATCAGGAGAAGCATGTCAGGGTCGCAAAGACAAGTCAGAAGACAGACCCATGGTAGCAGATGCCCCTCCATCAGACTCACCTACCCACCACCAAAAGAGCTAGGAGGGAGCAAATATGATGGATTACATCCCGTAAAGTAGAGAATAGGAATAGGGTACTGATGAGGGAGTCTGATGAGACAAGGTATGGGGCCAGGCCAGAAAATCCTCAGAGGGAAGAGAGGGAGTGTTGCTGAAAGACACCCCCCCCAAAAAAAACAAGAAGAGAAAGGGCGTAAATATTCGGGCGTGGGATATTTGGGGAGGGGGACGTGAAGCTAAGCAAGATGCCCCAGAGAAGCCCAGTTGAGTAGCTACTCCCCCCGGCCCTTACCTTGTAGACGTCGCCGTAGGTGCCGCTGCCGATACGCTGGATGAGCTCAAAGTCCTCCTGGGGGTTCCTGCGGGACAGGTCGCACACCCGCCCCCCGCCAACACTCATGGTGCTGCGGCGGCGGCGGCGGCGCCACCCGGAGCAGGGAGCGGCCCCCTCACAGCCACCAGGAGGACAAGACGGGGGGAAAGGGGAGGAAGGAAAGAGGACGAGAGCAGGTGGGTGAGGGGAAAAGGGGGGGAGGAGGAGGAAGAGGGAGAGAGAGAAAAAAAGACCCGGAACGATCACCGCCGCCAACGACGCCTCCCCCCTGCCTGCTCTGCCAACATGGCGCCCGGACCCGCCGTCTGCGCATGCGCGCAGGTCCCTCGGTCGCCCCGGCCCTCTCTCTTAGTATAGGTTAGAACAGCGAAGAGAAGGAGGAGGAGACTCGCTGTGCTCTAGGCACGCTTAAGGAGGCGGGGCGTAACCACCAGCGTGAGAGCGCATGCTGGTTGGGGGGTGGGGCCACGCCACAGGGCGAGCTCGAGCGGGGGATGGAGGAATTGTCTCGGAGGCGTGATGACGCTGCGGGCCGAACCTCCCCCCCATACCTATTGTGGAGTCGGGAAGGTGGCCAAATGCAGAAGACGGGGCTTGCCTGCACCTTTCGTAAATAAGGCAGGGCTTGCCTGCGCCTTTCATAGATGTGTCTACGAATTTCAGCAGGTATGGCTTGCGTGGCCATTGAAGTCTCAGGGTTAGCTGTCCTCTTTTTTCCCCCTTTTCTTTTTTACACCTGGGCCACCCCGTGTGGCCCATAGGAACCCGCTTTATTCCGAGTTAGTCCATTGGCTCATATAGGTCAGTTTTGTCTACACTGACTGGCAGCTGCTCTCCAGGGTTTCAGGCAGAGGTCTTTGCCCTAGCCCTGCCTAGAGATGGCGCGGGTTGAACTTGGGGCCATCTGCATGCGAAATGGCCTTTCCTTCTAGAAACGAGGTGCTAGGATGGATGGCTAGATGCAGAAGAAGATGTGTTGAAGAGGGAATGAATTCTCATGCAAAGTACACCTGCTATTAAAGGTGTGCAAGTCCTCTTTTGCATGATCTGGCCACCCTAGGCTGCAGTGATAGATAAATAATCACCCTGCTCAGTCTCCACAAAGTTTCAAATGGAGTAGCACAACATGTGAAGATTCAGAATAAGAACCGTGTATCACTTTTGTATTATAACGTATTTTATATATTTCTCTTTGTTTATTTAAAAGATTTATCGTTTTAAATGTGTCATTGTATTTCAAAGAGTTATATACTGTGTCTGAATACCAGTTGCTGAAAACTGCAGGAGGGGAGAGTACTCACACAAATACACATAAGGATATGATTTCCTCATTTCTTGAATCATTTGGGTGGATTTCAGGCTTCACATTGGATGACTTTAAAAGAAGATTAAAATTCATGGATGATAAGGCTATCAGAGGCTGCTAGCCATGGTGGCTGTGTTTTCCCTCTATTGTTGGAGGCAGACATTGAGTGCCTAATGTTTTGTGAATTATGAATGTATGAGTACGCATGTATTGCGTTATGTTGTTTATCTTTTCCTACCTGTCTTAAGTTGTGGTGTACAGTAGTGCAGCCTTCCCTAACCTGGTGCCCTCCAGATGTTTTGGGCTACAACTCTCATCAGCCCCAGGCATTATGGGAGTTGTAGTATGTAGTTGTGATATCTGGAGGACACCAGGTTTGGGGAGCAGTGGTAAATGTTGAAGTGTGGGAGCTTATTATGACAGCTTCCATAGAGAGTCCATAGCCACACCCCCAGTGAGATCCAAAAATGGAGACAGCTGTGTTGATCCATTACATATCCCCAAAGAGTAGCATTGATACCCAATGGACTTGGCAAAAGTTGGTGTAGCGGTTAGCAGGTTGGGATTTGACCTGGATTCCTATCTCTGATCACCAGTGAAATTTACTGTGTGACTTTGGTCCAGTCATTTTCTGAACCTAGCCTACCAAACAAAGGGATCACGTGCCAAATCAGACCTGTCCTCCAACTTTCCAAGCTTACAGTGACTGACAGGTAGTGCTCCAGTTGATTACATCATCACTTCTGCCATGAAAAAAAGTACTAGAGCTGTATTCTTGCTCCATTAGTGCTACGTTGCTGCACTTAAGCTTCTAAGCTTCTTTATGAATATATCCAATAATTTGATCTTGTTGGTATTACTCTGCTTAATATATCATTGTGACACAAGCAAATTTGAGTTTTTACTGCATATTAGTAATCACCTTGGTTCCTTGGATAAACTGTGATTTTGGGGAGTGTTCATGTTGTGATACCCTACTCTAAAATTTTCTTGTTGCTTTTTTTTGGCATAAACTTTATTTATTTTCTACAGGTATCAGTTCTTCATATATCACCAAGATTTCTCATACATATATACATCTGATACCAATGCTACCAAATATGAACAAAATTTAACAAAATTAAATGCTTGTTACTTTAGTTGGTTATAATCAAGGACTAACACTTCTGTGACTTTGGATTTTTTTCGAATGGACTAAAACATCTATTTTGTTGTGATAATGAGTTCATCTCTGATCCTTCTCTGTTTCTGATTTGTTTGTTCTGTTTTATAGGCATATATACTACCCAATAAACAAAATATCTAGGCGGGGAAGATAGCACAAAAGTACTTAAAAACTGGGCAATGATACACAATAGCCGATGAATTGAACTAGATATCAGAAAGGCCCGTGTAAAGAGAAAAGTCTCAAACAGGCATTTGAAACAAAAATATTGATGGCGCGTAATTAATATTAATCAGCAAGGATCCACAACCTAGCCACAGACATACTAAGCACCCCATTTGTTATGGAAGCAAAGTGAGCATCATGTGGCTGTCCACCGCAGGTAGAGGCTCGTCCATTGGGCAAATGGGACAGTGCCCCACCAAATCACTCTGCCCTCAACCAACCCCCGCCTGCCTGCCAGCCTGCTTACTTACTACGGTCCAGGGGGTGGCACTGCCTGTCAGTTTCCTCCTCAATCTCAGTGTTGCCCTTACAGAATTCAGCGGGGGGGGGAAGGATGGGGGCAAAACTAGAATTCATTGGCTCTGCCTCTGCCTACTCTTGGGCTCCCTGCCTTCCACCCTACCAGCCCCAAAGGACGCTTGCCACCACTATCTACCCCTGACATGAGCTGGCTGATAAAAATTCTAATTAAAAGAATCCACATGAGATGGTTTGGACTTCACATGAGATGAGATACCAAGGATGATTAAAGGGTGCTTAACTGAGGGCTAGTTACTCTGAATCTTGACGCCCCACATGGGCTCAAATGGCCCAAGGGAAGGTATTTGCTGCTTAGAGGGAATGAAGACAGTGCTCTTATGTCCCAGTGGGCCCACCTGAAACTGAGTCAGGTCAGTTTCAATATCCAATAAGCAGAATTGTCTGCTCAGGTCAAGGAGCTGGGAAACCTCTTGCACCTACAGAAGGAAAATAGCAGTGGCCAACCTGACAAAAGAATGGATGTGGAATACCCTTGGTTACCAACTTGTGTGAGACCCAGTGTGGTGTAGTGGTTAGAGTGCTGGACTAGTGAGATCTGAGTTCGATTTCTCACTCAGCCATGAAGCTTATTGGGTGACCTTGGGCCACTCAGTGTCTGTCAGCCTAGCTTGCCTGCTTCACAAGGCTGTTGTGAGGATAAAATGCGTGGGGAGGGAGAGAACCATGTATGTCACCTTGAGCTCCTTGGAAGAAAGGTAGGCTAGAAATGTAAAAGTAAAATAAACTAGTAACCAGAGGGTCACTTAGCCAAGATCCTGTCCTTAAAGTTCTTTGTTGGCAGCCTGGAATCAAAAGAGAAGTATGGAAGGATTAGGGATGAGAGCTTTTCCAGAGATCTCTTCAGACCTTCCTTTTTTGCCTCAAGGCTAGCAATGGCTCAGGAAGCAAACTTGGTCCAGGGAAGGGGTAGCCAGTTGCTGACCCTTATACTGGACTCTGTATACCACAGACAGCGATAGGATAAATAATGTACAGTAGAGCCCTGCTTTTTGGCGGCCCATTTTTCGGCAGCCTGCTAATATGGCAGCTAAAATTAGAGTAAGGCCCTACTCATATGGCTCTTGTTCCGCTTTTACAGCGTTTTTCGGGCGTTGGGCACCATTTTATTGAAGGAGTTCCACTTTTTGGCGGGTTTTGCTTTTAGGTGGGGGTCTGGAACGTAACCCGCCGTATGAGTGGGGCCCTACTGTATCCACCTTGAGCTTTCTGAGAAAAGAATGAGCCAAAAGGCTAAATAAACAAATCACTCTACCATCAATAAACTGGGTGCCATGGTGGGGAACCTATTTCAGCCTGAGGGCCATACTTCTTTGACTGCAGCCTTCCGGGGGTGTCGCATGTCAGTGGTGGACAAGTCATTGCCAAAAGAGGGTGGGGCAACGGCTGTGATGCTTGCTTTTATGCAGTTTGCTTTATTGCAGCTAAACAAGTCTGAGGATCCTACGCATGAAAACCTCTCAATCCAGGCAAGCAAGAGGAATGGTCACAGTTGAAGAACACGTTCCAGACAGGCAAATGCCCTCGGCGAGGGTGTGGAGCAGGCCCAATAATGAGTGTGGCCAGGGGGAGGTCCAAAGGGCCAGATGAGCAGGCTGGGGGGCCACATATGGCCCCAAGGCCTGAGGTTCCCGACTCCTTGGATGATATGTATTACTTTACTGACTTCAAATGTGGTAAGGCAGCCCTGCGCGCCTGGGGCCCTCTTGCTCAGGCTGCTGAGTGGAACCCTAGACTTCTGCCCTGAAGTCCAGTGCTGATGGCGCCGCTGAGTGAATCTCAGCATGCAGAAGTGCTGGTCGTAAAAACAGGAGGAGGAGGAGGTGACATTGGGTCCCTGCCGGAGTGTGTAACTGTGTGCAGCAACAGCATGGATTTTGGGAGAAGCTCTATCCTGCCCTCAAATGGCTGTGGTAAGTGGTGGTGCATGGATGCTTGCCTATGCTATAGGGAATATCCCAGGTAGCTGAAGGAAGCAGGAGGCGCTAGCCCTGATCAGAGATGGGGGTGGGGTGTAATTGTGTTGGCTAAGAAGTGAACATAGCTCACTTACCCCAATAAAAGCAAGCAGCGGCCAGTCTTTCCTCCAAGGGACACTCCAGGCTGAGCCCTCCCTTCCTCTTTAAAACTACCATGGGAGCAGAGTGCAAACACCATGCTTGTCCATAGATAGACAGCTCTGTATATTAACCTGCCAGTAACAATGAAATCAGATGTACTCCCTGGGGCTGAATACAGTTAATTCAGGGCTTGATACGGAGCTCCAGTGCCGGAGGTTTGCCCCCAAATTCCTTACATTTGGGAAGGAAAATGTCCATTCAGAGAGGGAGGAGGGACTTAAAAAAAAACAACCCTCATTGCCAATGCTGACAGCATTTGGCTTCAGGAGAAAGTATAGAAGAAAGTAAAAGCTGTCTGGCAAAGTAGATTCATACTGGAAGCTGGCCATTCTAGAAGTGGTGGATGGGCCTCTCTCTGCATCACTCAAGCAGCATGCTGGGAGCAGGTTGCAGAGCACTTCAAGGATAAAGTTGCTCATGGATGGAGGGGGATGGGGACTCCCCAATCTGCCGAGTTATTACACAGCTTTTCAGCTTTGACAATTCAGCTTTATACTCATGCAAACAAATAAGAATTGGATCAAGCTGGGGGAACACATGTTACACTCTAGGCCGTTATGGTTGTTACCATTCACAACTTTACGATATCATTTTTTGCCTTCCCTAGCTAATCCTTTTACAAGTGCCACTCTGTTAATCTGGAAAGTATGGCAACCGAAAATCTCCCCAATATATTCCCCGCTAATTCCACTACAAACTTATCCCAGGATTGAGGATGAGATATTTAGAAGCATTGCTCAATGGGAACAATATGGGTATTTCAGGCTGAGGGACTCTTTATAACCAAGACCATCCAATCTCTCCGGACCAGCATCGGATAAACATATTGAATTTGGGCTTAGGATGGCTTCATGCTTACCTACTAGATCATATTGTTAAAGACCCCCATGTCTGGGTTCATACTACCCACCCACTTACTACTTTTGCACTTCTTATGATGGGTTTCATTGGTAAAGGTATAGTTTCTGTATTTTACAAAATATTATTGGACATTCAAATGGATCAGCTCAGCGGTCTTAAAATCCAGTGGGCACAAGATTTTGGTTCTGAAATGGATAATGCGGATTATAATAATGCTTGTTCATTTAGATATAACAAAACTGCATCTGTTACAAAGAAATTAGCCTCAAAATCCTACGTAGATGGTATTTTACTCCAACCCGCTTATCTTATATATCTTCCAACATAAGCCCGCTATGCTGGTACAGTTGTTCCACCAAGGACACATATTTCCACCTTTGATGGATTTGCACCAGAATTGTCCCATTTTGTGACTTGGTGCATAGGGAACTTAAAAATATAATGAAAGAAAATATAGTATGCACTCCAGAACTGTTTATTTTGTTTTTGTTTAAAGATGTTAATGCTAATTTGAAATCTAAATTACCAATTTCTAAATTATTGATGACAGCTCATCAAACGACTGTGCAACAATGGAAAATGCTGGAAGATCTGAATCTGTTTGCATGGTACAAAAATATATGGAGTTTGGCTTTATTAGATAAAATTACTCAATCTTCATTTCTTACGACTAAACAGGATGCATATGTTGCCATTTGGTGGTCATTTATTGATTACGTGACTAATCATGATTTGGATGACCAACTCCCACCAGCAGCTTAGATCTATTTGGTTTTCTTAATTTTGTTTTTTTTTTTCTGCTAACCAATTCATAAGTTATGTGTCAAAATATATAATTTATATTTTATGTCACTCTATACCATTCTATTATGATTATTGATTTGATTTGTGAAATATTGGTTAAATTTCTGTAATATTGCAAAATAATGTTACTCTGTATCCTCATTGATCCCGGGGTTTGGTTTTGGTCAATTGTTTTTTTCCCCATTGTTTCTATAATAAATAAAAGTTTTTTTAAAAAAATGATAAAGATACTTAGCTCTGTAGTGTCTTGGATGCCACAGTTGTTGCAAGTCCAGTCAAGGTGTCCAGTGCAGCAACTTTCTATTAGTGATGGGGTCAGTTTCAGTTTATGTGGCCTGATGATGCAGAGAGGATGCTTGCAATGATGCAGCTAGCTTTTTACTGTCTTGAACCCTGTCCATCCTGGCTCTTATAAGCAGGGGAGGAATAACTGGCTGGGTCCAGGGTGTGGTGAATGTGCCAGTCCACATGTGCCTGCTGTCCATAAATAGGTGGTAGTGTGTCCCCTTCTAAAAAAGGCCCACTCTTGATCTTTTGGTTTATAATAACTACTGCCCAGTCATGAACACATCCTTCTTTAGTAAGGTGGTTAAATTCATGGAGGATAAGGCTATCAGTGGCAATTAGCCATGATGGTTGTGCTCTGCCACCATAGTCAGAGGCAGTATGCTTCTGAGAACCAGTGGCCGGAAGCTGCAGGAGGGATTGCACTCAGATCCTGCTTGCGGGCTTCCCATGGGCATCTGGTTGGCCACTGTGAGAACAGGATGCTGGACTAGATGGGCCACTGGCCTGATCTAGCAGGTTCTTCTTACGTTCTTATGGTGGAAAGGGTGGTGATGGAGCTGTTGCAGGAGTTTCTGCAGGATACGGATTACTGCAGATCCATTTTAATCTGGGATTAGGCATGGTTTTGAGACAGAATCAGCCTTGGTCACCCTGATGGATAACCTGTATGAAGAGCAGGACACGGAGTATAACACTGCTTTTTCTTCTTGATCTTTCATTGATCATGGTGTTATCTTTGACCAGCTCTGTGGGATGACTATTTGGGGGACTGTTTTACAGTGGTTCTACCTACAGGGCTGTGTCCAGGGAATATCATTGGGAGACTGTGTTTTGATGCCATAGTTCTTGTGCTGTGGTGTATCTGCAGCACACAATTTTGTCCCCAGTGCTGTTCAATATGAAGCCATTGGAAGTGGTCATTAGGAGTTTGGAGACAAAGTGTCATTAGTACGCTGATGATGGTCAGCTTGGATTTCTTCATAACATCTGAGTCAGGAGAAGCTGTGCAAGATTTGGACCATTGTCTGGGGCTGGGCACAGTGGTGGACTGGATGAGGGCCAATAAACTGTGTTTGAACCTTGGGAAGATGGAGGCACTGTGGGTGGGTGCTTCCTGTTTCCAGGAGATTGGCCAGTTCGCTGTTCTGGATGAGATTGCACTCAGTTTGACAGAAGAGGTACATAGTATGGGACTCCCCCAGATCCATTTTTATCACTGGATGCTGAGGTAGCCTTAGTGGCTACAAGAGCCTTTTACCAGCTATGGCTGATATTCCAACTACAGCTATTCTTGGGCAGGAATAGCCTGGCTATGATGCATTGCTAACCTCAAGGCTAGATTATTGCAAATTATTCTATCTGGGGCTATCTTTGAGCCTTATGTGGAAGCTCCAGCTGGTGCAAAACGCTGTGGCTAGACTGTTGATGGAGACAGACCATCTCCAGCACATAATTCCAGTGCTTAAATGCTTATACTGGCTGCCCATATGCTACCAGGCCACGTTCAAGCTTCTTGTATTAATCTACAAGGACCATAACAATTTAGGTCCAGGATATCTGAAGGGATACCTTCCATCCCTGCCCCATCACTGAGGTCTTCCAGGGAGTTGCTGTTCGTGGTCCCCTACAGCTCAGAGGCATTGCTTGTATCCACCAGGAGTATTGTGGATTTAGTTTCCTTCCAGCTGAGATCCTGTTGAATGCCCGGTGCTCCGTGAATATATATATTTTATTTCAGCAGGCATTTTAAGTGAGATTTTTATGGTTAATTTTAACTGATTTCATGTAGTTGCATTTTGTGTGTGTGTCCCCATTGTACACCTCTTAGAAACTGCAGTACATAAATTGTTTAGATACATAAATGGGTGCAGTTGGGGACACAGTGGTCTGCATCTTTTTGACCTGGGGTAACAAACTGTATTGCAACACATCCTTGGAACTTTCAGACATCACAATTAAACTTGAAATATATATTTACGACGTAATTATTTGGAGTTGAAGCAGCAGTTTGGCCCATACACATATTAAGTGTGAGAGGAAAAATGTAATACCCTTTTGCCACACCCACACCATACATTTATTCCGCTATTCCAGATTAAACAGTCATGGCTTCCCCCAAAGAATTCTGGGAAGTGTAGTTTGTGAGGGGTGCTGAGCTACAGTTCCCAAGTTCCCTGGGAAGAGGGACTGACTGTTAAATCATTTAGGGACTTGTAGCTCTCTGTGGAGAACAGGAGTCTCCTGTTGGTTGAGACCCTTGGTTGAGAAACTACACTTCCCAGGATTCTTTGGGTGAAGCTATAATTGTTTAAAATGTAGTAATAGTGGAATAAATGTATGGGGTGAATGTGGCCATTATAATGCTGTATCTAAGGCAGCCTTTGCCAACCTTGTGCCTTCCTAATGTTTTGGACTACAATTCCAGGATTAGCTGCCAGAGGATATAGTGATGGTGACCAACTTGAATGGCTTTAAAAGGGAGTGAAACATATGCAGGGAAGATAAGGATATTGATGGCTTTTAGTCATGATGGCTACGTATTACTTCCACTGTTGGAGGCAGTATACTTTTGAGTAACAGTTGCAAGGAATCACAAGTGGGGAGTGTGCTTTTGTGTGCTCATGCCACACTTTGGTGCTTCCCTTAGGCACCTGTGAGAACAGTATGCTGGACAACATGGGCCTTTAGTGTGATATACTAGGGCTCTTGTCAGTGGTGGCTGATGACCATTGGGACTGGTAGGGTTGAAGGCAGGCAGACCAACAGCAGATGAAGCCAGAGCCAATGACAGGCAGAGCCAACCCCAGATTGATTGTAAATAAGAAGGCAGGCTGGTGGGGACAGGCTGAATTTAGTTAGTAGGGCAGCACCCCTTTCACCTTAATAGACCAGTATTCTGATGGCCTTAGGCATCCTGCCAGGTGGAAAGGGGGGAGGAGGGTGACCGTACTTGGGCTCCAGGCCAAAAATAAGCCAGCATTTTATTTATCATGAGACACCAGAGATCTGCAGGTTTATATGGAGTCGAAAGAGAGAGAATGAGAGTGCGTGGATATAGATATATATGAAAATGGAAATGGACTGCCTTCAAGTCAATCTTAATTTATGGCGACCCTATGAATAGGGTTTTCGTGGTAAGAGGTATTCAGAGGGTGAGAAGCAGTGACTGGCCCAAGGTCACCCAGTGAGCTTCATGGCTGTGTGGGGATTTGAACCCTGGTCTCCCAGGTCATAGTCCAGCACTCTAACCACTACACCACACTGGCTCTCATATATATATGCTGCCTGATACTGAGTCAGACCATTGATTCATCTTGCCCAGTATTACCTACAGTGGCTGGTGGCTCCTCCCCAAGCTCTCAGGCAGCCTTTGTTCCTCTGTCTCGTGCATGAGATGCGATGCCACAGGTGGGAGGTGGAACCTTCTACACCCAAAGCGTGTGGTCCGCCAGTTCGCAATGGGCCCTCTAGAAAGGAAAGTACAGTAACTCTGTACGTGCTCTAATAAGGGACTTTCCATTGAGATAATTTCAATGCGTAATAATGTTGAACATCAGCACAAAATTGAGTCTACAGTTTAAATTAGAATATTGTGGGGTGGGGGCATTGTGTGAATGTCACACAAAGGAGCCTGGGTCTAATCTCCTCCCCACACACACGCACCTGAAAGCCGTCCCCACATGATAAGGAAGTTAACAACGCAAAAGTGGTGAGAAGCAGGCCCCCTTCACATCCTTAAATAAACCCTCGCCTTCTTCCACGGAGTAGCACATTGGTAGAGCATCTGCCTTGCATGCAGAAGGTCTCAGGTTCAGTCCCCGGGATTTCCGGGGAGGACTGGTCGAGACCCCTGCCTGAAACCCTGGAGAGCCGTTGCCAGTCAGTGCGGACATTACTGAACTAGATGGCCCAATGGCCTTCCTACGTTTCCGTTTTCAACATAGCACCGCTCTGGTGCCATCCAGGCTGAGGCGAGGAAGGCTGCGCTTCGTCACACGCGTTCCGGGGAGTAAGTCCCCTGTGAAGTCGGCGGAGCTACATGCCCAGCAAACGAGGTGCCTAGAAACAGTGGTGCCGTCGGGGCAAGGCTTCGAGGGAAGAAGCCCGCGGCCCCACTCAGAGGAATGAGCAAGGAATGACAAACGCAGCAAGGCTGGCATACAGCATTTCTAAGTAAGCGAAATAGACGGGTCACTGGGTGACCTTGGGCCAGTAACTGCCTCTCAGCCTCATGAAAACCCTATTCATAGAGTCGCCATAAGTCGGAATCGACTTGAAGGCAGTACATTTACATTTCACCATGTAAACCACGTGTGTGTTTGTGCCTCACGAAGCCATTAAGTCCAGAATCTCACATGATCTAACTGCAGCGCTATCAAGGATGGGGGCATTGCGCACCACGACTACGAGAGGGGGGACATTCCTCGTGCGCACCCGCTTCCCTAGGAGGATCGCGCCTTTCTGTCCCCGATAGCGGCGGCGCTCTCTTTGCGCGTTTCGTTGCGCTTCATCGCCGTCCAGTTGAAGCTCGGTCGGCCGCGCTGCTCCCCCTAGCGGCCGTCGGGTGTAGCTGCAGGTGCCCGCGCCGTCCTTTGTGCGGCGCGGCCCACCCGTGGGGAGTGAACGACAAGCGCGGGATGGAGGGACGGGCACCGCCCGCTCGCCTGCCTGACCAGTCTGCCGTGCCTCGGCAGTACGTGCGTGCGCCGGGGATGGTCCCTCCTGGGCGCCGGCGGCGGGGCTGCACCTGCTGCCGCCGCTATACGCAGGGGCTCTGACGACAGTCGGGGAGTCCACTGAAGAGGGACCGCGTGCCGGGCGAGGGGCGTCCCAGGAGCGAGCCATGGGCGGTGGCAGCGGGGGGCGAGGTCTGGTGGGCGCGCTCAGCTTGTGCCTCAGCCTCTGCTCCTTGGCGCTGCTCGTCACGGCCATCTTCAGCGACCACTGGTACGAGACCGACCCCCGGCGCCACCGCGAGAGCTGCGAGAACCGCGCCGGCAGCGCCCACTCGCCCGAGCAGCGCCACCGCCTTCTGCCGTTGCCGCACTTGCCCTTGCGAGACGCCAAGCGGCGGCTCCCGCGCGGCGGAGGCGCGGAGGCGGCTCCGTCTCCTCGGCCCACCGGCGACCTCCTGCTGCTGGACAACTGGCGAGCCCTCGTGGGGCTCGGGGTGCTGCAGTCCCGGTGCGGCCGCCCGCTCTTCGCCACTTACGCCGGCCTCTGGAGGACATGCTACGTCCTGGGCGTCGACAGGGACCTCGACAGCTTGGTGGAGAGAGGTGAGGAGTCGGGGGGCCGGCGGCAGCTGCTGTTCGCGTCCTCTTCACTTTCCTTCTTCCTCGCCTGCTGGTGGAATGAGTAGAGGGTGCCATAGGTTCCCCCATTACAGGATCACCGTGCAGGACTCCCTTAGTCTCTCCACCGCACCGATGTGGTTCTCTCTCTCTCTCCCCTTCAAGTCACAGCCACCCTTTAGTCGTACCACCCCTCTCAATTCCATGGGCACCCCATTCTGAGACCTCCATGCAGAATCAGGGCACCAATTGCCTTTCAGTACCTTTGACTTCTTGCACCTGTCACTCCCAGTTCACAGCCACCCACACACACTTGTTTTTGTACACAGCCCCCCCCCCCCGTGCCATCTCTGTGCAAAGTCACTTATTTGGCACACAGAATAACTTAATATTGCATTGCCACTTTGATGTCCCCTGGCCTTGTCCTCTTCCATTCCACCGCAGTATTCTGTCATTTGTGGCACCCTATATCACTTCTGGTTATTGTCTTTAAGCTTTCCAGCACACTGTTCCCATGCAGCGCTGTCCCGCAACTCTCCTGCATGTTGGGCTTGGTACGCTCCTCCTCTTCGTCCCATAACCTTAGAAAGGGAAGGGAACAATTAATTGGGAACTGGTAGTGTGCATCAGTGGTAGAGTGCATGGCATAGTGACCACGGATTGCGAGAATACTTAGCCCATTTCCTTAAATAGCCGTGATCCTTCCAGCTTATGCTGGTCCATCATTTCTCAATTCATGGAACACACAAATCACACAGAGGCAGCACATGTTGAATCTGTAATATGGATCTCCATCAACTCCAGTGTGCATGGACAGTGACACTGTGCACTTAGCCCGTTGACAGTGTGCAGAACCAGAAGCTCTCTAGACCCCATTTCTCCTTATCCTTCACATATTGTTCCTTCCTGCCCTCCTCCAATGCTTCTTGTGTGCTTCAGCATAGAACTGTAGATAATGCCTTACATGCACTGATCCACTCTTTGCCACACCATGACACCTTGTTATTGCGTCTCCAATGCCCTCTTCTCTGTCCCAAATCATGCCTTCAATGCATGTCATATAGTTGTTTGTGTGTGTCTTTTGTCCACAAAATGCAAGCAGCCATCCATTGCTACCATTTCTGTTATTGCATCTATGCATCATGCAGGTTCTTGCTTCCCACGAGTACCCTTTTCTTCTTGAAAATGCACTGCAGCCTCTGCACTCACCTCTTAATACAAAGGCACTGTGACCTTCCCTTCACAATAAATGGATACTGTTCAGTGACCTGGCATGCAGAGGCAGCATTCACTCCCCTCACCCACCCCAAGCACACATAAACCATTGACCACCTTTCTGTAGTGGTACGATAGGCCTCTTAAATCAAGAAACTAGCATTTTGACCTTTCTGTAATCCCAGCAGGTAAACCTTAAATGTACTCTCTGTTTGGTGTTTGGTGTTTAGTAGAGAGTGTTTGTGTTAGGCACCCAGATAATCATTCTTATTAGACATCTGATAGTGCTGGGTACAAAAGGCTGTTTGTTTTTTCATCTTCAGTTTTATGAGCTTTAATTTCTGAATGTAAGTTATTGTTAACAACAGCCAAAAAAGAGGGAAGGGGAAAAGGATGAGTGTTTACTTGTGGCCAAAATGTTAGTTCTGCTGGCACAATCCCTCTGACATTTCTCCTTCATTTTCTTCGCTGCTCACTTTCAAAATACGCTGAAACTCCAAATGTAATCCCTCTTTATCCTCTTCTCTGCTGCCATAGGTGTTGCTGTTCCCAGTTGCCTTTTGTCCTTCTCCCCAAATAAACAGCACATGTTGGCAAGACAGGGATGTTCTGATCTGTGTAATCTTAAATATTGGTGAGTTAGCTCTCCAGAAATGAAAGCTGTGTGCTCTAGTGCCACGTTAGTTTCAGAATCAGGTTACATCTTTTTGTCATTATTGCAAGGATAGGAAACCTTTTTCAGACCAAGGGCCATATACCCTTTTGGACAATTTTCCGGGGGCCACATGGCAGTGGTGGGTGGAGCCATAAGCCAGAGTGGGTAGAGCAATGAATATAAACTTAGTTTCTAAACACATTTATGCAACCCTCTCCATCTTCCACCCAGGCAAGCAGGGGGCATTATAAGAGCGCAAGGACACTTTCCAGCAAGGCAGAAACACTCTAGGAGGGTGTGAAGCAGGGCTGGTGAGGCGAATGGGCTGGGGAGAGAGGGTGTGAAGAGGAGTTGTAGTGTGGGGAGTCCCAAGGGACACATATTTTTTATTTTTTAATAATATGTTTTTAACCCTTTTTAAAAGATGTTTTTAAAGCTTTTTTTGTTTTTAACATTGTTTTGTTTTAATGTATTTTAAGGTCTGTTTTTATGATGTTTTAAAGAGTTTTTAGCTTTCTGTTTGCCGCCCTGGGCTCCTGCTGGGAGGAAGGGCGGGATATAAATAAATAAATAAATAGGGAGGCCAGGAGGGCTGCATTTGACCCCTGGGCCTGAGTTTCACCACCTAAAACCACTTCTCACTGGTGTGTGTGTACGCGTGCATGTATTACGTGTTTTAAGGCGGGGCAACCAGCGTGTTACCTTCCAGATGGTGTTAGACTGCAGTTCCCATAATCAGCAAAGATTGGCCATGCTGACTGGGACTGATGGGAGTTGGAGTGCAACAGCATCCGGAGGACCACAGGTTCCCCATCCCTACTCTAAGGAGGGAAAGAAGCATAAAGGCAGCAAAAAAGGACACCTTCTTGTCACCGTAGACAATACATGATGCAGACTGTAACATACTTTTCAAAAGAGACAAGAATCAGAGTGGAACTGGCAGGGGGTAGCAGCAACAGGAGGGGTCATAGCTCAGTGCTAGAGCATCTGTTTTGCATGCAGAAGGTTCCAGGTTCTATCCCTGGCATCTCCAAAAAGGTCTGGGGAAAAGACCCCTGCCTGAAACACTGGACAGCTGTTGCCAGTCAGTGTAGACAGCACTGAGCTAGATGAACCAATGGTCTAACTCGAACAGATCAGCTTCCTATTTCTGAAATGCTATTGACAAGGAAGTTATCAGGAAAGGTAAAATTTCTGTTTGTGTGCCCGTTAGCCAACTGTTTGGGAATAAATAGTTCCATAATTGAAAATGGTATTTCACATAATCTAAATAAATCAACAAGTCAGATCTAAACTTTGGATGTCCATACTTCTGAATTAGCACATTGTTGTTTTTATTTATTTAAATATTTCTTACCTCACTCTTCAGCCGAAAAAGGCTTCCAGGACACTTTACAGTTTAATAAAAATAAATAAATCAGTCCCTGTCCCGAGGCTTAAAAAATAAAAAGACACAATACAAAAGGAAAATGAATATTGAGGGAGAAGGAAATGAGAAAATTCAGATAGCAGTTCTTAGTTGCAAGTCTGGAATGGAAACCATTCAAGGAGAGGAGGAGCCAAAAGTTGTTGGTCTTTCCGCTGTGCTGTGGAGTGACCTTGCAGCCCTTCTCTTCCATTATCCAATGCAGGTGTGGGGAACCTTTGACCCATCAGATGCTGCTGAACTACAACTTCCATCAGCCCCAGTCAGCGTGACCAGTCTTTGTTGATTATGGGAGTTGCAGTCTAACAACATCTGGACGGTAACAGCAAGCATGGCCAATGGGAGCTGTAGTTCAGCAACATCTGGAGGGCCAAAGGTTCTCTAAACCTGGCTTCTCATCAGAGCCAGTGGTGACCCTCCCTCTCTTCTCTTCCTTCCTCTCTATTACATTTTTATCCTCCTGTTTCTCCAAGGAACACAGGGTGGCTTACATGTACCCTGCCCATTTTATCCTCACAACAGCCCTGTGGGGAAGGTGAGGCTGAGAGATAGTGACTAGCCCAAGATTACCCAGTAAGAGCTTCAAGGCTGAATGGGGGATTTAAACCCAAATCCCACCAGTCCTAGTCCATCACTCTAATCACTACACCACACCAGAAGTGCTAAAGCCAAAAATGAGTTTAAATGAAAGGAAAAACTATAATTTTATAGCATCCTGAACAAGATGTGGTAGCCGGTGGAAACTTGCTTTTTGAGACATATGTGAAAACATGTTGGGTTAATGAAGTGGTTAAATGTAACAATGATAAAGAACATCTTCATTTTGCATAGAATATAATGACTGGCCTGAAGGACAAACTGCATGGATGTTTCTTGGAACTCTGAATACACAGAATAATAGGAAATAGTCGTAGAAATAAGAAGTTTACTATGTGATGTGTCAGTGGGTGTGTTTACACATCCTTTCTGTGTGTGACTCCAATAATGGGGGGGAGTAGGGGGTGCCTGATGCAATCTACAAGCCCCATTACTCCCCTCACTTTTATGTTTTGTTAGTGTATGTTACTTGTTTAGTTGGGTTTGCTGTTTACATTTTTTGAGGGTTTTTTTGCATTCATATTGTAAGTGGTCACTAGAAAAGACAATAATGCCAGGAAAAACAGAAGGGAGTAGAAAAAGAGGAAGGCCAAACAAGAGATGGATTGATTCCATAAAGGAAACCATAGACCTGAAATTAGAAGATCTGAACAGGGTGGTTTATAACAGATGCTCTTGGAGGTCACTGATTCATAGGGTCGCCATAAGTCGTAATCGACTTGAAGACACACAACAACAACAAATTGTAAGTGGTGGGAATAAATAAATAAACTGTTGACAAATCATGGTCCCACTCAGGTAGCCTTCCAAAAAAAATCCCAGGGATCCCTGCCTCCTACTCACCTCCCTAGGATTCAAGTGCTTGATTGCACCTGGATACAGCCCTAGATTCCCCACGACTGCCAGAGAGAGAAAGTATAAAATTATGCATGGCATGGAGGAAGAGGAGAGAGGGTAGTTTTTCTCCCTCCCTCCTGGTACTAGAACTCGTGGACATTCAATGAAGCTGAATGTTGGAAGTTTCAGGAAAGACAAAATAAAAGTACTTCTTCACACAGCTCACACTTAAACTATGGAATTCGCTCCCACAAGAGGCAGTGATGGCCACCAACTTGGATGGTTTTAGAAGAGGGTTAGAAAAATTAATGGGGCAGAAAGTTATCAGTGGCTGCTAGCCATGATGACTGTGCTCTGCTTCCATGGTCAGCGGCGGTATGCTTCTGAATACCAGTTGCTGGAAACTGCAGGAGGGGAGAGTGATCTTGTGCTCAGGTCCTGCCTGTGGGCTTTCTATAGGCATCTGGTTGGACACTGTGAAAACAAGTATTTTAAGTGTATGGCTAATTGGTTTTAACATCTTAATAGTTTAATTCTGTTTTAATGCTGATTTTTATATGTTTATATGTTCTTAATGATATGCTTACTTTTATCTGGAAGCCGCCTTGAGTTCCAGTTTGGAAAAAGGGCAATGTATAAAGAAGAAGAAGAAGCTGGACTAGATGGGCCACTGGCCTGATCCAGAAGGCTCTTAGAGAGAGGGAGAGTCAGTATTAGTCTGAAATTTGCATGGGCACAGAACCTCTCAAGAGCCTTAAGTGCACAATGAAAGGAAACCTCTTAGGAATATAAGAAGAACCCTTCTGGATTAGACCAAAGGCTGATCTAGTGTAGCAACCTGTCTCCCACAGTGGCCAACTATTGGAAGCCCACAAGCAGGTAATGAGTGCCATATCCCTGTCCCTCTGTTGTTCTCCAGGAACATGTGTTCAGAGGCTTACTGCCTCTGGTACTGGAGGCAATATATAGCCATAATGGCAAGTAGCCATTGGTAGCCTTACCCTCCATGGATTTGTCTAATCCCCCTTTAAAGGCATCGGAGTTGGTGGCCATCACAAACAAGGTCTTGGGGTAGAACATTCCATGATTTAACTTGTTAGCGCCATTAGTGTGTAGCAGGAGCAGTTTGGATCACAAGAGTGGCTCGCCACTAAGGGCTGTTATCCTCGCAGAATCACTCATATGCAATAAATATGCCAGAAAAAAATGGCATAACCTCCTCTAAAGCTTTTGCACACAATCGGTGTGAACAGGAAGAAGACAGAATAGAGCCAAACTCCAGGGGTTGATACTTCATAACACATTCCTTGACTTGGCTGAGACATTGTTGGCAGCCTAGTGATCCCCAAAAGCTGGCTGAAATGCTAAAACAAAACAAAAATAACTTGCTGTCAGAAATGTATCAAGCCTACATTTGAGAGACAAGGGTCAAGTTGACCCAGGAAATTAGTACCTCTTGGTACCATTCTACTTTTTAAACATTTTATTAATTTGTACTGATTTTTTGCAAAAAAAAGTTGAGATACAAAATTGCAGTGTTTATTCCAGGAAATAATAAATGGTGTTCACTTAACTGGTAATGATACTGATATAAAACAACAGCAACAGCAGCCCTTTTCTCCTTGGATATCAGTCAATTTGTCTATTATTAGTATTAGTATTATTAGTATATTGAATCTATATCCCTCCTGTCCTCCTGAAGGAGCCCAGGATGGCAAACACATCACCCAAACAATTTAACAATAACAATAAAAGCATGCTAAAAACAGTCAAAAACATTCTAAAAAAGTTTACAGTTAAAAACAATCTTTCATCCAGTGATCCCTAGGTTGCCAGGAACAGCCATCAAATGTCTGGGCAAACAGGAATGTTTTCAGATTCGTTCTACAAGTCAATAATGATGAAGACAGATCCACCTCACTGACGAGGGCATTCCACAGATGGAGCCACCAGATTAATCAAATCAGATTAATACATAAATGTAGCTGGATCACCTTTCAGGGAAAGCCTGGGTGAACAGATGAGTTTTAAGCAGGCATCTAAATCCCAGTGCTTGGCATTCCAAAGGGCAGGTGCCACCACACTATATGCCTTGGGTTTAGAGGAGATAGGTTGAACCTTGGGAGCATACATCGCTGCAAAGAGTGTTTCTCCTGAGGCTCAAAGGCAGGGGTATACAAGGTAAGGCATGCCCAAAGGTAACCTGATTCCAAGTTGTTCAGGACTTTATATGCTAATAGCAAGATCATAAACTTGACCTGGTAGCATAGTGCAGCTCTTTCAACACAGGTGTTATGCACTGTTGGTTGGGTACCACTTCAACACTTACACAACAACTTCATAAGCTCATCGAAAAAATCTGGATGAGGGAGGAGATCCCAGAAGACTTTAGGGATGCCATAATTATCACTCTTTTCAAGAAGGGTGATAGAACAGATTGTGGGAACTACCGAGGCATCTGTCTTCTAACTACTGCAGGTAAAATCCTTGGAAGGATCCTCTCAAATCACCTCCTACCTATATCAGAAGACATCCTCCCTGAATCCCAAAATGGTTTCCACCCTTCCAGGGGGACAGTGCACATGATCTTCACTGCATGACAGCTTCAAGAAAAATGCAGGGAGCAAAACCGACCTCTGTATATGGCGTTTATTGATCTGACTGAGGCCTTTGATACTGTAAATCGAACTGCTCTCTGGACCATCCTTCTGAAAATTGGATGCCCTGATAAATTTGTGAATATTTTGCGACTCCTCCATGATAACATGACGGTGACAATTTTGGATAACAATGGCTCTCAAAGTGATCCATTCAAAGTGGGATCAGGCGACAATCAAGGGTGCGTCATTGCTCCGACCTTATTTGCAATTTTCATTTCCATGATTCTACACATTGTTGAGGGGAAACTTCCCACTGGCATGGAAATCACATATCGAACGGATGGAAAGCTTTTTAATCTCAGTAGGCTGAAAGCAAAAAGTAAGGTAATTACAACCTCTGTCATAGAACTTCAATATGCCGATGATAATGTGGTCTCCGCGCATTCAGAGGAAGATCTTTAAACTATCCTAAATGTTTTTGCAGAAGCATATGAAAAGCTTGGCCTGTCGCTTAACATCAAAAAAACCAAAGTGCTTCATCAGCAAGTGCGAACCAATCCCTCTATAGCGCCATCAATCCAGTTTAATGGTGCGGCGCTGGAGAATGTCGATCATTTTTCTTATCTTGGCAGCCATCTCTCTGTAAAAGCTGACATCGACGCTGAAGCATCGTCTGAGCTCTGCGAATGCCGCATTCTCCCGAATGAAGCGTAGAGCGTTCGAGGATCAGGATATTCACAGGGAGACGAAAATGCTTATTTACAAAGCCATTGTACTACCAACCTTACTGTACGCTTGTGAAAAATGGACCATCTATAAACACCACTCCCAACTTTTTGAAAGATTCCACCAACGCTGCCTCTGGAAAATTCTGCAAATTACTTGGGAAGATAGGCAGACTAATGTTAGCGTATTGGAAGAAACAAAGACCACCAGTGTTGAAACAATGATCCTCCAACATCAACTTCGCTGGACCGGCCATGTTGTTCAAATGCCTGATCACCGTCTTCCAAAGCAGCTACTTTACTCCCAACTTAAGGATGGAAAACGGAATATCGGTGGACAGCAAAAGAGGTTTAAAGATGTTCTCAAAGCTAATCTAAAAAAATGTAACATGAGCATCGAGAACTGGGAAGTCTTGGCCCATGAGTGCCCAATTGGAGGTCGGCCATTATCAAAGGTGCTATGGACTTTGAAGAAGCATGAGTACAGGGCGAAAGGGACAAATGAGCTAAGCGGAAGGCATGTCAAGCAAATCCTCATCGTGACCATCTTCCATCTGGAAACCTATGTCCTCACTGTGGGAGGCTGTGTGGATCCAGAATTGGCCTCCACAGTCACTTACGGACCCACTGTTAAAGACCTTACCCTGGAAGACAATCTTACTTGGCCATGAGTGATCGCCAATGAATGAATGAATGACCACTTCAACAGCCTTGCAGCAGCATTCTACATTAACGTTAAATGTGCCTCGCTGTGGTCCCCTCTGTGCACTGCAGTAGTGTAGTGGCAAATTCAGAGGTGAAGTTTATGTGTTAGCTACTGAGAAGAATCTTCTCAGTGTCTGACTCATCTCCTTTCACTCTGATTGGCTGCAATCAGCACAAAAGGACAAGACCTCTTCTCAGTGGCTAAGATGCTCCCTTTTCATGATTTTTGGCCCATGCATAGGGACCTGTCTGGGACCCTGCTCTCAAAAAAGTAATGAGCCTACGACACCACCACCCCACGACCCCAGACAAATACATCGCTGGTGCACTGTGAGATCAGGAGTACATCTCAACCTTATGTACTTCTCCCACTATTCTCAGCATATGTAGAACTGGGCACCTCAACAGAGTAATCTTGTGCATTTGAACATCAGATCTCTTTAGGCCCTATTCTGATGACCACTAAGAGAAGAGGGCCAGTTTCTAAACAAGGGATGAGGAATCTGTGGCTCTTTGGATGTTCTTGGGCTGCAACTCTCATCAGCTCCAGCCAGCATGGGCCAGTGGTCAGGAGAGATAGGAGTTGTAGTCTAGCAACATCTTGAGGGCCTAAGGTTCCCCATCTCTGATCTAAGCAAAAGGGAAACCTTGCATGCAGAGAACCTTATGATACCTAGAGATGTGAAAGCCTGGGGGGGGGGAACTGGGGAGGAAAGCCATATTTTTTTCCAAAATTTTCAGGGGTTTTTTTCCTGGGAAAAGATGGGGGAAAACAGCTTTTTCCTGAATTTTTCCATTTTTTCCAGGCCTTTGCATCTCTAGTGATATGTGGTTTGGACTTTCACTTTTTTATGTGTTGAGGGGAGCGAGGAAGGGAGCAGGGAAGAAGCTTGTGAGCCTCAGCCCTCCATCGATCTCCAGGTTTTGCTTGCTGTCTCTGTTGGGCCATTCAAGACCTACCTGGTGTTCAAAGCCTCAACATCAGAGTTATTTTCATTGCTGTTCATGTCACATGCTAGCAGGCGAAAAACGTATGGGCTTTCCATTCAGGAATCAGTAGTTTATGGCAAGCATATACAAAAGTTCCCGTCACTGGCTGGTCTTCAGACGTAAAGTCCTGTACTTCATAAAGATCTAATCCGTGAGACACTCACTTTGGCTTTTTATACATAAGGACCTATATTGAGATGTGCATGACCGAATCCTTCCCTGTTCCATACCTAAGAAAAAGAGAGAAGGATGGTTTGAATATCATCATTTCATGTATTAGTAATAAGATGAGTGTATTTGTATCCTGGGTGGCCATATCTTCTAACTCTAATTTTTGTTGTATTCTTATTTTTGAAATAAATAAAAAACTTCAAAAAAAAGAAAGGTCAATCCCTTGCCATGTTTCATTGCACAAGCAGGGTAGTTTTAATATTCTCTACCCTCCTTTGGGGCTCTAAGGCTTCTGTGCTTTAGTACTTCATATACACTAGTAAAACCACTGTTATTCCTGTTTATTGAAAAGACACACGCACCTGTATATTCTAGAGTGTGACATTTTGCTTACAGGTGTAAATGAGGTCAGTGTAGGACAGTCAAGTTTGGGAAATTGAGGTTTACGAGGTGGTCGTTTCATTAAAATAGTGAGTTAGGCTGCAATCTAATAATGCTTTCCTGGGAGTAAGTCCCATTGAACCCAATGGAGCTTACTTCTGAGTAGACATGTATAGGATTGCAGTTTTAGGCTGTAAGCTCAATGCCTGGGGCGAGGGAGAAAAAGGGATAAGATATCCCATTAATAGCTCAATTAATTTTTGAAAAGTGAAAAAATTGTGAATTTTTTGATGTATAGTAGTTTCATAGAATCATAGTAGAGTTGGAAGGGACCTACAAGGCCATCAAGTCCAACCCCCTGCTCAATGCAGGCATCCAAATCAGAGCATTCCTGACAGATGGCTGTCCAGCTGCCTCTTGAATGCCTCCCATGTCGGAGAGCCCACTACCTCTCTAGGTAATTGGTTCTATTGTCATATGGCTCTAACACTTAGGAAGTTTTTCCTGATTCATTTAAGGAGCTTGCCCAAGTCTACCCAATGAATTTCACAGCTTACAGATTGAAAATTGGCTTCCCTGCATCCAACTCAATGCTCTAGCCTAGGGATCAGCAATTGGAGACCCTAGGGCCAAATTCAGGTATTTGGTTCCCCCCACCCCTACAGTTGTCAACGTTATAAGAAATATGCAGAAGAAGCAATGGCTGTGGGCAGTGAAACTTCCTAGCAGCCTACTTTGGGTGACCACCTCTTCTCTCTTGACTCTCCAAAGTGACTTTTCCATAAAATTTGTTGCTGATTTGTAGCTGCCATGGTTCGGTGGCAGAGCATCCGCTTTGCCTGCAGAAGGTCCCAGGTTCAATCCCCAGCAGCTCCAGGTAGGGCTGGGAATATCCCATCTGAATTCCTGGGGAGCCACTGCAAGTCAGCGTAGATCATTCTGAGCTAGATGGATCAATGGTCTGACTCGGTTTAAGGCAGCGTCCTGTGTTCCTGTGAATTGCCTTGGCAACCACATCCAGTTGCCAAGTGACATTTTATTCAAAACTGTTTTACCTAACATTAATTCTAATACTGTACAACAGTCTTCCCTAACCTAATGTCTTCCAGATGTTTTGGATTGTAATTCCCATCAGTCCCAACAAGCATGGTCAATGATCAGGGATGATGGGAACTGTAGTCCAAAACCAGGGCTGGCCCAGTCATGACACAGAATGAGACAATTGTCTCAGGTGGTGGGCATGGAAGGGTGATGAAATGGCACTCCTCTCGTGGCGCCCTATGCACTTTCCTCATTATTGGCCAACTGGCCCACTCGCCTACCAGCCCTCCTGCTAACACCAGTGCCACAGGCTAGCCAGCCACTGGTGAGGCAGAGCTTTCCACCACCCCCTCCACCTCCTCCCTGCCTTGTTCTAAGGAATGGCCAAGGGGGATGGATCCTACCTCAGAGTGAGGCATTCCGGGCAGGTGGCCAGGAGAGAGCTGTGATAGCTAGAAATTCTGTCTAAACTTTGTAAAAAATAAATAAAGTAACTTCCCCCCTGCCCAAGTTTAAACAGGCTTTTTATCCGCAGGCACTCTTCCAGCCACCTTGCCCAGAATGCCTCTCTCAGAGGAAGGATTCCCCCTCCAACCATTCCTCAGAGCAAGGCAGGGAGGAGGTGTAGGAGGTGGCAGTAGTGAAAACTGCCACAACTTATGTGATAGCAGCACAACAAGAAAAGAAAGACAAGAAATGAGAGGTGAAGGAGGAATACTGTGAGGGGTGGAGGGAGGAAAGGGAGTGGGAGGCAGTGGGAGGGGAGTGTAGGTGTGTAGGCAACATCTCTTTTGTTGACCCTGGCCAAAACATCTGGAGGATCCCACATTAGGGAAGGCAGCTGTGTAAATACATAATGAACTTTAAGTACTTTAAATTATCCTACTAAGCAATATATAGCACACTCTTCCAGGAAATCCCAAATGGTGAGGTGTGGTCTATCATGGGATCCCTGTTGGTAGGTCAGCCTAGGGGTGCTATAGATAGGCAGTGTGGCTGAAGAACACAAAAGGCCAGATCAGACTTGGAGACCACTGCTTGATGGTTCAATTTGGGTTCAGTTTTTCCTGTTCCATTGTTCTCACACATCATGTCAAGGAGAAACCTGTAACCATAATGCTTTCCTTTAAAAACCCAATAATAAAATTAAGTGATGCATTTATAATTCTATCGAGAGGCAGCTGGACAGCCACCTGTCAGGTATGCATTAACTTGGATTCCTGCATTGAGCAGGAGGTTGGGCTTGATGTCCTTATAGGCCCCTTCCAACTCTATGACTCTGTGATTCTTTATGTTTCTTACTGGGTTTCTAACATGTAGGTATTTTTACTGGGCTTTCAGAGAAAATTATTACAGTTGCAATCTTTTCCTTAGCATGATGCGTGGCATATCACAGCAGTTGAAGCACAAGAAAACAATCTTCTTAATAAAATGTTTCAGTGCAGTGCCCCCAAAAATGCAAACATGCATTCAGTAGATTGTCTTGAGAATTGGGTTATAAATTATTTTAATTGTGCTGGGCAAACAGAAATGGGGAAGTTTGTGTCAGCCTCAGTCAAGGGATGTACTTCTCTATTAGTAGCAAAATGTAAAAATAGATACTGCTTTAAGTGCTTTCATTATCATAATCAGCAGAATCATTATGACATTTCACTGCTGCTTTCTCTGTGGAGAACATTAATATTTATATCCAGCTACACCATACAGCAGGAGAAAATACCTTCCTTTCAATACATGCCGCGGTGTCTCAGCCTTCCATGCCTCTGATAATATCCCAAATATCATTTTGCATTCTGCAGCAATGACTCTTCTCAGCAAAGCATGGCCAGAATGGTCACTTGGTGTAAATCTGCATATCTCCAGGCTTAGCCTATCTATTGGACAAATGGGATATGTATCCAAGGCAGTAGTGACCAACTTGTGCTGCTATATTTGATAGGCGAGCAGGCTTTAACCATGTCAAGCATTTGCCTGGTTCTAAAGAAGATAAATGAGTTCATCTCCAGTTTTAGGTGCAATGGGCTGTACAGTAACTTCTAGTTGTGAAAGCCAATTCTCATGTTACGACCACCAAGTGTGACTGAGTGGTGGGGCTCCACAAGGGATGGAGTATGATATTGTGAGCTATTAACAACATAGGAAACTGCCTAATACCTTGGTCCATTTAGATCAGCATTGTCTACACGGATGGCAATGGCTCCCCAGGATTTCAGTCATGGATTTCTCCCAGTCCTTATTTGGAGATGCCAGGCTTTGAACTTGGGACCTCCTGCATGCAAAGTGAGTGCTCTACCCATTGAGCTATGGCCCTTCCCCACCACATGGATCAACCTAATCATGTGGAAACACTCCAAATGGCATCAGCAGCTGCCAGAAGTATATGGCATTTACTTTTTCAGTCCAGGGCTAAACAGTTTACAAATACTAAGGTTCCCCAATGCAAAGCCACCACCAATGTTGAAGTGCTTAGTGTCAAGCTTCATGTGAGGGCTACAATTTTGAATCAGTCATTTGTAGGGGCAAGGAAGAGGAAAGGAGAGGGAAGAAAGGGAAAGAAGTCAGGCTGTTGCTGGAGACCACAGAAGGGGAGAGTGCTGTTGCACTGAGATCCTGCTTGCAGGCTTCCTTTTGGGGCATCTGCAAGAACAGGATGTTGGACTAGATGGACCACTGGCTGGATTCCATAGTTTAACTATGTACTGTGTGAATAAGTACTTTTCTTTTGTCTGTCTGGAATCTTCCGACACTGAGCTTCATTGAATGTCCACGAGTTCTAGTGTTATGAAAAAGAGAGAAAAACTTTTCTCTATTCACTTTCTCTGTGCTATGCGTATACACTTCTATCATGCCTTACCTCTTACTTGCCTTTTCTCTAAACTAACCCCCCCCATGCTGCATCCTTTCCTCATAGGGGAGTCACTCCATCCCCTTGATCATTCTGGTTGCCCTTTTCGGAACCTTTTCCAACTCTACAATATCCTTTTTGACGTTAGGCGACCAGAACTGTACACAGTGTTCCAAATAAGGCTACACCATAGATTTATACAATGGCGTTACTATCTTGGCAGTTTTATTTTCAGTACCTTTCCTAATGATCCCTAGCATGGAATTTGCCTTTTTCACATGTGCCGCACACTGGGTCGACATCTTCATTGAGTTTCTTAGTTGGTAATGGCCAGTTGTGCTGGTTAGCTATTGAGCACTTTGCTCCTGCAGACTTCATGGAGAGCTGATGGAGCTTTCAGCATTATGCAAAACGGAAAGAACACATCATGCAAATGAAATGAATCATCAAGATCTTGCAAAGCAGAGAGAGTGGTGTGATTCCTGTAGGGCCATGTCTCTGTTCAGAGCATCATCCAGCCAAGATGGGGCATTGCCATATAATACCATGCCCGTAGCAACTCTGGAAGGCATTTGTGCTGCTACCACAATGTCTCTGGGAGTCCTCAGGAGTAGTGCAATTGCCATGCATTTGAGCAAGGTACATCACATGCTCCTTCAGGGGGTTGTGTGTTTGTAGATGAAAGCACTGTCAGGCAGTGTTAGAGATCTGCCAGTCCAGGAAAAAACTGCTGGGAAAATCAGAAGGCAGGGAAAAATTGTTTTCCAGCTCCCACATTTTTTCTGCATAGCCTAAACATAAAGTAAAGTTTTGATATTTATTAAAAGTCCAAACTAATTTTAAAGTCATTTTAAATATTAATATTTCCTCCGTTCAGATTTTCATAATAGAAAAGCCAGTGTAGTGTAGTGGTTAGAGTGTCAGACTGGGACCTGGAAAGACCAGTGTCCAAATCCCTGCTTGGCCATGTAGGGAGACCTTGGGCCGTTTGCTGTCTCTCAGCCTAACCTAACTCACAGGGTTGTTGTGAGGATAAAATTGGGAGGAGGAGAATCATATTTAGATGCCGCCTTCAGCTCCTTGGAGGAAAGGCGGGATATACATTTAATAATTAATTAAGCACAGCCTTTTAAGAAATTGGCATGATAAAAAAGAACCAATTTGTATTAAAACATATCCATGTTATTATAGCCTCTTGTCAGTTTGTCTTTTTCCCACTCAACCTTTGATTCCTCTTATTTGTTGTGCATTGAATGTCTTATCTCCTCTGACTGGTTGTGACTCTCCAAGCAAGGATCTTTCCACAGCTGCCTACCTACAGTCCTTTTTAACAGTAAGTACACCAGTGTGGTGTAGTGGTTAGAGTGTTGGACTATGACCTGGGAGCCCAGGGTTCAAATCCCCAAACAGCCGTGAAGCTCCCTGGGTGACCTTGGGTACCTCTCAGCCTCAGAGGAAGGCAATGGTAGACCCCTCTGAATACCGCTTACCATGAAAACCCTATTCATAGGGTCGCCATAGGTCGGAATTGACTTGAAGGCAGTTCATTTTGTTTTTTCACCAGGGAGTCAACCTGGGATCTTCTGCATGCAAGGCCTGTGCTCGATAAACAATAGCTATCTCCCCAAGGCTCAGCTATGTATTTTGGTCATTGCCAGAAATTACATTTAAAAGTCGAATAAAAAGGTAGTGAAATTATGTGATCTAGCTGCCCTTTCTGGCCTTGTGTGAGAGCCATTAACTATACTTGGAACAAGGATGCTTCCAGACAACCTCTTTATTGAGCATTTATCCTGATTTGCTTGCAGGGAGATTAGGTGATGTTGGCTATTTAATGAGCATTCCTTCTGATTTGTTTGCAAGAAAGTTAGATGACACTGAATCAAAGCAAGTGTTGTCTTGCACTTTCTAGAACATTCCCTCTTCACTTTGCTTATTGCAAAAAAATCCAGTCTTTGGGGAAAATGGGTTTGTTGCGCAAGACCTCCTCACAATCTAAAATTGTGCAACCTGAATTTGCTGGTGTTATGACTGATTTCTGCCCGAAAATAGCAATAGTCTGGAAGCATCCAGAGTCCTGGATGATATGATTTTCCCCCTCCTTCTTTTAGAGGCTTTGTGACAAAACCTGTTGAGTGTTCTTGAGGGACCTCTCCTCCTCCCATCTCAATTTTATTGTCAATCCTTTAGTCTTTACCCACCTTCTTTTCATTTCATTCTTCCCAGGGTTTGGCTAATTGCTTACAAGTCAGAGAGGAGAGAGAGTGGGTATGGCTTGTGGATGGGTTTCCTGCATTAACTGAAGTGGTTCTCACCCCTCACACATCCTGAGAAACCCAGACTTCCATTTGCACAGCTAATCTGCATGAGTGTATTCATGTGAATCATGGTGCTCAAGCAGCCCTACTGAACTGGCTGGATGCATTTATTTTTTAAGCAGATAAGGATGTAGAATCCTCATCTGGGGTTGTGAAGTGAATTAGTTTATTTATTTAATATATTTATATACCGCTTAATACTTAACACAGTCTCTTTGCAATATACAAAATAACAATTACAATATGTATATATAACAACGAAACTGAGAAGCTACAATACAGTGCAACAAAACAATACAATCTCAAAAAGGATATTATAGAGTTAGAAAAGGTTCAGAAGAGGGCAACCAGAATGATCAAGGGGATGGAGCGACTCCCTTATGAGGAAAGGTTGCAGCATTTGGGGCTTTTTAGTTTAGAGAAAAGGTGGGTCAGAGGAGACATGATAGAAGTGTATAAAATTATGCATGACATTGAGAAAGTGGATAGAGAAAAGTTCTTCTCCCTCTCTCATAATACTAGAACTCGTGGACATTCAAAGAAGCTCAATGTTGGAAGATTTAGGACAGACAAAAGGAAGTACTTCTTTACTCAGCGCGTAGTTAAACTATGGAATTTGCTCCCACAAGATGCAGTAATGGCCACCAGCTTGGATGGCTTTAAAAGAAGATTAGACAAATTCATGAAGGACAGGGCTATCAATGGCTACTAGCCGTGATGGCTGTGCTCTGCCACCCTAGTCAGAGGCAGCATGTTTCTGAAAACCAGTTGCCGGAAGCCTCAGGAGGGGAGAGTGTTCTTGCACTCGGGTCCTGCTTGCGGGCTTCCCCCAGGCACCTGGTTGGCCACTGTGAGAACAGGATGCTGGACTAGATGGGCCACTGGCCTGATCCAGCAGGCTCTTCTTATGTTCTTATGTTCATAGCAACACATTTTGAAACATCTTTTCGAGTCAGGGGTCTCTTCCCTCTTCAGCCTCCCTCTTGCTAAGGCACATCTTGATACATCCTATTGAAAAGATAAAGATTTTTGTGGGGTGGGGGAATTGACCTCCTTTGAACTCTGTTCTCCCAAACTGCTCCCCCTTTGCTTGCAGATAATTAACAACAGATTGCTCAGTGCTGAAGAGCCCTCCCCCCCATCCATCCCTCTTCAACGGAATTTGTTCAGTATTTCTGCCCTTTCCTTCATAAAGGTATCACTCAGAGATGCACGGCAATCAAGTACCACTTTGCTCCACTGATGCGCTTACGCAACATCCCATTCAATTTAACCAAGACTATCCAGCAAGACGAATGGCACCTGTTACGTAAGTACTTATGTATTCAAGTTGTGCAAAGGATCTTCCTAATGTGATGCTAAATACTATGATTTACCCATTATAACAGCCACAAAACATGGCAGCTCAGGTTAGGAAATGTTGCACATTATCTTGCAAAACTAGCTAGCCATTCAGTATGTAATTTAATAGAAAATGACTGAAAAGGGTGTAGGAAATTTCCCCTCTGGTCCATAGCCAATAACCTATGCAAAATAAAGAACCTATTTAATTTTATAAACACAGTCCTGCACAGTTTTGTTAAATGTCATTGTGTTATAGTAAAGGGGGGGGGAGAGAAGAAAGTGGACAGGAACAACAAATTTACACTTTCCAGGGCAGCAGTTGTAAAGAGAGAGAGAGAGAATCTGTGATAACTACTTGTATGTCATAAATGATAATCTATAAATCAAAGGCAAAAAAGAAGAAAAAAACAGCTGCACAGATGGATATTGCTCCCAATACATTTCAAGGAAGTTCTTTTGTCAAGGGATTTTTAATGCTTGATGGAAACTGCTTTGGTGTGCCGCAGCAGCAGAAAAATGCATGGCTTACATTTTTGTTGCTAGTGGACATGTACAATTCTATATATACTTATTCAGTTTAATTCTGTGTATGCTTATTCAGAAGTAAGTCCCACAAGGTTCAGAGTGGCTTATTCTCAGAAACATGAGCATATGATTAGAACGGTCTTTGCCATCTTGGTGGCCTCCAGATGTTTTGGACTACAACTTCCATCAGTTCCAGCCAGCATAGCATGGCCAAAGGGCACCAAGTTGGCCAAAACTGGATTAGAGCTTTTAATAGAAATTTTAATTTCTGCTGCTGGTGCTAATTTCATCTCCTCCTCTTTCACTTCTGGAAACAGATCTAAGAAGAATCACAGCAGGTTTTCTTGGGATGGCAGCAGCTGTTCTTCTCTGTGGGTGCATCGTAACGACAGTCAGTTTCTTTTGGGAGGAAAGCCTCACACAGCACGTTGCTGGCCTCCTTTTCCTTATGTCAGGTACCATTTCACCTCCGCCTGCTAATGTCTTTCTTCAGAAGACTTGTAGAATTACCAGTAAACCCTCTTGTCCCATTGCAAGTACTTATGCACTTCCGGCATTCTGAAAGACAAGAGTGCTCAGAGAAGGAAACAAAAAGCAAGCACATTGGTCTGTACAATGTACACATTTGTACATTATTTATTTATTTATTATTTGATTTCTATCCTGTCCTTCCTCCCAGCAGGAGCCCAGGGCGGCATTATGCTACACCAAGCCATGGCTTAGCGTGAATGTGTGAATATGCAAGCTCTGGGAGATTGCAGTTGCTGTGTTCCTGCCCTGGTTGTGCTGCTGGTGTGGTGTGCTGAGCTAAGCCATGGCTTGGTTTAGCATGTTGTCTGAACCTAGCCTCATGGTTTAGCTCTCTCCAGACTAACTGTGGGCTGTAAACAGGTTCTCTGCTTTATGGCTCGTTGTTTGAGAGAGCTAAGCTACAAGCCCGGGTTCAAATAATATGCTAAGCCAAACCAGCAGCACGACCAAGGAGAAGCAAAGCTGCCATGATCTCCTCTCCTGAAGACCATACACTTACACATTTGCATTAAGCCATTGTTAGCTTAGCATGGTGTCCATGCCAGGCCAATATGTTTGTTTCTCCTCTCTACAAGCCTGCATGTTTGTGCTAAGGCATAATTTGGCTTAGTGTGATGTGCAAAGCAGACCAGCATCTGTTTTGCGTCCCAATTCCTTTTACTGAGGTTTACATGGCAAACACAATTGCAGCGGGCACACCAATATGATACTGGGATTCCTTGAAGGAAACAGATAAAATGTGAACAATTGTCATGGCTTTTTTGTTTAAACATCAGTGAACATGTAGCAAGGAACCTCAGTCCAGTCAGAGTTCCCAGGTGCAGGTATATTCATGCTTAAAGACAGGTGTATGATCCCTGCACTGTATTGGGTCTAACTTCAACTGCCATACACACCACCATAGATCCCTAATACAGTGCCCCTTTTTGTGGGTATTTAAACTGTAGACCACTTTTGGAGATGGTCTTGGCTGAAAATATAATAAATAATCTTGGATTAGGCCAAAGGTCCATCTACTCCAGAATCCTGTTGTCACAGTAGCCAACCAGATACCCACAGGCCTCCAAGAGATCTTCTGTATCTTTAAAAGTTGGGCAGGGGGAAGGGAGAATTCCACCTTGTGGTTTTTCCCATTACAGTGTTGCAAGAACACCTGCACTTGGCTGACTTTCTCTTCTCCTAAAGATACAGGATCAGTCTCAGGCCAAGAACCTGGCAACCCTACTCAGGAGGTTGTGGGGGAGATGTGTGTGTCCCCCCTTTGCACATAATTCTGGTTCATCTCAGCTTTCTTTTGTTAGTGCTTTCACATGATACACAAAGCTGTGCTTACTTTTGTGATGCTTGCTGACACCTTGGACCTGGAAATGGCAAGATTTTTCAGCGTTTCCTTCTCCTTGAAAAACAGTCATAATATTTTGCATTGATTTCCTACTATTCTCCTGCTTCAAAAAAGTTTCTCATTCAGGCAGAAACAAAAATGACATTTTGAGGGGGTGGAAGTCTTACAGTGTTGCAAATTGCTGAAAGCTGAAAGAATGGAAAGACAGTGGAGGGGCTTGGTTCCCCTTCTCTGCCCATACCTCTTTAGAGCAGGCATAGGGAGCTTTTCTGACCTGGCGGGCCTGATTTTTATCTCCCCACCCCACTAGCATGACATTCATTAGGTGATTGACACCTGCCCAAAGCTGGCCCACAGGGGTGGGGAGCACAATGTTTCCCAAATGCCTGGCAAGCAATCGATTGTTGGGCATTTAGAAAGTGTTGTGGACAAGGCTGAGCAAGCTTTGCAAGCCCTGTGCTTGGCACTTGGGAAAGACTGAGCATAGGTTTTGCAAAGCACTTTGCTCAGCACTTCCCAAATGCCCGACAATCAGCTGATTGTTGGGCATTTGGGAAGTGATGCCTAAAGCACATAGAATCATAGATTAGTAGAGTTGGAAGGGGCCTATAAGGCCATCAAGTCCAACCCCCTGCTCAGTGCAGGAACTCAAATCAAAGCATTCCCAACAGATTGCTGTCCACCTGCCTCTTGAATGCCTCCAACATTGGAGAGCCCACTACCTCTCTAGGTAATTGGTTCCATTGTCGTATGGCTCTAACACAGTCTTTCCCAACCAGTGTGCCTCCAGATGTTGTTGGACCACAACTCCCATCAGCCTCAGCCAGCATTGCCACTGGTCAGGAAAGATGGGAATTGTGGTCCAACAACATCTGGAGGCACACTGGTTGGGAAAGGCTGCTCTAACAGTTAGGAAGTATTTCCTGATGTTCAGTCGAAATCTGGCTTTCTGCAGCTTGAGCCCATTATTCCATGTCCTGCACTCTGGGATGATCAAGTAGAGATCCCGACCCTCTGTGTGATAACCTTTCATGTACTTGAAGAGTGCTGTCATATCTCCCCTCAGTCTTCTCTTCTCCAGACTAAACATGCCCAGTTCTTTCAGTCTCTCTTCATAAGGTTTTGTTTCCAGTCCCCTGATCATCCTTGTTGCCCTTCTCTGAACCTGTTCCAGTTTGTCCACATCCTTCTTGAAGTGCGGAGACCAGAACTGGACACAGTATTCAAGATGAGGCCTAACCAGTGCTGAATAGAGGGGAACTAATACTTCATACAATTTGGAAATTATACTTCTGTTATGCAGCCTAATATAGCATTTGCCTTTTTTGCAGCCACATTGCACTGTTGGCTCATATTCAGCTTGTGATCAACGACAATTCCAAGATCCTTCGCACATGTCATATTGCTGAGCCAAGTATCCTCCATCTTATAACTGTGCATTTGGTTTCTTTTTCCTAAGTGTAGAACTTTGCATTTCTCCCTGTTGAATTTCATTCTGTTGTTTTCAGCCCAATGCTCCAGCCTATCAAGGTCCCTTTGAATTTTGTTTCTGTCTTCCACGGTATTAGCTGTGCCTCTCAATTTTGTATCATCTGCAAATTTGATAAATATGCTCTGTACCTTCTCATCCAAGTCATTAATAAAAATGTTGAAGAGCACTGGGCCTAGGACCAAGCCCTGTGGTACCCCACTCGTTACTTCCGCCCAGTTTGAGAAGGAACCATAGATAAGCACTCTTTGAGTATGATTTTGGAGCCAACTGTGGATCCACCTAATAGTTGTTCCATCCTGCCCACATTTAGCTAGCTTGCTAATCAGAATATCATGGGGCACTTTGTCAAAAGCTTTGCTGAAGTTGAGATATATTATGTCCACAGCATTCTCACCGTCTACAATGGAGGTTACCCAATCAAAAAATGAGGTAAGATTAGTTTGGCAGGATTTGTTCTTCATAAATCCATGTTGGCTCCTAATGATCACTGCATTGTTTTCAAGGTGCCTACAGATTGACTGCTTTATAATCTGCTCCAGAGTTTTTTCAGGGATTGATGTTAGGCTGACTGGTCTGTAGTTCCCCAGTTCCTCCTTTTTGAAGATAGGGACAACATTAGCTCTCCTCCAGTCATCCAGCACTTCACCAGTCCTCCACGATTTCGCAAAGAGAATAGACAGTGGTTCTGAGAGTTTTTCAGCCAGTTCCTTCAATACTCTAGAATGCAGTTTATCAGGCCTTGCTGATTTGAACTCATTCAAAGTGATTAGGTATTCCTTGACCATTTGTCTATCAATCTCAGGCTCCAATCCTGCCTCTTCTACTTCATGTTTCCTGGGAGGGTCATAGACCCTTTTTTGGGAGAAGGCTGAACCAAAGTAGGAATTGAGCACTTCTGCCTTTTCTTTGTCATCTGGTTTAGAGGTCAGAGGCTTCCCACTCCTGCTTTAGAGACTGTCCAACACTGGAGGCAGCTGGACAGCCATCTGTCAGGTATGCTTTAACTTGGATTCCTGCACTGAGCAGGGGATTGGACTTGATGGCCTTATAGGCCCCTTCCAACTCCACTATTTGATTATTCTACATCCCACATATTGAAAAACATTACAATTCATATTTTTCCTCTAAACGAGAAAATCAGATATTGAAAAATTAAATGAAAATGAGGTTTTAATGATTCCCAAGCCCCAATAAATTGAAATAGACATGCCAATCCATTGTAGTCCTACTTTTAAAAGTTGTTTACACATGACCAGTTGTGGCAAAATGTACAACACCCTACATGTTCCATTGAAAACTCTGAAATGTGGATTGGCAGGATCCATACTTAGTGGCTCATTCTGATGTCCCACCTCACTAAACCTTTTAGTGTGGCAATAAGCATGCAGATATGGTGATTCAAAAGACATTGCGTACTTGCACTTTCAAAAAAGCTTTTGGTAACACTCCTCACCAAAGACTAACAAGCAAATCTAACCGTAATGGGATTAGAGGAGGGGTCCTCTTATGGATGGTGACTGGCTAAAGAACAGGAAATGGAGAGTAGAAATACATGGACAGTTCCTACAAGGGAAGTTTGCAAGAAGTGGGATCTCACAAGAGCTTGTATTAGGACCAGTGCCTTTTAACTTGTTCGTGAATTATTTGAAGTTAGGAGGTAAACAGTGAGGTGGCCAAGTTTGCTGATGATACCAAACTGTCCAGGTTGGTAAGAATAAAAAGGGGTTGTGAAAACTTCTAAAAGGACCTCTTCAGACTAACATTAAAATGGCAGAAGTGATTCAGTGTAAGTAAACATAAAGCAATACACATTGGGGCAACAAATCCTAACGGCACATATACACTGATGGGAGCTAAGAGAACTTGGGGTCATGGTGGATAGCTCAGTGAAAACACGGAGTTGGTATGTGACAACTATGAAAAACATTAATTCCAGGTTAGGGATCATTAGGAAAGGTACTGAAAATAAAACTGCCTTTTCTATTGTGTGTGTACTTCCTGATACGCACTAGGAAAGCTTGCTTAGCTGGATCAGGGTGCCCAGATTGAAAGCCACTGGAGACAATCCTACCGAAGCATGTGGATTTCAATGGGAGGTTAAGCGATAGGATTTAAAGTCTCATTTTTGCTTGGATCAAGTCCATATTTTATTTAAAAAGTAGTTTATTAGAACAAGTACCTACATCCGTTTTACAAGAAAGGTCTTTTGATTTGATCTAGTAATTGCACTTAATAATTATAACAACTCCTGGACTCCTGTGCTAAATGCCAGGAACTTGCCCACCACCATTCTTGTAACACAAGACAACATCTGTCTCTTCCCCGCCTCGTTTCATAATTGTCAGTCATTCCTTCGCCTTGCACGTATCAAATGCTTTATCCTGGATTATTTTGAACTGTTAGCAATTCCTGAAAGTATACATTTGCTGACCACGACGCTGTGATTTTTGTCTCCTTTGCAGGCATCTTTTGCACTATTTCTCTCTGCACTTATGGAGCAAGTGTCTCCTATGACCTAAACCGCTCACCCAGATTTATCTACGGCCTTCCTGGTGATGTTGAACATGGATACAGCTGGTCTATATTCTGTGCTTGGTGCAGCTTAGGACTCATCGTAGCAGCAGGATGTCTGTGCACCACCTATCCGTTCATTAGCAGGACGAAGATTAGCCATCTAAAGTCTACCAGAGACTCTTCTGTATGACTGCTTATCAGGAGATAATCTGTCCCCCAAGAGGTGAAGAGTGGTTTTAATGGATTTATAAGGGAGCTAAATTCATAATTCCAAGCACAAAAAACCCTAATCCCTTAAATACCAAACATTGTGTCTTACTAGCTAGGAAATACAGAGGAGTTCTTCTCTACCTTCACGGTGGCTGAAATAAAATGTTCAGGCAACCAAAGTTCTTGTGGAACTGATGACTGCAATTCAGCACAGTATATATGCACATGTCTTGGGCTCCTGCTCTGCACGTGGGCACCTCGCAGGACCAGGCTCCAGGTGGCGCTTTTCCCGGGAAGAACGGTTTGAGAGCTGCGTTGGTGCGCATGGAGCACGGGACTGTGGTTGTTGTGCAGACCTGAATGGAATGAGTGGATGTTTGTATGACTGTATGTTGTGAGTGTGTGTGTATTTTTATTTTATTTTATTATGTGCCTGGGCGGGAGGATAGGGTATTGGGAGGGGGACCAGAGGGGGCCCCTGTTAGCGTAGTGACGGGTAATGGGAGGTATGGCGTTGTGAGGAGGACATGCCAGTTGAGGGGAACTCGGCACAGACAATTGGTGGCTGTACCGTGTTCCGGTCCTCCCCACATCCACAGGATTGCTGGTAGTTCTATCAGCCAACTCTCGGATCTCCAGTTGCTGCTTCTTAATGCCAGATCGGTAAATAATAAAGCTTCCCTCATCCATGATTTAATTGTGGATGAGGCGGCCGATCTGGCGTTTATTACTGAGACATGGGTGAGCGATCTGGGAGGCATTAATCTCTCCCAGCTGTGCCCACCTGGGTACTCGGTTCAGCATCTGGGTAGATCCGAGGGTCGGGGAGGGGGAATCGCTGTGGTCTATAGAAGTTCCATCCCTCTCATTAGGCACCCTATCCAGGTAGCTAATGGTCTGGAGTGTCTCCATATTACGTTGGGCCAGCGAGACAGACTGGGAATACTGTTGGTGTACTGTCCACCCTGCTGCCCAACAGCCTCCCTAACTGAGCTGACGGAGGTGGTCTCGGGTTTGGTGTTGCGATCCCCCAAATTTATGGTATTGGGGGATCTCAACATTCATGCCGAGACCGCTTTGTCTGGGGCAGCTCAGGACTTCATGGCCTCCATGACAGCCATGGGGCTGTCTCAATTTGTTACTGGCCCTACGCATATTTCGGGGCACACTCTAGACTTAATTTTTGCTACTGGAGCAGGGGATGGTGATCTGGGAGTGAGGGATTTTACATCTATTCCTCTGTCATGGACAGATCATCGCCTATTGAGGTGTAGGCTCACAATGTTTTCTCCCCTCTGCAAGGGTGGAGGACCTATTAAGATGGTCCGCCCCCGGAGACTAATGAATCCTGAAGGTTTTCAGAAGGCTCTGGGGAGTTTTCCGGCTGATAAAACTGACGCTCCTGTCGAAACCCTGGTCAATCTGTGGAATACGGAAATGACCCGGGCAGTTGACACGATCGCCCCGGTGCGCCCTCTCCTCTGCAGAGCTCAATTGGCTCCGTGGTTTACCCCGGAGCTAAGAGTGATGAAGCAAGAAAGGAGACGGCTTGAGTGCAAATGGAGACGAACTCCCGACGGCTGTAGTCTTGCACTTGTGAAGATCTCTACCAAGCTCTATGTGAAGGCGGTGAGGGCAGCGAAGAAGCAGTACTTTGCTGCCTCCATTCAGTCATCTTCTAACTGCCCAGCGGAACTTTATAAGGTTGTTCGGGGACTTTTACACTCTGGTCCTCAGAACGCAATAATACCATCAATAGCCCGCTGTAATGAGTTTGCGAGACACTTCCAAGATAAGATCGCAAACATCCGCCGGGACCTTGACTCCAATATTGTAGCAGTTGAGCCTAATGAGGTGTCCAGAGCACAGTCCTGTCCTGTTTTATTGGATGAATTTCAGTTGGTTCAGCTCGAGGACGTGGACAAGGTGCTTGGACAGGTGCGGGCGACCACTTCTGCTCTGGATCCTTGCCCCTCATGGCTAATAAAAGCTAGCAGGAACGGAACAGCCGGATGGGCCAAGGAGGTGATCAATGCCTCTTTACGAGAGGGAGTGGTACCACCCTGCCTGAAACAGGCGGTGGTGAGACCGCTCCTAAAGAAAACCTCCTTGGACCCTGAAAATCTTGACAACTATAGACCGGTAGCAAATGTTCCGTTCCTGGGCAAGGTTTTAGAGCGTGTGGTCGCTCACCAGCTCCAGGCTCTCTTGGATGAAACTGATTATCTGGATCCATGTCAATCGGGCTTTCGGCCGGGGTTTGGTACAGAAACAGCCTTGGTCGCCCTGTATGATGACCTCTGTCGGGAGAAAGACAGAGGGAGTGTAACTCTGTTGGTTCTCCTTGATCTCTCAGCGGCTTTTGATACCATCGACCATGGTATCCTTCTGGGACTTAGGAGTTGGAGGCACTGCTTGGCGGTGGCTGTGCTCCTACCTCAAGAATCGTCTCCAGAAGCTGGTGCTTGGGGAGCATTACTCGAGTCCCTGGATACTCCAATATGGGGTCCCACAGGGTTCAGTTCTGTCCCCCATGCTCTTTAATATCTATATGAAGCCGCTGGGCGAGGTCATTAGGAGATTTGGAGTGCGTTTCCAGCAATATGCTGATGATACGCAGCTCTACTTCTCCTTTTCATCTTCTTCAGGTGAGGCTGTTGATGTACTAAACCGCTGCCTGGCCGCGATAATGGACTGGATGAGAGCTAATAAACTGAGACTCAATCCTGACAAGACTGAGATGCTGTTGGTGGGGGGGCTCTCTGCCCAGATGGTTGATGTCAGACCTGCCCTAGATGGGGTTACACTCCCCTTAAAGGAACAGGTCCATAGTTTGGGGATCTTATTAGATCCGCTTCTGTCACTTGAGGCTCAGGTAGCCTCGGTGGCACGGAATGCGTTCTACCAGCTTCGGCTGGTAGCCCAACTACGACCCTATCTGGATAGGGAGAACCTTGCCACAGTTATCCATGCTCTGGTAACCTCTAGATTGGACTACTGTAATGCACTCTACGTAGGGTTACCTCTGAAGACGGTTCGGAAACTTCAGCTGGTGCAGAATGTTGCGGCCAGAGTTCTTACTGGGACAAAAAAATTTGATCATATAACACCTGTCCTGGCCCAGCTGCACTGGCTACCAATATGTTTCCGGGCCAGATTCAAAGTGTTGGTTCTTACCTATAAAGCCCTTAACGGCATCGGACCGCAATACCTGGCGGAACGCCTCTCCCGCTATGTACCTACCCGGTCGCTGCGCTCAACGTCGAAGGCCCTTCTCCATGTCCCAACGCATAGGGAGGCACGGAGAATGATAACTAGAGCTAGGGCCTTCTCAGTGGTGGCCCCCGAACTATGGAACGCCCTCCCTGATGAGATACGCCTGGCGCCTTCTTTGCTATCTTTTCGGCGCCAGGTAAAGACCTACCTCTTCGCCCAGGCATTTTAAAAATTTGAATTTAAAATTGAAAATTTTTAATTATGTTTTATTGTGTTTTTGTATTTTAACCTGTTTTATTATGCTGTACACCGCCCTGGGAGCTTATTGCTATAGGGCGGTCTAAAAATGTAATAAAATAATAAATAAATAAATAAATAAATGTCACAAGTGAGGCAGGGCTGTTCATACTCTAATTTTTTTTAAAAACCCTGTATTGACAATTTAGGGCCATTTTTATTTAGTAGAGGTTTGTCCACCACCAACAAAAAAACCACAGGTACCAAAATCTCCAGAGTGGCAAAGTAGATTCCTGTTATCCTTGATATCCTGTTATCCTCTTAGGCTGTAATTCTGTACTCACTTACCTAGAGGTAAACCCCATTGAACTGACTAGGACTTACTTCTGAGTAGACACGTAAAAGGTTGCACCGTAAATTCCTTGTTTTAAGTGAAATAAACCTCTTTTAGCATCTTTAGTGCTTCCCAAATGGTATTGTGTGGGAGACTTGTGAAGAGTTCTGGTGTTGAAGGGTTTGGGCAATTTGTTTTAGGAGCAATGTAGGAAAGGAGTTGAAAGGGAATGATTTCCAGGGAGAGGGTGAGCCCTCTCAGTAAACCAGAATTCCACTAGGTAGAAAAAGTTAAAACTACTGATTTGACTGTTCTGCGGTAGCTAGATTCCTGCTTTTAATGTATCTTTCTGAAATACCTTTTGTATTTCATATGAAGCCAAATGCCATGTATAAAGGGGTTTTAACTGTACAAAAATGGTTATATGACACTGTTGGGAGTAGCATCTGTTGTACAACCTCAGCCTCTTTGTCTAAAAAAAAAAGTTTAGTGATGGAACTTCCTGTTGAAAGTGTTTGTAGAATTTCTGAGGGAACCACTTAGAAATGGGTTCTCTTGAATAGTGATGTAAATTTAAAACAGAAATACAGCTGTGAGTTAAACACCACAGTCTCCAGTCATGTGGTTATACTACTTTTCAGGTTTTCTGACTGACGTTGCTGGAACTTCCCCCAGGCAAACTGAAAGGGAACATGTAGATCAGCTCCAAGTCAGCTCACACTTGCTTACATTCCAAATCTATTTGAGTCCAAACACTAGAAAAGGTTTCAACAGATGCAGAAATGTAAATGAACTCCTGTAGAGCTTGTGATTTAACCACATGCTAACCCCATACAGAGAATCCAAGGCCCCAACACCCTCACCTTGGCGATTTGTCAGTGATATTTTTTATCAATTCTCAAAAAAGGGGTGTAACACTACTGTTCTTCCGGTGTTACAATAAGAGAAATGTAGATACGTAAGAGGGGCCACCGAGACATGTGGGGAGAGTTCCAAGGGCCAGATAAAGAGGGCCACAGTTGGCTCCCAGGTGTGAGGTTCCCTATCCCTGCCTTTGCTGTTGGCTTGCCAGTTACCAGCACCAAACTTTCACCTGCATATCTGGCATGACACAATCATGGGTCTTGCAGTAAACTTGATTGGGGCTACTGTCATGTCATAGTGCTACCAATGTTTCTGGACATCAGAAATAGGTGGAGTTAGCAACTAGGGAGCTTCTAAGGCAACAGGTTTGGGGAAAGGAAAGCATATGTGACCTCTTAAGTACCAGCTTGCACAATGCACATGCTTTTTAAAATACTTTCTAATCTTCCATACAACGTCCCTTTTTTTAAACAAGTTAGAGTGCAGCCTATTACCAAATTCTATCAAGGTGAATTTCACAGACTAATTATGTGTAGAAAACCTACTTCCTTTTTACATTGGGGCTATTTCTGGTAGTGACCTAAGCATTTTAATTTAATGCAGACACCTTGCTTATAATGACACTAGCCTAACCAATGAGTTGTATTTAGACAATGTACGTTTCAAACCACATCCATAAGAGAATACTGTACTGCAAAGTAGTATTGCCCTGAACTCTGAAAAAAAATTCACATTTATCTCAACATTAGGAGGTTTCTCAAGGATGTAAAAGTAGCTGTGTTATAAACAAGCATTTGGAGCAAACACATGGAAAGTCTCTTAGAGCCTACTGTAGGGGCCAATTAAGTTAAAGGAAGGTTGATCCAATTGATGTTATTTTGTTTTTGAGGATGCATTAAAATATGATGCTGGAAGCAAAACACCCATTTATTCCTTGTCAAAGCTATAGAGGTAGATTCTTGGATTGGCACGTTTATTTTTTTTTAACTGACCCTTCTCCAGTCCCTTTTACAACATATTGAGACACAGAAATGAGGCGGCATGAGAAGTGATGGAAAAAGCTTCTCCTGTTCATTTAGAGAAATTTACTCTGCTTTTCAATAAAAAACAGCAAAACACTCAGGATACCACTACAATCACTAAATGTTTAAAAAATAAGGAATAAGAAAGCAGAGGCAGAATAAAATGTAGCAGTATCAAAGAAGGTAAGTTAAACACTACTCAGCTGGCATTTGAAAAAGCCTTTACATGTTGTGTAGGATGTTTTTAATTATATCTTTTAAAATTGTTGTAACCCACCCTGGGACCTCTGAGTGAAGGGTGGGTGGTAGTAGTAGTAGTAATAGTAATAATAATACCTGGCACAAAAAAGATGTAAGAGTGGGTGTCAGGCCAGCCTCCTTGGGGAGACCATTCCAAAAATGGAGCACTGCAACCAAGAGAAAACTCTCCATGGGTGCCACCCTTTTAACTTCATAAGACAGGGTCATCTGGAGAACAGCCCCCGAGAAATGCCTGAATGCATATGGGAGAAAACAAGATCCAAAGCCATTTAGGAGCTTTTTAAAAGATCAGCGCCAATGCCTTAAATTATGCTCTGAAACAGTCCAGCAGTTTCAAAAGTGGTAGGATGTTACTCACTAAGGCTGTATTCTAAACTAACTGAATTTTATTTGCAACTTACTGTTCTATTGATTTTTCATAACCAGTAATAAAAAAAAACATGAAACAGGCAGAGGAGAAGGGCTTGTCATGGTGATGGTGAGCTGACAATTGTAGCAGCTGGGTCTAGGAGCCACAGGTCTCCTCTCAAGAAAGGCAGACATTTTTGCACACCTATGAACTACTGTGTCAGGACTGCAGCACACAAAATAGGGTATGATGGTCCCTTCTACCACGACAGTGCCACATCCTGTCTTGATCTCCACCCTCCTGTGGAAAATGATCCCATGTAAGTACCAAGGAGTGCTGCTGGACTGCCATCAACTCCTTTACCTGGTGTGCTATATATAGGCCCCTGGTCAGCAACTTGCGTTTCTAGAAGGCTGCTTTGTGAAGGCAGCAGTGAGCCAGCACCTCAGCCTAATAAAGCTGCCAGCCAGCACTCTGTTTACACTAATTGCATTTCCTCCAAACCTCCTTTGCCTCTAGGTTAAAAGAATTAGCATCCCTCAAGGGACTAGATTTGGACTGAGGCTTTCAGTTACAGACCTTCCAACTGCGTGACTTTGGGGCCCTCTGGAGGTGTGCAAGCTGGTGCAATTCTGACTGCCAAGTTCAGGTTCACCAAAGCTCGGTTGCTCCAGAGCTATATGTTTTGAAGCACAAGCTCCAACCTGTTTCAAGCAAGCCTGCCTGGATGATGCTCGCTTGCGAAGCCTCCCGTTTCCTTCTTATACTTGCATATGACTGCATCTGTTTTGCCAAGGCTAACTGCAAAGGATTCCACCAGCACCAGTGAGCCAAAGTTTGTCCTTTTATCACTGATGTCTTTTTTCTCTGCATCTTGAGTTGATAGGGAAACAGTCCTGGGGCTAATACTTTTTTCTTTGGTACTGTTGATGGACGTCACGGCACTTTCTTTGCAAACACTAGTAGACTCCAGAGAGATGCAGTTCTTAGTACCTGGACCACTGGCCATGTCACTAGAGAGGTTGTAGAGCTCTTGACTCAGTAACAACACCACAATCCCTCCAGCACAAAGCACCCTGAAAAAGAACAATCGGAGGTGAGTTAAAAATACAGTAATACCTCAGTTAACAGATCCTCCAGGAAAGAAGCTCCTTTCAACAAAGAGTTTTTGGGGTGTGGAAGGAGCACACTTTAACACAGTCAGAATGTGGCTCCTTGTCTGCTGGATGGCGGCTGCTGCAGGCAGCTCTCTCATGCGTGGCTGGAATGGCGCTCCTTTCCAGGTAGCACAGACACCCCCACAGTAAACAGTGCTTTGGGTGCCCTGGAAGCACTGTTTACTGCAGACGAGTCTGCTCAAGTGTAGGGGTGAATAGCAGAGAGAGAGAGAGCAAGCACAGGCTGGGTGGTGGTGGCTGCCCCTTGCCTGTGTGCTCGAGTGTACAGAGAGAACTGCTCAGAGCTTTAGATTGCTACAGCAAGATGCGACATGATGGAAGAAAAAAGGCAAGACAGGCACCTCTGGAAGAAGCCTACAATGGTCTGTATGCAAGGTTTACCTGACCTGGTGGTTTCATTTCAGACATGTGTATTGTTCATTTTGAATTAAAGGTTTGCTGAAATATGTTGAACTGCTCTTTTTTGTGGTGTAGCAACCTATCCCTATTCTTTCCATGTCATTCCTACTTCTGGTGCCAAAGTTTCTGTTAGAGAAGTAATGTCCAGGAATGCATGTACTTCATTAACCAAGGTATTGCTGTATCCTTGCAGAGCTGCAGTGCTAACTAATTCTGCAAGATACTTTTCAGTGTACAAAGGGAAACATCTAATGTTGCACAAGCTCTCATTCCAGTCATGACCTCATGTGAGTCTTAGTGGTGTGTACTGTCTAATCACACATGGTCCTTTTAAAACTACCTAAGCACTATTACCAACCTGCTTTTCTTCTTGCTTGAAACTAACACCTCCATCTAGCAGATAATGTGACCACAGTGAAATGGAAATGTTTCTACTTAGTCTTCAGCACAATTAACAACACTGACTGTTTTCTGTTTAGTCTGCATATCACCAGCTCAATCCCAATCTGCATGCAACACCAAGTTCTTGTGTCTCAGATATCAGAACACACATACCTTTCAATTTCTTGAAAAACTTTTGGCAGCAACATCATATCTTTTGTTATTTCAAACTTTTTTCCAAAGGGGATATCTGCCAGAACAACATCAATGCTTTCCGACGGCAATGGCAACGCTACAGAGATATTAGACGTTTAAACTGCATTAAAGGCTGCATTAAGACTGTAGCATTTAAGTACATCTCGAGTGTGAAATGCTCAGCCATTATTCTCTTATTGTGTATTAAAAAAACCTCTCCAATTAGGGACTAACAGCGATTATAAGGCATCGCTAAGTATTTGGTTCAGTAAGAAATAAGGAGAGTTTCCATTACAATGAAGGAATATAAAGTAATACATTTGGATGGAAAATATAGGTAAGCATAAATATATACTCATCAGGTTCCAGAGTTTTGCAGTGAAAGTCCACCCCATTCCCCTACACACACTAGTCACCAGCCCCTCCTGAAAAGCCTTCCTCAAAAGTTGGAGGACCTTTAGGAATGGCTGACAGGCAGAGGGGCTGCAACAGAAAGGTGGAACTGTTGTAATTTGGAGGGGCTACCTTGTAAATTGGTAGACACCTTTGGATGCCGCCCATTCTGTGATGACCTGAGTACAAGTGTAAAGAAAAGAAAGGAAAAGAAAAGGGGACCTTTTCCCAGCTGATGTAATGAATTGGACCATTGGTCTCACCTGAAGGGTGATTTTCATATGAGGACGGACATCACTGCGGGTATTAGCTCCACCTATCGTGCGAAGGCAAGAATGTTTTTTGAAGTCAAGACTAGGGGCGTCAAGCCCCTCCCACTCTCCAGTTCATTCGCAGCGAGTCTATAGAGAAAAATCTGAAAATACAAGAACAGGGCCAACAGGCCTGCAAGCAGGAAAATAACATGCATAATAACATGACTCTAACACAGCGATATAACAGAACTAGCAGTCTTGAGTTCACTAGTAACTTTAAATACAATAGCGTAACAGTAATGTATAACATCTTAGTAAAATATCTATACATCCTCCAACTGGGAGGGTCGTGATGGCCGTCCTCATATGAAAATCTCCCTTCAGGTGAGACCAATGGTCCATTTTCCATATGAGGCCGGCCATCACTGCGGGATGTACCAAAGCAGCCCATAATAGGGAGGGACCACCCACATGCTAATCGTCATTAAGAACCTGTTGCAACACTCGTCTGCCAAAAGAGGCATCGGCAGAGGCATAACGATCTATTTTATAATGCCTTATAAACGAGTGTGGGGTAGACCAAACAGCAGCCCTGCAAATATCAGCAACAGGAGCATTAGTAGCAAAAGCAGCCGAAGTGGCAGCTGACCTAGTAGAATGAGCTGTTATACTAGCTGGAACTGGCAGCTTAAGGGACTCATATGCTAAGGTAATACATGCCCTTAACCAACGGGATAAGGTAGAATTGGTTACTTTATGCCCCATAGACCTTGGATGAAAGGATACAAACAGAGACTCCGTTCGTCGAATCTCCTGGGTCCTAGACAGGTAGGTCTTGAGAGCCCTCTGAACATCCAACGAATGCCAAGCCTTCTCTAGAGGATGAGTGGGGTTCGGGCAAAACGAAGGGAGTACAATGTCCTGATTGCAATGAAAAACTGAATTGACCTTGGGACGGAAGGAAGGATCAGTTTTCAGCACAACAGAGTCCTTGTGAAAGACACAGAGATAGCGGGCAGAAGACAATGCGCCCAGTTCTGAAACCCGTCTGACAGAAGTGATGGCGACCAGGAACAAGACCTTGAAGGACAGTAGACGTAAAGGCACAGTCCTAAGGGGTTCAAACGGAGAGCGTTGTAAAGCTTGGAGGACCTTGGACAGACTCCATGAGGGAAAACGGTGAACTACGGCCGGTGAACGTAAAGCAGTGCCTCTGAGGAAGCGTTTAATGCACGGATGTGAGGAAATAGGGGCACCAGTGGAGGACACTGAGAGAATGGACGACAGAGTGGACGCATGTCGACGTAGAGTGTTGGGTCTGAGTCCCATCATAAAGCCGCTATGGAGATATTGCAGCACCTGATGCATAGTGGCCTGGGATGGATCGCAGTGATGAGACTGGCAACACTTGGAGAAAGCCACCCAAGTATGTTGATAAATACGGGTGGTAGATGGTCGTCTCGAGGCTAAGATAATATCAATAACAGCGTCAGACAGGCCAGCCGACCTCAAATGTCCCCGTTCAAACGCCACGCTGTTAGATTGAGCCAAGTGGGGTCCTGATGCCATACTGGACCCTGGGATAGAAGATCTGGCCTGACTGGCAGTGTCCAAGGATCCATCACCGACACTGCAAGAAGATCTGAGAACCACGGTCGGCGTGGCCAATATGGTGCTATCAGAACCAACTGTGCCCTCTCGCTCTGCGCCTTCCGCAAAGTTTTGGCTAACAGCGGTATGGGAGGGAAGGCGTACAAAAGACCCTCTGGCCACGGTATTGACAAAGCATCCACTGCTTCCACTGTTGTGTCCAGGTATCGAGCAAAGTACCTGGGAAGCTGGTAATTGCGACTGGAAGCAAACAGGTCGATTGAAAAGACGCCGAACCGACGCTGGAGACGATGGAAAATGGTCGGATGAAGTTTCCATTCTCCCGGAAAGACCTGTTGTCTGCTGAGCCAGTCTGCTGTCACATTCCAAATCCCTCTGAGATGCTCTGCTTTTAGGGATTGTAGATGTTGTTCTGCCCAGACGAAGATGAGGGAAGCTAGGTCCTGCAGAGGACGGGACCTGGTGCCCCCCTGTCTGTTCAAATGTGACTTTACACACGTGTTGTCCATTCGAATGAGGACATGGTCCAAAGGGAACAGAGACTGAAAATGAAGTAGAGCTAAGTGGACCGCCTTGAGCTCCAGCCAATTGATGCTCTGAGTCTGCTCTTCTGGACCAGACCCCCTGAGCATACTGGGAGTTACAGTGTGCTCTCCAGCCCATGAGACTGGCATCCGTGGTGACAACAGTCCTGCGTGGTTCTCTGAACGGAGTGCCCCTGGAAAGATGTTGGACCCTCGTTCACCAGCGGAATGAAAGGCGCAGTGCGGGGCTCAGAGGAACTGTGTGATGATTGGAGTTGGCAATGTCCTGTTGAAAAGGCAACAAAGCCCACTGAAGGTGGCGAGAGTGGGCTTGAGCCCATGGCACAATATGGATGGTAGAGATGAACATTCCGAGTGCCCTGGCTAGAAGCATGACGTCTGCAGTTGTTTGTTGCATCAAGGACCCCGCAATCTTTGTGATGGCAGTTATGCGATCTGGAGACAGAAACACCATCGCCTGCAGAGTGTCCAACATCGCCCCTAGATGGAGTAGGCATTGGGTCGGTTGAAGATGGCTTTTGTCGAAGTTGACAAGCCAGCCGTAGGTCTGCAAAACATTGAGGGTGAGCATTAAATGACGATGAGCCAGCTCCTCAGAGCTTGCCCGTATTAAAATATCGTCCAGATATGGGTAAAGATGGACCCCTTGAATCCGGAGGTAAGCCACTAAGGTGAGAAGCACTTTGGTAAAAACTCGCGGAGCAGAGGAGAGGCCGAATGGCATCGCTCTATATTGAAAGTGCTGGGGGCCAAAAGCTGTCGGAAGGCAGAGCTGGGGTCCCAATCCCGGGGAGCTGGATCCCGGAGAGTTGGGAGAAGAGTATTCGGATGGATGGCAGAGGGAAGGGGGAGGAACTTCCCCCCTTTGGAGCGAAGACGAAACAGAGGAACTGCCAGTGATAAGGTCGCTTAGCAACGGGGAGCCTGAGCCCTCCCTGGACATTCTCACGCCTCCCCCTCTTTCAGGCTCAGAGCAAGAGGGGGAAGAGGGAGGGCTGCTCACAGCCGAAAAGCGGGGAGGCAGTTTACCATCAGCCCCTCCCCTATCCCCCATCCTGGAATCGGAAACTTCAGAAGAGGAGGGGGTGATGCTTCCCCCCTCACCGCGCACACGCAGACAGCTGAAAAGACAGGAGAGAAGGGGGGGAAGGTGGGCAGTACCTGAGGGGCAGTTAAGGAGGAGCGAAAGATTGCGCGCCCGTTTGGCCCCTTCTTAAAGAACAGGCGGGAAGAAGTCCCTTGCTCTGTCAACTTTCTCCCAATGCCGCAGGACCTGTATCCCTGTATTGCTTCATGAGAAAACGCAGTCTTTGTTTGGACATTACCCTAATAAAACACGAATTAACTACAACCGTTGGTCTGGTTCCTGAGTCACATCCTGGGCCTGACAAAAGCAAACTGAAGGAACTTTCTGTGGGCTATGCAAATGGGCACATGGAGATACGCTTCCTTTAGGTCAATAGAAACCAGGAAGTCTCCTTCTTGCAGGCTTTCAGTAATGGAGTGGAGGGATTCCATTTTGAATCTGTGGTATGTTACAAAACAGTTGACGAACTTGAGGTCCAATACCGTCCTCCATGACAAATCTTGTTTGGGCACAGCAAATAGGAGGGAGTACACCCCTTCCGACCTCTCTGTTGTAGGGACTGGCTCTATCGCCGCTATGTCCAAGAGGTGATGTATAGCTGTCTGCATGATGCTGTGCCTGGCCAGCGCCCTGGGGCAAGGGGATAGATGGAATTTGTCTGGTGGGGTTGCCCAAAACTCTATTGCATAGCCAGAACAAAAAAGGTCCCTGATCCAGGCGACCTTAGTCAGACACAGCCACTGGTCTCCAAACATAAGTAGTCTGCCACCAACAGGAAGTGCATTAGTACTTTTTGCGCTGGCGAGACCCTCCCCTATATGAGGACGATGAGGTACCTCTGCGCCCTTGGTACTGACCTCTGCCCTGGAAACGTCGGTTCCAGGTTCCCCTGAAGGAATTGGAGTCATAGGATCGGAAATCGCGGCCTCGTCCTCCTGGCCGCGTTCCTCGAAAGGACTGGTTAGTGCGGAAGGAGGGAAATTGCCTGAAAGGCCTATGATCGATGTTCTTGACAGTGGCCAAAACCAGTTTGTGAGCATCTTTGGGATCAACCAGCACTGCCTTTAGAGCTTCCTCGCCGAAGAGCAAAGATCCGGAGTAAGGAGCCCTAGAAAGATTCACTCTGGCCGTAGAGTTAGCTTGCCAGTGGCGAAGCCAGAGGGTCCGTCAAGCAACTATCTGAGCCGTCATGGCTCATGCCCCCAGTTGAGTGGCATCCAAAGTGGCATCAGCTACAAACGCCGCTGTCTTGCGCAACTTTATCAGTAACCTTCTGAGAGAAACAGGATCAGGGTTAGGGTCCACTAGAAGATCATCGAGCCACATCATTGCTGCCCTGGAGAAGACGGAAGCTGATGCGGAGGCTCGCATGGAGAAAGCAGTGGCCTCATGATTTTTGCGGAGAGCGAAGTCTAATCTTCGCTCAGTAGCATCCTTTAGTTGGGATTCTCCTTCCCTAGGCAAAAGAGATCGCGAAACTAGGCTAGCGATCGGCTCGTCTATGCCGGGAATGGCCAGCTTGGAGGCAAATTCAGGAGCCAGGGAGTAAAGCTTGTCAGCCAGGTTTTTGAACTGGCAAGTTTGGAATGGGTGGGACCATTCTTCGGTGGCCAGTTTAGCGATGGGGTCCGGCACTGGGATGTAATGCTCAGTAGGTGCAGGGGATTTGAGAACCCTGGCCCCTTTGATAGCTGGAGCGGTAGCTGTTGGGGGCGCAGCTTGGAGACTAAGGGTGTTAACTACCCTACGAGCTAGAGGCTGAAAATCTGAGGCATTAAACAAGCGATACGACGTGTCCTCATGTTCCGAAGAGTCACTCCATTCGTCTCCGTCAGCATGGTCAGCAAAGGGTGACTCCTCCCCATATGAAGTGTCATCAATACATCTGCCTCTAGCTACGTCAAAAGGATTTGGGGAGCAGGAAGGGTTTGCCCCATGACATACATATTGGTCCGTGGTGTGTTGAGGCATGGCGGGAACTTGTGGTGGTGACTGCATTTGAGTAAATAATGAGAGCATGCCCTGAAGTTGTGAAAGAAACTCCTGAGACAGCCCCGTTGAAGCAGATGGTTGTGCCTGAGTAGGTGGCTCAGAGGGCTGTGACGTAGGATAGGCCCTGGACGGCAACATGGGAGGAGGCTGGCTAAGTGTTGGGTGAGTAGGAAAGCCAGCAAAGTCCTCCTCATCGGAAGAAGCAGTGGGGGAATGAAATATATCTGTTAGCTGTTCCTGGACTGCTGTGGTGGGGGCCGGAACAGAAGCATAGCGTGGACACTTGGGTTTGCTGTGGCTGGAAAGATGTTTAGTCTTGGCCACTGCTTTGGCATGCTTAGTCTTGGGTGCCTTAGATAGTTGTGGCTTGGCTGGCTGAGACATCTCTAGCTGTTCCGCCATCTTATATTCACTATGGGTTGCAGTACACGGCCACAGCGGGGGCAGAATGTAAAGACCCGAACAGGCTCAGTACACGACCACAGAGGGGGCAGAATGTACAATGTTAAAAGCGTCGATATACAGCCTCGGTGGGGCAAAATGCAGACTTTAATACAGCCCAGGTACACGGCCACAGAGGGGGCAGGATGTACAGTATAGAACAGCCTGATACATGGCCACGGAGGGGGCAGAATGTACAGCTGAAATAACTTGTGCACGAATCTGAACAGTCTTAGTGCACGGTCCTTATAATATAAAAAGTCTATTGCACAGCCACCGTCTTGATGATGTAGTCGCAGAAGTGCGGCCTCGGCTAATAGGTGATAGAAATAGGAGCAATAGTCGTGGAGACTAGCGCAGGTAGAACTGTGGATTGGTATCTGCGGCACACATACGGGGCTAGACCCCCTTTATTATTAGTACTGAGGCTGAACAGAAAGAGCGGGAAAAACGGGACAGACAAAATGGCGCCCACAAAAAAGAGCGGGAAAACAATGCAATCAAAAATGGCGGCTATGGAGAAGGAGCAACGGTGGGCACTGAGGGGCAGCAAAAATGGACTGCCAGTAACAGCCGCCGAAGCGTGCTACAGCTGCGAGGAAGAGAATCGCGGCTGTAAAAGCCAGGCAGGTGAGACTCAGTCAGGGAGGCAGAACGGCCGGTGAAGGACCGTAGCAGCTGAGAGAGAAGTAGGGAAACAAGCCACAGCCGCTGACAGAGAGACCATCGCGGCGCGCTTTTAAGCTGCAGGGCAAGCCAGTAGTCAGAGCAGTTCAGGGGAAAAGAGATCTGCAGCTGCAGTCTCCCGGCTGAAAAGGAACCGCGATGAGAAAAGCCGCGGCCGTACGAGGCAGGCGGCAACCCAGGCGGCCAGGCACTAAAACAAAGAGCGCCGCAAAGGCAGGCTCCTTTGAGACAGGCGGGGAGCTGCCGCCGCAAGTTCCCACCTGGGGAGAACGAAAGAACCGCAGCCGTGGTCTCTTGCAGAGCCGTTAGGCGAAAACCTGGGGAAATGAAATTGACTCGGACAAGGGAGAGCGCGGGGAGCTGCAGCCGCAAGCTCCCGCCTGAAAAAACAAAAGAACCGCAGCCGCGGTCTTTAACAGGGTCTTTGGGCTAAAACCTGGGAAAATTAAATTGGATTCGCCAGAAAAACAAAAAAGACAGTGTTAAACACGAGACAGAGGGAAGGAAGGAACGTGGGATACACACACACAGCCAACCTCCACACTCTGTCAGATAAATGCAGCAACGAAACACACAAAGACTTAGCTAAAGCTACGCTATCCGTATATCAATCTTGTTCGTATGAAGGCAAGAATGAACTGGAGAGTGGGAGGGGCTTGACGCCCCTAGTCTTGACTTCAAAAAACATTCTTGCCTTCGCACGATAGGTGGAGCTAATACCCGCAGTGATGGCCGGCCTCATATGGAAAAATGCATAATGCAATCTGGACTGCAGAACGAAAAAGCCTTGGCCTACATGGGGAACATTAGGCTATGTACTGCAGCTCATCCTAAGTACTGTTACCGCTGTGAAAAAAGCAGATAAGAGAAAAATCAACTCATTTGAAATGTGGTGTTGGAGGAGAGCTTTGCAGATACCATGGACTGCAAAAAAGACAAATAATTGGATGTTAGAACAAATTAAACCAGAACTATCACTAGAAGCTAAAATGATGAAACTGAGGTTATCATACTTTGGACACATCATAAGAAGACATGATTCATTAGAAAAGATAATAATGCTGGGAAAAACAGAAGGGAGTAGAAAAAGAGGAAGGCCAAACAAGAGATGGATTGATTCCATAAAGGAAGCCACAGACCTGAACCTACAAGATCTGAACAGGGTGGTTCATGACAGATGCACTTGGAGGTCGCCGATTCATAGGGATGCCATAAGTCGTAGTCGACTTGGAGGCACATAACAACAACTGGTGGGCTGCACTATGGGACATGGATTTTTGCACATGAGCCGGCTGTCACATGCTGTGCATGCAGGTCTGATCAAATAAAAATATCCTCACATCGCCATCTTCTTTCAAGTCTATCAACTGAGAACAAGCTGAGAGTCCACATCCAGAAAACAAGATCGATGATGATTTAAAAAAATGGAGCACTGTCCAAATGATTAACTATCTAGCACTCCAATGGCATAAATGCTTTTGATGGAAATCAGAAACAAGGTGCAGTCCAACAATCACTGATCCTGCATAATCCCATTCTCTTTCAATAGGTCTTGCAAAAAGCCCAAGAGGTGCAGGTAAGTGTGTAACAAAACCTTTTACTGGCCGATTGAGTTTTGCTGAGTGGGGATTTTACAGGGAGAATACATTTTATGTTAGGAATGATAAAATAAATTCAATGAACCAAATAATATATGCCATCCTGTATTAAATTAACATGTTGTCAGTTAACATTAATGGTTGCTATTCTAGTCTGAAGATAGAGACAGACATCTGATTTAAAGGGAGTTCAGCGTGGCTTAAGCAAGACATCACTTCCTATGTTTTGCACATGCTTCTTTTGTTCAACTGTCACCTCTGATTTAACAGGGTTTTGAAACAATACACGTACCTGTTTACCAAAGGCAAAAATGGGATGTGTATATACCAGAAGCAGCAATATCTCTTTCAAACCACTATTAACTCTCTAAAAGAACACTACACTCTCTCTAGCCTTAGGTCCAGACACAGGTATGATTCAGATGATGAAAGGTTGATTTGCTGTAAGTTGAGTTGCACAAAAGAATCTTAGGAAACCTGAAGACTGTTGCCCACCGTACTCTACTCAACAGGTCTATAAAAGAAAACATCTGCGAGTCATTTGGAACCCCATCTATCCAATTAAATCAAACCCAACACGCCCTGATTTGTATATGAACACAGATACTCTTCCCAGCTTTTACCTGTCACAGAAGCTTTCAGTAACTCGATTTTATCCATCAGGCCTGCAGTTTTAATATTAGAGTAGGCTCCTTGTAACTGGGAATCACTTATGTCTGATCCCAAATAATGCACATTCTGAAGAGAAAAACAAACACATTACCAGGGAATAAGCTCCCCATAAATTATCAAAATAGTCAGTCAGTGACAGCTAGGCATAATTGTTCTTCAAAACACAAACAACTGCAGAATCACAAGCTACAGGAGTTAGCAGATTTATTAATGTGAACTGCTAAGCTAAACACCAACACATTTCTAGAGAGAAATTTAGGAGCTGGGTTTTCACCACTGCTGTTGCATATAAAAGGTTTATTATTTACAGACTTGGCCACAGGAGACGGCAATGCCATCTGGCAAAACATCACACTGTTATTAGGACAGAAATTACAGGCCATTCAGTTGCTGCTTCCAGGAGTATTGTTCCTAGACCACATGAAGGATCCAACACAAAGGCACCAGCCTGTGGAGAAAGAAAGAAAAAAAGCAACACTATTCCATTTGTAAAGTCATTCGGAATTCTGTACAAAGATCCTATATATCAAAGTAAGCATGACACAAAAATAGAGCTTGACATATAATTGTTGTAAAGCACCCAAAGAGCTTTGGCTATGGAGCGGTATACAAACGTAATTAATAACAACAACAACAACAATAACAATAGATTGCTGGATCAGACCAGTGGCCCATCTAGTCCAGCATCCTGTTATCAGAGGCCAACCAGATGCCCATTATGGGAAGTCTGCAAGCAGGGCCTGAGTGCAACTCTCTCTCCCCTCTGGGGTTTCCAGCAACTGGCATTCAGAAGCATACTGTCACAGTGGCAGCAAGGCACAGCCAGTAGCCACTGATACCCTCCATGAATTTGCCCAATCCTCTTTAAAAGCCATCCAAGTTGGTGGCCATAACTGCCTCCTGTGGGAGTGAATTCCACAGTTTATGCTCTGCATGAAGTAGTACTTTCTTTTGTCTGTCCTGAATCTTCCAACATTCAGCTGTATTGGATGTCCACGAGTTCTAGTGTTTTGAGAGAGGAAGGAAAACTTCTCTCTATCCTCTTTCTCCATGCCATGCATAATTTTATACCCTTCTATCATGTCACCTCTTACTTTCCTTTTCTATAAACTAAAAAGACCACACAATGAGGCTGTGGTCAATACTGTTCATTTTGAATAAACCACAAGAACAGACACTGAGGAAAAACAGTGCTGTTATGCGAACAAACATGTAGGAAACATGGACTGAAGTCCTACCTGAGCTGCAGATTAAGTGGGCACCCTTGGGCAATTGACTATGGGTTGTATCCAACGTAGCACAGTGTCTTGTCAGTGCAAGGATTTCCATTTGCACAGCAGGACTCCCCCCTCCCCTTTTGTGCCCCCTAAATCTGTTCTAGGGGTTCCCCCAATCCCCCAAAGCAGATTTGGGAAGAGTGCAGGGCGTGCATGGGGCAAGGAGAGGGGGAAGTTGCACTGCGCAAGCAAAAATCCTTGCAGTGACGGGATGCTTACTTAGCGCTACACTGGACACAACCCGTTATCTGAACCTTAGGGCCTCTTTCTGTAAAATTGGTCTACAATTCTCACATATTGCTGGAATCAATGGTAAGTGAATGGTAAGCCATTCTGCGCAGTTGAAATGCTGTGTAAAACTATTTAAAACAATGATATCGAGTTGAAAGATACCTTATAAACTCAAGTTGTCTATTCTACCTTCTTCAAATGCTACTACATACATGTCTAAAAATATGTGACAAAATAATAGTATTTTTTGTCTATACAACACTTTTGTACATTAAAATTCCTTTTCATACATTAAAAGGTCCTTTTCAGTAATTCTTAACAACTGATTAAGATAATCATTATGATCCCCATATAGGTTTCTGAGGTCTAAAGAACAATGGCTCCTCTGAGGACTTCATGTGCAACATAATCCTTTATGGAGTTAGAAATTAAGTTGACTTGAGTTCATTGGGACTTACTTCCAAGTAAATTGGCCTAGGATTGCAGCCTTCACCAGCATTTACTTACATTTAAAATACTTCCAGCAGTAAGATTCTGCCAACATCCAATGACAGTTGCTCAGTAGCTAAAGCAACTAGAACTGTATTTTGCCAATTACCTTGATTTCAGCAAGGGATGTCATAGCCCAAGCGATGGTAGATCGCAACCCAGCTGTTTTGATATATACTCTGTTTGCCAAGGGAAGTCTGCAAACAAAATACCATATTAAAAGAATTAATTATATGTACCTCCCTCTCTCTCACACACACACAAGTTAAATTCTAATATGCTAAAAAGAACCACCTATGGTATTTATCTGTTCCAAACAGATTAAAAGTTTTTATCCTGAAAATGCAAATTTGCAAATAAGCCAGTGGCAAATCTTGTTCAAGATGCAGAGACTGATTCAGCAGAAGTTAGTATTTCATGTATATTAGACTCTACAACGTATGTATAAGAAGGCACTGTCTAATGAAGACAGATGTTGGAAGTGTGTAATGCTGAGAATGCCTCATTGAGGCATATGACGTGATCAGGGGTGGGAAGCCTCTGGCCCGCAGCCCAGATCTGGCCTGCAGCCCAGATCTGGCCTGGCACAGGTCTCAATTTGGCCCAGGAGGCTATTTTCCCAAACCACACCCACTTGGCCCGCACCTCAAGTCATACATGATGCCAGGTGTGGGGCAGGTAGAGATGTGGCTGGATTGGTTGCATGGCTGAGTTTCCTGTGGGGAACTCAACTGCGCAACTGACCCATGCAAAAAAAAAAAAAGCTTTGCCAGCCCTGTGGTCAGCACTTTGCTGAACACTGGGCTGGCAAAGCCCCTTGTGCTACAGTTGTTGGGCACTTGGGAAACATTGCACAAGGACCTTTGACAGGTGAGTTGTCCTGTCCACCTGTCAAAGTTGGCCCAGCAGGGGTGGGGAAAGATAGCCATCTGGCCCATGGGCCAAAAAGGTTCTCCATCCCGATCTAGATAAAGGGGTACACACAGCGGTTTCAAAGGACACCGCTGCACTAGAATTGAGTGGCAAATTCAATTATTTTAAATTTAATTGAAATTGGAGAGATGTCTCCCACTAAAGTAATTTTCTTAGTTGTTAGCAAGCAAAACAGTCCAATCACAATAGACTGCTGTTTATCAGCCCGTTCTTATCTTGCATACATCTAATCAGGGCTCTGCATAGAAATGCAACAAACTCAACGCTACCCCTTGTTTTTCATGGCCTTTTAGCCCCAATGCTTATCATTTCTCCCCTCTGCACCACTGTATATGCATCTTACTTTCATCTATATGTCTGTCACCTAAAAGATATCTGTTACGATTGTTTCACCCCTTATATACCCAATCACTCATGGCGCTCTGCAGCACAGAGCCTCCTACAGATACCAGCTTATCAGAAGGTCCATTCTGCACAATATAGGAATTGGGCCTTTAGTATGGTGGCATCCACCCTTTGGAATTCCCTCCTGTTAAATATTAGACAGGCGTTTTTTCTGCACCAGCTGAAGATCTTCCTCTTTCAACAAGCCTTTTAAGTAGAGATCTTTCTCAGTCAGCCCCTGAAGTGGAATTGTTTTGAATCTGTTTTATTGTTTTATCACAGGTGTGGAGAACCTTTGAGCCTCCAGACATTACTGAATTATAACTCTCAACATTCTTGGCTATTGGCCATGCTTGCTGGAGCTGATAGGATTTCAACAACATCTGGAGGGCCAAAGAGTCACCTCACATCTGTTTTACTGCTTGTGTATTTCCCTCCCCGGGCTCCTTTGGGAGGGTGGGATATAAATTTAATTAATATCAGCCAACTGAGGATAACATTCTATGAATTTGATGGAAGGGAGCAGTAGATCATAAAAGCTTCATGCCGCAAGAAAAAAAGACTTAAGGTGACAAAGGACTCTTCGCTGATTATGTACAATTAATAAGTGTCGTTCTGGACTACGAATTGTGATTTTTGATGCAACATTTACCTGAAAACAGGAATCCCAATCACAGAATAAATATCATTTAGATGCACAAAGATCTGAAAGGCAATAAAAACTGAAAGTTATGTGCGTGTTTAGCTTTAACTGATTTAAACTGAAAAATACATACTGTACTGTCCCAATGATCTTTTGAATGACATTTTCCTTTTATTTAAGCTAGCAAGTAATCTGATCCTGAAATGAACATTATCATCACATTGGGGACTGCCTGTGCTGACTATGTATGCCTCATAGGCTTATTTAATCCCTGGATTCCTCAGATTTGCACAGATGTTGCACCCACGCAGATCTGAGGTTGCACCCTTGTGCCTATCAATGCAAATATTTATTCTGGTGGGGAACACTGAAGAAGAGAGGAAGAAGTGTGGAGAAAAACCCCACGCTATGCTTTGCCTGGCTGTGTCATTAGGGTGAGGGTTGCCAACCCGGCACCCACGGGCACCATGGCACCCGTGAAGGCTTTCATTGGCGCTCCCAGAAAGGGAGCAGAGACTGGAGGACAGGGCTGTAAATCCTATATAGGGTAAAATATTTGAAAAACATTTTTAAAAAGGTTTTGTTTTGTTCACCGCCCAGAGAGCTATTCGCTATGGGCGGTTTAAAAATGAAATAAATAAATAAATAAATAAAAATAAATTAAAAAGCACATTGCCATGAGTATGAACTATCAAGATGCCTGAAACTCGGTTTTATATTTCTAAAATGTGTTTCCTCTTATCTATTGATTCCGCTACAACTCTGATTCTCATTCTATCCCATGTTGATGGCTGTTTACCTGTTTCCTTTCTCCCTGATTAAGCCTCTTATCTCTATTTTTAATTATTTTGTTCATTTGATTTATCTTTCTTCACATTTTAATCGTGACTCTCATCACAAGCTTCCTATATTATTGCATGTTGCTTAAACTTCTAACCGTCAAGTCTCTTCATAGGATTGGGCTCTCCCACATCTATCTTCTCTGCTTTCTTTTGATTCTCCTTCTTGGCTCCTCATTACTAAACATCTTTCCTTTGTGCTATTTCTCACCTATGTGTTTTCACTTCACTCTTGCAGACCTTTAGGCATGGAACAGGTATCTGGCTAGCAGCTCTTTAAAGATATCTGGCTAGCAGCTCTTTAAAGCATTATTTTTTAAAAAACCTAATATCTTTGCCCTTTTAGTCTTTGTTTATTGTTTGGTGAATTGCTGATCGGGGGTAGCCCTTAAGATGTTATTGGACTGCAACTCCCATCAGCCCCAGCCAATGGATAGTGATGATGAGAACTGTCGTCCAGCAACATCTGGATGGCTGCAGGTTCCCCTTCTCTGCTTTTAAAAGGAAGCAAAAAGGTTAGACTTACCCAGGAAGTGCAAGTTTCCCCCCTCCCCCCTTCTAAATCTCCTCTCCTTTTGTCCTTTAATTTTTAGATTGTACGGCTGTGGTTAGGAACTTATGCATTTAATTCTTGTATATTTTCAGTGTTTTATATAAAAAATAAAGCTTGGACAGAGCTGCGATTCATAACTAGAGGACCCCATAACTGCTAACTGGTAGGATGTCTTGAGTCATCAAGCATCCAGAGACTGGGGTCTATGACAGAAACACCCTGCTCTATTAGTACTTTGTTGTACCTGGATTCCTCCATTGCTGAAGACAGGTTACTGGGTCAGAAGGACCCATTGGTTTGACTCACAAAGGATGACCTCAGAGGAACTCATATATGGGTTTTCAAAGGAATCCTAATGTACAGGGAAGTTCAGTTATATTAGTGCAAGACTTTTTCCTGTATCTGATTAGCAAGAATCCAAAGAGATGACCCACCCAGCACATTTAAGGCCATACGGGAGCGGTGGGGAACATCTGGCCCTTCTGTTCCTGACCTACATCTCATAGCCAGCATGGCGAAGTCACAGCTAATGGGAGTTGTAGACCAACATTTGGAAGGCCAAAGGTTCCCCAACCATGCCACATGGGCTCTGAGGAAGGCAATGACCAATGCTCCCATCCTTTCAATGTATTAATTTGTTCATTACCTCTATATCAGGATTTCTCAAATCTGCTTTCCATCCAAAACTCTTCATAAGAGCTGTTCCAATTATTCTCCCTATCTCCTGAAAAGACAAATCAACAATGAGAGATATTTGGTAGATGGAATGATGAAAGGATCCTAAAACATGAAATGGCCAAGAAGGAGGGAGGTCATAAATCACAGAATAATAGAGTTGGAAGGGGCCTATAAGGCCATCGAGTCCAACCTCCTGCTCAATACAGGAATCCAAATTAAAGCATACCCAACAGGTGGCAGCCCAGCTACCTCTTGAATGCCTCCAGTGTTGGAGAGCCCACTACCTCCCTAGGTTCCACTCCCTACGTTCCACCACTCTAACAGTTAGGATGTTTTTCCTGATGTTCAGCTGAAATCTGGCTTCCTGCAACTTAAGCCCATTATTCCGTGTCCTGCACTCTGGGACAATCAAGAAAAGATCCTGGCCCTCCTCTGTGTGGCATCCTTTCAAGTACTTGAAGAGTGCTATCATATCTCCCCTCAGTCTTCTCTTCTCAAGGCTACACTTGCCCAGTTCTTTCAGTCTCTCCTCAGAGGGCTTTGTTTCCAGGTCATCCTTACTGCCCTCCTCTGAACCTGTTCCACTTTGCATCCTTCTTGAAGTGTGATGTCCAGAACTGGATGCAGTACTCAAGATGAGGCCTAACCAGTGCCAAATAGATTTCTAGGCTAGATCAGGTGTAGCCATCCTGGTGCCCTCCACATGTTATTAGACTACAGTTCCCACCACCCCTGACCACTTGGCCATGCTGGCTAGGGCTGATGGGAGCTGTAGTTCAACAACATCTGGAAGGTATCACATTGGTACCCCTGGGCTATTATATTACAAAATTGGCAAGCCAAAACATCTTGCAGCCCAATCCTATACATGTTTTCTTTGAAGTAACTCCCAGTAAGTTCTATGGAGCTTACGCAAAAAAAGATGTTCAAGACTGAAGCCTTGAAATCGCGCCATTAATAATTACTTGGCCATTTTCAGTATATGATTATTTCATGAAATATTGTTCCAAACTGAAAGGTTCCAAGAACAGAAGTGCTTCTTCCTTGATCTCATCAACATTTGTGAAAAGTGTTCTGCTTTAAAAGGCAGAAATTGTTTTTACTTGACAACCAAGCCTCCAGAATAACAGCCTTGACATTTACCTTGGGTATTGATGATCAAACATAATTTTGCACTCCCCCGTTTTTGCCAATTAATAGAAATTCCAAAAGATGATACAGAAGATGGTCTGTTCAGCTTGTTTATAAAGATATTATTTATTATTTATTTATTTATTTATTTGTTTAATTCGATTTCTATACCGCCCGTAGCAAGCTCTCTGGGCGGTGTACAATCAATACGACATATAATTACATTTCAATTTTTAAAACAATCCTTAAAAACACAATAAACAAGCAGACATTTAGAATGCAAAATGCTAATGATTCCTATATAGCCCACTCAAGCAGTGCTATTTTTTGCTTGCACGTCTGCCATTGAGAAAACTTAATGACTACTGATTATGCATAAAGAAGAAATAAAATCCATTTCCCAGCCGTCTGCATAATTATCTGGGCTGGCAGTACACAATCAAGAAATTTAACTATTTCATCAACAGCCTGATCCGATGCCACATTTGTGTTAAAGGAGCTGCACAAAATTCGGCTGCATGTCATAAACTTTAATACAAACTAAATTGTTTTATTTATCACCAAACATCAATAGCCCCAATCAATATGTTCTGTGGTCATAATGTTTAACTGGTTATATTACTTAATCAAAAGCAATGTTTTAAACTACTAAAAAAGTGCCCCAATTTATCAGGCAGCAGGGTTTGTTTAAAAACCATATTACTTGAAATATATATTATTTTTGTAGTGGTAAGTGGGCTTGAGTGTTCCAATGAACACTGTGAGTGATGCCGTCTGGAGTCATGTACTCCCAGCAGGGTCACCCATGGGGGTAAGGTCAAAAGAGAGGAACCAGAAAAAGAACAATCCAAGAATGTCCTCAACGGCAGAACAGGCGGAGGATAACGTGTATGTTACAAGGGCTGTGAAGGCAGATGAAGGCTGCAGCAGATACAAGATTTCTAATCATCGTGGTATCCATGCCATTGGATCAAAGCCTTTTTCTGTCAAGATTCTGTGCTGATCATTGTGCCCCAATCTCCCCACATAAAACAAATTCACGCACAGGAGTCTTCCAACCAAAACAAAACAAAATAAAAGTCCCGGGGCAATTGAGGAATGGTGACTGCGGCAGGACTGTGAAATCTGGAAGCCCTTAGTCATGGACTGGCACATGGGTGGTGAATACAGATTCAGTTATTCCGGCTCAAGGACTGAGGCAGTCGATATCCACAACTGAGAAGTCCTATTCAGGATCCACTCTGCTCACACCGTATGGGGAGGGGGCTTGAAAAGGTGCCCTAAACATAGTCTGCCTCATCTCTCCCTGACTGGATTACTGCGTCCAGTGGGATCACAACATAGTGGTCGCAAAAGACAATTGAATTTTGGAACATAAAATATACTGACATTGCTGGACAATGCAGATAGTGAAAGTCCTGAACGCAGGACTGCCATCATCGCGAGGGAGTTTAGACATTTTAATATTGACACAGCAAGCACTCCAAGAAACTTGAAAAGCAGGAGTACAACTGAAGGAAGAAAAAGGAGGTTATACCTTCTTCTGGAAAGGACTGCCTGAACAAAAAACGATGAATACATGGAGTAGGCTTTGCTATTAACAATAATCTTGTGAAGCTCTTGTCAGAAGTTCCTATTGGCATTAATGAACAGCTCTCAACTCTCCAGTTAAAACTCACCAAAAAACAGCAGGCAACTTTGCAAGTGCTTATGCGCCAACATTAGGTGCTGATGAAGACATCAAGGAAATTTTTTATACCCAGCTGGACACCATCTTATCAGAGATACTTAAGGAGGATAAAATTATCCTCCCGGGCGATTTCAATGCAAGAATTGGGCATGATTTCGATTTAAGGTCAGAAACCATTGGGAAAGAAGGAGTTGGCAACAGCAACCTGAATGGAATTATTTGTTGTTGCTATGTGCCTTCAAGTCGATTAGGACTTATGGTGACCCTATGAATCAGTGACCTCCAAGAGCATCTGTCATGAACCACCCTGTTCAGATCTTGTACGTCAGGTCTGTGACTTCCTTTATGGAATTCATTCATCTCTTGTTTGGTCTTCCTCTTTTTCTACTCCCTTGTTTTTCCCAGCATTAAGCAAATCATGTCTTCTCATTATATGTTGTCCAAAGTATAACCTCAATTTCAACATTTCTACTTCTGACTAAATGTTCAGAGCATAATCTTGTTATTACAAACATGCTCTTTCACCAGAAAAACACATTTAAAACATCATGGAAGCACCCTTGGTCAAAACACTGGCATCTCCTGGATTACGTAACTGGCCATGCTAAAGATCATCATGATGTACTCACTAGGGCCATGATGAGTGCTGATGACTACTGGACATCAATTAATTCGATCCACTATGGCCATTAATACTCTTCCTCAATGTAGGCTCCAAGGAAGAAAACCAAGGTGTAATATGAACATCCACACCCTTCAAAATCCTATTAAGTGAGTTTGTTTTCAAACAATGCTTACGAAATGTCTACCTATGGAACTCCCTGAAAACGTTAGGGAACAATGGATTAAACTGAAGACTTCCATTATTGCAGCATGCAAACAAACTATTGGATACCAAACTAAGAAACATCAGGATTGGTTTGATGAGAATGATACTGAGATTGAACGTATTATCGACAAGAAAAGGAAAGCCTTCCGGATATGGCAAAATGACATTGACTATGCTGCTCAGAAGAAAATCTGTGCCAGCGCAAAGGCTGAGGTCCAAAGAAGAACTACAGAACTTAAGAACGCCTGGTGGATAAAGAAAGCTCAAGAAATCCAGCATTTTGCAAATGCTCATGATATACAGGGCTTTTTTAATGCCACAAAGGCCATCTATGGACCAACAAATTATGGTACGAATCCCTTACGTTCAATGGATGGTACCAAACTTCTTAAGGATAAAGAGTCTACTGCACTGCGTTGGAAAGAGCATTACCATGACCTCCTTAACTGTAACTCTATTGTGGCTGGTGAGGTCTTCTCGCAAATTCCACAACAACAAACTAGAGATGAGCTTGCAGTATCCCCTAATTTGGATGAAGTCAGTAAAGCCATTAATCAAATGAAGAATAACAAACCTAGTGGACCTGATGGAATTCCTGTTGAAGTCTTTGAAGAAGGTGGGGCTGAACGTACAAAACAACTTCTTAAATTCATTGAAAAGGTCTGGATGAGGGAGGAGATCCTGGAAGACTTTAGGGACACCATAATTATCACTTTTTTAAAGAAGGGTGATAGAACAGAGTGTGGGAACTATTGAGGCATCTCTTTTCTTGCTACCGCAGGTAAAATCCTTGCAAGGATCCTTGCAAATTGCCTCTTACCTATCTCAGAAGGTATTGTCCCCGAATCTCAAAATGGTTTTCAGGGGGACAGTGGACATAATCTTCACTGTACAACAGCTTCAAGAAAAATGCCAGGAGCAAAACTGACCTTTATATATACCGTTACTGATCTGATTAAGGCCTTTGATACTTTGAATCGAACAGCTCTCTGGACCATCCTTCTGAAAATTGGATGCCCTGATAAATTTGTGAATATTTTCCGACTCCTTCATGACAACATGACAGCAACAATTTTGGATAACAATGGCTTTTTCAGTTGTGGCCCCCACCCTGTGGAACTCCCTCCCAAATGATCTCCGCCATGCCACTTCCATGATGAGTTTCCGCCAGGCCTTGAAGACCTGGCTCTTCAGGCAGGGTTTTGGGGTTGGCTAGATTTTATCTTCATTGTTTTTAGATTTTTAATGTCTAGGTACTGTATGCCTATTTTGTACATCGCCCAGAGTGGCTGGACAGCCAGCCAGATGGGCAACTAATAAATTAATTAAATAAATAAATAAATTTCAGAGAGATCCATTCAGAGTCAGATCAGGAGTAAAACAGGGATGCGTCATTGCTCTGACCTTATTTGCTATTTTCATTGCTATGATTCTAAACCTTATTGAGGGGAAACTTCCTACTGGTATGGAAATCATGTATTGAACAGATGGAAAGCTTTTTAATCTCAGTAGGCTGAAAGCAAAAAGTATGGTAATTACAACCTCTGTCATAGAACTTCAATATGACGATGGTAATGTAGTGTCCACACATTCAGAGAAAGATCTTCAAACTATCCTAAATGTCTTTGCAGAAGCATATGGAAAGCTTGGGCTCTCGCTTAATATAAAAATCCCCAAAGTGCTTCATCAGCAGGTGCACACTAGTCCCTCTGTGGCACCATCAATCCAGCTTAATGATGCGACGCTGGAGAATGTTATCACTTTTCTTATCTTGGCAGCCATCTCTCTGTAAAAGATGACATCGACGCTGAATTCAACATTGTCTGAGCTCTGCAAGTGCCACATTATCCCGAATGAACAATAGAGTGCTCAAGGATTGGGATATTCGCAGGGAGACCAAAATGCTTATTTACAAAGCCATTGTGCTAACAACCTTACTGTACGCCTGTGAAACATGGACCATTTATAAACGCCACTCCCAATTTCTTGAAAGATTCCACGAATGCTGCCTCTGGAAAATTCTGCAAATTGCTTGGGAAGATAGACGGACTAATGTAAGCATTTTGGAAGAAGCAAAGACCACCAGTGTTGAAACAATGATCCTTCAACATCAACTTCGCTGGGCTAGCCATGTTGTTCGAATGCCTGATTATCGTCTTCCAAAGCAGCTACTTTACTCCCAACTTAAGGATGGAAAACCGATTATTGATGGACTGCAAAAGAGGTTTAAAGATGTTCTTAAAGATAGTCTGAAAAAATGTAACATGAGCATCGAGAACTGGAAAGGTTTGGCCCATGAGCATCCCAATTGGAGGTCAGCTATTATCAAAGGTACTATGGACTTTGAAGAAGCACGATTACAGGGCAAAAGGGACAAATGAGCTAAGTGGAAGGCACATCAAGTGAATCCTCATAGCAACTGTCTTCCATCTGGAAACCTATGTCCTCACTGTGGGAGGCTGTGTGGATCTAGGATTGGCCTCCATAGTCACTTACAGACCCACCGTTAAAGACCTTATCTAGGAAGACATTCTTAGTCATGAGTGATCACCAATGAATGAATATTCTTGCATGCATTTGCGTATGGTATTAACTGTACAGAGAAAGATTCATGTGAATGAGTTGGCAGCAATTTCCATGATTATGGCTGAATTTATTCCAGCAGCCACAATCAAAAAGCTGCTGGCTCACCCACAGATAAGAGTCACAGGGAGAAATTCAGCAGCATGAACTAACAGTAATTGTTTAAAGAAAAGTCTGGAAAGGCATTTGCAATGCAAGTTTTATGGACCATGCTATTTTAAGAGATGTTATGAAACTGAGATTCCTGGCCAATTGTTGCTCCATTTGTTTACCAAGCATTAAAGTTCTATTTTCATGCACTTAATACCCTCTTGATTTTATAATTTTTTATTTCCAACATACCTGAGAAGTAAATATTTTTGCAAGTGCTCCACTACAGCGGCAGGACACTCTGAAGCTGAAGCAACTGCTGTTCTCAATAGATTTCTCTTGAATAAGTTCAGGAGTCTTTCCCAGAAATGATCTGCCCCAAGACAAAACATTATCTTTGTGAACCCCTGAGGTGTCACAGCTCTGCTGGTTTTCTATTTGAGTTTCATCAGAAACTGTCTCTGATACTCGTTCTGTCTTCTGTTTTTTATTTTTGATACTCCTCTCTTCTTCCAATTTCCATTTTTGGGAGTCTGGATACTCCTCACACATGTTTTCTTGTTTCACCTCCTGACAATGAAGACTTCTCCAAAGGGTAACAAGATCCAGCCAATGCCTGGGAGTCTCATTTACAAGTCTTTGAATGTCATGAATTACTCTTCCTAAAATAAAAGAATGATCTTGACTTTAACACATACTTTTTAAATGGCACATAACAATAACCTGTATATTTTGAAATATTAGAATTCATTTCATGGATTGTTTTCTTAGGGGGTGGGGAGAATGCAAGACTTTCATCTCCCAATATCATGTTCCCTTCCCATATATGCAGCTCCCCAGTAGCCGTCTAACAAGCCAGCTTCCAGCTTCCTAGACCTGGCATATTTGCTGGCATGGCTAGGCCTTAAGCTAAGAGCAGGAAAGCAGCAGGGATACCTCTAGGCTGCATAATCAGCTAGAGAGCTCCTGTTCAAGGCAAACACCCAAGCAAGCTTACATTGCAATTCTATGTACGCTTACATGGGAGTTAGTCCCACTGAAATCCAATGCTACTTATTTTGGAGTAAGCACAGCTAGGACTGTGTTCTTTATTTTAAGCAGGTGCTAAACTTGTATAAAGCCCATGGCATGTTTTAGCTGTTCAGAGAACAAATGAATTTTATACTCCTGTTTTTGACTAAAGCACAGTGGGTTTTCTTACCTCTTAATTAATCAAATGCTTTCGGAAGCTATGCAATTGCTGTTTTTCAAAAGGGGGAATGTGCTCTTCAGATATCAGCTGCACTAGCACACTGAAAATGTGTTCAGGTGTGGTATAAGAGTGTATTCACCCTGATGCACTAACTCAGACTTTAGGATCTCACAAGTACACCTGTACAGATCTAAGGTTCAAAGAAAGAAAGAAAGAAAGAAAGAAAGAAAGAAAGAAAGAAAGAAAGAAAGAAAGAAAGAAAGAAAGAAAGAAAGAAAGAAAGAAAGAAAGAAAGAAAGAAAGAAAGAAAGAAAGAAAGAAAGAAAGAAAGAAAGAAAGAAAGAAAGAAAGAAAGAAAGAAAGAAAGAAAGAAAGAAAGATTCATAGCCAGAGAGATGCTGTGAGCAGTGTTCCTTTCCTTTGGCTTCCTCGGTAGCTCACACGTTGGAGACAGAGGAGGCAGTTGGTGTCTCCTTCCTGCAGCCTTCTAGAGCTGCCACCATGGCTATGCTACCTGTGGGGATGGCTTGGTGCTGCCACCTGCCTGCTGTGTGGTAGTATCAGCCACGGCTGTACCCTGTCAGGACGCTGAAGGCTACCTACTCACAGGAAAGTGAGGCACCCTGGCAAGCCTCTGGGGAATGCCCCCAAAGAGAACTCACCCAAGGTTCAGCAGCTAGTTGAGGGCATTGCAAGCCTTGCACTTGTTGACAATCTCTCTGACCTCAATGCGCTGCTAAAGAAACCCTCATATGGGACTCATGCCAATGGCTGGGATGATGCCATTAGCTCAATCAGCAATTCCGTTGAGGGAACAGGCTTGTAACTTGCTGTTCACTTGGGCCAAGTAGCAGTTGCAGCTGGATGAGAACCTGTATGCCAAACTGAACCTGCCCAACAAACGTGCACTCTTTGGGGAAAGTTGTGTGTGAAAGCTCCAAAGCACTGCTCGGCAGGCACATCAGCTTCACAAGTAATTTGCTTGAGGCTGCTGGGCTGAGCAAACAGCCAGCCTGTTGTTGCCTTCCATTTAACAAAGAGCTGCTGCAGCCACAGAGCCTTGGACTGCCTTCAAGTTGATCCCGACTTATGGCGACCCTATGAATAGGGTTTTCATGGTAAGCAGTATTCAGAGGGGGTTTACCATTGCCTCCCTCTGAGGCTGAGAGGCAGAGACTGGCCCAAGGTCACGCAGTGAGCTTCATGGCTGTGTGGGGATTCGAACCCTGGTCTCCCAGGTCATAGTCCAACAGAACAACTGCAAATTTGCATTATTTGTCAGGCCTTTGATGAGTAAGAGGCCTAGTCCACAGAATGTATCAAACTGATAGTTTTAAGTGATTTTAATACTGATTGGTGTATTTATTTTCTCTCTTTAACCTGCCCTGAGATCTTCAGGACTGAGGGTAAGGGCCAGTCTGTATCTGTATTCGATTTGAAATTGTTTTTACATACTACTTTTATTTTTAATTTTTGACATATGGTAGTGTTTTTAATTGTTTTTTAATTGTTATATTTGTTTTATTCATGAAATTGTGTAATTGTTTTTATTTTGAAATTACTTTGATAGATTATGGGAAGCAATTCATAGATGGAATTAAGTAAATAAATAATAAAAATAAAATAGCTGAGCAGAGATTTGAACCAGTGTTTACCACATTCAACCCAACACTGCCCTGCACTGACTCTTTTAACAGAGAGAGAGGGAGAGGGAGAGAGAGGGAGAGAGAGAGGCAGCTATAGGGTAGGCCTTCTCACCACAGAAGGCTACAAGAGAAAGGCCTGCACTAGCCAACTAACAATACTACAGTAAATATATATATATATATATATACCTTTATTTCTAGAGATGGAAAGTGGAGGATATTTATTCATCAGCAAAAACAACCGCTCAGCAGACTTCAGCTTCTTCAGCATGCTGAACGCAGCACTGGTGGTAAAGAAAACTTTTCCCGATACGTATTCCACCTTGACAAAGAATGTACATTGATGATATAGGAAGTCGGAAAACTACATTGCCCAGAACTGATTTATTTATTATGATTCAGTTAGTTGATTTATATCTCACTTCTGTACTTTAGTCCTCAAAGCAACTCACAAAACAAAAACCATACATTCAAAACAAAAGAAAAACCTAGCTCAGCTGGAGCAGAACCTGATGTTGGCTGCATATATGCTATACATTTAATGCCTGTTTCTTCCCCCAAAGAATTGTGGGAACTATAGTTTACCCTTCCCAGAGCTACAATTCCCAGCACCCTTAAGAAACTACAGTTCTCAGGGTTCTTTGGGGGAAGTCATGAGTTTTCAATTTATGGTGTGTCTTTGCCCGCCTCCCTCTCTCTCACAACCCTTCTCAGAAGGCAGTTGGTGGGAAATATCCCGGTGGTGATGGAGGGGACAGTCTGGCAGGAGCAGGTGATGGTGCTGTCAAACTTAAGCCTGTCCATCGGCATCATGTCACACCACACCAAAGACACAGGGTCACATTAAGAGCAAAAAGCTAATAGGAAAACACATAGCCACAGGATATTGAAAAAAAGAGCGACACTCAAAGCTTATGATACACAATACGGCAGGCCATTCTCAGGGACAAGTAGTAAATTGGATACTGACTGGTTATCATGTGTAGCACTTAAAATCTTCTTAATATGATAGAGCACTAGCCAGATATAAATAGATTTCTGGATATATTCTTCAAGTGTGATATTCACTGTAACAACGGTGGTCATAATGATCTGATTTGGATGATCTTTCAAATTGTTCATGGTTTGTGAAGCTGGGGATGAACATCAGGACCAAGTACTCCTCTCCAGCCCCTCAACTTGTGCAATGCTTCAGAATGGAAATTTCTGGCTTATATTAAGCCTCAGTTCCCAGTTACGTCCAAACCAAGCAACTCTGTTCTGGCTTTATTTATTTATTAAAGTATTTATAAGCCACACTTTTCAATAAAGGTACATCAAGGCAGCTTATGACTTACAAAGACACTATAAAATTAAAAATCAATAAACAATAATTACTACCAAATAATAATAATTATTAGACCATATATAATGGTATATATGCTATAATATATAATACCAATTTATGCCAGTTTACAAGCCAGGAGAGGGGCAGGGCTGGCGCCAGAGGGCAGCCAGGTCAGGCCCTGGCCAAGGGTCCCTGCGGCCCCCTCTTTAAGGTGGGAGGGTAGCGTTCCCATTCCATGATCTGTGGAAGCAGCAGGTCCTGACCCTGCTCCGGATCTCAGAGAGGGAGCTCCCAGGCACCCCCCATATAATGTGGGCTTCAATAAGCCCCCACACACGCCCCATCTACCTCTCCCATCCCCGGAAATGCTGTGCACACTCTGCAGGCATGCCTGCCATCAGCTAAGATGGTGGCAGGGGCTTCCCTAAGGGGCCATCTTGGTTGATGGCAGGCATGCGCACTACAGTGCACATCATTCATATGACATGAGATGAGGTAGGTGGGACGCGCGGGCATGCACCACAGGCCTGGGGAGGGATTAGAAAGGAGCAATTCATAATCTATGGTTTATAAAGCATCAAATGATTATCCAAACCAGGACATGGTGTGGCAATCTCCAAATTTTTGGAGCATAAATGGGGAAACCTGTGGCTCTCCAGAGGTTGTTGGACTCCAAACACCATCAGCCTCAGCTAGCCTGCCCAATGGTTAGGGATGATAGGAGCTGGAGTCCAGCAACATTCAGAAGGCCACAGGTTTCCCCACCTCTGGACTAGAACATTATTCTCTCCCCCCCCCAATACTCTCCAGCAAGAGTTTATTTTATAAAGATTTTGTTTTGCATTATTGTTTGCTGTTGTTTAAATTTTTGGGAATCTCTGAATGATTTTAACATATCTTTTACTAACACAACTAAATTGTGCCAACAACCTTCCCCCCCCAAGGGATGATGGGTACTATTTCTGCTGTGCTATCCCTGCCTGAGCAAACCACAATAGATTCTCTGAAGGTGTTCCTCTCTATCCAAATAGAACACAAGGGGTTTGTACAACAGGAGGCAGCAGTCTACTGCAGTTTTTCGCTCCAATGGAGTAATTTCTTACTGGTTCAAGCACCCATGGGCACACAGCATGATGTATAAATATTGTCTCCAGAGGCAGTATGCCTCTCAATACTAGTTGTTGGGGAACAACATGTGCTACTAGCTGCACTGGCTAAATGAATCCTGTCCTTTGCTGCTCATGAGCAACAGTGGGAGAGGGCTATTGCCTTCCTGCCCTCTTTGTGAACTTTTCAGAGGCTTCCGAAAGGCCACTGGAGGAAACAGAATGCTGGACTAGACACTTCATTTGACAGCAAAAGGCGGTAGCAGCAGATTTCCGCCACCCCGCTCCATTATTCAGCAGAACATCCCCTCCATAACGAGGTAACTCCAGCCAAGGAATTTGAATCTGTCATACAATTGTTACAGATGCAAGATCTTCCTCAGTCCTACAGTCAGCTCTGGAAAGTGTGCAGTAGCCACACAGAATGTTTGTCTTCTCTCTTCACAACTCAAAGGGGGGGGGGGCAGGGACTTCCAAGGCAGTGATGAAACGTGAATTCCAGTTGCGACTGGGCTATGGGCCATGGCCATATGCAGTCTTGAAAATTAAGACTGCAATCCTCTTCATACCACTGAACACAGCGGGCCTTTCTTCCGAGTAAACATGCAGACGATTGGGCTTCAAGGATGATTTCCTGGAGAGGCCATACAGACAAGCAACCGGCCGCAAGGTTAACTCGGATAATTTGTTTGTCTGTATGGTGCTTCCACGCATAAGGAGTCTTTCACCATCTGTCCTCTGCTAATGCTTCGGTAGTCTGAACAGCCTCTCCCCCGCAAGGGCACATCGCTAATTCTTTACTAGCCGAACCTTCCGCGGCCCAGTAACTACGGAGCCGCTCACCTGCGCGGCGTCCAGCCGAGTCTGCACCTCCCTCACCAGGAACGGCTCCATCCCGCGTCCCGCCGTGCAAAAATAGCGGGCGGAGAGTCCTGCGCGGTGGCTGGAGGCCCCATTTTGCGGCGCTCGCGGCCCTCGCTCCTCAGCCATCGCGGTCCCACCGCCGGGAGCTAAACGGCCAAGAGGCCGCCTATCACAAGCCGCTCTCTGCTTCTCTTCCTCCTCCACGGGAGAGGTTGCCTCCTACAGGCCACACACAGATAAGGGAGGAGCAAGCGGGAATCCGTTCGTTTGCCTGGCCGCTTCGTTTGGGTGCGGGAAGAAATACATTCCTTGGGTTTCAGGCAGCGCCCCTCACATCCCTTCGTCATTGCCCCCTCATAAAATGCACCTGTACCGCCATATTTTTTCTTCTTTACGGAGCGAGACTTGGACGACGCTGAAGTTGGTTCCTAGTTCCCAGTTCCCAGTTCCTTATTTGTGTGAAATTTCAGTCACTAACAAAGAAGAAAAGTTGACAGCTACAGCAACGTCAAGCCAAATTTAAAATGCCCCTGAACCCCAAAATAAATAATGGGGTACCCTGTATGATATATCGCTGTAATCAGGAGACTCTCCCCGTCAAGACTGACAATAAATTTATACAATCAAAATCATCAGGATTCCGATATTATCATAAATACATAATGATGTCATAAAATCATAAATCATAAGTAACTGGGGGTACACACCCCAAAATCTGCTCTGGGCCAGGCCAAATCATACACCCCAGGAAAGGGGAGGGTGTCCCCTACCAGATGTCACTGCGTCCCGCCTGGCCCAGAGCCTCTGCTGGGTGCAGGGCACATGGGAGGGCATCTATCCAAAATCAATCTGGACAAAAACTTACAGGAAAAAATAAGTAACTGGGGGTACACGTCCCAAAATCTGCTCTAGGCCAGGACAAATCATATACCACAGGAAAGGGGAGAGTGTCCCCTACGAGATGCCACTGAGTCCCGTCCAGCCCAGAGCTTCTGCTGGGCACCAGTCACTCACCAGGGCATCTATGCAAAACCAAAGCAGACAAAAACATGCAGGAAAAAATAAGTAACTGGGGGTACATGCCCCAAAATCTGCTCTGGGCCAGGACAAATCATATACCCCCGGAAAGGGGAGGGTGTCCCCTACGAGATGCCACTGAGTCCCATCCGGCCCAGAGCTTCTGCTGGGCACCAGACACTCACGAGGGCATCTATGCAAAATCAAACTGGACAAAAACTTACAGGAAAAAATAAGTAACTGGGGGTACACGCCCCAAAATCTGCTGTGGGCCAGGACAAATCATGTACCACAGGAAAGGGGAGGGTGTCCCCTATGAGATGCCACTGAGTCCCCTCTGGCCCAGAGCTTCTGCTGGGCACCAGACACTCACGAGGGCACTGAACCAGAGGAAGCATAAAGGTTGCTGCCACAATTATTCTGTCAACTGTGTACACCAAGTGTGGGGAACCTTTTGCCCTCCAGATATTGTGAAGTAACATTCCCATCTTCCTCGGCCATCGGCCATGGTTGCTTGGGCTGATAGAAGTTGTAGTTCAGCAGCATATGGAGGACCAAAGGTTTGCCGCACTGGGTGTTCACCGAAAGATTGCTAACACATACAATAATGATAATAGTGCAAATCATAAAGGCAAGACAGAAACTGCGTTTTAGTTGTATACTGTTTACAAACCATCTTTCATTGTTATATCTAGTATTCCTCTTATTTCATCTTAAAAACAGCTTGGATGCAGCCAATACACTGCAAGCTTCACTGAATTCGTGGCTGGAGCCATCTTCATCTCCGTGTTTTGTACATTTTCAAAACTACAGTTCTGATGAAACATTAACTCAGGATTATAAAGTGCATGGTATTGCCACACCTGAACAAACCACAAGGTAAAAATCTCTACCTATTCTGGAATTAAATTAATATTTTAACAAAATGCTTTCTGTGATCATTATAACTAAAATATTTTTTATCACTTACAGTGTAAAAGTGAGAAAGTGCAGTGGAACACGTACCGTGAGTAGGAGGACTTTTATTAATGGAGACCCATGCTTCCTGCTCATCACACTGGCAATGAAGACAAAACCAACATATAAGGAACAATTTGATCCTCGTAACTTTCCAGCACAGATTAGTGTTAATGACATTAGGTAAGTGTACTTTATGACTTTCAATTCTTTCCTGCCAACCTTCAAGTTGAAGATGCCAAAGGGGACATACAAGTTCAAATTAATACTAAAATAATGCACAACAATGTACAAATAGAAGAAGATGCTGTTAGTCTTTATTTTGGCATCTCCAACTTTGAGAGCAAACCTAAGGTACCAGGCACTATAAATCACGTTATGAAATGTTCAGTAAGCACACATGTATACAGTTCCAACATGCAACCTTGACACCCCTTTTACAATCTTTTATCATTGCCACTTGAATGCATTCCAGAATTTGGGCACCCAACAGTTAGCCAGGAAAGCGAAGATAAACCCAGTGTTCATTTAATTGTGTGAAGAGGAAATTAGCATAGTTATATCTGAACATATGTTAATTGACAGACACAGAACTTAATAGTGTTGTACACACCCTTAATTGGGGGTGTGAGAGACTTCCAGGGGTTCCTGCACTTACCCTTGGTTTGTTTTCCTTTGAATGAAGGTCAGTGGAGACTGTGCTGTCTTTAGGAGATATGGCTTTATTTACCATAATATTGAAAGACTCACAGCATTAACAACCCAAAATATCTTGCTACCACATTAGGTGTCTTGGGGAGTCCCACAAAGCCATTGCCTTGGGATTCAGTGTATAGAACAGGACAAGCCTTTGTGTCTCTCCAGTTCTCCAGTACAGTTCAGACTAAAACAAAAATCTACCTCCAGGGGGGGTGAGAACACTCATCTGTCACAGTCCATATAGTAAAAGTACCGCTGTCAACTACATCTGTAGACACGTACATCGACCACTCAACAGTCCCATTAACTCACAATGAGAGTGGTTTGGCCAAAACAATTAACTTACTTACTTACTTATTTATTTATTACATTTATATACCGCCCCATAGCTGAAGCAACTAAAAACATTAAAAGCAAATATACAAATTTAAAACGGAATTGGTGTAACCTGTTCAGCTTCTGTATCTCTAATACAAACTGCATCACTATAGATTCAACATCATAGACTGAAGGGGAAAAAATACATAATCTGCACCAAGAATAGTATACTAACAAGAGACAAATTTTATAGACTTAAAATAAAGCATACAGGCTACCAGTTTTAAAAAGCATGCACGGAAACCCATAGAAACTCTAGGCTGCAGTCAGGGAAAGAGATTGGGGGGGAAGGATGTTGGTTGAGATGAAGTGAATGGGGAGATTTGCATTAAGAGGTTAAGGTGGAATCAGAAGGGAAATGGATACTGGCTAGGGCTAGTTACTTTAGAAACAGAAGGGGGGCTTGTCAGTAGAGTAATGGAGTTTGGGCCATGGTTTACTGGGGCTTTCTGAAAGTTTCCAGGCAAGATTCAGAATAAAAAAAAAAATTCTGGGTCTGAATCATCACTGAGAAGGTGGGAAACCACAGCATCATTGTGGATCCTTCCTTGGCCATGTTAAACCCAAGCCAGGACTTATCTCTTGGGCAAGTCAGTTGGCTTTGGACCACTAGATACAAAGTCATTTTATTCCGCATTTGGAGGAAAACTACATTAGCACAGCAATGGAGCTGGAGTATTTCTTTTTCCTCACAATGGAGGTGAAGGGAGAGATTGTGTTCGTTCTTTAAAGAAAGAGGTACTGGCAGGGAAAAAGGCGGGCAGGGGATAGAAAGAGTCCCATTTTCCTGTGCAGTTCAAATCTTTTCTATGGTTTTCCAATCCACATGTGCAACATAATTGGAAAATTGCAGACCTTTGGTATGTAAACTAACTATAGATTAAGCCATAACATCTCAACTGTCTCTGTATAGGTTGCTATTGAACATATTTATGAGTATTTTTTTACAAACAGCTGATGGAAAACACATGTGGGGAGTGTGCTGTTGCAATCATAATCTTCTGCGGGATTCCAATAGGCATCTAGCTGGTCACTGGGAGAACAGGAAGCTGGGCTATATGCGACTTTGAGAACTGCAAAAATGTTCTTAATTTTAAAAATGTTTACTATTTTTTCCAGGTACAAAGTGGTAGGGATCACTTTCAACACTGGAAATCACTTTGTTTCTTTCCACAATCTGGGAAATGCAAGTGATTGGAACTTCTACGATGGAATTAGGGAGCTTCAAAACACAGGATGTGGTGATGTTTGTGCAACAGATGAGTTGTTCCAAGAATTCACAAGAAAAATAATACTCAAAGTCATATTATAGCAATGAGGCTATAAAAGACCAAATAATAATGATGATGTGCAATGTGCAATTTAGAAGGTGCTCTTCTAAATCTCCTACTATTTCAGAGATGATTGAAAACCAGGAGATTATTTCGAATGGGTGAAATTGTTTAATTCCAGCCCATGTGAAATGGTGTTGATTTTGCAAACTGCAAAAATGTTCTAATATATTTCTAAGAAAAATGTTTTTTACTGTTTTACCAGTTCTGATCAATATGACTTCCTTATTTCTTTATTTAAAAAAAATTAAGTCTGCACTTGTTTATATGTTCATTTGTATACTTGGTTGTTACCTGTTGGAGAAATATAATATATATATGTAGTAAGTTATTTAGAGATATAATAAATCAAATGCACAACAATTCTTCTCAAAGTATGACTGTATGTTATCTGGTGCCATGGCAGAAGGAAACTTGGCCGGATCACCAGACAACGATTCACTCAAGAAGCATAAAGATGTAATTTCATAGATGAGACTCTAAACTATGCATGGATGGCATCTAATAGAAGACAGTGTCCCTGATGTGTGGAACTATGATTTGTGGTGCCCCAATTCATATTTTGGGATGGGCATCCAAGTTCCTTATAATCTTTCCTATATATTTTGGCTATTCTTCTGATACATAAATTAATGTTGCTGGTGTTGTTTAGATTTATTTTCTGCCGTTAACTAAAATGTTCCAGGGCGGATCACAGAAGTTATAAAATGCATAATTAAATACAGTTAAAAACACTCTAAAATCAGAAATGATAAATGACCTTGTCTGTGTCATGAATGAACAAAATGTTCTGGCCTGGGTTGAACCAATGCCATCTTGCAGAGGACCCTGACCTGTATGAATATGTGTATGATATATAATACTTCAAATATAGTTACTCAGATCCACTCCTTCTGCACACAAGAAACTCTGGGCCAGTCAGGAAGCCATGGATTCTCTTAGAGGATGTTTTTGTCCATTTTGGACCATTTTGGTTGTGCGTAGATGCCCTCATCCACGCCCGGTGCCCTGCACAACCTCTGGGTCAGGCATGATGTGCTGGTATGTTATAGAGGACACCCTCCCCTTTCCGGGGGTATATGATTTGTCCTGGCCCAGAGCAGATTTGGGGACGTGTACCCCCAGTTACTTATTTTTTCCTGAAAGTTTTTGTCCAGTTTGATTTTGGATAGATGCCCTCCCATGTACCCTGCACCCAGCAGAGGCTCTGGGCCAGGCGGGACGCAGTGGCATCTCGTAGGGGACACCCTCCCCTTTCCTGTGGTATATGATTTGTCCTGGCCCAGAACAGATTTTGGGGCGTGTACCCCCAGTTACTTATTTTTTCCAGCATGTTTTTGTCTGCTTTGGTTTTGCATAGATGCCCTCGTGAGTGCCTGGTGCCCAGCAGAAGCTCTGGGCTGGACGGGACTCAGTGGCATCTCGTAGGGCACACCCTCCCCTTTCCTGTGGTATATGATTTGTCCTGGCCCAGAGCAGATTTTGGGGCATGTACCCCCAGTTACTTATTTTTTCCTGCATGTTTTTGTCCAGTTTGATTTTGCATAGATGCCCTCGTGAGTGTCTGGTGCCCAGCAGAAGCTCTGGGCCGGATGGGACTCAGTAGCATCTCGTAGGGGACACCCTCCCCTTTCCGGGGGTATATGATTTGTCCTGGCCCAGAGCAGATTTTGGGGCGTGTATCCCCAGTTACTTATTTTTTCCTGCATGTTTTTGTCTGCTTTGGTTTTGCATAGATGCCCTCGTGAGTGCCTGGTGCCCAGCAGAAGCTCTGGGCCGGACGGGACTCAGTGGCATCTCGTAGGGGACACCCTCCCCTTTCCGGGGGTATATGATTTGTCCTGGCCCAGAGCAGATTTTGGGGCGTGTACCCCCAGTTACTTATTTTTTCCTGCATGTTTTTGTCCAGTTCGATTTTGCATAGATGCCCTCGTGAGTGTCTGGTGCCCAGCAGAAGCTCTGGGCCGGACGGGACTCAGTGGCATCTCGTAGGGGACACCCTCCCCTTTCCGGGGGTATATGATTTGTCCTGGCCCAGAGCAGATTTTAGGGTGTGTACCCCCAGTTACTTATTTTTTCCAGCATGTTTTTGTGCAGTTCGATTTTGCATAGATGCCCTCGTGAGTGTCTGGTGCCCAGCAGAAACTCTGGGCCGGACGGGACTCAGTGGCATCTTGTAGGGGACATCCTCCCCTTTCTGGGGGTATATGATTTGTCCTGGCCTAGAGAAGATTTTGGGGCGTGTACCCCCAGTTACTTATTTTTTCCAGCATGCTTTTGTCTGCTTTGGTTTTGCATAGATGCCCTCATGAGTGACTGGTGCCCAGCAGAAGATCTGGGCCGGACGGGACTCAGTTGCATCTCGTAGGGGACACCCTCCCCTTTCCTGTGGTATATGATTTGTCCTGGCCCAGAGCAGATTTTGGGGCGTGTACCCCCAGATACTTATTTTTTCCTGCATGTTTTTGTCTGCTTTGGTTTTGCATAGATGCCCTCGTGAGTGCCTGGTGCCCAGAAGAAGCTCTGGGCCGGACGAGACACAGTGGCATCTGGTAGGGGACACCCTCCCATTTCCTGTGGTATATGATTTGTCCTGGCCCAGAGCAGATTTGGGGGCGTGTACCCCCAGTTACTTATTTTTTCCAGCATGTTTTTGTCTACTTTGGTTTTGCATAGATGCCCTCGTGAGTGTCTGGTGCCCAGCAGAAGCTCTGGGCCGGACGCGACTCAGTGGCATCTCGTAGGGGACACCCTCCCCTTTCCTGTGGTATATGATTTGTCCTGGCCCAGAGCAGATTTTGGGGCGTGTACCCCCAGTTACTTATTTTTTCCTGCATGTTTTTGTCCAGTTCGATTTTGCATAGATGCCCTTGTGAGTGTCTGGTGCCCAGCAGAAGCTCTGGGCCGGACGGGACGCAGTGGCATCTCGTAGGGGACACCCTCCCCTTTCCTGTGGTATATGATTTGTCCTGGCCCAGAGCAGATTTTGGGGCGTGTACCCCCATTTACTTATTTTTTCCTGCATGTTTTTGTCTGCTTTGGTTTTGCATACATGCCCTCGTGAGTGCCTGGTGCCCAGCAGAAGCTCTGGGCCGGACGAGACACAGTGGCATCTCGTAGGAGACACCCTCCCCTTTCCTGTGGTATATGATTTGTCCTGGCCCAGAGCAGATTTTGGGGTGTGTACCCCCAGTTACTTATTTTTTCCAGCATGTTTTTGTCTGCTTTGGTTTTGCATAGATGCCCTCATGAGTGTCTGGTGCCCAGCAGAAGCTCTGGGCCGGACGGGACTCAGTGGCATCTCGTAGGGGACACCCTCCCCTTTCCTGTGGTATATGATTTGTCCTGGCCCAGAGCAGATTTTGGGGCGTGTACCCCCAGTTAATTATTTTTTCCTGTAAGTTTTTGTCCAGTTTGATTTTGGATAGATGCCCTCCCATGTGCCCTGCACCCAGCAGAGGCTCTGGGCCAGGCGGGACGCAGTGGAATCTTGTAGGGGACACCCTCCCCTTTCCAGGGGTATATGAGTTGTCCTGGCCTAGAGCAGATTTGGGGGCGTGTACCCCCAGTTACTTATTTTTTCCAGCATGTTTTTGTCCAGTTTGATTTTGCATAGATGCCCTCGTGTCTGGTGCCCAGCAGAAGCTCTGGGCCGGACGGTACTCAGTGGCATCTCTTAGGGGACACCCTCCCCTTTCCGGGGGTATATGATTTGTCCTGGCCCAAAGCAGATTTGGGGGCGTGTACCCCCAGTTACTTATTTTTTCCTGCATGTTTTTGTCTGCTTTGGTTTTGCATAGATGCCCTCGTGAGTGCCTGGTGCCCAGCAGAAGCTCTGGGCCGGACAGGACTCAGTGTCATCTGGTAGGGGACACCCTCCCCTTTCCTGTGGTATATGATTTGTCCTGGCCCAGAGCAGATTTTGGGGCATGTACCCCCAGTTACTTATTTTGTCCTGCATGTTTTTGTCCAGTTCGATTTTGCATAGATGCCCTCGTGAGTGACTGGTGCCCAGCAGAAGCTCTGGGCCGGATGGGACTCAGTGGCATCTCTTAGGGGACACCCTCCCCTTTCCTGTGGTATATGATTTGTCCTGGCCCAGAGCAGATTTTGGGGCGTGTACCCCCAGTTTCTTATTTTTTCCTTCATGTTTTTGTCCAGTTTGATTTTGGATAGATGCCCTCCCATGTGCCCTGCACCCAGCAGAGGCTCTGGGCCAGGCGGGATGCAGTGGCATCTGGTAGGGGACACCCTCCCCTTTCCTGGGGTGTATGATTTGTCCTGGCCCAGAACAGATTTTGGGGTGTGTACCCCCAGTTACTTATGATTTATGATTTTATGACATCATTATGTATTTATGATAATATTGGAATCCTGATTATTTTGATTGTATAAATTTATTGTCAGTCTTGACGGGGAGAGTCTCCTGATTACAGCGATATATCATACAGGGTACCCCATTATTTATTTTGGGGTTCAGGGGCTTTTTAAATTTGGCTTGATGTTGCTGTAGCTGTCAACTTTTCTTCTTTGTTAGTGACTGAAATTTCACACAAATAAGGAACTGGGAACTGGGAACTAGGAACCAACTTCAGCGTCGTGAGACTTGGCTACAATCCAATACATGTCTACTCAGAAGTAAGCTCCGTTGGGTTCAATGGGGCTTACTCCCAGGTAAGTGTGTATCGGATTGTAGCCTTAACCATCAATTCAGTGAGATCTACTTCTTCATAAAAGTTGGTGCATAAGATCGCAGCCTTTTCAGTGTGATCCTATGCATATCTACTCAGAAGTCTTTATCGAGCTTTTATCACCTTTCCCCATGGGGGAGTTATGCCAGCCCTGCATTTTATTCACAGAGCTGCAATTTCTAGCACCCTTAACAAACTACAGCTTCCAGGATTCTTCTGAATTCGATGGGGCTTACTCCCAGGTAAGCGTTTATAGGATTGCAGCCTTAATAGGACATAACGGAATGGGGATAGGTGGCTGATTTTCTCTCTGTGTGTATTTTATATATAGCCTAGAACCAGTTCAGAGAGGCTTAGCTGTGTTGAACTTGCTGTGAAGTGAAAGTGCACTTTAAAACAATCTTTTTAATTTAAACAATTAAATGTATGTTTTCTTTATTGGAATTATGTTATATTTTAATCTTAAAGAATCATAAAGAATATTAAATTTTAAAAAATTGCGCTTCAAGCTCATAAAGTCGCTTCCTGACTATCTGTTTATTGATCATTTCCCCAGATACACTTGGAGTAGCATAGCTACACCATGCATTTAAAGCACATGGTTTCCTCTGAAGAATCCTAGGAACTATAGTTTGTTAAGGGTGCTGGGAACTGTAACTCAGTGAAGAGTAAAATGCAGGGCTGGCACAACTCCCCTATGAGGAAAGCTGATAAAAGCTGCTACTGTTTAGTTTAGAAGAAAGGTAAGGGGGGCATGATAGAGAGATATAAAACTATGCATGGGGCAAAGAGAGTGGATAAGAAAACCTCTCATAATAATAAAACTTTGGGCCAGCCAATGAAGCATCTGGCTAGCCACTGTGAGAACAGGCTGCTGGACTAGCTGGGCCTTTGGCCTGATTCAGCAGGGCTCTTCCTTGTTTCTTATGTACTCCCCAAAAAGGTTTAAAAATGGATTTGTAGATTACACATGTGCACAATGTAAAGGAGAAAACATGTTTTCTACACGCAGCATATGATTTCGACTTATGGCGACCCTATGAATCAGCGACCTCCAATAGCATTTGTTATGAACCACCCTGTTCAGATCTTGTAAATTCAGTCTGTGGCTTCCTTTATGGAATCAATCCATCTCTTGTCTGGTCTTCCTCTTTTTCTACTCCCTTGTTTTCCCTAGTATTTTTGTCTTTTCTAGTGAATCATGTCTGAAAATAAAGGCAGTAGCACACATTTTCTAACTAATGCTTTGTTTTGTGTGAAAAACGTGGGTTTCCGGACCCTTTAGAAAAGTTAAAAATCCAATATCCAGTATAGTCCTTTGTCCTCAAATTATTTATTTATTAAATTTATATCCCGCCCTTCATTCCAGATTGGATGGGGGAAGGAGGCTGAGGTTGGTATGGAGGTTTGCCTTAAAAGTACCAGGCAGATTGCCGCAATCTACTCAAATTGCCCCCTCCTTTCACACCCCACAACAAGCGCAAATCCAACGATCGTTTGCAAGTGGAAGCCTTGCGCCCCGATCATTTGCACGCAGACGGTTTGCACTTTCAAATGTGTTAAAACTCAAAAGACCGCTATGTTTCGGTTTTGTTGTTTTGTCGGAAAAGGTAAATGCTGCTGCCCAGTCAATGGTGCACTAAAACCCTGGACTTCTCATTTGTTCCGGGAAGAGAAAAAACAGCTCAAAAGGAAACAGAGTTTAAAGTAAACCCAGAAGCTAAAGCTTCTGGCGAGTCCATTTCATACAGCTCTATGTTTAAGAGCCAGAACCTATGCCGAAAAGTGTGTTTTCCTCTCCGCGAAGCAAATCCTATAAGGGAGATCTCAGCTTATTTCTGAGTATACATGGACAGAGACTGCTGTAAACAGTTTACTTACATTCGATAGAGGAATTGAAAGCGATATTACATAAATCAGATTGGTGGGGCACTCCTTTAGGTTGACCAATTTCAATTAAGGATATAACAAAACACACAAATACCTATTAAAATATTAAAACCACAATTTTGTCTTGTTAACCTGATATTGCACCAAATTCGAAGGAGACCAGACAAAACAACCCTCCCTCCACCAAAAATACTTTTGAACGTCAGGAAATCATCAACCTTTCTTGCTCATGTTTCTACAGAACGGCCGACACCACCTGATTATGGTGTCTGATTATCATTTTTTTTTACTCAAACCCTGCTGAACACGCAACTGGAGCAGTATCATTTGCCCATACAAATTTTTTTTTAATTGGCTTTGTTCTTTACAAATGCCCACAATGTGTCCCAGATTTTCCCTGCACAGTGCATCATGGTTTATGCAAATGAAGCTGTGCCGTGCGGCACTCTGGGGCAAATTTCTGTGGGCGGGCTCATTTAAGGAGATCTTAGAAACTGAACTCGCGAGTAGCGTTGGTACACATTGAGTTATGCTATTTGTTTCTTGGCTCATCTGTTCCGCAACTCTCTTAAAGAAATAAGATTGAGGTTTACTACTCCCAAGTGACCGTGCAAAGGGTTCCTGCCGGGAAGCACGAGCTTCTTGACTTAATGTAGCTTTGACCCTACCCGTGTTTCGAATCCTAGCGAGGTCATTGAGGTGTATGTATTCCCTAAAGGGTAGGGGCTTGCTTCGGAGTGAACATGCACAGAATCGGGGTGCATGCGCTGACAGTTGAGGCATAATGTGCAAGGGATTGTGGTTTTAGGGCAAAAGCGCCGCGGAGGAAGGACAGTTATTTAAAAACCTCCCTCCTCCCCAATTTAATGGCGAGTCACCTGTCGTTCTTCATGAAAAACGCAACGAGTTTACAATTTATGTACAATGTGTATGTGTGTATGCATACATGGTGTATGTATTTCAGTGAATGGTAGGTGTTTTGTATGATTTTTACTGATCAAGGCAAGCCTGATATAGTTACCTTAAGGACCAAGAGTAGGTCAAAATGAGACACACACACAGCCCGGTCCTAGGTGTCACAACACTGTAACTGACAAGCTGATTTCTGAATGGTGTGTGTGCATTGTTCAGAGAATCCGGGGATCTGTGCCCCTCTTCAGGGAGTGTAGGGAACTTCCTAGGCCTGGGCAACCACCCTCAGCCTTGCTCCAGTTTTCCTGTGGGGAAGGGTCGTAGCTCAGTGGTAGAGTGTCTTGTGCGTGGAAGGCCCCGGGATCAATCCCTGGCATCTCCAGGAAAGGCTGGGAAATCCTGAAATCCTGAAGAGCTGCTGCCAGTCAGCTCAGTGTAGATGCTACTGAGCTAGATGGACCAATGACCTGACTCTAGAAGGCAGCTTCCTGTGTTCCTATGTTTTTCTTCCTATCATCCTATCTGTTCCTCCACTGTTTTTCTGCTCACCAAGTGCTCCCCTTCCAATCTGCCCCCAGTCCACAGTCCAGTCCTGACTTGCAACAGACTGAGAGTGGTATTCAGTGTTAGTCCTACTCAGAGCAGACCCACTCAATTTAATAGACATAACTAACTTAGGTTTGTTAATTTCAATGGGTCTACTCTGAGTAGGACTTAATTGAATACAACTCCAGCTGATCTTCCTGCATAACTACCCCCCACCTCCTTTTTGCTCTAGTTTGGATCTCAGTGGGAGTTGCAGTTCAGGCCTCAGCTAAGCAGGACTCAGTGCTGCCACATATTTACAGCTCATTCCAGCTGGCTGCCCAGTCACTGACAAACTGTGTCATTTTCATTACCCTTCCTGGAAAGTTCTGACAACAAAACTGCACAAAATGATTTTTTGATGAACCAAGTATCCCTACATAATAGGAAAGGGGCAAGGAAGTTTAAATAACAATCCACAGATATTGGATAGTCAGGCTGATGGTTATCTTTTTATTTATTTATTTATTAAATGTCTATCCTGCCCCTCCTAGAAGGAGCCCAGGGCAGCAGACAAAAACATTAAAATTACTCTAAAACATTTTAAAAACCAAAGACTTTAAAACATATTAAAACAAAGCATCTTTAAAAACATATTAAAACAAGACATCTTTAAAAACAAATTAAAAAGTAATTCCAACACAGACACAGACTGGGATGAGGTCTCTACTTAAAAGGCTTGTTGAAAGAGTAAAGTTTTCAGTAGATGCTGAAAAGATAAAAGACTATCTAGCTCCACAGGTGTATTGGCTGCTGCTGTTGCCATGGAGATAGACTGGACTAAATGCAAACATTGACATTCTGATGTCATGCATGATGTCACAAACAAGATAAGCTCAAAAGTCTTGGCATACTATGAGACAGTTAACAGTCAAATGTATCTGAACTCTGGCAAGATGTATCTTCATGACAGGTGATGAATTTATATTGGGGCTATGTTGACGTTTACCACAGGGGAAGTTTGGGAATAAAGAGGGGGGGCATAAAATTATTTTAGGAAACAACAGCCTCTACGTAAGAAGGGGTAAAGAAGCCTGAAGAATAATACAGAGATACTGAACATTTCAAAATGATTTAAAAGTATTCTGATTTTTAAAAAATGCCTTAAACAGATTAAATGGAAGGGTTGTAGGGGTTTTGGGAGGTGAATTTGTAATAGGTTATAAAATAATGTTAGCTCAGGATTCTTTCATAAAGATTCATTTGATCAACTAGTTTATAAACTTCTAGAAGCAGGATTTCAGGTTACACACAAGCATTTATTAGGCTTAGAGTATGAGAGCAGAAATAAAATAAAAGTTGCTGGATAGTCAGGCTCATTGATGGCTTAGTTGGATGTATTTATTACTGACCGTTGCTGTTGCCATGGAGATATAGCTTGAGCTGAATGCAAACATAACATTCTGCTGTCATGAATGATGTCACAAACAGGATAAGCTCAAAAGTCTTTGCAGGTGAGTTAACAGACCGACCAAATCTGAACTCTAGCAAGATGGATCTTTATGATAGGTGATGAATTTATTTGGGGGCTCTATTAACTTTTATGAAGAGGAAAAGAGTTTGGGAATGCTTTGTAGAGTGGATTGTCAGTCCCTAACCTACCAACCAGTTCAGGTCAATCAATACACACTTTGGACACCTTGCCCATCAAAGAGTCATGACTGCCTTACATCTGTCTATTTTACATTGATTCAGTCTTAAATTAGAGGTGGGGAACATGTGGCTCTCTGGATGTTGCTGGACTATAACTCCCATCATCCCTCATCATTGGCTGTGCTGATTGGGGATGCTGGAGTCCCAGATTCAGAGCCACAGATATCCCATCCCTCCTGTAAATCCCCCATAATGTGACTTTTCCACAATGATCCCATGAAAGCAATTCCACATATTTTCTAGTGTTTTGTGGGACATGGTAACTAGAAATATTACCATATGGGAATTCTTTCACAAGACTGATTTACTCTGTGGATAACGCTTCTTAGCATTTTTGTAAACCCCTCTCAAATAAATACTGTATAAGTATCCAGACTCAGAGGAAGAACAAGTAGAACAAGAGCCCTATTCCAAAAAATTAGAGAAATTAAAGGGAAATTTAAACCAAGAGCAGGAATGTTGAATAATCAACAGGGGAACACACTGACTGACTGAGATAAAATAAAAGGAAGATGGTAGCAATACACTGAAGAACTATATAAAGGAGATGCAAGGATGACAGATTCATTCACAGAGGAACCGTATGATGAAGAACCAGAAATTTTAGAATGTGAGGTAAAAGCTGCTCTTAAAATATTTGGAAGAAACAAATCACCAGGAATAGATGGCATACCAATAGAGTTGCTACAAGTTATTGAGGCTGAATCTGTCCAAATTTTGACAAAAATCTGTCAAGAAATATGGAAAACTAAACAATGGCCCACAGACTAGAAGCGTTCAATATACCAATTGCAAAGAAAGGGGATCCCAGAGAATGCAGTAATTACCGAACTATTGCCTTACTTTCCCATGCAAGTAAAGTAATGCTCAAGATTCTACAACAAAGGCTCTTACCATATATGGAGCAAGAAATGCCAGACGTCCAAGCTGGATTTAGAAAGGGAAGAGGCACCAGAGATCATATCGCAAACATACATTGGATAATGGAACGGAGCAAGAAATTTCAGAAGAAAATCACCCTGTGTTTTATAGATTACAGCAAAGCCTTTGATTGTGTAGATCATGAAAAACTATGGAATGCTTTAAAAGAAATGGAGGTGCCACAGCATCTGATTGTCCTGATGCACAACCCATATTCTGGACAAAAGGCTACTATAAGGACAGAATATGGAGAAACCGATTGGTTCCCAATTGGAAAGGTGTGAGACGGGGTGTATTTAATCACCCTATTTGTTTAATCTGTATGCAGAACACATCATATGGAAAGCGGGATTGGACCAAGATGAAGGAGGTGTGAAAATTGGAGGGAGAAATACCAATATTTTAAGATATGCAGAAGATACCATACTCTGAGCAGAAACCAGTAATGATTTGAAACGAATGCTGATGAAAGTTAAAGAGGAAAGCGCAAAAGCAGGACATTTTAATTCACTCACACCATGTATTGTAATGTTGATGCGTTTCATTTCTTGCTTGACAATTTCTAACTTTCCCTGGTTCATGCTTCTCACATTCCATGTTCCTATTGTGTGCGTCGTACAACTCCAGACTCTCCTTTCTCATCTGTGTGCATCAGCCTCTGGACTTCCATTCGGCTTTGACCCAATGGTGTCATTAGCCCCAACGCTACTCATACTTGTCCGTTGTTCTTCCCCAGTAGCTCGCTGAGTGCCATCTGACCTGGGGATCTCATCTTCCAGCACTATCTCATGTTGTATTTTGGATTCTCTGTTCATAGGGTTTTCATGGTAAGAGGTATTCAGAGGTGGTTTACCATTGCCTTCCTCTGAGTTTGGATGCATCTTAGTCTGGTGTCTCAGCTTTGACCGTTCTGCCTTGGGTGACTCTGCTAGGAGTCTAGCCACCGCAACAATATGTGTGTTCAAACACAGCCATACTTCAAAATTTGCACGTCTCTCAATTTTACACTGCAATTCTCCAGTCAAGCAATGTGCACAACAATGTATATAGGATAAAGTGTGCATTAAAATGCATACATTAATGACAGCAACAAAAATGCATTATATTAAAGAAAATTGTCTTGAAAAAATGTGCCTTTAGGCAAAACGTCTACATACTGGGAGGAATTTGCACTAAAATGCTGATTAATTTTCATGAGGACTTTTTAAAAAACAGTTCACAAACTGACATGGAAATGTGGAGAACTGAACTTTAAGACTGGAAAAATGAGAAACCAAAAGACACCAGAATCGACAGGTTTGGCCATCCCCAGTTCCTGGTGTATATTATTAATTAATTAATTAAATTTATATCCCACCCTTCCTCCCAGTAGGAGCCCAGGTGGCATGCATGCAACCAGGGCCGGCTCCAGGCATGCGGGGGCCCTTGGGCATCAGCTTGCCCTGGCCCCCCGGTGGGTGGGTGGGTGTGCGTGTGCATGCCCGCCCCCCATGCACCCCCCACAGCCCCCCTACCTATCTAGTCTTTACCATTGCCTTTAATGAAGATGGCGGCCATGGTTTCCCTAAGGGGAATGAAGCCTCCGTCGCTATCTTTGCTGATGGCACACGTGCGTGCTACGCGTGCACATCTCTGCCATCAACTAAGATGGCGGCAGTGGTTTCAGTACCTTAGGGAAGCTGCGGCCGCCATCTTCATTAAGGACAATGCTAAAAAGCCGGCTGACAGGTAAGTGGGGGTCGTGGGGGATCGTGGACCGCAGAAGGGGATCAGAGGGCCTCTCAGGGGCTCCTGTAGCTCCGGGGCCTTTGGGCAAGTGCCCAACCTGGCTGCCCTTTAGAACCAGCCCTGCATGCAACTCCTGCTGACATTCCCTCTTCTACACAACTATTAAAAAGGTGCATGAGTCCTGCCCCTCTTGCATCTGGCTGTCCTAGTTGTGTTTATTTATTGACTTACATATCCTGTGTTATAACTCAGAGAGGAAACGTTACTCTTGTATTATGCAGCCTCTCTGGCTGCCCCATGGGAAAAGCTATCACATGATGTCTTCCCCTTTGCTTTGGCTGAAGTGCAGGCACCCAGGAAGGCTGCAGAGTGCAGACTGCTGGTGAGATAATTTGCAGAATGAGTGAAACACCCTTTGGCCACCTCAAAAGTAGGGCAACTAAAACCTTGCACTTCACTCATCAAAAATTTATCTAATAAATTTTGAATGCATTCTCATTAACTGATGGAGAATAGATGGTGGTGGTGAGAATCCAGGAAAAATCTTCAGGATAGCACTAATTAAAACCAATGATCTGCAGTGACTGGTGATACAGTTCACTAGTCAGAAACACTGGCTGCCATTGCGGGAGCAAGCAAGGAGGACAGAAATGCCCACCTTTACCTGTAAGCATTCAAAGGCAGAACACTTCACACAGGTCTGTAGCTCGGGTTGAAGTTCCCAGGTTCAATCCCCAGCATTGCCTGGTAGGGCTGGGAGAGACTCCTGCCTGAAACCCTGGAGAGCTGCTGCCAGTCAGTGTAGACAATACTCAGCTAGAAGGACCAATGGTCTGGCTTGGTATAAGGCAACCTCCTATGTTCTATTATGATCATATTCCCTAGTTGCCATGATCATTTCCAAAAATTCCTAAATATCACTTTGTGACTCTTACTAAAAATGTGCATTTTCAAGTATGTGCATGCATGGGCCCTTCCACTAAATTAAATGAAAGGCATAAAATCCATGCAAGCAAAAGAATGTGGACCTGTATTGTCTCCCTCTGTTGAAAGGTATGGCGATGCCATTCCAGGTTGGGGGCTCTGAATTCACTGGAACACGAGACTAGGGATGGAAAGATCTGTCAGTTTTGGTTCAGTCTCTCATTTTTCTAGTCTTAAATTTAGTTCCCCACATTTCTGCAGTAACTTGCACATTTCTTTTTAAAAGAGCCTCATGAATTTCTCCAGCATTTTAGTGAGGATTTCTCCTAATAAACACATTTTGGTAGGCAGTTTTGACGATGTACACATTTTTGCAAGCAATTTCTCCTAATATAATGTATGTTACTTTCACTAATATATTCATTTTATGCACATTTCCCCCTAATGTATGCATTTTTGTAAGCATTAGTTGGTTAGTGACACTGTATTGCAAAATTCAGAAAAGTAAGAATGGCTGAGTTTCGGTTCTCCAATTGTTTTTGAAAGTGCAAATTTGATAGATTTGGCTTTAAATGCAAACTGTATTGAGTTTCTCCCCCATCCCTACATAAGACCACTGGACTGGGGAGGCAGCACTGAAAATGGATAAGCAATATATTTTCACCAGTAATGATTTGAAACAAATGCTGTTGAAAGTTAAAGAGGAAAGCACAAAAGCAGGACTACAACTGAATGTCAAGAAGACTAAAGTAATGACAACAAAAGAGTTATGTAACTTTAAAGTTGACAATGAGGACATTGACATTGTCAAGGATTATCAATACCTCAGCACAGTCATTAACCAAAATGAAGACAATAATCAAGAAATCAGAAGAAGGCTAGGACTGGGGAGGGCAGCTATGAGAGAACTAGAAAAAGGTCCTCAAATGCAAAGATGTATCACTGAACACCAAAGTCAGGATCATTCAGACCATGGTATTCCCGATCTCTATGTATGGATGTGAAAGTTGGACAGTGAAAAAAGTGAACATAAGAACATAAGAACATAAGAAGAGCCTGCTGGATCAGGCCAGTGGCCCATCTAGTCCAGCATCCTCTTCTCACAGTGGCCAACCAGGTGCCTGGGGGAAGCCCGCAAGCAGGACCCGAGTGCAAGAACACTCTCCCCTCCTGAGGCTTCTGGCAACTGGTTTTCAGAAGCATGCTGCCTCTGACTAGGGTGGCAAAGCACAGCCATCACGGCTAGTAGCCATTGATAACCCTGTCCTCCATGAACTTGTCTAATCTTCTTTTAAAGCCATCCAAGCTGGTGGCCATTACCGCATCTTGTGGGAGCAAATTCCATAGTTTAACTATGCGCTGAGTAAAGAAGTACTTCCTTTTGTCTGTCCTGAATCTTCCAACATTCAGCTTCTTTGAATGTCCACGAGTTCTAGTATTATGAGAGAGGGAGAAGAACTTTTCTCTATCCACTTTCTCAATGCCATGCATAATTTTATACACTTCTATCATGTCTCCTCTGACCCGCCTTTTCTCTAAACTAAAAAGCCCCAAATGCTGCAACCTTTCCTCGTAAGCGAGTCGCTCCATCCCCTTGATCATTCTGTGGATAAGAGAAAATTCAACTCATTTGAAATGTGGTGTTGGAGGAGAGCTTTGCACATACCATGGACTGCAAAAAAAGACAAATAATTGGGTGTTAGAACAAATTAAATCAGAACTATCACTAGAAGCTAAAATGATGAAACTGAGGTTATCATACTTTGGACACATCATGAGAAGACATGATTCACTAGAAAAGACAATAATGCTGGGAAAATCAGAAGGGCGTAGAAAAAGAAGGCCAAACAAGAGTTGGATTGATTCCATAAAGTAAGCCATAGACCTGAATTTACAAGATCTTAACAGGGTGGTTCATGACAGATGCTCTTGGAGGTCGCTGATTCATAGAGTCGCCATAAGTCGTAATCGACTTGAAGGCATATAACAACAATTTTTTCATCTAATCACCAGAGGGCAGTGTCGGCATTTGAGTGATGCATTCATGTCTTTGTTGGCTGACGGAACCTGAGTTAAAATGCTCAATAATCCCTTATCAGGACTTTTGATCCTGTATTAACAATCTGGCATCACAGCAATAGGGATTCTTCTGATTTTCACTGAGTTGAATGAAATCTGAATAAAGATACCAGATGAGACATGATGAGGTTTATATGCATTTTAACACTTCAGGTCCTGACCTCTGACTGAACTTGGGGAGACTAGCATATTGTGTTTTTATTCTCCCTGACCTATTGATTGCGTTTGACCTGACAATTTGTTTTCTTCCCTTTCATAAAGATGGTGATGAAATTGGAAAGCCCCTTGTCAGTGTGAATCGCTTGCAACTAAAAACATATGAGATCCAGCAGGGGATTTTGAGCTGTACTGCTTCCTTGCTGAAACTAGAAAATATAATATTTATCTAGATTAGTGGGTGAGTAAACCTGAAGCTTTTGGGGTCTATTCTGTTTTTTCCTAGAACCCCAAGTTCCAACAGCTACAGCCAAGTGCAAAACAGTGGCTTAGAAAAAGGAGGGGTGGGTCAAGCATATACAGGGCACCTCAATCTCAGCCCAGAAATTTTGTTTTCAGTACCAGAACTCAGTTTACAGTCCTTTCACACAACAAAATCCATTCCTGGTTTTCCTGCAGACTTTCTTTGCTTCGGTAGCCTAATCTGGAGCAAGGGGGTGGGGGAAGAAGTTGCATATTTTCTTAACAACTGGAAGTCAGGGCATTTCCAGACCCTCATTATTTGGGGAGCAAATTTATGCTATTAAAGGTGATTTAGAGCTGTGGGTGACAAACCTGCTTCCCCCCCCAATTTGTTTTGTTTAAGGAAAGTGATGGGAAAATGTGGGATAACATTTTCTTGATGCAACATCATCTAAGGTCCCTGCAAACAAGTCAGAATGAATGTTCAATCCCCACAATCATTGCACAAACAAATCAGGATGAATGCTAAATAAACAGGTCATCTGGAAGTAACCTCAGAAATCCTTGTTAATCTAACTTAATCACCCAGAGATCTGCCAGTAGATCTGAGCTACCTTCTGCCCATTCCTGATCTCGATATGTAACCCACCCTATAACAAAGACTCATGAGAGGCAGCAATGTTCATTAATGACCTAGAATTAGGAGTGAGCAGTGAAGTGGCCAAGTTTGCTGACCACACTAAATTGTTCAGGGTTGTTAAAACAAAAAGGGATTGCGAAGAGCTCCAAAAAGACCTCTCCAAACTGAGTGAATGGGCGGAAAAATGGCAAATGCAATTCAATATAAACAAGTGTAAAATTATGCATATTGGAGCAAAAAATCTGGATTTCACATATACGCTCATGGGGTCTGAACTGGCGGTGACCGACCAGGAGAGAGACCTCGGGGTTGTAGTGGACAGCACGATGAAAATGTCGACCCAGTGTGCGGCAGCTGTGAAAAAGGCAAATTCCATGCTAGCGATAATTAGGAAAGGTATTGAAAATAAAACAGCCGATATCATCATGCCGTTGTATAAATCTATGGTGCGGCCGCATTTGGAATACTGTGTACAGTTCTGGTCGCCTCATCTCAAAAAGGATATTATAGAGTTGGGAAAGGTTCAGAAGAGGGCAACCAGAATGATCAAGGGGATGGAGCGACTCCCTTATGAGGAAAGGTTGCAGCATTTGGGGCTTTTTAGTTTAGAGAAAAGGCGGGTCAGAGGAGACATGATAGAAGTGTATAAAATTATGCATGGCATTGAGAAAGTGGATAGAGAAAAGTTCTTCTCCCTCTCTCATAATACTAGAACTCGTGGACATTCAAAGAAGCTGAATGTTGGAAGATTCAGGACAGACAAAAGGAAGTACTTCTTTACTCAGCGCATAGTTAAACTATGGAATTTGCTCCCACAAGATGCGGTAATGGCCACCAGCTTGGATGGCTTTAAAAGAAGATTAGACAAGTTCATGGAGGACAGGGCTATCAATGGCTACTAGCCGTGATGGCTGTGCTGTGCCACCCTAGTCAGAGGCAGCATGCTTCTGAAAACCAGTTGCCGGAAGCCTCAGGAGGGGAGAGTGTTCTTGCACTCGGGTCCTGCTTGCGGGCTTCCCCCAGGCACCTGGTTGGCCACTGTGAGAAGAGGATGCTGGACTAGATGGGCCACTGGCCTGATCCAGCAGGCTCTTCTTATGTTCTTAATTGGTAAACACTGAAGAATAGATGCCTGACCCTCAAGCTTTCTACGGTGTGCAGAGGAACTAGGTGAGAGAGGTAAATCAATCTCTCCCTCTGCTGGGTTTTTGACAAGCCAAGGTACAGTCAGAGAGATGCATGCTTCTTCATCCTTCCCAGACAAAGTGACAGGTTCCCTTCTTAAAACCATTGAGATGTGCAGAATAGTTGGAAGCTGGGACCTCTTCCAATATTATCTTCACTAGATTAATTCAGGAAGCAGCATAGCTTAAAGTCCCTGGATGGATCTCGGAATTTTAAGTGGCAGTCTTCTTCGGGCGATTCTTACAGCTTCATAAACACCAGGGATCTTCAAATTCCATGGCAATTCATCTTTTGTGAAAGGGCAGGAAAATGAATTCCTAGGTACAATGAGATGAATATGTCAAGAATAATAAAAACACATTCAGTTAGGATCTCCAGAACACAAGGGAAAGGAGTGGGATGAATTATGGGACAGAGCAGAGGTACATTAAACCACTCTGGTTGATTAGGAGCATAGAAAGTGGCCCTTATATTAAGTCAGACCATTGGTCCATCTAATCCAATATTGTCTACTCTGACTGGCAACAGGAATTCTCCAGGGTCTCAGATGAAGACCTGCCAGATCATCTGATAGCAGATCCTTTTAATTGGAGATGCCAGGGATGGAGGGTCCATCAAGCGCCCGGGGCAGGCTGCCCTCGATGGACCCTCCAGCACTGACTGGGCCCTCCTGTACCTGCTGCCATTTGGGGTAGCCCATGGTGTTGACGGCCATGCTGCAGCCTCCAATATTATCCTCTTGCTTGCAAGCAGTTTTCTTGCAGCAGTACCAAAGAGGTGGCAGGCACGGTCAGGGGGATAACAGGCAAGGCATCAGCACTGGTGGGCCCTGCTGGAATGTGTGGGCCCTGACAAATGCCCCAGTATTCTGGATGCTAATGCCAAGTCTGCCAGGTTTGAACCTGAGCATTCTGCATTCCTAGCATGTGCTCTACTGAGCTACAGCAGAGCTTGGAAAAGTTACTTTTTTGAACTACAACTCCCATCAGCCCAATCCAGTGGCCATGCTGGCTGGGGCTGATGGGAGTTGTAGTTCAAAAAAGTAACTTTTCCAAGCTCTGAACAGTCTCCCCTACCCAACCCAGCCTCTCTCTGCTATACTTGAGTTCTTGATTTTAAAGGAAGCAAAAGCTGAGAGTAGCCATGTACACTAGACTTCAGGAAAGCCGATTTTAATGAATCCAGAACAATGGTAAGCAAGTTCCATGGCAAGTGACCCTAATGAGAAAAGGAGTCCAAGTTGCGTGAGAGTTTATGAAAAAGGAAATTCTAATGGCACAATGGCAAACAATTCCAACAAGGAAAAAAGGGGGAAGACAGCAGAAGAAGCCAATGTGGCTTCACTAAAAGCTTAGAGATGGCCTGAAAACAAAAAAGGACACATACAGGAAGTGGAAAGAAGGCCAGGCCACAAAGAAAGAGTACAGACAGGTAGCACGGAAATGCAGGGATGGCGTTGGGAAGGCTAAAGCTGTGAATGAGCTGAGGTTAACAGATGCTAAAAGCAACAAAAAAGCTTTCTTCAGGTACATCCATAGTAAAAGATAGAGAAAAGAAATGGTGGTACAGCTACTCAGTGAGGATAGCAAATTAACAGATGACAAAGAAAAGGCAGAAGTGCTCAATTCCTACTTTGGCTCAGTCTTCTTCCAAAAGACGGTCTATGACCTCTTAGTTGAAGGGGCAGGATTAGACAATGAGATTGATAGACAAACAGTCAAGGAATACCTAATCACTTTAAACAAGTTCAAATCTGCAAGGCCTGATGAACTGCTTCCTAGTGTATTGAAGGAACTGCCTGAAGAACTCTCGGAGCTACTATAATCTTTGCGAAAATCGTGGAGGATGGGTGAAGTGCCAGATGACTGGAGGAGGGCTAATGTTGTTCCTATCTTCAAAAAGGGCACAAGGGGGGGAACCTGGGAACTGCAGACCAGTCAGCCTGACATCGATCCCTGGGAAAATTATGGAGCAGATTATAAAGCAGTCAATCTGTAAGCACCTTATTTATTTATTTATTCAGGGCAACCAAGGCTGATTCAAACCCATAACTAGGCCTGAACCCAGACTGGAATGGGTCAAGGTAATCTGTGTCATCCAAGAGTACTTGCAATTGTTGTGCCACAACCCTCTCTATCACCTTCCCTAAAAAGGGGGTATTTGTGACTGGGCGGTAGTTGTCACAAACCAATGGGTCCAGGATGGGCTTTTTCAGGAACAGTCGGATCACCGCCTCTTTCAGGGCAGCTGGAACCACTCCCTCCCGCAATGATGCATTGACCACACCCTGGATCCACTCAGTCAAACTCCCTCAGCAAGCTTTAATAAGCCAAGAAGGGCAAGGGTCGAGAGGACACTTTGCTGGCCGCATAATTGCAAGCACCTTGTCCATGTCATCAGGCTGCAATCAACTGAAACTGATCCCAAGAAGTTGCAGCAGAAGTTGCACTGGACACCTCACTGGGAACTCATTATACATTGCGATCACTCGTGACTGAGTAAGATAGTTTTGCAATATAAGGTCTTTAACGGTGGGTCCATAAGTGACTGTGGAGGCCAATCCTGGATCCACACAGCCTCCCACAGTGATGACATAGATTTCCAGATGGAAGACAGTCATGATGAGGATTTGTTTGATGTGTCTTCCACTTAGCTTGTTTGTCCTTTTCGCCCTGTACTCATGCTTCTTCAAAGTCCATAGTACCTTTGATAATAGCTGACCTTCAATTGGGACGTTCATGGGCCGAACCTTCCCAGTTCTTGATGCTCATGTTACGTTTTTTTATATTACCTTTAAGAACATCTTTAAACCTCTTTTGTTGTCCACCAATATTCCATTTTCCATCCTTAAGTTGGGAGTAAAGTAGCTAGCTTGAAGACGGTAATCAGGCATTCAAACAACATGGCTAGTCCAGCGAAGTTGATGTTGAAGGATCATTGTTTCAATACTGGTGGTCTTTGCTTCTTCCAAAATGCTTACATTAGTCTGTCTATCTTCCCAAGTAGAATTTTCTAGAGGCAGCGTTGGTGGAATCTTTCAAGAACTAAGGAGTGGTGTTTATAAATGGTCAATGTTTCACAGGCGTACAGTAAGGTTAGTAGTACAATGGCTTTGTAAATAAGCATTTTGGTCTCCCTGCAAATATCCTTATCCTCGAACACTCTACGCTTCATTCAGGAGAATGCAGCACTCGCAGAGCTCAGACAATGTTGAATTCAGCGTCTATGTCAGCTTTTACAGAGAGATGGCTGCCAAGATAAGTGATAACATTCTCCAGCGTCGCACCATTAAGCTGGATTGATGGTGCCACAGAGGGACTAGTGTGCACCTGCTGATGAAGCACTTTGGGTTTTTTGATATTAAGCGAGAGCCCAAGCTTTCCATATGCTTCTGCAAAGACATTTAGGATAGTTTGAAGATCTTTCTCTGAATGTGCAGAGATTACATTATTATCGACATATTGAAGTTCTACGACAGAGGTTGTAGTTACCTTACTTTTTGCTTTCAGCCTACTGAGATTAAAAAGCTTTCCATCTGTTCGATATATGATTTCCACGCCAGTAGGAAGTTTCCTCTCAATAAGGTATAGAATCATAGCAATGAAAATAGCAAATAAGGTGGGAGCAATGACACATTCCTGTTTTATGCCTGATCTGAATGGATCGCTCTGAAAGCCATTGTAATCCAAAATTGTCGCTGTCATGTCACGAAGGAGTCATAAAATATTCACAAATTTATCAGGGCATCCAATTTTCAGAAGGATGGTCCAGAGAGCAGTTCGATTCAAAGTATCAAAGGCCTTAGTCAGATCAATAAACGGTATATATAAACGTCAGTTTTGCTCCCAGCATTTTTCTTGAAGCTGTCGTGCCGTGAAGATTATGTCCACTGTCCCCCAGGAAGGGCGGAAACCATTTTGGGATTCAGGGAGGATATCTTCTGAGATAGGTAGGAGGCAATTTGTGAGGATCCTTGCAAGGATTTTATCTGTGGTAGCAAGAAGAGAGATGCCCCAATAGTTCCCACAATCTGTTCTATCACCCTTCTAAAAAATAGTGATCTCCTCCCTCATCCAGATCTTTTCGATGAACTTATGAAGTTGTTGTGTAAGTTCAGGCCCACCTTCTTTAAAGACTTCAGCAGGGATCTCATCAGGTCCACTAGCTTTGTTATTTTTCATTTGATTAATGGCTTTACTGACTTCATCGAAATTAGGAGATACTGCAAGCTCGTCTCTAGTTTGTTGTTGTGGAATTTGCGAGAAGACCTCACCAGCCACAATAGAGTTATGATTAAGGAGGTTGTGGTAATGCTCTTTCCAATGCAGTACAATAGACCCTTTATCTTTAAGAAGTTTGGTACCATCCATTGAACATAAGGGATTCATACCATAATTTGTTGGTCCATAGATGGCCTTTGTGGCATTAAAATATCCTGAGCATCTGCAAAATGCTGGATTTCTTGAGCTTTCTTTATGCACCAGGCGTTCTTAAGTTCTCTAGTTCTTTGGTGGACCTCAGCCTTTGTGCTGGCATAGATTTTCTTCTGAGCAGCACAGTCAATGTCGCTCTGCCATATCCGGAAGGCTTTCCTTTTCTTGTCGATAATACATTCAATCTCAGTATCATTCACATCAAACCAATCCTGATGTTTCTTAGTTTGGTATCCAATAGTTTGTTCACATGCTTCAATAATGGAAGTCTTCAGTTTAATCCAGTATTCCTCAACATTTTCAGGGAGTTCCATAGGTAGATATTTCTTAAGCATTGTTTGAAAACAAGCTCGCTTAATAGGCTCTTTAAGGGCGTGGATGTTCATTTTACGCCTTTCCTTGGAGCCTACGTTGAGGAAAAATATTAATAGCCATAGTGGATTGAATTAATCGGGATGTGTCCAGCAGTCATTAGCACTTGTCATGGCCCTAGTGAGGAGTATATCACGACGATCTCTAGCACGGAACATTATGTAATCCAGAGATGCCAGTGTTTTGGTGCTTCCATGATATTTTAAATTTATTTTTCTGGCGAAAGAGTGTATTTGTAATAACAAGATTATGCTCTGCACATTTAGTCAGAAGTAGAATTCCATTCAGGTTGCTATTGCCAACTCCTTCTTTCCCAATGGTTTCTGACCATAAATCGAAATCGCGCCCAACTCTTGCATTGAAATCACCCAGGAGTATAATTTTATTCTCCTTAAGTATCTCTGATAAGATGGTGTCCAGCTGGGTATAAATATTTTCCTTGATGTCTTCATCAACATCTAATGTTGGCGCATAAGCACTTGCAATAGTTGCCTTCTGATTTTTGGCAAGTTTTAACTGGAGAGTTGAGAGCTGTTCATTAATGTCAATAGGAACTTCTGACAAGAGCTTCACAAGATTATTTTTAATAGCAAAGCCTACTCCATGTATTCATCGTTTTTTGTTCAGGCAGTCCTTTCCAGAAGAAGGTATAACCTCCTTTTTCTTCCTTCCATTGTCCTTCTCCTGCTTTTTGAGTTTCTTGGAGTGCTGCTATGTCAATATTAAAGCATCTCAAATCCCTTGCGATTATGGCAGTCCTGCGTTCAGGACTTTCACTATCTGCGTTGTCCAGCAATGTCAGTATATTTTATGTTCCAAAATTCAATTGTCTTTTGCGACCACTATGTTGTGATCCCACTGGATGCGGTAATCCAGTCAGGGAGAGATGAGGCAGACTATGTTTAGGGCAACTTTTTGAGCCCCCTCTCCATACAGTGTGAGCAGAGTGGATCCTGAATAGGACTGCTCAGTCATGGATATTGTCATGAACCTGTCATAAACCTGACCTGGTTCAAGTCCCAGAACTCAATTCCCAAACTTAGGGCAATTGATCCTGGCAAGGCACAACCATGCCTCCCTTAAAAGGGCTGAGTAAGCTAAGAACAACTCTGCAAGGTAGGTAGACTGCCACCACCCTTTAAACTGGTCAACAACGGGCCAAGGGAAACCCAAAGTGTCAGAAATAAACCTGCCAAGGATTCCAATAGACAAGAGCAAAAGTTACACTCCTTGTCTTGGTGCCTTAGGCAAATAACCAAATACACGGTAGTCCATGGTTATAGCCAAGGTACCGGATTCAGAGCCACACTCCTCCTGAAATGAACACACACTGGTAAATAAGAAGTAGCTTTATTAAATAAAATAAGTGCACAAAAACAGCAGCAAAATGGTTCCTTAAAACCCACACCTAGAGGGCAAGGTATAATACAGAGAGTTACAGTCACAAAATAAAACAACAAAACTAACTAACCTATTCTATACTTACAAAGAGGTAACTGTTGTATAGCTTCACGGTTCCACATCTCCCCAGAGATGCATAGCCTGGACAGCAGATGGAAAATGGAACCTCACACAGGTAACATCATTAGGCATGATGGAATCCAGAGGAACGAAGGCTAAAGTCTCAATCCTATACTTATGGGAAAGGCCTAGCAACAGCCAAGAATTAATTAGCCAATCAGGGGGCTTTCTCATGATACAATGTTCTCTCAAGTTTTCGCACCTAACCGGCACGTACTCCCCAAACCTTCCCAGGCTGTGGACTTGATTGTATCAGTCACCACTGATAAGCAGATGTTCTTGCTTGGAGCCTAATTAACTAGCTTCAACTGTGAAAAAATGCAAGTCATTGCTCTCACAGAGGCCCAATTAAAAACAAGATGAAATCCCCACAATTCTTTGCCACAGAGCCATTTTAGATTCAGGCTTTCTTGATAGATATTGCTGCCAAACTACTCAACTGCCTCGGTCCTTGAGCCAGGATGACTGAATCTGTATCCACCACCCATGTGCTGGTCCATGACTAGGGGCTTCCGGATTTCACAGTCCTGCCTCCATCGCCATTTGCCAATCGCCACTGGACTTTTGTTTTGGTTGAAAGACGCCTGTGCGTGAATTTGTTTTATGTGGGGAGACTGGGGCACAATGATCAACACACAATCTTGACAGAAAAAGGCTTTGATCCAATGCCATGGATACCACAACAATTGGAAGTCTTTTATCTGATGCAGCCTTCATCCGTCTTGATAGCTGCTGTAACATACACATTGTTATCTTCCGCCTGTTTTGCCGTTCAGGACATTCTTGGATCGTTCTTTATCTGGTTCCTCTCCCTTGACCTTACCACCATGGGTGACCCTGCTGGGAATACGTCACTCCCGACAGCATCACTCACAGAGTTCATTGGAACATGCAATCCCACTCACCACTACAGGGTGATGATCCAGCAAGTGAGACTGGGGACTACAATGGATGTGGATGCGGCATCAAGATTGCTACGGTGAGCAACTTTACCCTCAAAGTGCCTTGCAAATAATTTACAGTGGGCCTCAGAAGGGTTTAAAACTCCATTTTCTGGAGTTGATTTCAGCAGACCCCTGACAATACGAAAAAGCTCCACTGGATGGCTACTTGAGGATGCGATGGTGGCAGAGAAGTGGGCCTTCTTTGCCGCCATCACTGCCACACAGTAGGCACATTTATGTTTTACTCGTGCCCAATCAGCCTCCCAGCATGGCTTTCGCCACTTGCGCTGTAGCTGTTGTCCAGCCTGTTTCATTGCTTTTAGCCTTGTAGTGTACTGAGGTGCAAACCGGGCTCCACAATGCTGGAGGGGGCACTCGGGGGCAACCCTGTCAAGAGCCCGATGCATCTCGCTGTTCCACAATGTGACAAGGGCTTCATCAAGGTCACCTGGGAAGGTTTGGGAACTCCTCCAGGGCATTCAGGAATCCTGTGGATTCCATGACAATGGGGTGACATCCACCACCCCTATCTCCAGGCCACCGCTTAAGAACATAAGAACATAAGAAGAGCCTGCTGGATCAGGCCAGTGGCCCATCTAGTCCAGCATCCTGTTCTCACAGTGGCCAACCAGGTGCCTGGGGGAAGCCCGCAAGCAGGACCCGAGTGCAAGAACACTCTCCCCTCCTGAGGCTTCCAGCAACTGGTTTTCAGAAACATGCTGCCTCTGACTAGGGTGGCAGAGCACAGCCATCATGGCTAGTAGCCATTGATAGCCCTGTCCTCCATGAATTTGTCTAATCTTTTTTTAAAGCCATCCAAGCTGGTGGCCATTACTGCATCTTGTGGGAGCAAATTCCATAGTTTAACTATGCGCTGAGTAAAGAAGTACTTCCTTTTGTCTGTCCTGAATCTTCCAACATTCAGCTTCTTTGAATGTCCACGAGTTCTAGTATTATGAGAGAGGGAGAAGAACTTTTCTCTATCCACTTTCTCAATGCCATGCATAATTTTATACACTTCTATCATGTCTCCTCTGACCCGCCTTTTCTCTAAACTAAAAAGCGCCAAATGCTGCAACCTTTCCTCGTAAGGGAGTCGCTCCATCCCCTTGATCATTCTGGTTGCCCTCTTCAGAACCTTTTCCAACTCTATAATATCCTTTTTGAGATGAGGCGACCAGAACTGTACACAGTATTCCAAATGTGGCCGCACCATAGATTTATACAACGGCATGATGATATTGGCTGTTCCTCCTCCATCTGGAGCAAAAACCAAGTCAAGGGTATGCCCTGCCCTATGTGTCGGGCCGGTGACAACTTGACACAGCCCCATGGTTGTCATGGACGCCATGAAGTCCTGAGCCTGAACACTAGAGGCAGCCTCAGCATGGACACTGAAATCACCCTGGACTATTGTTCTGGACTCCTGCAACACCACAGCCGAGACAGCCTCCACCAGCTCAATCAGAGAAGCTGCTGGGCAGCAGGGTGGATGGTACCCCAGCAGCAACCCTAGTTTACTGTCTTCTTGGCCTGACATCAGGTGCAGGCCCTCACAATGAGCTCCAAGACAGAGCGGTTTCCTGGTGACCGAGATGGAAGTTCTGTAGACCACAGCAGCTCCTCCCCCCCATCCCTGCAGCCTGTGCTGGTGTTGCACCAAATATCTAGCTCACCCACCCAGGTCTCGGTAATGCACACCAAATTGGCATCTTCATCCACGATCAAATCATGGATGACTGTGGTCTCATTATGTACTGATCTGGCATTAAACAACACACACACAGGCCAGTGAGCACAGCAGATGAACAACGAGGAACCCATCCATGAGAGGAGTGGGAGCAAGGAACGAGGCATAGATAGCCTTGCCCTCGTCTTCTATGGTAATTCACCACCTCCCCATGACTATACTTCCCTCTACCCATGATCACTGGAATTGGGGTGGCATCACCCATGTCCCTCCTGGCTAAGACTCCTAAACACTTGATATGGTCCCAGCAAGAGCCCACCAACAAAACCTGCCTGACCTAGTTATCCCAGTAGGCCTCTGAGAGAAATGGAAACAGTCAGACCCACTCAATATCTTTCACACAGGGCTCATCTGTTCCCAGCTGTCTCACACCCAGGGAGGGCCAGCTTTCTGCCAGTTGCAGACTCTCATTCTGAAGGCATCTGGAGACTTTCTCCTGTCATTCAGTTCACTGCACAGGCTCTCACCCTGCACAGGAACTACACACATGCCATATGCCCTCCCCAATGCCAATCTCTTCTAGATTGGTCTACCAAAAAAATTGAAGGAAGTAGTGCCTTCACTTTTGGGATTCCCTAAGGGTCTCCCCAAGGCCCATTCAGTGGCAACCCCATCAATGGCAGACCCGCTGCCCAAGGGCAGCAGGCTTTTATGCCCGCTGACCCAGCCAGGAGCTGATGCAAGAGACTGCAAGATTAACTGCAACCTCTCTCTGGAGTCAGGGTCAGGCAGGGGGTTCCAGTCCTCCCAGCACTTACCAGGGACTTCAGCTGTCTCAAGAGACAGCAACCCAGAGGAGGGAGCGAGCAAGCACACAGATGGTCAGGTACTCACTCCCAGGGCAGGTCTTCTCCAGTCCCCCAGTGCTGAAGCTGTTCCCAAGGTCCCAAAGGGCAGCCGGGCTTTTATGCCCCCTGACCCAGCCAGGAGCTGATGCAAGAGATTGCAAGAGTAACTGTAGCCTGTCTCTGGAGTCAGCATCCCTTTAAACTTGTATAAAAATTTGGGCTTATTATTTACATATGGAGGCTGCCAGACTCAACCCCCTCTTTCCCATCCTTTCTAAACCAAACTCTTATAGATTAGCCACTTGTAATTTAAAAAAGATAAGGCTGATTTATATAAATAAGATATTAGCAACTAGTTACTGCTTATTTCTAGGCAATATTGGAGTGGAAAATGTTCATGCCCTATGAATTTATTTTCCTCGAGCTATGAAGAATTGTAGAACATGTTTCAACACTTGTATCAATTTCGTTGGAGCAGCCTGGTGCAGTTAGGAGGGAGGAAATTTGTCAATATTAGTTAAAATTTGTTCCATGAATAGCTATGCACATATATTCCTGATTTTTTTACTCACACTTTCTGACAACTGGGCTATAAGTGATCACTAAACCTTCCACCGCAGCAGAGAAAAATCTTACGAGAGAAATGATGGTACAAATACATTTACTTTTTTAAAGGTGAAAAGCAAACAGACCCAGAAAATGCAGTATTTCTCCCCCTCCAAATATATGTAAACATGAACAAGAGACAAATATGGCAAGGATTCCCAAACTATGGAGCACCAGTGGTCTGTGAAGTTCATTCAGATGGTCTGCGACATATCCGCCTTATATATTCATATCAATTTTTAATTCCATTTTTATTCCTTCTTTCATTGCATTCTATTGTATTACAATTTGAATTGTACAGAATGCAAATTGTAATACAATACAATGCAATATAAGAAATAAAGAAGCAATAAGGTCACAATTTAAAATCATACAGCATCTAGCACAGCACATTACAATTGCTACAACAAACAGAAAAATAATTAAGTGGTCCACCAAGACCACAGGCAAGTTTCAAGTGGAAAAAAGTTTGGAAACCACTGAACTTTGGCCTGTTACTTCAAGCCAGGCCACTGCATGCTAGTAAGCAACCAAATATATGTGGAAAGGCAGGCAGGCAGGCAGGGATTGAATTCAAAGGCCTATCCCAGTATCCCATGCTATGCCATCAGTTGATCTCCATCAGCACTGCACTGAAGATATGATATAATGTATATACCCTGATCTACTCTCTGGGCCCACAATTTGGGGTAATTACTTGCACATTGACTGTGCACAACATAACAGAGCCAATACAGACCTAAATAGACTAATTCAATTTATTTAATTGCTGATTCTTTTGTAATAACCTAAATAATAAGATGTAAGGGTTTACTGATGTAAAAAGCTACTTTTTTGCTTCTGGGCTAAGCAACAACAAAGCAAGATAATAAGCAGAATAATGATCAGATTGCTTACAAAGAATCACGATCAGATAAGAAAGTACATTTCCTCCTCTCTCTTTCACTCACCACACACAAATCATTTTTTGTATATAGTCCAAGGTTTTGAATTCCAGAGCATTTTCTTTCTTTCTTTCTTACAAACCCCCAATACATCGCAATATTACCTTTCCATTATTGTTTACAAATAATGTGTACCTTTTTATGTCCTTCCTTTCCCCATTTTACGTTGCATTTTCAGTGCTCAGAATGCCTACATATGTTCTAATCCACTGTTGGGAAGAAAATAAATGGATGGTGATCCTTTTTGTGTTAAACTGTTCAAGATGATCAGTCTATGGTTTGTATCCAACCTAAATTACAGCTACAATCCTATTTATTTATTGCTCTCTGGGCAGTTTACAACAATTAAAAACATTAAAAACTAATATACAAATTTAAAAACACATTTTTAAAAAGCAATTTAAAACCACATGCTAAAATACCTGGGAGAAGAGGAAAGTCTTGACCTGGTGCTGAAAAGATAACAGTGTTGGCGCCAGGCGCACCTCATTAAGAAATCATTCCATAATTTGGGGGCCACCACTGAGAAGGTCCTCTCCCTTGTTGCCATCCTCCGAGCTTCCCTTGGAGTAGGCACCCGGAGGAGGGCCTTTGATGTTGAGCATAGTGTGCGGGTCCTATACATGTTCAGTTCTGTGGTGGAGGAATGCAGGAGAGTATAGCTCCAGGACTTTCTTTCTTCAGAGGAGGAGTGATAACATCATCAGCTGGAGCACCAGGGTAATTGACAGATCCTCCTTGCTCTGGTGAATGAAGTGATAATGAGTCTTTCAAGTTTGGTATTTTTTTGACAGATTAGCATAAAGCAGGATTGGGGAATCTTTGGCCCTGCAGATGTTGCTGAAATACAACTTCCATCAGCCTTAGCAAGCGTAGAAAATGACCAATAGTTTAACAACATCTGGAGGGCCAAATGTTTCTCACACCTTGTATTGAGAAAGTCAGCAAGTGAGGAAAATAAGCAGAGGTTGAGTACTTCTTTCCTTTTCTTTGATGGGATTCCAACTTCATACCAGCAGTTCAGATGGTAACTACACCTTGCTACATTGTTTGCATTTCTAATTAAAAGTTAAAATTTGCATTTCAGCAAGCTAAATCCCGACAAGACCGAGGTGTTGCTAGTGGGGGATAAGAGAAGATTGGGAAATTTTGACTTGGTCCTTAATGGGGTGAGATGACCCATAAAGGATCAGGTTCGCAGCCTAGGGGTCATCCTTGACTCCCAGCTGTCCATGGAAGCTCAAGTTTCATCAGTGAGCCGGGCAGCTTGGTACCAATTACATCTGGTACAGAGACTGCGTCCCTACCTCCCTGTACATCTTCTCCCACGAGTGATATATGCCCTGGTCTCCTTTCGCTTAGACTACTGTAATGCGCTCTACGTGGGGTTACCCTTGAAGACGGTCCGGAAACTACAGTTGGTACAAAATGTGGCGGCACGCTTGATAAAGCAGAGCCGCCGGCGGGATCATATTACCCCAGTGTTGGTGGATCTGCACTGGTTACCAATTGTGTACCGGGCCCAATTTAAGGTGTTGGTATTAACCTTTAAAACCCTATACGGTTTTGGCCCAGTTTACCTGAAGGAATGCCTCCAGTATCACCAAGCATGCCACCAAACAAGATCTGCCTCACAAGGCCTTCTCTCGGTCCCACTGGTGAAAACAGCTAGGCTGGTGCGGACCAGAGAGAGGGCTTTTTCGATCATGGCCCCCACCCTCTGGAACTCGCTCCCTTTTGACCTCCGTCATGCCTCCTCCCTGACGGTCTTTCGCCGAACCCTGAAGACCTGGTTATTCAGGTAGGCCTATGGGATTCTTGGGGTGAGCTAGGTTTTATATTATATTAATTGCAGATGGATTGATATTTATGTTTGATTGCTCATTGTATATTGTTTTATATTGTATTTTTGCTGTAAGTCGCCCAGAGTGTCCGTGCAGTCGGACAGATGGGTGACTAACAAATAAAATTTATTATTATTATTATTATTGTTAAAGCTCTCAAGATATTTTGCAAGTCTATGCAGTCATAAGTACTACTACGGAGCTTGCTCCCAGGAAACTATGTCTAGGGTTGCAGTCCTGCTGAGCCTAATAAATTTAAGATTATGGTATGTACTGCTGATCTTTGGTATGTAAATATATATTGTTATATGATTGTGGGGCTGTATGGATTATATCTGTGAGTTCCCTCCCAGCTTAGTAGGAGAAACCTGCTCCACTATTCAGACTAATTCCATTCATAAGTAAAGCATGCTGGCCGGTGTCTTTTTTTGCTGGATGGACCAAATCTGCATATGTAATAATGTGATCCAGAGAAGTCCTGTTGACAGGAATTCTTGGAGGAGAGTGATTCCCTCTTCCCAACAAGAAGTAGTTTTGGTGTATGTTTTAGAGTTAGTCTGAGTGGAAGCTAGAGACACAGAGGCCTGCTCTTTGTGTCTGAACCAGAGCTTGGAAAAGTTACTTTTTTGAACTACAACCCCCATCAGCCCAATCCAGTAGCCATGCTGGCTGGGGCTGATGGGAGTTGTAGTTCAAAAAAGTAACTTTTCCAAGCTCTGGCCTGAACCCCAAAGCTATGGGCTTTGGGAAGCAAGTTCTAATGGACTGTTAATGCTGAGAACCCTTCCATCTTACGTTCATGTTATATATGTGTGTAAATAAAACCATATATCCTATAAGACACCACAGCATCCATGACCTTCATTCCAAGGAAGCCAAACCCTGGATGAGCACATGAACCCCTGGAAGTCTCACACCACTCTGAGATTGGGGTGTGCGCAACAATATGTATATTACTGACTCAACAGGACTACATGCAGTTTTGGACAACTCTCCTTAGAGGTATGGCTATCGAGGAGGTCATGATCAGCTGCTCCAGTTAAAAATTTACCACCACACCAGTGTACATGTCTACTCAGAAGTAAATTCCATAATGTTCAATGGGGCTCACTTTGAGGTAAGTTGGTATAGCACTGCAGCCGTAGTCACACTTAGGTCCTGTTGTAATCAGTGCGACTTACTATGATCATGGCTAACTTTTCACAGTAATTTGAATGGGACCTAACACAACCAACTTCGGTTGGATCCAGAGCTTGGAAAAGTTACTTTTTTGAATTACAACTCCCATCAGCCCACTCCAGTGGCCATGTTGGCTGGGGCTGATGGGAGTTGTAGTTTAAAAAAGTAACTTTTCCAAGCTCTGGTTGGATTCAACCCTACATTTCTGCAAAAAATGAAGAAGACCCTCTTTAATTATGTACCAGTTTGACCAAATTCCAAAAGATAGTTCTAAATAAACTCTCATTCTAATTCATTTCCCTTTAGCTAAGGCAAATATTCCCATGCAATCAGAGCTGGCAGCTTAAAACCAATAGCAGCCAGTAATTTCATAGACTGTGAATAATGGGTGTACCAGAACATGAATGGGCAACATAAGGCCCATAGGCTATGTTCCCTCCAACAACCTGCCCTGCCACCAGAGCTTGGAAAAGATACTTTTTTGAACTACAACTCCCATAAGCCCAATCCAGTGGCCATGCTCGCTGGGGCTGATGGGAGTTGTAGTTTAAAAAAGCAACTTTTCCAAACTCTGCCTGCCACACTGTCATCATGTGGTGACTGGCCCATGGCCCAGTTGATGTGGAGGCAGAAAGAAAAGCGTTAGTGAGTCATATATGATCCATAAGAAGACTCACCAGCTTCACTGGTGTTCTGCTAGGGTGTATGAGAGCAGCCAAGGACTGCAACAATTTTAAAATGTAGTCAACAAGTCGATGGTTGAAATAAAAAAAATGGAAATACTCATATCTCCAAATATTCATATCTTCTATTGATCACTGCATGTAAACATTACAGAATGAACAATAAGCATTAAATAGAGATTGCATTTCAAATCTTATATTTACAACAAGGAAAGACACTTTTTTGATTTTGTACTGTAATGAGATTGGGTTTAGGTTGACTAAATGGATTGGGGGGATCTCTTCTAATCCTGTGATTTTTATTGCTGTAAGACTGGATTCTGCATAAAAAGAGACTGCTACAGAGGTCAGACTGTATGGATAAGCTTAGCCTAGCAAATACCCTCTTGCTATGTTATGGGCCTCTGCATTACTATTAAGAGATGGCCAAGTACAGGCGATGTGTTGCTAAAGAAATTAAATAGCTGAAGATACCCCCACCAACCCATACAACCAGCTAAAGGTGATGAGAACTAGGCAGATTGCTTGGAACTGGGACTGAAAGAGACAGAGGCCTGACTTGCTGTGGAAATCCAGTGCTTTAGCTTTGGTGCCTTCCCTAGAAATTGAATTGGCAGTAGGATCTGTTGGAGAGCTAATGCTGTGAACCTTCCACCATGTGCTCAGCCTGCATACATATGGAAATAAATATTATATTACACAACATGCCATCAGTCTCCAAAACAAAACCCTTTGACCCCTGGAACCTCCCACCACTTAGAGATTAGGATGTGAGCATAACAGTATTTTCATCACAGATCAAGTACGTATATAACTCCAAAAGGCATCATGAGAGGTAGGGGGACATGTGTGTGGCATTCCTTTATTGACATATCTAATAAATAATAGTAGTCAATAGTCAAGAAATCAGAAGAAGGCTAGTACTGGGGAGGGCAGCTGTGAGAGAACTAGAAAAGGTCCTCAAATGCAAAGAAGTATCACAACACTAAAGTCAGGATCATTCAGACCATGGTATTCCTGATCTCTATGTATGGATGTGAAAGTTAGACAGTGAAAAAAGCGGATAAGAGAAAAATCAACTCATTTGAAATGTGGTGTTGGAGGAGAGCTTTGCGCATACCATGGACTGCAAAAAAGACAAATAATTGGGTGTTAGAACAAATTAAATCAGAACTATAACTAGAAGCTAAAATTATGAAACTGAGGTTATACTTTGGACACATAATGAGAAGACATGATTCACTAGAAAATACAATAATGCTGTGAAAAACAGAAGGGAGTAGAAAAAGAGGAAGGCCAAACGAGATGGATTGATTCCATAAAGGAAGCCACAGACCTGAACTTACAAGATCTGAACAGGGTGGTACACGACAGATGCTCTTGGAGGTCGCTGATTCATAGGGTTGCCATAAGTTGTAATTGACTTGTAGGCATATAACAACAACAACAAATAAATAAAATATGGAAATCAAGTTTCTAGGAAGCAATCCTATCATAACACCCATGCTAGCCTGTACTGATGAATACTAGAGCTTTTTTTTTTTAAAGAGTAACATTAACATTGGGTTTGATCCAGAAATCCTATGAATGGAGCTATTCATGGGATGCCCTACATGAGGTGGACGGGGGAGGCAATTTTCACCAATTCCCCCTTCCCCTTACAGTCCTGTCCCCCCTGAAAAACTGCCCCATAACAGTGTGAGGAAGTGGCACAGGGGTCTGCTGTGGAATCAACCTTCCATCCCCAACCCCCAGCCCTACAGCGGGAGCCACTGCTGGGTCTCAGTCCATTGTGCAGACAAGGATAAGGCTATCAATGGTTACTAGCCATAGCCAGAGGCAACATGCTACTGAATACCAGATGCTGGAATCCACAGGAGGGGAGGGTGCTCTTGCACTCAGGTCTTGCTTGCAGGATTCCCATCGGCATCTGGTTGGCCACTGTGAGAACAGGATGCTGGACTAGATAGGCCACTGGCCTGATCCAGCAGGGCTCTTCTTATTTTCTTACGGAGCCCTTCCTTTCATGCAAGCGACATTCTGGACCCAACCTGCTAATATTACATTATATATATATAAACTCATCCATTATTCCACAAAATTTCACAATTGTGTGAAAATACAATTCTATTTCCAGATCCTGTTTTTCTGCCTCTGTATTCCTAGTCTAATTTATCTTGTCCTGATTTGTAAAACTTGCATCTTCTAATATACTGAAGCTATGGAAAACGGTTGCATTAATACCACGCTGGGATTTTGAAACAATTGGCACTTGACACCTTTTTCTTGATTACACTTCAGATGCTGTGTGCTTTTTTCTCACCCCCTTTTCTCAGGTAATGTTTCCATTGCTTTCTCTCAAGATATGGTCACACTTATATTAACCCTGATGTTAATCATGGTATTATCCATCATCTATGTTCCAAGGGCCATCTTCTCTCCCTTATTATTTTCCTAAAATATTTCACCAGCACATTTCATCCCAAATGGCAATCAGAGACAGAAATCTCCATCAGAAATTAAATGTGCAGAGTTGCGTAGATCTGCTTGTTGATATATTATTGTTTGTATTAGATACAATCATTTCCTATTAGAAAAATTATTTGCTCGCTAACATTGTATCTGTGTACATGGGTTTTTTTGGTAATTTTTGTAACAAGTAGGGCCCACAACAAATTGCTGCAGTGTGGAGTGCTCCTGTTCAAGGCTCTAGACACTCAGCAATGCCCTTTTCCAGAATACTCCATTCCATTCACCCTCTTGCCCAGTTTTTTTGTTTTGTTTACCCCAAACAGTATTTTAGCATTATGTGTCCAGGGAGGGTGCTGCTGCTGCTACCTCCTTTCTGGGTGTGGGTGGTGCTGTTTTGACTTCATAAGGATCTACACTACGAGAACATGTTTGCTATTAGTATATAGGATTATTGCCCTGCAGATGGTTATGTAGAATCTTGGGGTTCTGGCAGCTGGGCTTACAAACTTTACTTTTCATACCAGAAGTGGCCAACATTTGTTTGGCTCAAGGGCCATATTCACCCTTGGCCAACCCTTCTAGGGCTACATGCCAGCAGTGGGCATCACCATCAGTGGGTGTGGCCACCACTTAGGAAACTGCCTTATGCTGAGTGTCCTAATTGGTCCATGTAGCTCAGCATGGTCTGCATGTACTTGCAGTGGCTGTCCACGGTTTCAGGCAGAGGACATTCCCAGTCCTACCTGGAGATGCCAAGGACTGAACCTGGGACCTTCTACATGCAAGGTGGATGCTCTACCATTGAGCTATGGCTCTTCTCACCCTCTCACATGCATGTACTGCACACAGGACACAGAGGCAGAGAGGAAGACTGATCTCCCTCTTCAACTGATCCATTGTGACCCCCTGTCCACTCATCAAATAATCAGTCTGATAACTGGGAAGAGGGCAATTTGCATCCCTATCAGAGCTCTGGCTTCAGCCCATACTAGTATTGTGTCTGGTTTTGCTGCCACCCCCAAAATCAAGGGAGTCTTGAGGAAGGAGCAATACAGTTTACTAGGGGGAACAGATCAGGTCCCTGAACTGATTAGCTCCCCCCCCTGCTTTATACTACCATAGTGACTTATTGGAGGAAAAAGTTGCTGGTTTGCTGCATTTTGGCAGCCCCAGTGTTGATGGCTAGAGGGCGATACTGGAGGAGCAACTCAGCAAGGGTCAGGTGACACAAGGGACCAATTAAGTTCTCCATGGCCCTTTAAAGCTTCTGATTCTGGTGTGGCTCTCAGGTCTGAGTTGATGGATGATGGATAAAGTATCTCATTTAGTTACATGTGTAAACCAGGCCCACATTACACAGAATGAGGTAGGAGAATCCTGAGATGGTGGAGTTCAGACTGCAAGTGGAAGGGATGCCATTTTTGAATACTGCCCTCATACTAAACTAGCAAACCGGAGAAAAAAAGTTGAAGCTCTGTCCACTTCTTGCTGTGCTGGTTTTCTACCTGCAGGGAGGTTAAAACATGTTATTCCCTCACCTGCACTCTGACTAGATGAAGGTTTTCCACCTCATTCCTATCTCCCTCTGGGTTATGTGTAGACCAGGCTGAAAATGCCTGCTTGATTGGTCTATGATCATTTTGCCTCCAGGCCACCATACTTGACAAGAATAATTATTGACTGAACAGAAACTACTAATTTTGGGGGCTCTCTTCTGAGGGTCATATGCCAGTGGCGAGTGGGGCCAGAGGCAAAAGTGAGCAGAACAAGAAATATAAATTTTACCTTTGTTCAGTAGGCCGGTTTCACACCCCCTTCTCTGTCCTCCATCCAGGCAGCCATGAGGTATTATCAGAGTTCAAGGACACGTTCCAGCCAGGCAAAAAGGAGGCTACGAAGCAGGGACAGTGGGATGTGTGTGTTGCCTGGGGGGAGGGTGTGGTGTGGGGAGAGTTCCAGGCCAACAGGAGAAGCTTGGAGGGCTTCTGTTCTGACTCCCATCCCAAAACATGACAATAGATGCTCTTACCTGTCAGTAGGGATGGGTGAAAAGTTTGATTCAGTTCACAGTTCAAGCAGAATTTATCAAATTCGCAATTTCTGAAACAATATGAGAACTGAAACACAGCTGTCCTTCGAAATTCACATTTATTAGAATTTTGGGATGCAGTTCGCCAACTAAACAATATTTATAAAAATATTCCCTATATATTAGGGGGAAGTGTGCATAAAAATGAATACATGAGTGAAAATAACATGCAAAAATGCATAATGTGATGAGAAATGGCTTGCAAAAATGTGTTCTTTTGTCAAAACTGCCTACAAAAATGTGTTTATTTGGAGAAATTTGCACTAAAATGGTGGAGAATTTTCATGAGGATTATTTTTTAAAAAAATCTGCAGATTGATGCAGAAATGTAGAGAACTGAATTTAAGATTGGAAAAGTGAGAAACTGAAAGAACTGAAAACTGACAGAACTTTTCATCCCTACTTGTAAGCAAGGAGAGGATCTTTATTAAGGCAGAGTGACAGTACAGACTCAGCTGCAAGAAAAGAGCTATTCCAGTCCAAGAGCTCTCACAACGATGAAGGGTTGGTGCAGGTGAGCCCAGTCTAGGAACAAGGGCCAAGGTTCATGAGGTCAGGGTCAGTTACAAGAAGTTCAGAACTGCACCAGAGCTGAGCAGTTCTTCTAACAGGTTTTCCATGCTCACCTGTCAAGCTTCAAAGCCAAGGCAGGTACAGCCTTTACTCGCGAGAGCCTCTATTCCTGCCTGAGCGCCTCGCCTGCAAGCGGGCACTGTGTCTAGGTGGATGGTGCCTGGTCCTGGCCAAGAGTGTCAGACCAGTCTCCCCCTCTCAGTCCTGCTCAGCAACCTCAGGCTGCGACAGATTCTGACCAGGCTGTCTTTCCAGAGGGAGGGAGCTGGAAGGCCTGCCTCCACACGAGAGCCAGAAGGGATTGGGGAGAGGGAAGTGCTTCCATCTCTTCCAGCCTCTCCCGTTCCTTTTCATCTCTGTCCAGAGTCTGCCATCCCGGAGGTGCTGAGGGAGTCATGACAGCCACATTGGGCCTGAGATTCCTCACCTTGTAGTGGATGGGGTGGTGGTGCTGTGTCACGCACCTGGCCTCTCTGCAGGCTGAGTTGCTGCTGCAGACCAGGATGGAGGGTGGGGAGGGGTGAGGCGGTGGTGGCGGCAAGGTTTGTGCAGCGCAAAGAAGCTGGTGGAGCCAATCAAGTGCTCATCCTGGCACATTTGCACCCCAGCAGTTTTGCTGCCACTTCCCCCCTTCCCCTCCCTATTCTGATAGACAGCAATGACCTGACCAGGGGGAAGTCCAGTGAGTTGTGCAGCCCCACAGCAGTCTGCTGCTGTCCCCATTCCTGCTCCAAATGTGCATACCACATGGTAGACTTAGGCCATGTTCACACCATGCACTTATTCCACTTTAAACAGTCATGGCTTCCCTGCAAAGAATCCTGGGAAGTGTAGTTTGTGAAGGGTGCTGAGAGTTGTTAGGGGACTCCTGTTCCCCTCACAGACCTACAATTTCCAGAGTTCTTTGGGAAGAGGGACTGAACTGTTAAACCACTCAGGGAATTGTAGCTCTGTGAGGGGAATAGGGGTGTCCTAACAACTCTCAGCACCCTTCAAAAACTACACTTCCCAGATTCTTTGCAGGGAAGCCATGACTGTTTAAAGTGGAACAACAGTGGGATAAAATGTATGGTGTGAATGTGGCCTTAATCTGAAATATGATCTGATTGGCATCTGGTTAGCCACTGTGAGAATAGGACACTGGACTAGATGATCCACAGACCTGATCCAGCAGGGCTTTTCTGGCAGAGAATTATTTATTGTATCATGTTTCTTTTTTACTTCCAGTTAAATTGCTGAACCATTCACTGGAACGTAAATGGTTGAACCTTAGGAGAAACTTATTGACGATAAGAGTAGCTCAGCACTGGAACCAAGGAACTTGAGGCGGCAGCTCTGTTGGGCAGACCTGAGCTCCAGATCTCCTGCACTATACAGGGTCTTGGACTAAGTGGTCTCCAAGACTCCTTCCAACCCTCCTGTTCTGTGACTCCAATTGAATTATTTCTGTGATTCCAGTTCTATGATTCCAGTTGTGTTTCCAGTTCAGTGCAGTGGTGTATGGTGCCTATTGGGATTGGTGAGGTGGAAGGCAGGGAGCTCAAAGAAGTAGGTGAAGCCAGAGCCAATGAAAAGCCAACTCATTCTACTTTTGTCTCCATCCCTGCTAAGTACTACAAAGACAACACTGAGGCTGCGCATACACCATACTTTTAAGGCCCACTGTTTTCCCCAAGGGGTGCTGGGAACTGTTGTTTACCCCTCACAGAGCTACAATCACCAACACCCTTAATGGACTACAGTTCTCAGGATTCTCTGCGAGGGAAATAGTGTGGATTAAATGTATGGTGTTTCCACAGCCTGAGACGCATGAGGAGGGAGCTGACGGGTACTTCCAGTTCCACATCTGGACTGATTTTAAGTTTGAGGGCAGGCAGGTGCGGCAGAATGAGTTGATGAGGCAATGCCCCAAGCGCCTAAATGGACCAGCCTCCACTGATTCAATGATTTCTCTCATTCTAGTTCTTTGATTCCAGTTCTATGATTCCCCCTTCCAGTCCCTCAATTCTGCGATTGCTGTTCATAGTCATTAGCACACCTTCTTACGTATTTTAGCAATTCCCATTTAAACTTATAAAGAAAGTCCCATCCAAGTCACTCCTTTCCAAGATGGGAGACACAAACATTTCACTTTAATTATGATTTATTATATCCTGCAACCTTTTCTTCAATTACTGCTCTGCAGATTGTACATCAAAGCATGCTGAATAAAAGCTCTAAATCATTCAGTGTAAAAAAGCATCCTTGGTTGCTGCTTCCAGATTTACTTCCCTTCCGCTCCCTTTGGCTTTTGGCAGGATATTTTCCCCAGAGTGTAGCTAAAGTCACTCTGCTTTTTGCAGATTCAGCCTTCCATAATATCTTTGGCAGGAGATATGACAGCTTTATCTCTATGCTGTAGCATGAACAGGATGAGAAGCACTCACACTGCTTAACATAAAAATTAAAAGCAATCCTCTCTATGCCAGCATGGTGTAGTGGTTAGAGTACTGGACTGGGATCTGAGAGACCAGGGTTCAAATCCCCCCACACCCAAGAAGCTTGCTGGATGACCTTGGGCCAGTCACTGTCTCTCAGCCCAGTCTGCCCCACATGGTTGTTGTGAGGATAAAATGGGAAGGAGGAGAACCATGAATGCCACCTTGTGCTCCTTGCAGGAAATCAGGACAAAAAGTAATAATAAAATTAATACATAAACAAAAATGCTGAAACTTGTGTTGGCATAGCCTTGTCTATCTACATCAGAAGTGGGAACCTTTGGTGCTCCAGATGTTGTAGAACCACAACTCCCATAATCCCTAGCAAGTGTGGCCAAAGGCCAGGCATAATGGGAGTTGTGGTTCAGCAACATCTGGAAGGCCAGAGGTTCTCATATCTGCCCTATATGTTTGGGGCAGAGGAGGTCATGGAAGAGATGTCTTTGACATAAATGATGGCAAAGTCACACAGCCATGAAAGGGAGGTAGTAGAAATAAGAAACCGTGTGGTGTAGTGGGTTAGAGTGTTGGACTGGGACCTGGAAAACCAAGGTTTATTTATTTATTTATTTATTTCTTAAACTTATATACCGCCCGACTAGCAATAGCTCTCTGGGCGGTTAACATAAAATACAATAAAATTACAGAATCTGATACAACAAGCATATAAAAACTACACAATCTAAAACCAAGTTACAAACATTTAACTAAGATTAAAATGCTTCAGAGAAGAGAAAGGTTTTAACTTGGCGCCGAAAAAATGATAGTGTCGGCGCCAAGCGTACCTCCTCAGGGAGACTGTTCCACAATTCGGGGGCCGCCACTGAGAAGGCCCTAGATCTCGTCACCACCCTCCGGGCCTCCCTATGCATCTCTGCTTCACGGTGAAGCTCACTGGATGACCTTGGGTCAATCACTGTCTCCGAGCCTAAACTACCTCACAAAGTTGTGAGGATAAAACCAGGAGGTTGAGAGTCGTGTTTGTATGCCACCTTGAGCTCCTTGAGGAAAGGTGAGATATACATAAAATAAATAAATAAATAATAGAATGGACTCTTCCACTTCAGAGGGCAGATGAGGGATCACCTATGTAAAGATCTCCTTGCAAGTGGAAAAACAGCACAGCAAGGAATGGGCTGAGCTGTAAGCTTTCTCCCTGATGCACTAGTTGTTTTTTTACTTACAGAACATTTTATACATGAATATATAGTTCGAAAATGGCATCCCCTACCTGCAGCTTTAAGTAATAACGCTGACTGAACCAGCTGAGGATTCTATGAGGTGATTCTGCATAATTTGGGACTGAATGAGGTAATATAATGCTTAGGTAGTAGAGTGGACTGTACCATTTTAGACTGAAGGAGGAGAATCCCATTTCTGAATTCTCCCTCCTTTTTTAAAAAACAACAACTCCCTACTAAGAGGGCTAAAGACTGATAGATTTTGTGTGTGTGTGTGTGTGCATGTTTATTTGTTTTGGACCCTGTTGTTCTAGACTGTCTCACTGTACACAGCCCTGGCACACAAACATTTCAGGCCAGAGGCACTAGGGTTAATTCCAGGAATTTAGGATGCCCTTGGCCAAGCGGGTGCCCTTAACTTGGGAAAGGGAGAACATTCACGCTGAGAATTTTCTCACACTGCCTTGAACTCTCTTGGGTGCTTCACGTAACATGAGAATGGCAACGGTGTTGAAATGGGACCTTTTGCCAGTCTTGGGCTGTTGGAAATGCTCTATGTTGTGATGCTCTGAAGCTGGTACTGGAAGTTCTTGAGCCGCCTTCACAGAACTACAGTTACTTGTGGAAAGGTAATGGCTGTCGAATTAATGCATTGTTTTATTGACTTTTACAAATTATGTTTGTTTTTAGTTTGATGCAAACCCTTCTGAGAGACTCACTGAGAGTGAGGTATTAAATATTCTGGATAAGCTCATAAATACAACTAACTAGTTTTAAATTAATTGGGATGATATGTCCTAGATCAGTGGTTCCCAAACTGTTTTCCCCATGGACCACTTGAAAATTGCTGGGGGTCTTGGTAGACCACCTAATGAATTTCTTTGCTGGTTGTAGCAATTTTAATGTGCTGTGCTAGATGCTGTATGACTTTTAACTGCATTTTATTGCTTTTATTTCTTATATTGCGTTTGATTGTATTACATTTTGTAGAATTCTGTAGAATTCAAATTGTAATACAATAAAATACAATATAAGAAATGAAAGGACTAGTAAATATTACATATTGCCACCATTAAAAGAAAATATATGCTCATGATTAAAGTTCCAAATTCTAGCCTCCCATTAACTCGTGGACCACCTGAATGATGCTCGGATCGCTGGTGGTCCATGGACCACAGTTTGGGAACCTCTGTCCTATATCAAGGACAATGAATCTCTGCACAGGGGCTAAATGTGGCCTTCTAATTTTCTCCATCTGGCCCTTGAGATTTCCCCCAAGCCACACCCTTATTTCTTATTTCACACCCCTCACCAGGTCTGCTCTGCACCCTTCACAAGTGCATTTGCCTGAATGGGACGCTCCTTGTACTGTGATAATGCCTCTTGTTCACCAGGATGGAGGGGTGTGTGTGTGTAGAAACCTCTGGCTTTTGTGTGGCTGGGATGGAGCCTATTGTACAAAGGTAAGAATCCCTTTTGAATGTCTGGTGCCTACTGAAGCCTTTTTTTTATTCCAGCAAGCATTTTAATTGAATTCTGATATCATAGTTTTACTGTTCTTAATTTTCATTATATTATATCCTTGTGCACTGCTTAGAGACAATCGTAGTTAAGTAGTATATACATTGCCTAAAACAAACAAACAGAAGATCACATCCATGGCTCTATCCACTTTTGGTTCTGGCTCGTCTACCACTGGTGTGTGGCCTACAAAAGGTTACCCATGAAGAAAAGTGGCCTTATCTATCTATCTATCTATCTATCTATCTATCTATCTATCTATCTATCTATCTATCTATCTATCTATCTATCTGTCTGTCTGTCTGTCTGTCTGTCTGTCGCTCTGTGTGTGTGTGCGTGTATGTTCCATGATATGGTTTTAAGTTGCTAAAACACGTATGTGTATTGTAGGCTGGGATGGAAAATGGAACAGTGAATATGTAATCATAGTTGACTAGCTTTTATGTACAGAGCCCCCTCAGAAATGTATCAGAAGGCCAGTTCACACTGCTAAATTGCTCCAAATGATTCTGTATCCAGACACACAACTAGTGTGAACTGATGATAACTAAGGCTGAGAAAGAAATTTGATTCAGTTCACCAATATAATATAATATAATATAATATAATATAATATTGGGCTGATTTTTTCACCACATTATGGTTTGAAGGCACAGGTCTAGGACTGGTCAGTGCCTGGGTGGGAGACCATGTGGGAACTGCATGTTTGCAGCCTTGGGTTTCTATGATGACAGAAAGGTGGGGTATAAATGTAATAAACAAACAAATAAATAAATAAATGTACGCAGTAAGTGCAGGAAGTAAAGAATGCTTATTAAAAAAATATTATGGCATCATGGTTTCCATTTATTTCTTACGTATTCCACGCTTCTTGTCAAATTCTAATCAGCTACATATAACTATATTTTTTCTGACCATGATGAATATGTTACATATAAGTTAAATATGCTATAGTTAGTGATTGTCTCCTTCAGATTTTTTTTAACTGAAGTTGTGTTCACAAGTATGATATACTAACAATGCAATCCTATGCATGTTTACTCAGAGGTAAGGCACACTGTGGTCACAGGAAATGTGCATAGGATTGCAGTTGAAGGATTATAATCAGTGAGTTTCGTTATTACGTTAATGATCATGTTGCATTGACATGTCTGTTCTTTTTTGGTTGTCTATATTTTAAATTTTATTTCAAAATAAAATTCCATAAGAAGCAAATTTCCCTCTCTCTTTTTTGAAAATGTACAGTGTGCCACAATCCATTGGTTTGTGTACATACCTCATGCAATCTTGTGAAAATAGGCATATATCATTTTCCATATGCAGAATTTTCCATGTTTGCAGGCTCTACTTGTAGGGATTGCCAAGTAGGAAGATTTGCCCTCTCTCCTATGTTTCAGACCAGAAGTGACCACCTCAAGACCATCTATATATCTGGCCAATTCCCTGGATGAATATTCTGAGCTGACATTGTTATAAATGGCCCTATAGATAATGCATGCTAAAGGCACTTACCCTTTTAAAAAAGGCATTTGTGTGCCAGTGTTTGTCCATTGTTTATAGCAATACTATAATTCATATAGAAATTCAACAAATGCTTTGGGAAATACACTTTTATTAGGGGCTGTGCCCCTGATTGCTTAACTTGCTACCCCACCATTCCCACCATGATAACCCCCTAGACTCCTAGAGCTTCCTCTTCCCACCCCATTCAACTACTGAGCTCCCCTTTCACCTTCCAAACCCCTTATAAAGCCCCTTCCATGCTGCAGCCCCACTCTACACCCATTTTCACATGTACCCCCATGTTCATGCCTCCCCCTCCTCCTTTTCTGCACCCCCACTCTGCATATGGACCAACCCTCAGTATTTCTTCCTTTGCAGTGTATTCAGACCTCTCCTGTTGTTTTAAACTGCCACTTTCCCCCTCTCACAGTTCCCCCTCTGTCCTCACTTCTTTTCCAGGATAGGAGAGGATCTCAGTACAGAGTATGCACAGATAAAGGCTGCTTTCACACTGCACTTTATTCTGTTATTCTGACGATTTCTTACCTGTTAATTTGTGCATTACATTTGATCTTTCACATGACGTACAAGCTAGTGGAATCTAGTGCAAGTTTAGCGCAAATTTCTGTGATAAATACCAGAAATAATCCGTTAGCAAGGCTGGGAACCCAGAAGATCATGGGAATTTTTCGCTTGCTGCAGCCACTCATGTGACAGGCATCCCAGCATGCAATGCGTTCCTGCCCTTTAGTCACACGGGTTTTTTTGCTTGATGAAAATTGTACTGGTATTCTGGCATTGGCTCAGATAGCAGCATTTTCTACACACACACCTTTGTTGATACAATGAAAGTAATTTAAAAAGTCAGATCCTAAAGGGAGAGGGCTTGCATGGCGATGGGACGAGATCTTAGACCTCCTTTACAGTGGGGAACAGTGCCCATGTGAGGGGCAAAAACAAGCTGTGGGAAAGACAGTTGCACAAAATGCCAGTATATCAGTGGAAAAAACTGTTGTTCCTTAATGCAACAGGTACTGCAGTGTGAAAGGATTTTAGAAATCAGGACAGAAACACTACCTTTTTAATCTGTTAAACTAATGCAATCAAACCCATGTGTGAAAGTAGCCATAGTTTGGAGGCCACATGCCAGCTTTGCTCCTCCCTCCATGCTTCCATGGAGATAAGGCCTGCCCCTCTAGTGCGAAGACATTCTTATTTATTTCATTTCATTTTTACTCCACCTTTCTTTTTCATGATTGAAACCCAATGCAGCTTACATATGGTTCCCAAGAGGTCTCCCATCCAGGCACTGACCAGACCTGACCACAGGGAGCTGGCCACATGTGCCTTCAGACCACACCGTGGGACATTCTTAGGCAAATACAGGAGATAAAATAGGAGAAATACACATTACTTACTCAAGTAGAGGGCTCCTAACAATAGAAAGCTACAAATTCCCCCACATGAAGTGTTTGCTACCAAAGAATTTGGGAGATGGCTTTTATAGAGAAAGTAATTAGGTGACACATTAATGAGTTGGTTTTTGTTATTTAAATCACAAACACCAATGGAGATTTCCCTTCTAGACCTAATAGTAGCTTTTGGTGGGGAGTGTAATTTTCATTGGGATGACATAACAAGGAGGAATGGTTTAAAAAACACTTTCCTGGCTCGGTATGGCCCCAGTCTCTATTCCCTCCTCCTCTGGTTGTTATTTAGATAACAAAAAGAAGCAAACACCAGACTAATGATTGTGTTTGGCCCTAAGCCTTTTTTTTTATCCCAGCCTGCATCCTTGTTTTTAAATAAGTGTTTTATTGATATTTTTATGCTTTGGAATGTTTCATTGTAAGTGAGTCATAAATGAAATAAACAATTTAAAACAGCCCAGTTGTTTGAACTTGACACCTTCAATGCCAAGTGGTATTAATTTATAAATTTTGGAGAAAAGACAACCCTCCTATTATAACACATGGTCCTTTGAAATGTTTGGACTAACTTATTTTGATAGTTTTAGCATCTGTGTCTGTGTTTGAATTGCTTTTAATATGTTTTCTTTAATAATATGTTTTTAACCCTTTTTTAAAAGATGTTTTTAAAGCTTTTTTAAAAAATATTTTTAACGTTTTGTTTTAATGTGTTTTAAGGTCTTTTAATGATGTTTTAAAGTGTTTTTAGCGTTTCTGTTTGCCGCCTTGGGCTCCTGCTGGGAGGAAGGGCGGGATATAAATCTAATAATAAAATAAATAGATAAAATAATAATTTATACCCCGGCTTTTCCATAACAAAATTCGTGACTTAAAACCTATGCACACTTAACTGAAAGTAAGCTCAGCTGAATTAAGTGGGATTTATTTTTGAGTAAACATGCCTAGGATAGCACTGTTAATCATTCTCTGTATAAAATGCAGACCTCCCCCCAATCATTTTACAAATTTAAACTGGGACACCCATGCAACACTCCTGTTCCCTAGAAGTGGCTCACTGAGTGGGGCGGAGCCACTATGCTAGCTTCCTGGCATGTGGGTCGCTGTTGCTTACCAGGAGGGAGATGGAGAGAGGTGAGGTATTGGGAAGGTCGCCGCAGGGCAAACCCATTGGCAGAAGCGTCAGATTGGTTCCGCCAGTGAATTTGCACCATACAGACCTCCCCGTTGCCTGGCCTCTCCCTCTCCTGGTAAGCAACAGCAAACCACCACCAGGAAGCTAGCATAGCAGCTTTGCCACACGTGGTGAGCCGCTTCTGTTGTTCTCATACCAAAGATCACTGCCCAGCCTTCCATCCCCTGCAAATTACTTTGTGGAAAACTATATTCTGTATGTTGTATTAATTAACTCTTCTTCAATTTGGGGGCCCCATGTGTTGTTGGACTACAACTCCCATGTTCCCTTGATCAGTGGCTAAGGTGACTGGGGATGGTGGGAGTTATAGTCCAAGAACATTTGGGGACCCAAGGTTAAAGAACAGTGCTGTAGGAGTCTGTCTTCACATTTAAGTGCCAAAAGATGCTTGTTCTGTAGATTAAAGACATAGTTGAAAAACATACCTATCCTGCAATGTCATCAAAAGTTCAAAACAAACCTCACCCACATGTGCCATGACAGGCATGTGCACTCCATGGGGCCTTATTGTCTATGTTCATGCATTTACATGCATGTGTGCTAGAGACACAAAGATGCAAGTGTTCCCCACCCTCCCAGGGTCTCAAGAAAAGGGGCTGGAACTTGAAGAAAGCCTACTCTACCAATTTATACTATTAACAGTTTAATAAGGCACACCCCCAAAGGCAAAAGATAGAGATTATATATAGGGACAGTGATTTACCAGAGACATGTTCCAGAAAAAAGGATTTGTCCATGATTAATAGAGACAATTAAAATGTGAGCCATTGTTATTTACTCTGAAAGTCATTCCCAGACATTCTTCATTTTCTGTATCCAGGTCTGGATTTTTAGAATCCCCAGTAAATCTCTCACTTATTATTATGTAAATGTAAAAGTACTGCCTTCAAGTCGATTCCGACTTATGGCGACCCTATGAATAGGGTTTTCATGAGGCTGAGAGGCAGTGACGGGCGCAAGGTCACCAGTGACCTTCATGGCTATGCTCGGATTCGAACCCTGGTCTCCCCGGTCGTAGTCCAACACCTTAACCACTACACTATTTCTGTACTTGATGTTATAAAATGTTAATAAAAATATCATCAGAAATCCATTGTTTTTTTTCAGTTCAATGAGGAATATATATGAGTGGGTCAAGTGTTTGACCCTTGTTGAATCTTGCTCTCCTGGGCCCCTTCTAAAGTGGCCACATGTCCTACTTTACAGAGGACAGTTCTGTATTTGTAGGAGTCCTCTATTTGCCTAGTCTAAATCTTGTTTAAAGATATAAAACCTATAGAAGGGAAGAGAGAAGCAGCCTTGAAGTTTTGCATCAATAGCACATAAACAGCAGAATGCGCAGGCAGCACACAGGTCACCTGCTCACAGTCTTCCCCATTATGGTGAGATGTGTTATATTTCTCTAATAGTTATTATTTCTAAATTTGCATCTATGCATAAAAGTAGCATATTCAAATTTTATGTAAATTGCTACCCTCTTTCCCCCTCTTTGTTGATGCATAAGTAGCCACTCTAGCCTCTTCTAATGGAATCTGAAATGTTGGCCATTACGTGTTTCCACAACTGGTGGGCAAGAGCTGTGCTGTTATTAATAATAACTGGTAGTCAGAATTAGAACTAGAAACCAAAGGGCCAAATGGAGACCTCTGCTAGCAAACAGAGGTCCGTATTGCTCTCAGGTAAAGTTTGGAAAGCCAGTTTTTGCCAGTTCTTAGAAAAACTAAAATAGATCAAGCACTTACCTAAAATACTGGAGTACTGGCAAGTTTCTCCAATTAATCTCTCAGTGGAAGAAGCATGGATTATTTTATAATCGTCCTTGCCAACACAACAATCTCTGCTGGCTGGGGCTGGTGGGAGTTGTAGTCCAAAACATCTGGACAGCACCAGCTTGGCAAAGACTGTATCATATTATGAATGAATAATAATTATTGTTTATCATGCCCTTAATAAGGAAATGTCACAGAAAGCATGACAGAGGAAGAGAAGTGGAGTACACACATTGTGCAAGAGCATGCTATAGATCAGACCACAGAAGCAAGCTAAACATTTTCATAATCCTATGCAAATTTTTTGAATGGAACATGGTGAAGAGACAACAATGTTCTGGGACTTGTTAAATGCAATGGAAGGCTGTTGCTTCCTTCATGAGATAAAAGCCTGATTTGAAATACATAAGAGGAGACAAAATGAATGAAGAATTTACAAACATCTATATTTTAGGGTTCGGGAATGTGTTAAGATTAGGAAACAGTTGGAGACACTTATACAACTCTGACTAGTTCAGGCAATGAGAGGTTTACATAGTACAGCTTAACAAGATAAAAGGTCTCCCACAACATACATAGAATGACAGACGACTTGTCTGAATTTTGACATAACACAGCATCAAATACACATGTAATGTGATGAAACAATGTCTGAGCATTTCTGGGTAATGTAGTAACATACAACCTTTTTTGTTTTTTTGTTCCATTTGGCATAAGGCAATTCAAATCACAACATACCTCAGGCAAGCATGCAGGAAAAAGTCATTTATTTTTGTACGTTGGTATGACACACCTTGCAACATATTTCCATTATAATGTATTTAGACAGAGATGATATAAACCATCCAAACAATATACATATAATTTGTTTCTTCTTTTTTAATTCAGCAATTGCATTTACACTGGAATAAAGATTATCAGTTTTGGTAAAAATAAAACTATTTGAATTCACTTGTTAACAAAATGCACAGTGATCATAAACCCAATTTTTTTCTTCACGCCATCTTTCATAAATCGTTTTTATTGATCCATCATACTGCAGTTGGGTTCTAGCGGACACAAGAGATGATTGTACATAGTACTAGGTATTCATCTTCATGTAGTTCCCATGGCTACAAAAACTGCTAACCATTTTAAAATCACATGGATATAACAACAATGCTATGCAAACATCATGTTCATTTAATGTCCAGCTTCTTGACATGTATAGTAACGATGTTATGTTTACTCTCTTTTTTAAAAAAGACTGACCAGATTGGGCATCTTTAGTCACAAAACACAAACATTAAAACTTAGAAAATACACTTTATACATTAAATAGTATATTTAGTTGGCTCCTGATCCAGGTTAAAGCACCGACATCAGTGCTTTGGTGGATTTGGTACCCTAACGTCTTCACTACCAATAGATTCTTATAAAGTTCCTTTATTATTTTTAAATAAGAAATTATGGCTCTGCTCAGAAACAAAATACCTGAGCCCAAAATGTTACACATTCCCATTTTGAAAAGATTGCGTCAGAGTTTATCTTACTTGAAGAAAAAAGTCTAAAAAAATCACAATAGTTGAGAAAAGCCAATTGCTTTCAACTGATAGCATTTTAAGTGAAAATTAATTTTATGAATTAGTTCTCTCTTTTTCTTTTCTACCTTGCAAAGCCACAAAGTTATGTGGGTTTAATTTGGCATATTTGTTCTGGCAAATTGTTACTGCTCTGTAGCTATAATAAGCTTTCATGAATGTAATATAAGCCTATATGTAATGACCTACCATCTTTCCAGGATACAGCACTGCTTAGTTTGATATCCTTTGGTATTAGCTTGGATCCAGATTTACACTACAATCCTATCCACTTATATGGAGAAGGAAGTGCTGCTGAGTCCAGCGACACTTACTCCCAGGTAGGTGTGTATAGGATTGTAGCCTTAATCATGCTTAGGACTAACTTAAGTCCCATCGACTTCAGTGGATCTACTCTAACCATGACTAAGGTTGGATCCAGCCCAATGTCTGCAGAGGTAATTGGGAAAATGTGGGAGAATTAAATCCATCATCTCCCCAATCCAGAGTTCCGTGCTCATTGTTACATGTAGGGGGATTCTCATGCTTTTTGATGGATGGAGCTGATGTGCATGTGTAGAGGAGAAGCTATTTTGGGCAGGGGAGAGCCATGTGTACACTGGGAGCTGGAATGGGAAGCCTTGACTTTAGATGCTGCCCATTCAATATATGCCCATGGCACCTGAGACATAAAGATCCTGCTTTGGCAGTGGTTCACCATAATGTAGTTGCTGTAGAACATCTCCTAGGCAAACCTGCCAACTTGATCTATTTCTTTTGCAATTCATCCCTGTACTCCTTGGGATGTAATTCTCCTTAGGATGTATTCTTTTAGGATGTAATTCATCTCCTACTGCATTATAGTTTATGGCATAATGTTTTGGGGAAGAGGTCTGTATCAACCTCTTTGAGGTTTTTAATGCGGTCAGATCTGTGATGTTTTTCAGCTGAAGAGAGCAATCCTGCAAACATTTAAGGACTCAACTAATTCATTAAAGTTATTTATCCCATCCATATATCATGTTTAGACAGGGAGGATACATAGAGAGACATTCTTGGTGGCCGTTTCACATTATGGAATTACATCCCATGAGCACATTGGAAGGCATGATCTACATTAATTAAAATTGATTTTAATCTGGATTAATTAACATGGTCTCCCTGCAAAGAATTCAGAGAACTGTAATTCGACAAAGCTTCTGACAATTCTTTGTGGGAGATTAGTAGCTCCTGCAGAGAACTATAATTTCTTGGGTTCCTGGTTTAGCAGCTGTGATAATTAGGTTTGAAACTAGTTTAATAATGTGAGATAACAACCATTGCAAGATATTTCTGTTAGATTTGGTGGCTGGATTTACACATGCATAGCATTAGCAACTTGACATATTCTAGTTTGCATTTAAAATCTATTCTTATTTGTCCCGAACCAGGCCATACATGTAAAATAAATAAGCTAAATATGCAAGTGTTTGTATGATCAAAGTCACAACTGGTGTCTTTAAATCTGTTGTACTCTTTGAGGATTAAAGGTGTTTGCAGAGATGCTTCTTTGTAAAATATAACAGAAAAACTAGTTGGTCAAAATGCAAAGAAGTAATATGTTTACACAGCCAAGAACAGTGCACATAACTAGAGGTTTTCCTGAAGCTTCTGTTTCAGCAATTCTGACAACGAGACAAGCTATTTTTTAAACTGAGTTGCTGATAGCCTCTTCAGCTGCATGAACTGTTGCAGAAGAAATATCAAGGAAAACTCTGGATACAAGTGTGATTCTTGATACAGCCAATCCTTAGATTTGTGAGCATAACAGCCTTCACAGGTTCACCTTTTGTTTCCGCTGAACCAAGGATTAGTAGAAGGGAGCGCCTGAACAGCTTTCTTTCTCCAGCAAGGGAAAGGCAAGGCTAGGTTTCAATAGCAGGCACACAACCTGCTATTGTGCTTGTTGGTCTCTTGATCCGGATGTCATTGGCATGTGCAAATTGGGTTGTTGAATGGAAAGGATTTCATACTCCTCAAACAACCCTTTGTGCTTGGATCACCATTTGCTATATTAGGGCTAGAGTGTGCAATTGTGCCATGTTAATCTACTTGATCCTGCCTCAATGTAGGGCTCCCTCCCACTAAATAATTATTGAGGTTCCTTCCAACCTACGCACTGAGATGCTATTAATGAATTATAATGTACTTCTTTTCTACTGTTGTTGGCCAATAGAAAGCTACCCTCTGTCGTGAAACAAAATGTCTGGCTGTCTTTCCCCTTCATTATACAAAACAGCGGGCTTTGAACAAGAGAGGAGGTGATTGGGTAGCTGTACTTGTCAAATGATACCCATAATGAAAGAGAGAAAATACATATTACAGATAGTTAGAGAATGATCTTTGGCAGACTATTTTCAATAAACCATCAGAATGGTTAATATTACAAATATTTTCTGCATGTTCATAGTTACTCTGAATATTTCACTCTTGCAAGTTAGCTACGTGGATACACATTCACTACTCTATACTAATAGGAAAACACCACAAATATAAAAAATATATGAGTTTAGCACATTTTCTTTTGATAACACAACTCTGCTCAGTGATTTCAAAATTTGCAGATTAATACCACATACAATATTAACCAGCTGTTGTTTTAAAAAAAACTCAGTGGGTGCCGCTTGAGAAGATCATAGAGTTGCTTTTGAGAAAATCCCCCCAGAAAGACTCTGTCTCTTAAGGTCATTAACATTTATACTCTCAAATTGCGGTAGTTTACTCCAACAGTAGCTTCAGCATCACTTAATCTCAGGAGGTGTGAATGCACCAAAAGGAGCAGCCGTTTATCCCCATTGAGTTGGCAGTGTGGACAGTACAGAAGAGAAGCACTTCACTGCTGAAGTTACCTCTCGAGTAAAATGATGCTGCTTGAGAAAATAAGTGTGAATCCACCCTTAGTTGTGGAAGTAGCACAGAAATATGCAGAGTGAGCAAAATATTTGCAACCATAGACTATCTTTGTAACACAATCTATAACAAAACCAGCCTTTTCCTTTGTATCTCTAATGCTTGCAAGATAGTGGTTGAAGGGACATACAGGATTTCTGTTAAAGAGAACAAATAGAAGCCCAATGCTTCCACAGTTCCTTGAAATGTAAACAGATAAATTGCTCTGTATGTTTTGCAGGCTCTGGTTGCTTCGTCAAGACAATTGGCTCTGATCAGAGTTCTTCTGATAGGTTTTCAGCAAGTCCACTCAGTCACATCTATACATTGCCACTAGGATGAAAGGCTGTTTTACACTTTAGTTGGCTGTCAGGTTACACCCAAGTAATAAATGCATGAAGCATGATGGGCAACTGCATATTCCTGAATGCATAGTGGCAATGTGACAGGGAACTGCAGCCAGTTGTGACTTTCTAATGATGCTCCATTCACATTAAGCACTTGATGTTTGCCAGGTAAACAATGGAGATGCTGGTGGAACCTGGTTGCCATGTAAGGTGTGACTTGGCTCTTACATTACAAAATTGACAAACTATGCAATTTCACAGTGATTTTCTAGGGAAATGTTTTACTCACAAAATAATTTTCCTTTTAAGAAGCAAGGTATAAGTCTTTTGAGGAAGGAGGAATTTTGTCCATAACAGATCTATCTCAATGATCTTCTGTTCAGCATACATCACTGATTACATCAAATGTGGAGATTTTTATACATGATTGTACAGAATATACAGCATTACACAGTTATTTCCCATTAAATGAAACATTTCTCAAATATGACTGCCTTTTTATTAACAAATATTTATAATTGACGTGTGGGAAATCTCCCACTTTCCTTCTAATGATCATTCTACCAACACATATTATGGCTTTCTCAATAGTGTAGTCGCATTGTGCCATTGAGCTTAGAGCAAAAATCACAAAATACACTAGAAAGATTGAACAGTTGGGAAGGGAAAGGCATCAGCAATAATGCACGGGTTTGTCTATATGAAAGAGACTCTGCCCACCCCACCCACTTACAGCTAGCTCTAAGTACAAAGCTGAGGCCAGCTCCATCAGGTGCCTTCTACTTTCGGTACTGCAGTGGTAACTTTAGAAGTGCAGGCTCCCTGCATGATAGTCACACCATGCCCCCCTTACAGCCTTCTAAGATTATACAACCATCTAGGATTATACAATAAAAAATAAACATTCAGTCTCTGTGATTGATAAGTCAGGTGTCTGGACACCAGAAATCCCTGGGGTCCTAAAAAGCTTTTGTTTTCCCCTCCCCTGCACTTGGCTAGTAGCTTCTGGCTCCTTGTAAACTCCATTTGAGATCAGGTGCTCCTTATAACTTATTTTCTGCTGATTCTAATACACAGTAAGTGTGGGTAGATGTTTAAAAAGCCCATGGCATACATATCTACTCAGAAGTAAGTCGCTTTGTGTTTAGTAGGGCTTACTCCCAAGTAAGTAGGTACAGGACTGCAGCCTGTGAGGAAGGTGCAGAGAAGGGTTCATGGTGAGAGGGCTCCTTGTGGATGCCAACCTGGGCATAAGCTCGTGAATACAGTTGGGACTTATGCACTTAAACACAAAATAATCATGTCAGATTGGTTAAAGCGTAGAGGTGTACTAAGGGGTAGGGGTAGGGGTGGGGGTGGGAGAAAAAATGTCCCTTTATAAAGATGCATCACTTTGGTTAAAGGAGGCAAAACTTGATGCCTATGATACAAGCACTAAGTCCCCCTTTGCAGCCATTTTCTATCTCCTTCTACACAACAAGCCCATGAGGTAGGTTAGGCTAAGAGATAGTGACTGACCCAAGGGCACCAAGTGAGCTTCATGACTGATTTCAAATCCTTTTTTGCTCAAAATGGTTATATTTATTATGAAGTATTCATAAATAACCACAACAAATGAACACAGTGCTTGATTTTTAACTGTTTAAATACTGAATTTATCCCGGCATGGGCATTGGAACAGAATTGTGGAAAATCTTAAATCACTTTTGATTCCCTCCATTTCAAATACAACACCTGGTCTTGCACTGAATGTTGCCAGCCTAAGGTCAGCGGGTGAAAGACCTGCAGAAACATAACTCCACCCCGCAACAGAAATATCCAGACTCACACCCAACTGGACTGAACTACACATACACACGCATGCACGCAGGCACTCGTGCATGGAAGCAAGCAAGCAAACAAACAGAGAGAGTGAATTTAGCTATGCTGCTGCCACCAATCTTTTGTGTGTTTGCCCATGTAGGGCAGATCCTATTGGTCTGCTGCACCTGGTTCTGGAGCAAGCAGATTCAGCCACAGCCATGAGTCCAAGTTCTCCCCTCCCCTCCCTCCTTTTCCACTATTCCCTTGTCTTTGCCTGCTCCAGAGTCCTTCACTTCTCCCTCCTGCGCTGCCGAACTTCTTCTCTTTGTTCACTGCATCCTCCTCCTCCTCCTCCTCCTCTCCTCCCTGCAGACTATAGTCCTCCTGGCTGTCTACCCTCCTACTCTGCAAACTCATAAGAACATAAGAACATAAGAAGAGCCTGCTGGATCAGGCCAGTGGCCCATCTAGTCCAGCATCCTGTTTTCACAGTGGCCAACCAGGTGCCTGGGGGAAGCCCGCAAGCAGGACCCGAGTGCAAGAACACTCTCCCCTCCTGAGGCTTCCAGCAACTGGTTTTCAGAAGCATGCTGCCTCTGACTAGGGTGGCAGAGCACAGCCATCACGGCTAGTAGCCATTGATAGCCCTGTCCTCCATGAATTGGTCTAATCTTCTTTTAAAGCCGTCCAAGCTGGTGGCCATTACTGCATCTTGTGGGAGCAAATTCCATAGTTTAACTATGCGCTGAGTAAAGAAGTACTTCCTTTTGTCTGTCCTGAATCTTCCAACATTCAGCTTCTTTGAATGTCCACGAGTTCTAGTATTATGAGAGAGGGAGAAGAACTTTTCTCTATCCACTTTCTCAATGCCATGCATAATTTTATACACTTCTATCATGTCTCCTCTGACCCGCCTTTTCTCTAAACTAAAAAGCCCCAAATGCTGCAACCTTTCCTCGTAAGGGAGTCGCTCCATCCCCTTGATCATTCTGGTCGCCCTCTTCTGAACCTCTTCTGAACACTCACTCACTTCCTTGTTCTCCATGTCCTTCCCGACCACTCCTTCTCCCATAACAACAGACCTCCCTTGGAGCCAATCAGCATGAAAGGGGAGGTGTGTGTTAGCCACTGAGTGGTTGACTCACCTCCTTTCACTCTGCTTGGCTTCGTTCAGCGAAAAAGGAGTATGTTGTTAGCCAAGTGAGAAGCCTCTTCTCAGTGGCTAATACACTCCCCTTTTATGTTGATTGGGTCATAGGACGCTGGAGATATAGGGAGCTGGCTGGGACCCTGCTCCCAAACAGTAAGGGGTTGACGCCCCCTTGGGTCCCTGGATGACTACACCCCTGCCTACCCCTCAACTGTTTCCAGCTGGTCATTGTGAAAACTACTGTTTAAGAACTGGTGCCTGAGTTTCCTTTTTTCCTCTTCCTCAGAGTTTATTCTAAGCTCCCCCCCCCCGCATGAGCAGATTGCACACTGCCTGCCCCTGAATTACTCAAGTAATTTGTCCCATAATATCCTGTTAGCAGGGCTTTCTTGTGACAATGCTAACTGGCACAGAGTACCAGTGCCTCCTTTTTTGCTGCCTATTGCAGCCATTTTGTAATGATGCCCACAGTGCTTTCATCAAGATATGAGTACCAGCACCTCATTTTTTACAAAAAAATTGACTATCAGACTATGAAGATTAGAAAGGAACCAGTATTTATCTTCGTTTTTTATTTCTTTTTTAATCTTTTCTCATCTATTTCTTTTTTTTAGAAACCACCTAGCTCCTTATTAAATCCTATATGCTCAACTGCACAAAAAATTGTTTCACACTGCACAATTTTTTTGACGTTGCGCAGAATGTGCCCAGCTGCATGTTAGAATAAACCCTGCTGTTCCTGCTGCTTTCCCCCTTGTGTATTGTGTCTTTTAGATTCTAAGTCTGTGGGCAGGGACTGTCTTGTTTTAATTGATGATATATAAGCTGCTCTGGAAGCCTTTTCTGGCTGAAGAGAGGGGTACAAATGCCATAAATAAATAACATAAAAAACAAAATATGCTTATTCAAGCACTTGAGATTTCCCATCCTCAGCCACCTCTGTGACCTTCACTTTTCAGTGGCAGCAGCTGAACCGCTAGAGGAAGAAATGATCTGAACACCCCTTGTTTATGCCCGTTGATTATGAGATAAGAGGAACAGCGCTTTGGCTTTTATAGAAATGGAACATCATGATGATGTGTGTGTGAGAGATCACTCCCCCTTATATTCCATTCTTATAGAAGTCAAAGCACTATTCTTGTTATCTCAATTAATTGGCATAAACAAAGGCCCTTCATACATGCAACATAACATTAGTGAATGGATGACAGATGGATTGATGGTTAAAAGAGGTTTATGTGTGAGGAGGTCTCATTTTGGAATCCATAAAATAGGATAAGAACGTCTTCAAACAAACAGACAAGCAAGAGAATCTTGTTACAGAGAAGGGGTATCTTGCAAATCACCCATTTGTCAGCAAATGCATTCTCAGAATAAATGATATACACAACTGACTACCCTATAATGATGCATTTGTATCTCACTTTTCCTCTAAGGAGCTCAGTGCTTCTTGAATATGGGGGATTTCCACTCCAGGCACCTTAAAGAGCAGTAAAACTGCACCCCTTATATGGTTCAATGGCTGTGCTGAAGTAGTTCTGCTGATATCAGGAATTTGCCATGTGCATTATCATCTATTCCAACTGTTACTTGGATAATAAATTTGGGCTTGTATGCAAACATAGATGTGGCTCATGTGAGCTATCTAGTGCATGGAAACACCGTGGGAGAAGTGCAGGCCTGGCCCTACCATTAGGCAGAGTGAGGCAGCTGCCTTCGGCAGCTGATGCTAGGGGCAGGAAGTGGTGGAAGACAGAACTCTGTATGCCACATGCCCTGCCTTGCACCCTCTAAGCCAACCTGCTGCACTTAGTGAAGTGGAAGATACTGTCCTGTAAGCTGCCCTGCTACCAGCGTTGGAAATAAGAGTCAAGTCCCTGTTTGTTTGGCTTCTGTATGTGGAATGGGAGGCACCATCTTGTCCTTTGCCTCATGCAGCAAAATGTCTTGGGCCAGCTCTCAAGAAGTGCCTCAGCAGCTGTGTTAGAGAGAGAATTCAGATGGCCATAATGCTCCCTGTTTATTTATTTATTTATTTATTTATTGTGTTTTTATACCGCCCTTTAGCAATAAGCGCTCAGGGCGGTGTACAACAATAAAAACAGGTTAAAATACAAGTGAGTATAAATAAAATGCACTATAAAACATATGTGAAAACAAGATTGCAACAAAAAAAAATTAAAATTAACATTTGAAATTTAAAATTTATATTTAAAAAGCCTGGGCAAAGAGGTAGGTCTTTTCCTGGCGCCGAAAAGATAACAAAGAAGGCGCCAGGCGTATCTCGTCAGGGAGGTCGTTCCATAATTCGGGGGGCACTACTGAGAAGGCCCTAGTTCTAGTTATTGCTCTCCGGGCCTCGCTATGCGTTGGAACCCGGAGAAGGGCCTTCGACGTCAAGCGTAGCAAACGGGTAGGTACATAGCGGGAGAGGCGTTCCGCCAGGTATTGCGGTCCAATGCCGTTAAGGGCTTTATAGGTAAGAACCAACACTTTGAATCTGGCCCGGAAACATATTGGTAGCCAGTGCAGTTGGGCCAGAATAGGTGTTATATGGTCAAATTTCTTAAAACCATGGACGTATTTGTCTACAATTTGGTAGGCTCAATCGACTCTGGATGGACTCTTGTTCCTGTAAATTTAATCCATTTTGACCGAAAGTGTGTGTGTGTGTGTGTGTGTGTGTGTGTGTGTGTGGAAATAGCCATTTTTAGATTCCCCATTATGGCAATTGGGGAAACACAGAGTTTCATTTTATGCAGCGTGGCTTGGAACCCAAAACACAGATCAAAGCAAAGAAAGCACAGATTTTTTTTTGGAAAAACAATAATGCACAGACACCAATACACAGCAAATCTTGGGGTCCATGAACACCCCTTGCAAATACCATTACCATTCACATGTTGTTACCCCTGGCTCTGCCTACCATTAGCTGTTTGGTACCTTGTAGATGTGTGTAGGACTGCAGACTTAACTTATGAAAAAGATGTCTCTAATTTTATTAGGCAGTACACTTTTAATCTTTGTAATTTATTATTTGTAAAACTAGCCATTTCAAAATGACAGATGGCACACACTGCTCTGGTTTGCATGTCATGCTAACCTAAACAATGCCTTGCTCTCCTAACTGTCCAAAGCAGAAGCAGATTGACAGCTGTAATGGGCAGGCATAGTTCGAAAGCAGGGGGAAACTTTGTCATTATTGGCAATTGTTCCTAACTAATAAAAGGCTAGTCGCTGCTCAAAATGAGTGTTCAAGAGCAGCTGGCAACATTGGCAGTGAGGCACATATGGCACCATTCATCACAGCCAGGGAGATTCAGCTTCTAGCGTATTCCTGACAGACCAGCATTGGTATGGTTTTCTATTTATAGGTTCCTCCACTAATCAGTTCAGTCTCTCGAAGTGTGCCCACCCTCCTCAAGCTGGGACCTATAGTGGAACAGTATCCCCTTGTGTAAAATGTAAGAGCCTTGGAAAATAAGATTATCACAACCAGCTACTTCAAGGAAAATGGCAGAATTGCTACAAACACATCATCTGTGCCTGTGATTGATTAATGGCCACTTAAGGTACCCATTGAGCTCCTTGCCTTGTCTTCTCAAAGTTAAAAGAATTAGCCACTGGTATGGATACATAGATATGGTGACAGACACCCTTAAGTGATGGCCACCAACTTGGATGGGACCTGTTGGTGAAATAATAATAATAACAATAATAATAATAATGGACTAGACAAAGTAATAGAGGATAAAGCTATCAATGGATATTTGCCACAATAGCTATATTCTGTGTTCGCTGTCAGAGGCAAAATGCTTCTGAATGCCAGTTTCTGGGTGACCATTGTTGCACTCAGACTTCCTATAGGCATCTGGTTGGCCACTGTGAGAACAAGTTGCTGGGCTACATGGGTTTTCCCAGTCTAAATCCACCCAAAGCTACATTTTATTTAACCCCTTCCCTTCTACACAGTTTCCCCATTCTAAATTCCCTCACACTACTTTTACCTAAAAAAAAGAAATGTCAGAGATGTAATAATGGATCCTCCATGTTTTATGGGTCTTCTAGTCTCAATCCTTTGTCCTATCCCTCCTCTCCTTACATATGACCTTGCTACTGCTGAAAAACTCTCAGGGTGTAAATAAAAATCACCATAAAAACACTGGTGATATTTTGAGTTTCTCTCCATCAAATAATGCAACTAAAAAAAATTAAAAATCTGAATCAAGAGACATGGTAAATTATTGAAAACAGCTCTGTCAGTGTTAATAGAGAGCCAGATTAAGCTCTGATTAATGATTTGCTTTTTCAGTTTGTGCCTAATGAATGAGTCAATTGAACCAATTAATCAATTACAGTAAAATCATCAACCTACTGAAGTCAGTGGTCCCAATCTGTCTCCTATGTAACCCCCATTTTAAATTAATGTGCTTTGCAAGTGGGAGGATAATAGCTTTTGTGAAGATCCTGATTTTTGTAAAATAGAATTTACAAACAACAGGAGCTTAAATGTTGTCTTTCACCTACTTAGTTTTTCATTCCTGAATACGTTGAAAGAGCTTTTGTTAGTATTTTTTAAAAACGGGCTTGTTTTTATGCTTTGTGCATCAATGCAGATAAAGGCAATGTAGAAACTGCAAAAAATAAAATGAAGTACCTTGAGGACAACCTGCTGCCCATTGCTGCTCCAAAAGGTTCTCTAGAGTTGTTGGTTTATCTTCCCATGTGCTCTGGCAGGCCTACCACTTATTGTTCAAGCTGTCAACCATGTTTTGTTAAAAATAGCCCCCAAACAATTTCAAGTGTTGCCTGAGACCTAACGGCAGTCAAGGATGAGTAAGGGAGCAAAAAGATATGGGATGCTTTCCCTGGTTAAAAACCATGAGATGTCAGCCAATCTTTTTTGGACTGCTAAAATTAAAGCAGGACTCATACTTAAGCACAGGACAAGACATCCCTCTACATCAGCCTTCCCCAGCCTGGTGCCCTCCAGAAGTTTTGGATTACAATTCCCAGCGGCCCCAGCCAGTACTGTAGTCCAAAACACCTAGAGAGCACCATGCTGGGGAAGGCTGCTTTCAATACATGGGGTGGTATTCAACTAGGACATACTCAGATTAGACCCATTAAAATGAATGAACCTCAGTCATAACCATTAATGTCAATGGCTCTAATCTGAGTAGACCTATCAAATACCACCTGTGGCATTGCATGCACGGAATCAGTGTGAAGCAAATGGAATGGAAATGGCAACAATGGTGCTTGTTTCAGTTTTAATCATCCCCCCCCCCAAGACTTCCTTCACCGGTTTAAGTTGACAGGATTACCACGGCATTTACTTACAGATTCATGTTTCTTTGAGTGTTCGGCTAGCCTGGTCAGCAAATCAGGCACAATTTAAGAGGAAAGGCTAAAGGGAAGCAAAATATGTCTGCTCCCATGATAAAAGATCCTCTAAGCATAATTTCACTCACCATGCTTTAAACGAGCAGAGATGTGCAATTTAAAGGGGAGCCAACCTTCACACATTTATTAGAACACTTGACCAGAAACTCCCATTCATGTAGCTATTTGAGTGGAGGGTTTGGTTCATGTGATCAAGAACCCTGAAAAGGCAGGGGGCAGCCTCTGCCACACCCATTGCTCCAATGCACATTAGTCCTGCACACTAACACTTTTCGGGTCTGAAAATGTTCATATATTCATATATGTAAATAAGTGAATGACCACAGAGAGGGGGGGTAGGGGTTAAGATTGCTTAAACCTCAACTTCAAACTTTTCATTTCAACTTCTTCAGTGTTACTTAGGGAGGTGGAAACCAAACCAGTTTAACAGTCATAAACCTAAATTCAATCATTTACTTCTTTACATATATTATAATTTGTCAACATCCTCTAGGATTCAGAGTCTACTTCCCTGCAGTTCTGTTTAATTGCTTTTTAAATATGAAATTATATGAAAGAATATTGTTGCTCACCCTGATGTTTTTGGGGAGAGGCAGGTTAGGTTTTGACTTTCAGGCATCTCTTTTTAATGTCTCTTGAGTAGCCCGTCACTTGAATGATAATTTTGCATTGCTTTTAAATGCTTATATGTTGTTGTACACCGCCCTGATGTTTTGCAAGAGGGCGGTACATACCTTTATAACTAAACAAAGTAGCAAAAAACAAAGTAAAGTAAATGTAAACATGTTCTAGCTGCTGATGCTTGCTGACTAGATGCTTGGCAGACATTGTCTAAAACCTCAGGGACTTCAATATTTTATGAACCAAATCTAAGGAGATTGGAAATTATGGCTTTCGACCATTTTGTAGGGTCTGTTCCAAGCCAAAACAGGTCATATTGCATCAGCTATAAGAAGGGCATGGAATCCACCTCAGTGACACAGTGGAACCATGTAATAAACAACATCACATGCATCAGATCAGCAGGCAACATGTAGTCCTGTCTTTGCTAAGTGGCTGAACTGCTGAGAAAGAGCACACCACAGTTTTATCACCACAAACTGTCTACTATCAAGCGCATGGGTGAAGTGTAGGGATACCTTAAAGGGGTCTCTGTCACCCCAAAAGAAAATAGGGCAACTAAGGGTGCCTCCAGACTGTCAGTATTTTGCGGGAGAGATTCAAGCACATACAAGGAAATGCAGGTTTGTGCAATAAAGTGGATCAAAACACTCTGTTGCCCTCGTGCAACAAATACCCTTTAGAAAAGAAACAGACTTTTTGCAGTTGGGAAAATGACAGGTAAAGCATGGGCTGGTCAAATTATTAACCGGAAGATGTATAAACACCCCATAAGCAAATCTGGATAAAGGCAGGATGAATGTTCATTGTCATAGAACATCCCATCAAACCAATCAGAATGAATGCTCAATAAAGACTGGATGTAATCTAACCTCTGCGTAAACTTGTGCAAGCAAATAAATAGGTTGTTTTCTGGGAGTCCTATGAATACAGTCCCAGAACACAGAATAGAACATACAGCCAGGTACTAACAACCTACTGTTACATAGTTGTACAAGTAAACGATTAATCCAAGTGGCAATGCTTACTGACCCATCTGGTCAATCCTGTATTCCAATCCAGCCATTCTAGGTGTGACCATGGGCACAGGAAGCTTTTTCCACATGCAAAGCCTTCATTTATTTCAGGTCATATCCATACCATGCATTTAAAGCACATTTAAAGCACATGGCTTCCCCCCCAAAACCCCAAGAACTGTAGTGCACCCCTCATAGAGCTACAATTCCCAGTACCCTTAACAAGCAACAGTTCTCAGGATTCTTTGGGGGAACTCGTGTGCTTTGAATGTATATTGTAGATGTTACCTCAGTGTAGGAAACAGATCCACATGTGCATTCTGGGAACCCTTATTTCAGCTCAAAGGCTGTTAATTTATAAAACCTCCCTCCCGAATCTAGATAAAGCGAATCATGCTTAAATCCCATTAAAATTAAATCAATGAGGTTTTAAGTTAATCATGACTAACGTGCCCCTTTGATTTCAGTGGGACTGAAGCCCAATATGTTTTTTCTGAATTAGGGATTACGGGAGGCTGGCAGCACGTTAATCTTCATTTAGGGTTGGCAAGTTATGCCAACTATATTTAAGATCCTCATCTCGTGTGGTACACAGAGACTAATTATTTAGGTATGAAGGATTTTGCTTACCAGCTGGCATTTAAATTAATGGGTCCTCCCCTATAATTAATACTACTCCGAAACCAACATAATTAAATGTTCATTTCCTTTGATACTTTTAAAACTATTAAGGGTGCTGTTGAAGATTTCTGATCACTCTTGACTTCCTTTCTGTCTCCAGCAGGATTTGCACTCAGCTAGGGACATTGTTTTAGCAATATCACAGTACTGAGCCCTAATCCCTTTCTGAAGGATGCTGTCTTGCTCCTGTCTTTGTTGAACAGCGAGAGTATAAAACATCAAATAAATTATTGTTAGGCATACCATAGCTTTCTTAGTGGATACATTTCCATCTATTATTTTTAACAGCCAGAGCTTTGCACTGCTATGGAACACTGAACTAAATTATCTTTTTAATTACAAATGGCAACTTTGAGTAATAGGAGCATTAGCTTTGCTGGCATTCCTAAGAAAAAGAGAGAGGCGGGGGTGGGTGTGGAGAAAACATAAGCATTTTTTTTTTGCAGGCAGCTGTGACTGATGATGAAAGCTTTCAAGGCGACTGATGATAAAAATGGTTCACATTTCCAGCCAGTGTTATGTGGGCCTCCATTAGGGTTCATGCTAAGCATCAGGAGCTTAAAACAAAACGTTGGCATTGTTTTAAGTTTTCCAAAGGAACCAATGCCACCAGGGGCCACGTGCCACTTTAGGCCATTTTGGCAGTCTGAGCTGCGAGTTGCTGCATTGTCATATAAGGAGGCAGGATTGGGAGTAGGGGCGCCAGCGCCAGTGCAGTGCCACTGTGCACTGTCTTAGGGCTGTTACCATCCAGTGCAATGCAGTGTCCAGTGCAGCAGCATGAGTCAGTGATGCAACATTGATGAAGGTGTCCTTGGCCAGATGTAGCAGGATGTGGCCTGGAAATGAATGAAGAAGGGGTCCAGGGAAGGCCATCGTTCAGTGGCGGAAGATCCAAGGTCCAATCCCGGCCTCCTCCTGTGGATCTCATATAGCGGTGGTAAGGAAGGCCTCCACCTGAGATCCCAGAGCCAGGCTGGGCAGGGCAGCCATTTTTCTGTCAAGGACCACATTCCTTGGGGGATAATCTGTTGGGGGCTGCATACTAGTGATGTGGAGGCTGGTGGCTCCGATCAGTGCGGCAGTGAATCCGCTCTGGGATTTAGTCCAAACTTTCAAGGAACATTCATTGCCCCACTGACATGGGAGCCACCACCAGCCTCCACTGGCTACAGCCAAAAGATTGGGGCCACCTCTCTCTCTCTCTGCTACCCCCTTTCCGCCTCTGCTTGCTCTCCCTCTACCACCTTCTCTGTTTTTTTCTCTTTCTGCCACCCCTTCTCTCTCTCTCTCTTTGCTACCCTCTTTGCACCCATTTTCTCCTCCTTGCCACATGCATGAACAAGGCTGCTTGGAGTGCTAGGACTTCAGGTTACCCACCTGTGCCTTAGACACAGTCAGAGTGGAGATGGTGCTGTGCCAAATGGCCTGATGCTGTCTTAAGACAGTTCCTTATATCCTCACAGAGAGTTTGGATAATGGAACTGGAACACCTTCCATATGATGTATGTATGTATGTATGTATGTATGTATGTATGTACGTACTACCTTCAAGTCAAATCCGACCTATGTTGACCCTATGCATAGGGTTTTCATGGTAAGAGGTATTCAGAGATGGTTTACCATTGCCTTCCTCTGAGGCTGAGAGGCAGTGACTGGCCCAAGGTCACCCAGTGAGCTTCATGGCTGTGTGGGGATTCGAACCCTGGTCTCCCAGGTTATAGTCCAACACCTTAACCACTACACCACACTGGCTCTCCCTTCCATATGAGGAAAGTCTAAAACGTTTGGTCTTTTTAGTTTAGTGGAGAGGTTTATGAAAATGATGAAAGGCATGACGAATGTGGACACAGATAAATGCTAGAATTTGAGGTTTCCCAGTGAACTAGAATGGGGCACCCAAGAGGAGGGCCTTATTCACACAGTGCTTCATCACTTTATGGAATCACCACCACAATATGTGCTGAGGAGGCCAATAGCTTAGATGACTTTAAAAAATAGGTTTGGACAATTTCATAGTGGATGGCTCTGTCAACAAAACTTCTATGCCCAGAGAGTCAGCCTATCTCTGAGTATCAAAGGCTGGGAACGAATAATAGAGGAAGGTAACCAGCTTGCAAATTTCACAGAGGCATCTGCCAGGGCTAGACAGATGCTCAAGCTGACCCAGCAAAGCAGCTCTTGTGTTCTTCTGTAGGAAACACTCTATTTGGAATAAATTCTTCCAAGAAGATAGCTTTCCTCTCTCTCGACTCAGGCCCAGAGAGGTGCCGATCATAACTACGGCCAAGGACTGCCACTTCTGGCAATCTGTGAGATTTGTTTGTCTCTTAATTTAAGCCCATCCATGGCCTTGCCTTCATTGCTGCACACGTTAGCGCCTCAGCATTTAAAAATAGAAATAACAATAACACTTGCAGGCATTTCTCTTTCTCTCCCCCCATTTTTTCCAGCCTTGACTGCCGCCAAAATAGCCAGTTTATAGTTTATAGAAAGCACCCACAGCCAAGACATGTTCAAGATGTGTACCGAAAGGGATCACTGAAGAACCAAGAACACTCTACAGAAAGCAGGCAGAGGAAGAATCTTCTGCTGCCTGGAAGCCATTGTAGCTGCAACATATTTATAGATGAACAACAGGAGAAAGGGGAAGACTGTTATGTATGCAGGAGGTCACTTGGGATCTACTGGGCGATCTGTGAGGGACTTCCAGTAGATTGGCAAAGATTTATGACTCCTAGTTGTTTAGCACTAGTGACAAGAAAGAGCCCTCCCCCAAAATTATGTTGCTGAAATGAGGGAAGCTTAAGATAAGTAGGAGTGGATTTTTGTCTGGAAGGGCTGTAAACGCCGTCCACTTCTGGCATGCCAAACAAATTCCTGGGCTCAGAATGCTTACATTCTAAGCATAGGCCTTTTGTGCCAGGCTCCAGTTGACAGAGCTCAGACTCTAGAAAAAAACAAAGTAGATCCAGAGTCTCAGTTCTGCCCACCCATGATGTACAGAGCAGCCCACCTCAATGCGATGGGCTAATCTTCACTTTCGGTTTCTTGCAGTTTCCCCTTTTTCCAGTTTTAAGTTCAGGTCTCCACATTTCCACATTAGTTTGTGTGGTTTTTTGTTTTTTTAAGCCTTCATGAAAAGTCATCAGGATTTTAGTGAAAATTTATCCTAATATGGACGTTTTTGTATGCAATTTTTGCCTAATATGGACATTATTTGTAAGCCATTTCCTCTAATGTATTGCAATGTTGTGTGTTACTTTCACTAACATATGTCTTTGAATACACACGTTCCCTGAGAATATACACATTTTTGTACACCTCACTTGGGCAGAGAACTGCACAGCACAATTCAGAGAAGTGCAAATTTCTGAGGCTGGCTGCATTTCAGTTCACATATTGTTTTGGAAAGGGTGGATTAGCTAGGTTCACCTTTAAATGCAAAGTGAAGCAAATTTCTCCCCTGCCCTTACCATCTCCTACAAAGGTAAGAGAATGGGGAAAAGAGAAAGAAAAGGGTGTTCTTTGTGGCTACACCTAAACGATGGTGCCCTTTGCCCCATGAGGCTTGGTTGGACCCTCTCTTGGGAGCTTGCTGTACAGCAAATTCCGTTTTGTTTAGGCCAGCTTTTGTAGTGGATAAATAATTTGTTTCATCTGATGCCTGTTGCGTCTGTATCTGTTTTTATTATATTGTATTGTGGGAGGGTTTTGTATTTTGTCATTGGTTTTTAATTGTTGCGGGCCACCCTGAATGGCGTGTAAGCTCTAGAAGAGCTTCACATAAATCTTTGTACAAAAAACAAACAAGACAATAGAAACACATCATTATGGAGACAAGCTCACCCAGACGGAGAGCTAGTGTGGTCTACTGGTTAGAGTGTTGGACTAGGACCTGGGAGACAGGTTCAAATTGCGACTCAGCCATGAAGCTCAGTCTGTCTCTCAGCCTAACCTACCCTCACAGGGTTGCTGCAAGCATAAAAATGGGAGGAAAAACTCTGTATGCCACCTTGAGATCATTGGGAAGGTAAATGCAACAATTAAATGAAAATTGCAACCCCTTAGCCATGCACGGTGGCTCAGTGGGAGCTTGACAAACTTTCTAGTTTTGCTCTCTAACTGAGGCAAAAACAAAATGTCTCTCATCAAAAACTTGGCAGGCCACAACACATAGTTGGTCGGCCGTGCTTGAGTACCTTGCACCAGTGATTTTCCAAGCAGTATTCTTTTGCATAATGTCAGCTCAACACACATTTTTATTATTCTTTCACTTCGACATTGTTTTGGCTATCCAGCAGCTTTGTACTAAATTCTTCTCAGAAGCTCTTTTCAAGCAATGTTCACAAAATTGCAAGCAGCTTCCAACCAAAAATGACACACACAGCATGAAATTGTCCTCCATCTTAATTCATCATGGCTTCACTCTGGCTGCTTTATTCTGTGCATCCACTTCTACTCAGACTGCCATATGTAAATATATAGGGTCCAGGAATGATCTGATTAACAATGCCCACTTTGGTGGGTCACCTCTTGGTCAGGCCTTGGAGAGGATGCTGACCCTGAACCTGGGAGACGTTGGTTCAACTCCCACTGTGCCATGCATCCCTTAGGAGGCTTTGAGAAACTTCATTTATCGGTAATTAACATAGTGTTTTCATATAGACACATGCAAGAATTTCACTGAGCATCTGATCGTACCAACCAATGGCTCAGTTAAGTGGTGGTGCTCTCTAGATGATATTAAAATTATTAATTTTATATCCCACACCTTCCTCCAAAGGAGCCCAGGGTGGCAAACAGGTTAATACTAAAACAATACAATTAGAAATTCTAAAACCAGTTAAAAACAGCCTTCTAAAACAGTTAAAAGCTCCTAAAAGCAATCACCTACTCTCAAACTAATACTTCCAGGGTTGCCAGGGACAGGTCTTTCATCCATCAAATGCCTGGGTAAACAGGAATGCTTTTAAATTTCACCTAAAAGTTAATAGTGAGGGAGACTGATGCGTTTCACTAGGGAGGGTGTGCCACAAATAGGGGGGCCACCATCAAGAAGGCCCTGTCATGAGTCAACACCAGCTGGGCAGCCACCAGTGGCAGCACCACCAACGCCACTTACTTCAAAATGTGGCAAACCAGCCCTGCTGTATTTGGGGGCCTTCCTGCTCATTCTGCTGAATGAGGCCTTAGACATCTGCCCCAAAGTCCATTGAGGGAGCATCCTGTAACCACACATCTGAGATGGAAGCACTATGAGGTGTGGGGGGAACACATATTGAGGTGGGGAGGGAGAGGAAAAGGTGTGATCGGTGGTAGCTCCCCGGCTTTATAGGCCCACTCTGGGTTTTTCCTTCATGCTTTGTGTTCATTGCCAACAGAAAGCCGGTGGAACACTGCAGTGTAATGGGGAGAACGGCCAAAGTTTCCGTAGCTCATTCCTCTTGAACTACACTTCCTCTCTGGCTTGGGAAAGGTGCTTTTCCCCCTCTCTGGTTGGGTACTTTTGATCTGGCTCAAGTGGCTTCTCTAATTAGCAACAGTGTTTCCCCCACTACAGTGTAATATCTGAGAAGGAACACATTAGGCAGAGTAATCATATGGGTGTTGGGGAAGGACTGCCTCTTCCTAAGCCTTGCCAGGCTTGTGTCAGCCAGGGCAGAAGGTGATAGAGAGTGGGGGCTTGCCTTTTCTCTATTTTTTCTTTCTCTCCCCCCCCCCAGTTGTAATGAGAGGGAAAATAACTACACCAGCTCCAGGACTAGTATAGTTTTTCTCCTGTCCTGGGGTGTGTGTCCAGGGAACAAGGGGGTTTGGATCTGGTGGATCTGTCCCCAAGACACCCCTGGCACATTTTGCTCTCACTGCCTGCACAGCAGCCACAGTGGTGGAACTTTCTGCAGCTGGTGAAGGGTAAACTTCTGTGGCAGGTGGACCTGCCTCTCCACCTGCAGAGGGAAGATCTGCAATAACCAATGTTCCCTGGGATGCCCTTCTGAGACCATACGATTGCACCCTAAAGCAGTATAAATTTGTAGTGTTGTCATATCCTATAAATATATATTCTGTATTCAAATGAAAAGTGTATGCCTGATCTTCATTCATTATGTTAACGGAACCAAAATGGAAAAGGGTAGCATTTATTAATAACAGTGATTAAAATCTTTAAACGGAGACAAAGATTCTTGCACAACGTAAATTAACTGTGACCCCTGCACCTGCTACTTGAAAACCTCCAGAAGAAAGAAATCCACTCCAGATAACACAAGCAAATAGGGAGATCTACAGAGGTACTGAGGCTCCTTAGAGCAACCCCACTATCTTGGCCTCAGCTCTCTCACACACAGAGTGCTGCTTAATTCACCTAAGAGCCAGCGCTAAATCAAGGGTCAATGAAGGGGAAACCCAGGGAAGAAAATCCCATTTGCTGTGTGTCAGAGATACATATTTTAGAGATTTGCAATAGCATAGCAAATAGTAGTTCCCTCTAGGATGATCCTCAAGTAAAGCCATTTTTTGAAGCTTATTTAGCCGAGAGGATAGCAGGAGTCCATTTGATTTATTAATGGCTTCAGAGAAAGAACAATCTATCTTAAAAGAAGGAATAATGACACTATTCAAAGGATATTTTTTTCAAATGTACACACATCAGTTCAGTGTTCTGCACAACTTTCTGGATTACTTAAGTGGAGGAAAACAGCTCCAACAAGCTAAGAAAATGAATTTTATAAATGTTAGGGAATTAGGACTAATGGTGAAGGTGGGGCATAACTTTTGCAAATCAGGGAGGGGCATCAGTTTGGAAATGCCCTCTCCGCATGTTCAGTATAAACGTACCTCTGAGAAAATAATAGAATCATAGAATTGTAGAGTTGGAAGGAACCCATAAGGCCATTGAGTCCAACCCCTGCTTAATGCAGGAATCCAACTTAAAGCATACCCGACAGGTGGGTGTCCAGCTGCCTCTTGAAGGCCTCCAGTGTTGGAGAGCCCACCACCTCCCTAGGACATTGGTTCCATTCTTGTACCTCACTAGCAGGAAGATTTTTCCTGACATGAAATCGGGCTTCCTGCAACTTGAGCCCATTATTCCATGTCCTGCACTCTGGGATGATTGAGAAGAGATCCTGGCTCTCCTCTGTGTGGCAAACTTTCAAGTACTTGAACAGTGCTATCATCTCTCCCTTCAGTCTTCTGTTCCAAAGTTTGCAGCAAAACCAGATTGTGGATGACACCACCTGGCACCTAATTAGTGACGCCATTTGGAAACTCCAAATAGTGGAGGCTGATCCATGAGGGCAAATGTAGGACTGCCCCACCAACCTCAGTCTGTCCTCAGCTGGCCCCCACCTGCCTGCCTTCTTACTTACTGCCTATTGGCTTCCTCCTCCTTAGGTTCAGTGTTGCCCTTGTAGAACTCAGCAGGGAGGAGGGCGGGGGGAAAACTAGAATTAGTTGGCTCTGCCTGTCATTGGCTCTGGCTCCACCTACTGTTGGGCTCTCTGCCTTCCGCCCTTCTGGTCCCAAGTGGTACTGGCCTTCACTGACTCCAAGGTAGTATTGCCGCTGTTTAAAAAATGTTTTTCTTTTTTAAAATAGTAAGACAAAGGATGAGCATATATCATGGAGAAATGCACATGTAATACATAAGCAGTTTTCTAAAGGTATTGTATAAAGTGGGGCACAGGAGGGGGAGACTGATGACTCAAACAGCATCCAGTTGGCTATCTGTCCATCTCAGTCTTTTATCTATTGTAGCTTGTTTTAACTAAGACGTGCTTTCAAAGTGTTATACTTTGATGTTAAATGGACATTCAGCAACTTCTTTCATGCTGATATGTATTCCTTCTTTTCTGTTTCTGCAATGATGGGCCACCCAGAATGTATTTTATTAGTTGTAGTGTGCAAGATAGATAGCATATATTATAAAGACTGTTCTGCTGTCTGAAGTCTGACTCCCAAATAGAACATTTCTGGTACCTCCCAAGAGTCAGGAATTCTTGGTGGGGTCTCCTCTATTCTGCGCCTACACTGGACTACTGCTGTTGATAGCCTGTGAGCTTAAGTGAACTAACATTTGACATACAAGGACTCTATGTAGATACAGAGGAAGGGAGAAAACAAGAACCCTCAACCCTGTGCATTCACTGGCAAGGGAGCTGGCCTTGCTGGTATCTATGCAAACCACAAAGCTGGGTGAACTCACATTGCTTTCTCTTTAAGTATTACAACTCTTATCCTCCTATAAAGCTTCGGTCACAACTTATTGGGAAGATCTCCCACACAAGCCCCATTGAAATGAACAGACTCATTCATTTCAGTGGGCTTGTGCAGGAAACCTTACAAATGGACTTTTCTTTCAAAGCAGTGGGGGATCTGAAACTAGTTTTAAGTGACTTTTCTGGCCTCTTGAAGGGGCTTCTTTCCCTCCCTTTCCTTCTGCTTCCATGCATCACAGCTTCTCTTTTTATCATCTTCTTGCTTTTATTTTTCTCTGTTTATTCCAGCCTTCCCCAACCTGGTGCCCTCCATCTATTTTGGACTCCAGCTCCCATGAGCCGCATTCAGCACATATGGTTGGCACCAGGTTGTGGGGAAGACTAGCTTCTTTTGCTGCCTGTTTTAAGACTATTGTACATGCAAAAAAATCCATAGCTGCTTCTTTTGAGAATAAGCTGCCATGAGCCTTTGGACTGTACTCTGTTTTTTCCTGTTTGTGCATGGAGGGAGGAGATTAGAAGAAACTGTTGTTGAATCTGAACTCAGTAAATGGTGGTTTGGCAAAACCACTGTTCACTAACAAACCTGGATATCAAACCAGATCCTGACTTGGGTTTGAGTAAACCATTATTCTGGTGAATTTGCACCAAGCAACAAACCATGGTTTTTTCTAAACCAGGAATGAACATTTCAGATCTCCACCCCTTGTGCATAGTATGCAGTCTTAAGACTCATGATACCTCCTGCACATAACAAGAAACCATGATTTATTGTTACACCCCTTTTCTTAGGGAATAGAAGCCCACTTACACTGCACAGCCTGCTGTATGAATCGGTCAGGAAAGGAAGGCTGATCAAGATTGGGAATCATTTAGCGCTTTTGGTCCATCTTGGGTTCTCATGCTGAACACAACAAAAGAGGACGAGATGTAGCAAGACTTTACTTCTTTTTTTGTGGCCACGTTCCATGTTTATGTCATGTTGCCACAGCCCTTAGAAACCATAAGCACATACAATTCATTTCCAAACCACATGTAAAGCTTCCCAGAGGAGGGGGGCACTTTTATACTGGATGCAAAGCTATAGAGTAGGGGTAGTCAATGTGGTGCCTTCCAGATGTTGCTGGACTACAACTCCGGTCATCCCTGAGCATTAGCCATGCTGTCTGGGGCTGATGGCAGGTGGAGTCCAGCAACATTTGGAAGGCACCACATTGGCTACTCCTGGGCATTTTCCCACCATGGACCAGTAGTGTAGTGGCAAATCCACAAGTTCAGGGTCCCTTCATTATAGTCACGTCATGCTCTCTCACAGCCATGCCCCCTCACTTGCTTGCTGTCCGTCGTCATCTTCACACCCCTCAGTTCTTCTCCTGTGCGCCTTCTCCCATAACAATAGACTTCCCTGGGAATTAATCAGCATGACAGGAGAGTGTGTTAGTTACTGAGAAGAGTCTTCTCAGTGGCTCGCTCACCTCCTTTCAGTCTGATTGGCTCCAATCAGCAAGAAAGGACAAGGAAGCATGTTAGAAGATTCTTCTGAGTGGCTAACACACCTTCAATGATTGGCTTGTAGGATGCTGGAGACACAGGATTCTGCTGGGACCGTGCTCCCAAAAAGGTAAGGGTTCTAAGACCCCCCCAAGACCCTGGACAACTACACCCCTGTTGTGGACACTACAGAAATTGCTTAATTTCCCTCTAAAACTGTTTGGTTTTGGCATGCAGTACACTTCATGCTGTCCACCCCCTCTTTTTTAAAAATTACATTTAGTCTGACTGCAGCGCATATTACATAATGGAACTGCAAAGTCTTTTAATCCCGATAATGAAAGTAGCAGGAGTAGCTCCTCTTCACTAACATCCTCTGCCCTTTTAGACTGTTCCCATGGGCAGCAGTTATTTCGCATCACTGAGTTTAGTTTAATTGATAGAACAAAGCACTTCTTAGGTTTGTTTGTGATCATTTTAAAATAAATTGCACCTATTTTAAGTTCTGACAGGAGGAGGGAACAGGATAACTGGTGTGTGAGTGAAATATAATTTTTATAATTTAAATTGTAACATTTATAATTTGTAAAAGGCATGTCACCCTCAAATACTTTTGAAGCAGAGCTTTTCTTGATGGAATTGTGTGGGAAAAGGTACCGCGTGGTTATTTTTCTCTGTGATTTGCCCGTCCTGTCTGAATCCTTCACCCAAATATTACAGGTGAGGTGTGGGATCTGGCGATGGGGAAAAGCAGCCTAATTAACATCTTAACCAGGCCTTTGTCACTCTCAGTTTTCCAATGGGAATTCCAGCGACTTCACAAAGTCATGGCTAGTTGTGCTGTTCGACAGAATGCTGTGGTATGATTCAGGCAGCAAACAATTAATTATTACATTTTACTGTCAGGTGGAATTTGTTTGTATATCTATATTTTTTTTTGCCTCAGGCATCAAACGTTTTGGGTTAGTCCTGTGCAAAAGACATTCCGTGGGTGTAAAGCACTTTTTGAATTAAAAAAATGTGCAGTAATGATACAGCTCTCCAGTCATTGCAGTTCTTTCTAATGACACTGAATTAAAAATTATAGGTTGTATCCAATGCTGTCGGTGTACGAGTAGAACAGACATCTGTTCATGCTATGGTAATAGACCTTCCTGTCCTCCCTGGGGGACTCTGGAGCAGATTTTGGGGCTGCAGGGGGGCCTGCAGGGGGGAGGAAGGGAAGGTGAAGTTTTGTTGCACAAGAATTTCACTCATGTAACATTTTATTCCATCCTATAGATTTTCAGTCTGGCATTGATTAAGGGTAGAAGATGATTCTAAAGCAGGGGTGGCCAACGTTTTTGGCAAATGGACCACAAATTAAGTCCAAACTAGGCAAGAGGAGGGGGGGAGAAAGAGAATTTCTACATGTAACACAGGTTGTTATGCCTTAAAATGATCTTGCCTCTAGTTTACCCAGGTAGAGAAAAGCCAACATTGAAGAATGCGAGAGGCACACACAAATGCAGCCTTGGCTGTCTCATAGCTTCACCAGTGAGACCTTGTTCTCCAGTCCATAAATGGCACAGACCCCAGTGAATGGCACAGACCCCTTTTCTATGTCTGGCACAGGAACTGCAAGTTGCCCCCCACATCTTCTAAAGTGTGGTAATGGTAAGATTCCCACTCATTTTAAAAGGCAATGATCAAATTGCTAATACTTAGGTTTCCAGGAATGGCTATTGGTTCTAGGCAGTTTTTCTTAACAGAAGAACCCGTTCATGGGGTGATTAAATTACACATGACCTTTCCTTCCATGGAGAGCCATTTCCTGCATGCTTTGAAAAGGCTGTCATGGGGAGAAGCAAATGGACATTTCAGACAAGCAAACCATGGATGTGAGAAATGCAGTCACCCCATGGGGGAAATGGGGATGTGTGAATCCATCGTTACATAAACCCCTTGAATGTTAGCAGCAAGGGGCCTGCTAGTTTCTGAGCCATGAGCAGAACAGCGCCCACAATTTCTATAGCGTTACACTTTGCAGCCATGATAGCTTCAAAGTAAAAAAAAAAAAAATTAAAAACACTCATTTTGTTCCCTGTGTGCCTGCTGATCTTGTGCAAGTTTGCTGGATGCTGTTTTGAGGCAAGAACACTGTAAAGGCTTTGGTGCATCACTTGTGTGAGTATGCAGTTATTATGTAATATTTGAACCCCAATCCAGTCCTATAATGTGTGCAGCAATAAATGATTCCGGATAGGAACGAGAATCCTCATTGGCATCAAAAGTCAGTGTAATGGAACTTCAGGACTGCATCACAATGAAGATGGGGGTGCACCTCCTCTAAGGTGCCAGAGTTATGCTGGTCTCGAAACAGGACTTCTAGCAGTCAGGCTCCGAAGCCTTACTTTTGGTGCCACCAGTGTTCAGGTTCCACCGCAATCCCAGCAGACACGGTTCTGTGGTTCAAGGGTGCCATCTGGGCTGCAGTGCCAGCCTGTCTGAGCATAGCCAGCTGACTGCAAGAGCCAGTCCCTGCCCGCTTGGCTCTCAGTCTCAGCAATTTCTCTCTGGTATGTGTGAGGACACTGCTTAAAGACCAGTTCTTTTTTCTCATTATTGCCTTCAAACCTCTGACTTTGGCTGTGCATCTGCTTGTGGCCTTTTTGATCCTCTGCTGCTGCCGCCATGAGTCTGTTCCTATTTTGAGTAGACTCTTACCCCTCAACCTTGTTTGCCTGGGCTGGGTCACATCCCTGCCTCTGGCCCACTTGGACTGACAGCTGTTCTGCTCTACCTGTGGCTGGTACCTACAAAACAAGTATGGCAGCAAGCTAGCAAGGCAGGCTGGTGGTTGCAGAATTCCGGGTAGCCTCTAGTGAGCAACTTGCTCTAAGGAAGCCTGGAGGTGAACTGAGGCCTTCTAAGCCTCTGTCTCAACTTCACCGGTCCTAATAACTGCCCCTTTCCTGAAAGGAGATTCTGAAAGGGCCTGAAGACAGGCACTTCTTTTCCTCTCTGTGGTCTCCTGCCTGGCTTGCTCCCTGCCCCATTGATCAGGCATGGTAGTGTGGGAGGCACTCAGCTCCTCGGGTTCAAGGGAAGGAGCTCATAAGAGTCATAGCTCTGGTGATGCAGACTCCAGTTTTGCAAATTCTTGCCCACCAGCTCTAGGCTCAGCAAGTTCCTGACTCAGGCTTAGTGTTAGAAGCCCAGTCTAGTTCCTGAGCCATCAGTTCATCAGCCTCAGACTCATTTGGCCCAGCCTCCTCCTCCTCCTCCTCCTCAGCGGCACAGGAATAGCCAGCTCCCTAATGACATGTAGCCTGGCCCTTCCGCTTATGGGACCCTGCAGGCTGATCTCCTTTGCTTCATTGGGATGTAAGTGTTTGAAAAAGCATAAAAGAGCAATGGCTATTTAACATGGAAAATAAAAGGGATGGAGTCAGAGCTGGAAATATGGCTAAGGTATTCAACTAATTCCTCCTCAGAGTAGGCTCACTGAAGCTAATAGACATGACCAACTTAGGTTCATTAATTTCAGTGGGTCTCCTCTAAGGAGGAGTTAGTTGAATACAACCCTTAATATTTAACATTGCAAATCTGTGAAATTTCAGATGTTGCCTTTCAAAACACAAGCTTTTGGAACAAATATAAAGTTTTGTTGGTGTGTTTCATGACAAAAAGAAACTCAAGTTTTAAAACTTCACAACCCATGTTTTGCATATAAGATCTCAAGTTTGGCTGTCAAAATCTGAGTTTTGAGGGATGAAATAATATTCATTTGCTAATTGTGAATGTAAAAAATTGGACATATTTTGGATTTGTGTGGTGTGCGTGTGTGCATAGGGGTATTAAGCAGAAGAAGCGTATGTGCACTGTGGGAAAATGGACTAGATAGCTGTTTCTCTGAGCATGTTTTGTGCCTGCATGGGAAAAGCATGGATATTATGCTTCATTTTTTCTGGCTACAGTGTCTTGCATCTGAGACCCAGACTTTGCAGGTGTCTGTTATGGACCTAGACAATGGAAGAAACATATCAAAAAACAGTAAAAATAAAATGAATGAGAGGTGTCAACGGAAGAAGAAATGAGACGCACAGGGAAAACGCAGCAGTACCAATTTTCAAATTAAAATCAATTATAAATTTTATTTTCTGTGCCTCAGTGTACCATTGATCACAATTAGTGTACTCACTGCCTCTCCGTTACTGTGCACGATACACACAAATAAAAAGGAAGGAAAACAAATAGATGAAATGAAATAATTTTACACAAACACAGTCATAATAATATTAATAATCCCTGAACAACCCAAATAATTGCTTAATTTTCTCCCCCCACCCCAACAACAAACAAATCAAATGAAACCAAACAGGAAAAAAAAATCCTCAAAAGTGAAAACTGATTTACGGGGGAGGGGGGGAATATTATTCATTCCATTTTTAAAAGGAAAACAACAGGACAATTAATTCAAGCATTCCACAGATTGTTCAAAATGCGCAAAAGCCTAGGCTAATCTCTGTCCTTTCTACCATGTGATGTGGATGAAAAATTCATTCATGACCCCTCGACAGAAGAAGCTACTAAGGAGTTGGTTAGCTGTGGCCGATTTCTGCAATTACAGATAGTGATGAATACACGTAATGGAGCATTTGATGTGCACAGCGTTCTTCCTTCGTTTCAAAAATGACACCATGTGCCCACATGGACCAATGGATGTGCATGTAAAGCTAGCATTTCCACTTAAATGAATGGGAAGCTCTTGAGCATGGATTTGGGCAGGTGATCATTCTCCACCTCTCATTCATCACATTACCAAAATTACCATTGATTTTAATGGAATTTGGACTGAATACGGAGGCCACAAATCTAGTAAGAAATCTGATGGTAACAGAACATCCCCCTGCCAATTTTTCTACAACATCCTCCATTCAGTTATACAGTTAATGATGCAATTAGGTTTTCCTCTGCAGCAGAACATGCTTCACTCCTTTGATGTTTAACAAACGTGTTCTGGTCCAGCTGAGTCACATAGACACAGCTCCCTGTTTTCTGTTACTTTAAAGTATGGATATGATCTATTGCTACTTCTCCCTTCCTGCTTCTCAGAATGGATGCACACAACTATTTTGCTCCCATAGTGTGATTTTTTTTAATTCAGAAAAAAAAATATCACTGTATGGTAAAGATCCATGTACAACTGTGTCATGGTGACAGAAGAGCAGTTGTTGTGTAGGTCAACGTATAGAGGAAATACAGAGGATCAAAAGGATGCCCTGTGACACTGCCATTAGATGAGCTGGTGGAGGAAAGGGTGGGGGTGGGTTGTAAATCCCATCATCTCGTCTGACACCAAGCAGCAACCCTCAAATTACAATACCATGCATATGCTTCAAAGCCACAGCTGATATGCTTCACACATAAGCTCCCAGTTTCAGTCTCTGGGCTGTCTGATTAAAGTAAGGTTCATGGAGGACTGGGAAAAACTCGAGGGAGTTACTGCCACTCAGAGTAGGCAGCACTGGAACAGATGGACTACCAGACTCACGTGGCAGCTCTTTAACACTCTTCAGCATGACTCACTCTTTAGGAGATGAAAAGTGTGAATAGATTTGCCTTTCCTCCAATCTGCAGCTCCTCCATTCTGAAAACACCTTCTCAGCTCTCTCTGGAAGGCAGACCCACGGCATGCTCACAGCTGAGAAATGGGGATGCATTTAAGGGAGGGTTTGCACAGGCCATTTTTTGGATTCAAGATGTGCGCATCCTGCCATCCATAGTGCTCCCTTCCAATGTGGCCAGGGATGGAGCACATCTCTGCCCAGTGCTATCTCTGCCCAGAGACTGTGTTTCTGTTCCCCCCTTTTTAAATGGACCATGCTACCTTAAGATGAGTACAAAATTAGTAATGGAAAGCCTGCAAATCTCCACCAAGTGGGCCATTCCCATTGTTTTGTTAGGGCAGGAAAGCTGACCTGTTTCAGCAGCTTCTGTCTCCCTGATCGCCTTTCCATTTTACCAGTTCCGTTGCTGCCTGACCAGTTCCTCTTGCCTAGCAATGGTTCGAAGCTGCTACAGACATAATTCTCTCTCTCTCCCCCCTGCCTCCATCATCTCTATCTAGAGAGCAAGCAATTGTGGCACAGGGCTACTAAGCAGCATATCTGAGTCCCATTCATTTCCCTTTGGGGATCTTCTGCGGTGTATGTGTGACCCTTCCCCACCATCTCCACAGATTTGCCATTTCCCCAACCATGCCTTGCCGTTCCTTCCATGCAGCCCTGGTTGCACCTTCCTTGTTCTGACCTCTTTCTAATGGCTTGTTCCTTCCATAACCACAAGAGCTGGAGGGGTGGTGGTGGTGGAACTGATAAATGAAAAAGGTGTGGGGGGAGGAGGAAGGGAGATGGAAAAATTAAACAACCCAGCAACAAAGCAAGCATCCTCTGTACCTGTGCTGGATGATGACATTTCCAAAGCAAGGGCTGTTTTGGGGTCTCTCACTGTGCATTGTACAAGAGCTAAGCACATAGCTGACAATGAATAAATAATAAATAACAGGAGTTCTATGTCTAATTCCCAGGCACAAAAGCATTCACTGTTGGACAATGCAAGATTTGCCACTTTTCCTAGCTAAGAGACTCAAGGTCAGTGGGTGGTGGAATGTTCAACATCCATCAGAGGGGACTCAACTGCTCTGTCTTCAAGGTGCCCTTTATGAAGACCAGATCAGGCTACAGGTTTTTATAGTGCTGCAGCAGACATAATAGCAAGTATGGAGACCAAGGATTTAACGTCAGGTACTTGAAGACAGGAACAAATGCAGTATATATATATTGAGGGGAAATTGATGCTTAAAAAAAAAGAAGCTCAAAGCTATTTTGCTTATTTAGGGCTTGATATGGCTAATCATACTTAGTTTGAACAATGCTATGCCCCACTACATTCATACAGGCTAGGCGCAAAGCAGGCTCTACGCATCTGTAGCTTAGCGGCAGAGCACATACTCTATATGCAGAATGTCCCAGGTTCAATCCATGGAATCTCCAATTAAAATGGTAGGTAGCAACAAGGCTGGAAAAGCCCTCTACCTGAGATCTTGGAGAGCCACTGCCAATCAGAGTAGACAGTACTGGTCTAGATGGGCCATTGGCCTGACTCGGTATAAGCAGATTCCTATGTTCAACTTCCTCCTAAGCTTGGCTGGCAGGCAGATCCCTTTCTAAAATGGCCTAAGCCTCTCTTGTACGGATTTTTCCTTTCAAAACATATGTATCTCTACAGCTCTTGGTTATTGCTTCTTAAGAAACTTAATGCAGAGCAGAAGATTGCCAACCATTTCCTGCCTCTCATGCTGTTCATTAAAAAGGAAAGAAAAAGTGTGGAAAGAAAAAAACACACATAATTGCATCTTCAGTGCTCAATCGGCATCGCTGAACGGACTATCGCTATTCAGTGCTATATTACAGATTATGGTTTGCTTCATTCATGCAAAGTGTTACAATAAGTACCAAGAAAGCATTCCCAAACAGGAGTATGAGAAGGAGCAGAGCAGCAAAACGTGGCAGGAGGGAAGGGCACAGGAGGCAAGTGAAATCAATCTGACGTCACAGCAAGGAAAAAATAAAAACATAGCATGGGGATTAGGGCTTTGGGCACATGTCTGTCATCCACAGTTTTGGAGCAAATGGAGTGCTGGTCAAAAACTGTTTGAGAAGATCACTTTTCTTTTAAAGGGAAACTGGACGCACCAATCATAAATACAGTTCCAAACAAATCTGGGAAAGGGATTCGCGTGGTATGTCAAAATAAGGTACTCTTAATAGCTGGACAGTAAAGGGGGGAATCAAAGGAAAGAAACACAAAAAAAGCCACATCCCAAACAGTATGGAGGTCAGAAAACCCCTGGGCCGTGTATGTCACTCCACACTCGCATGTTTCTTTGAGGGCGATGATCTGGCCCATTCTTGAGTTATGAAGAAGGCAACAAAGATATTGGGAAGAAAGACCAGAACTCCCCTTTTAAGACATCCACTCAATACGATATAACTAAATCTGCCCCTTTTGGCATTCCAATCAGCCCCCACTGCAATCAGATCAGTCCTCATATAGGGGAGGGAAAGGGGAGAAAAAGAAAGGAACTCCATCATGATCTTGTCGCTTGCGTTGCGAAGATGGCCCTGCATCCGTGCCTCCATTTCTATGATGCTGCCCCTGGTGAAGAATCCTGCAGATTTCAAACTCCTACCGCAAAGCTACATTCCATCAGTAGATAAGTGAACATGGCAAATGTCTTTTCTTCCTCTGTTCAATAATATTAAATCTATCTCTATATACCTATATCTCTTTCTCTCTCTCTATAGATACATATAGGTGCTATCTCCAATAGTTCCTTTAGAAGCCCTGTATGTGGCAGTAGGCTTCTAGAGATGAGAAGAATATGTACAACAGCCAAAGGAGGACAAAGAGGGATGAGGTCAGAATCTTGGCAGTCCGTGGCCCGCCCAGCTCACCTCCAATCTCCGGTCTCCGCCGGTAGAGGAGCACACCAACACTGATAAAAGCAAATATAGTGAAGAGGGTGACGGAGAAAGCCAGTGTGCCTGGTTGGACTTCAAATGGCTTGCCGTTGGCTGCGTGGTAGATGGCAGCGATGGACCAGGCTACGCCAATCCCCAGGAAAACATTCACTGCGTTGCTACCGGTGACGTTGCCTATGGAAGCATCTGCATATTGATCTTGCGTTGCTGCTACTTTGCTGGCAAACGTGTCTGCAAAGCGAAAAGAAACACCACTGTTAATCTTGTCTGTATTTGCCCCTCCAAGGAGCTTAGTGTGGTATTTTAGGGCAAAGGGAGAGGCAATATTCTTAGCAATGCAGTGAGTTCTTCATTTGCAGTATGAAGCCGGCTGTGCGACTTGCCTTACACACACACACACATGCAGGCTTGCCAGTTAACTGCTGGATTGGCTTTCAGTTTTGTTCCTCCTCATCCTCAGCTATTCCACAGAATCTTACCTCCTCTTTGCAGTTTCATTTCCTAACTGTCTCTACAGCAGGCATAGAGTTAATTCACTAATATATCCAGTGGAGGCTGGTGGTACCCATGTCAATGGGACAGTGAATCTATTCCAGGTTTTTGTCCTAACTTTCAAGGAGCTTCTCCTTGAAAGTTTGGATTAAAACTCAGAGTGTATTCACTGCCTCACTGACATCGGCAACACTAGACTCCACTGAATATGTCCAATATATATCCAGTGCTTTCCAGCATGTACATGGTTAATTCACATACCAGTTTTGCTCTGGCGTAGGTTAATTGATCAATTTAAACATGAAACCAAAGACAACCTGCAGGAAATCTTACTTGCTAAGTACCCAGTCTCAGCTGAGAAACAGAGCTTATCACAGAGCAAGAACTTCAGACTGCAAATCTCAAGTAGCTGCCTTCAGGCTGATTGGGGTCTTATCTGAAAATGGCGTGCATGGCCCTATTATGTTGTAGCTTCCCACGAGAGGACATCACTGAGAGCTGCTTGAAAGTTTGAATATATTCTGTTTGCATGTTCTCTCCCAACTTTGAGTTCCCAGAAGATCTGCATTTTCAAAAGGCACACGAGACTGTGAGAGACCTTGGTTTTAAGCAAGCGCCAATGTGCAGATGTTTAAGTGATTGCACTCTTCTTGTAACAGCCGGTGGGAAGGTGATGCAGGGGAGATGAAAACGCTGTATTAGCCACATCTTCAGCGTACAAATTTCTCCCACACAAGTTCACCTTCAAAAGCTATGTGGTGTGACTCATCGTGTGTGCACCCACGTTTTTAAATACTGAACCTAATCTGGCCTGGTAAGGCTAGTATCCTGAAAACCATGCTTTACAAATTGGGTGCCACCCTTGGGGAACCTGTGGTCCCATTTTATCCCTCCTCCCTTCTCTAGAACGATCTTCACTTTCAAGCTTTAACCATGGTTTAATGTTACATGTGCAACATTGCTAACTATAATTAACTTAAGTTCTTATGTAACCACGATTAAAAAAAAAATTCCAACCATCGTTCCTATTGCTGGTTTACAAGTGAACCATGGGTTTTGTCACTAATAATAACACTTAACATTTGCACAATGCTTTATGTGCATTGTCAGGTTGTAATTCTTTCGACAGCCCTGTGTTATTAACCCTTGTATGGCAGATGGGTGCACTGAGCCTGAGAGAAAGCCTAAACTCATGGCAAAGAAGAGATCAGTGCCAGAGGCTTTCTCATTCAGAGCTTGCCTGAAGCCATAGTTAACACCAGGAAAGGAACAGAGGAGGGATGTTACTTTTCAAAGTGGGGTAGGGGAAGAAGGGCAGTTGTGGAGAGACAGCATTTGTTCCTGAGGCTGGGTCTTGTTTGCAACCATGGTTTAGAGGGAGACAAAATTATGCCTAGATTGAGTCTCTCTCTCTCCTTGAAAGCATTGTTGCTCATTCTTCACCGCATCCTGTTATTTTTATCTTCCCGAAGCTTCTGTTGACCTTGTCATGCCCCGGTGAGAAATGCCTACCTATTTCACTGCCATTAAAAGAGAACAAATGTCATTTTAAACCCACCTCCAATACCTAATTAGATCTATTTTGTAGAAAGGTTTAGGGGTGATCCAAGACAATGCTACAAACCGTTCAAGAAAATGAATACTTAATGCACTTTAGCACTTCCAGGTCACCTTGGGTACAAGGAGATGAAGAATAGCGCAGGAAAAAATAGAGGTTGTTTAAGACGTCACCCCCCCCTGCCCTGCACAAGGAGTTTTATTTATTTATTATTTGATTTGTATTCCGCCCTTCCTCCCAGCAGGAGTCCTGGGCGTCAGTTTTAGAAACATGTTCTTCCCATGGAGTTTTGAATGCAGAGTTATGAAATTCCAGCTGGCAGCTAAGCTCTTCTTTCACAGGCAAAGAAAAGGCCAAATAAATATAGCAATAAAGTTAATCTAGAGTGAAATTCAGAAGCTGCTTTTACCAATAAAAATAGCACTGGGGAAATTTCTGTAATTGCTGTTTAAAAAAGGCAATCTCACCACATTTTTGTCTTGCAGCACCACCACAACTTAATAATTATGCTTTATAATTGATGTCAGAATTACTAGGCTCCTTGGCAGCTATCTATGTGACAGCCACAGGAGTTCCTGACAGGCACTCCATCACAGAGTCAGGGCCACTGCCCACAGGATATTTCTTAGACCCAGGAGAATGATTTTATAGATTTACACATCTACACATATATCTATAACTGTATCATTAAGGCAGCAATCCTATACACACTCACTTGGAAGTAAGTCTCATTGAACTGAATAGTAGACATGTACAGGATTGCATTGTAAGATTGGCACATGCATTGCTTATGAAAGATATTCAGGTTTGGGCTTTATCTGATCTCTAGAAAAAGATGGAGAACAGACAGCAAGAATGGAATCATATCTGCCCTTGCCATTTCAACTTGATGAATGCCACAAAAAGAATTGCTCTCAGATAATCAATGAGAACTAATCACCATAATTAAAGGGCATCCTTAGGGTGCATCCAGATAAGAGGTTTACTGTGGAATCAGTGCTGCTCATGCACGCAAATGTTTTGCATTGATGTCGTTGTCATCAAAATGCCAACCTGTCCTTTTTTCAACATTCAATCCGTATTTATTTATTTATTATTTGATTTATATCCCACTCTTCCTCCCAGCAGGAGCCCAGGGCAGCAAACAAAAGCACTAAAAACACTTTTAAACATCATAAAAACAGACTTTAAAATATATTCAAAGCATCTTTAAAAACATTTAAAAAAAAGCTTTTTAAAAAAGCACATTGAGGACATCTTAAAAAAGAAAAAAGTTAAAAACATTGTTTTTTAAAAAAGGTTTAAAAAACATATTAAAAAGGAATTCCAACACAGACGCATACTGGGATAAGGTCTCTACTTAAAAGGCTTGTTGAAAGAGGAAGGTATTTCCTATTACCATGGAAAATCTGTTAGGGCACTTCCATTAGGCGCTTCAAAGCAGGTCCCAGTCAGTACCTTTCATGAAATTGGGATAGCAAAAGACTGCCCAGACCACTGAAGGTCTCTCAGTACTTTTTGGGTTGTTTTTATTCTTATATCCCACCATACCCCCTTCACATGGGGGTTGGTGGAGCATGGAAGCACCTTTTTCCATGCTTATCAGATTTTCCATGGTAGGGAACAAAAGAGGTCCAAAGCAGCTTAACCTGAAAAAAACAAACAAAAAAAATCCTGAGATAGCAGAAATGCAGGATAACATCAATTGAAGGCCCTGATCGTTTTCAGTAGTCAAGATAAGGCAATTATGCAGTAAAGAGATCTAGAAGTGCCCTTAGAGGAAAAAACCCAACCCATTACACATCTACAGACACAGCTGGTGTGAAAGCTCATTAGCACATTTTTTGGGAGGGGCATTTTATCATCTGTGGGGTGTTGTTTTGGTGGGTGGTCTCCTACTTTTATTTGTTCCTCTGAGGACAGCCTAGACATTTTGGGTTGTATCCAACTAGGGTTGCCAGGTTCAGGGCCTGAGACTGATCCTGTATCTTTAGGACAAGAGAAAGTCAGCCAAGTGCAGGTGTTCATGCAACACTGTAATGGGAAAAACCACAAGGTGGAATTCTCCCTGCCCAACTTTTAAAGATACAGAAGACCTCTTGGTTGCCAGACCCATCCAAGAGGTCTTCTGTATCTTTAAAAGTTGTGCAGGGGGAAGGGAGAATTCCACCTTGTGGTTTTTCCCATTACAGTGTTGCAAGAACACCTGAACTTGGCTGACTTTCTCTTCTCCTAAAGATACAGGATCAGTCTCAGGCCCTGAACCTGGCAACTCTAAACCCTAATCTCTTTACAACAATACTACATAAACTCTCATGCAGGCTGACATTGGAGAATTTGCTAGTGTGAACCGGACAGTAGACAGCACATGCAAAAAAGGTGGGGTGTTAAACAAAAATGACAGGGGAGTGGAGTTGTGTGCAACTGATGGACCTAACTATAATAAACATTTCTAGGAGGTCGTGGAGTTGCACAGCTGATGCAAAAACTATTTCCCAGAGTTTGTAAAGAATTAAATATCAGCCAGAGATACCTGCCATAGAATCTAGCCTCTCTGCTGGCATCTTAAGTCAATGAGCATGGTGATTCCTTGAAACAGATCGCTCCAAATTCTGACCTCATTCCCCCTCATCCCAAGTATGAGATAATATACTTCGGTCACTGTTGTGCTCTTCCTTTACTTTGTTTAATGGTATATTCTATGTATGTTACACCGTGTTCTTTTTTATGGCAATAAACATTGTTTATATGATTTAAGCATCACCTCATTATTCACTGAGGTCAGTGGAATTAAACTAGTATGCCTATAAAATGTTATTGCATTCTGCTAAGGAATCCAGTTTCCCGTAAAGGAACTTGATGATATATTCACTTTGCTGTTGCACTTGAATGACTCATATGGATAGTTCAATTATTCCATCTTTTAATGTGTTCCACTCTAATACCAGCATTACAATTTCAAAATGATGAGATGTCTGTAGTTCATTTGACAACATTGGATGTCATCTACGTAATTGGTGCTGTGCTTGCTTAAAACAGAAAGCAACTTACAACACAGTCCTATACATGGTTACTCAGAAGTAAATCCCACTGCATTCAATGAAGCTTACTTCCTAGGTAAGTGTGCATACCAAAACATGTTATCACTTGCCTAGCTGCATTGTTAACATCCTCTTTAATAATGAACATAAATATTGAGTGCCAATAGGATTGGAGCCAAAATGGGGCCACTGAGAAATGAGAGGGAGGTGCTATATCCTAATGCTTAAGGTTTGAAGAAGTATGCAAAAGTCTTTTAAAAAACAACAGAAATCCAAGCCACCTAAGGGGACAAATTCTCCCCCCCACAACAGCCCAAATAGTTGAGCACACTCAGTACCTATGGAATGTTGAATATCAGTTGATCTAGCAGAGTCAACGCTTTTGTTCTGGGTTGCTGACGTCCCAGCTGATAAGCAGGGGTTAAATTCTCTCAGTTTGCTGCATGCACCTGTCAAAATCCCTTCTGCGGGGTTCCCAAGGGCCTGCCAGCCAACTAGGATTCCCAAGTGCCCCTATTCAGGAGTCGTGCCAGCCGGCCATGCCCTCCTCCAAGAAAGAAGCTCAAGCAGAGCATTCAATTCCCTCTCACCACAAGTTGTATTTCTTTTTGCAACTGACACTCAACTTCCCATTGCTACTTATAGGGCTATTTCTGTGGGTTGGTGGCTGCCTCCTTAGCTGGTTTCATAGAAAAGGCTTATTTGTTCATCTGCAAGCCTTGGGGATCCCCCTGGGTGTGCTGATGCCTCCCTGTATTTCCTCAGTGGCCCGTTTTGGCTACATTTCTCTTGACCCTCACCACTTGAGTTTGCTATTGGAAGATCATATATGCTGCTTAGGGAACAAGCCGGGCTGAAAATATGGAGTATATATGCAAGTAATATACAGTTAAACAAAAAAGCAACTTTCACTAGGCCATACGAAAGGATCTCACAGTTGAAAAGTGCCTGCACTTGAGAATTCATCACTGCATTACTGGCCATATCAGCCCAAGAGAAAGTCATGGAGAAAAAGGAGAAAATCATTTCTTGGAGAGAAGCATTTGTGACTTTACAGGCTTGGCGTGTAAAAGATCCCAAGTTCAGTCCTTGGCACCTCCAGGTAAGGCTGATAAAGACACCTGTCTGAAACCCTGGAGAGCTGCGACTGTTGTGCAGGGAATACTGAGCTAGGTGAGCCAATGGTCTGACTTGAAGAAGAAGATTGTTATATATTGTTATATATCTATATTTTGTTATATATTGTTATATATACTGGGCTCCTACTGGAGGAAGGGTGGGATATAAATCTAATAAACACAAACAAACAAATAAATCATAATGTGGAGGCATAGTTCTGAGTCAGGAAGTTTATAATTCAAAATCTCACCTCAGCCATGAACTCAGTAGGTGTTCCTAGGCAAACCACTATTACAGGAATGGGGAGCCTGTGGCCCTCCAGATGTTGTAGGACTCCAACTCCCATCAGCCCCAGCCAGCATGGCTAAGTTGTAGTCCAATAACGTCTGGAGGGCCACAGGCTCCCTATCCCTTTGTGGTGACTCAGTTTCAGATCCCATATCTGGCCTATGGGGGTCATAATATTTACCTACCATATAGGGGTGTTGAAAGGATTGAGAAGATAATGTATTGGATCATTTAGAGGGTTTTAAAGTGCTATATAAATATGCAAGCATTATTGCTGTTCAAATGCACAATGCTATAGAAATAAGCAGCAATTAACAGATGAGGCTAAGCTGCAAATTTAGTATAAGTATGCTACTTGAACATGTTGGTTATAAACTGTATGCCTTACAGAGAATGGGAACAGCTGCAAGATACTTGTTCAAGGATTAAGTTGTCATTTTCAATGTAGAAAAGATTATTGTCAGGCTGATCATTTGTAGTTTGCATATTCCCCCAGGATAAATGATGACTGCTGGAAAAAAATAAATACCTGTGGCTTAGTTGCAAGTTGTTTGATTCTGGTGCTGAGCAGCGCAGTTAAATGTCACCATTCCATTGGAGAATGGTCCCCTTCCTTTCAGTAAGCACCTCCGCCTTTAACAGGCTTACAGAAGTGTAAGTAATTTTTAGAGAATGCAACATGTTTCATAACGAGTTTGCTCTTTCAAAGTAAATGTGAACCGACGTTGCACCAAAAAAGGGGGAGCTTTCTATTTCGATGCTCATTAAAAGACAGCTTCATTAGCTGTTCCTACAGCAAAAGACAACCCCCGATGCTAAATGCCACTCTATTTTCAGTGGAAAGTGGCTACTGTACTCAGAAATGATGGGTCAGCTGAAGCTGCTTTAAAGGGAAAAAAGGCTTAACATATTTGCTATGGAAAGATTTTTTTTTTAACCATCTTGTTTCCAGCAAATGAGAGATACAAGATAGATAGCATGTGATATTTTTGGAAGAACTATTACTGAAAGAAACAACAACCAGGAAACCTTTTCCTCAGAATGAATGACTGTTTGGTTTTATCTAATAGATCCTCAGATCAGAGCTGGGATGGATTGGAGGATGACGGAAATGTTAACAGCTTCACCTCTTGTTTGTCCCAGCATAGCCTAGGACCCGGAGATCTGAAAGCACTCATAGATCTTGCACATCAGCCCATCCCTCTCAGATGATACTTGGGGAAAGGCCATAGCTCAGTGGTAGAGCATCTGCCTTGCATGCAGAAGGTGCCAGGTTCAATCCCGGGCATCTCCAGCTAGGGCTGGGAGAGAATCCCCCATGAAACCCTGCAGAGCTGCTGCCAGTCAGTGTAGACGAGGGATGGGTTCCGTTGGCCTGTGCCAGTTCGAAAGCATTCTGTCGACCTAACAGGCCAGTATAATTTCAGATTTGTTCTTTGTCCACTAGCCGCTGCTTTTACCAATCTGTTTTTTTCCTCTTGGAAAAAATATTGATATTAATGTCAACATTTTGAAAAGAAATATCAGTATTTTGAAAGGAAATATTTTAAAAACAAATGTTGATAAAATAAAGGAAATATCAATAAATCGAAGGAAACATTGATAAAAATTTGATCGTTATATCAATATTTTAGATGTGCATTAAAACTCGACCTTTGAATTTACAGTTTATGGCTATGGTACAATGGGAGATGTGGTATGTGCACATGGAAAACTGCAAACAGGATGGGAGCAGGTTGTCTTCTTTGAAGTTTCAGCTGCGTGTGCTGGGGGCACAATAGTGGAGAGTGTCTACAGCTCAGTGGTAGAGCACCTGCTTTGCAGGTAGGAGGTCTAAAGGTCAATCCCTGGCACCTTTGGTTGAAAGAATCAGGTGATGGGAAAGAGTTAGATGAACAAATAATTTTGACCGGGTATAAGGCAGCTTCTGTTCACAAGGAAGAAGCAAGCTGTTTTTCAGCCTAGACTGAAGTGGGGAAGTAGGTTGTCTCTTTAACATGTCAGGAAAACTCACAAGAAATCTCTAGCTTTTCTAGCATTGCTCTTTATTATTTCCTTTGTTTGGGGGCAACCTGGAAATGCACCAGGTACCGCTGGTAGTCTATGGACTACAGCTCGAGATCCACTGCCATTGTGGACTGTGCCCAGAGGAAAAACAGGATCTGAAGGACCCTGTGCATTTTCTCAGCACCACACAACTAACATATTTTGCATATAATTGCTTTGCATGTGATGGACAAGAGCTGTTATGAAAGCAGTATGTTTGCACCACTCTCATTTAAATGGGGCTTGAATAGGAGAATTTCTGGGTGGATTGCACCAAAAAAACAAGAAAAGAGGGCATTTGTACTGAAGGACAATGTGAAGCACGTGCACTTTGACTGACAATCCAATTCAGCATAACTTACAATATATTCATTGACTGGATCTGACACCACATACTAAGTTAATGGCCTTATACTCTATGATAGTTAATGCAGAGAAAATAGTCACCCTCTGGCTCCATATTTGTAATCACTGAGGGGAACTAGAAGCCCTACATTCCCTAAAAGCAGGCATTTCACAACTCTGATTGTGAGTGCATTGTTGTGGCTGAATGGTGCTGAGGTTAAGTGAGCTCATGTACACCACTTTGTTACATTGAATTGACATAAAAATAAAGAACAGACATTTTTCTTTGCAGCACTCATAAAAGTTGCTTTGAGTGGGAGTGGGAATAGAAGTATCTGTCAGTTCTGGTCCTCTCCGTTTCTCATTTTTCCAGTCTAAAATTCAGTTCCCCACATTTCTGCAGCAGTCTTATTTTAAAAAAATCCTCATGAAAATTCATCAACATTTTAGTGCGAATTTCTCCTCTCACACACATTTTTGCACTCAGTTTGGAATAATATACAGACTTTTTTGCAAACAATTTCTCCTAATATAATGCATTTTGTATGTTATTTTCACTACTATATTTATTTTTATGCACACTTCCCTAATACTGTAAGCATTTTGTAAGCATTCTTTGGTTGGAGAACTTAATTGCAAAATTTGGGTATGTGCAAATTTAGAAGGATGGCTGCGCTTTGGTTCTCATTTTGTTTTGCAAAGTGCAAATTTGATAGATTCGATAGATTTAAAAGCAAACAATCTAATTTCTCTCCCATCCCTAAGTGGGAGTTATGGGGAAATCGATATGGTCCACTGGCCAGTTCAGCTTTCACCAACCTGGGAACCTCCAGATGTTTTGGACTACAACTCCCATCAGCCCCTGCCAGCCTGGCAGATTTGGAGCTGGGTACAAATACCAATGTAGTGGCTTCCCAGTTGCCAGCATGTGTAGTTAGTGAAGGGTGCTCAGAGCTGCTAGGAGATGCCGTGTTCCCCTCACAGAGCTTCAATCAGGGTGGCTGACTGTTAAACCACTTTGGCCAGTGGAGTTCTGTCAGGGGAATAGGAATCTCCTCTCAGCCCCCTTCACAAATTACACTTCCCAGGATTCTTTGGGGGAAGCCATGACTGTCTAAAGTGAAATAAAGGTCTGGTGTGGGTGTGGCCCCCTGATTAGGCAGGCCCAGCAGCTGTGAGTCTGGCTTTTAGAACACTGACAGTTGGTTCTTACTGAGCATGCCCGGCATTATTATTGAGTTCAATGCAAAATTACTTAAATTACTTAAAAATCAGCCAGACATTTTTTAAACCTTTAAACTGCAGAAGATGAAGGTCAGTAATAGGATTACAGGTGCTCTGTGAACATGGCTGATTTTTAATTAATTTCAGAGAACTCTGACAGAAAAGAGTCCAAAAGGGGTCTGGTTTTTTCCTCTGTCTTTTTACACTGTGAACTCTCAATCCTCTCTGACTGTTTTGTGTATCACCATGAAAATTTAGAGGGGTGTTAAGCTAGCGTTTCTGAGTTCAGGACTATAAGTTTTGTAAGGTTTTGTTTTGAAATGGGCTTATGGGAATCATCAGAATGGCATGGGGGTATTTTCAATTTAACATTGCGGAATGTGAAAAATCTATGCTGATGATAGTATACAGCCATTCTCGTGGTTGTATAATACAAGACACACCTCATTCTTATGATTGTAAAGGCGGTATCCAACAAAGTAGTTCTGTTAGCGCAAGAACTTCTGGCTATGGCACAGATTTTCCCCTTCTTCTTCTCTTCCCACACACCCCTAACTGATCTGAGCTTTCCCCCAACCCTACAGAGAAGATTTGTAGGGGGGGGCATGGGGAGAAAAGGGAAGGGAAAATTTCATTGTGTAAATGGAAATCTGTGCACTAATGAAACTGCTTCACTGGATACAACCCAATTTTAAAAACTGATTTTAATATTGTATTTTAATATTTTTATAACCCATCCTGAGATGTTATGGTGAAAGGTGGGTAAGAAATCCAGATAACAACATCATCATCATCATCATCATCATCATCATCATTATTATTACTATTATTATTATTATTAATAATAATAATAATAAATTCCATAGAAAGAAAGAAAAGCAAATAACATACAGTCTTCAAAATCAAGATGCACTCAAGATCATAGTGCAGTTCTCCCAGCCTCATATTCAGGAATAATCCTTCCAGTTTAACTAAGGCTACTTGGGTGCAAATAGACTAAAGTATACAGTTTAAGGTTGCAAGCAACATCCTACTTATTCTGGAATAATCCACTTTTTTCTAATATGAATTAGAACAGGGTTGAGAAGTGTTAACTAAATCTTCCCCATACAATCTGTGTTGCAAATTGCATAGACACATAGCCCATATGGAGACTCCTGGATTGCTGTCAGGTTTCTTGTGATTCCCCCCTCCTCCCCCCGGTACAGCATAGTGTGATGACACTATGAAAGATTGGCAGGGAATGAAATTGTTGTGACTGTATTTGGTTTTGCTTTGTTTTACCTGGTACTGAAGTTCCCAAAGCAACGAACACAACTGCAGTTACTGAATCCTTCAGGCCGATGGTGCAGCCAAAATGGGATGCCAAGTCCCCGATGAACGCTGTCAGAAGGCCGATCATTAGGATGGACACAACAAAACAAGCCCAACCATTCCAGTAGTCCGTTGGGGGGACAAAGGCAAAAAGGACTTTCCAGAAGACAGTCAGAAAGTGCATCACATAGTCAAAGCAGGAGGGTAGTTTCTCTTCCCCACATTCATCATCGTCATCATCCTCTCCTGGAAAAGCAACAACATTGTGGAAAATGAGAGGTGTCAGAGGAAAACTGGCTTTTCTAGTCACTAATAGCTGGGGCACACAACCATCCCATTTATGGAGGATGCTTCCCAGATAAGCAGCCTTCCCCAAACAGATAGCAGTGCCCGTCCAGATGCTGTTGGACTACAACTCCCATCATCCCTGACAATTGGCCATGCTGGCTGGGGCTGATGGGAGTTGTTGTTCAAAGCTTCTAGAGGTTGGGGAATGCTGCCAAATACTAAGAATGGCATCCAGCTAAACAGTTATGCTAGTACAACGGCATTTAGCTGCACAATGTAATGAAGTGGTTTGGGGAAACTCTGGAGCAGATTTAGGAGGTGCACAGGGAGAGGAAAGGGCAGGGAAGTTACACTGCACAGCTAAAAATTGTGGCAATAGTGTAACTGTTAGTTGGATGCCACCATAAGGTTGGAAAAAACACCAGAGGTACCAACTGGAGGGGACAGAACTGGCCTAGATAGACCAAGATAGTCTAGATAGACCTCAGATAGGTTCTGAGTCCACATAAAGTGGTTTTGTATAGTAATATGGTTTATTATTTCTGCCCATGACAGCTTCTGGCCCAAGACATTTTAGTGACTATGACCGGAAATCCAAATGGTGTACTTCCTTGCTACCCAAAACGCACACCTGGTCCTTCCCAAAACTGCTGGCACACATAAATCCATGTGTTGCTGTTGCTGTAATGAAGCAGACTATTAAAGTGGTTTGTTTGTATTGCATTCACTGCCCATCACTTTAGCATTTCACAAAATCAGTATAACTATGAATGATTATGCTTAAAAGAACAGATTGCGTAAAGACACATATACAAAGGCCTTTTTTAAAACAGGGCTGTCAATCATTTTTTAAAAGTCATTAATTGATTATATTTATATATATTTACATACTACCACAACCTTAATATAGGTGCCTTTTTAAGAAACTGAGAAAGAGTAAGATAGCATGCAATTCAATAAACAAAAGTTATCACTGATGGTTGCAAGGAAAGGCCATCTTTAATACTTTAATGTCCATTTCATAATACAGGAATATACCTGCACCAAGCATGGCCTTAACTCATAACCCCACAGATGAAAATTATGCCCTCATGATCAATCAACTAACACTTTATCTCTATTTACTTTTTCCACACCATGCATAATTTTATATACTTCTATCATGTCCTACTTTACTTGAATGGAAATGTTTCCTCATATGGGAGTTGCTTTTGCCTCTTCATCATTTTGGTTACCTTTTTCTACACCTTTTCCCAGCCCTAAGAAGATTGGCCTGGTTCTCAGGCAGAGTAAACCAGAGTTAATGGTTTACCATATATATGTGCCCAAGAGGGCTATTTTGCTCCCCTCCACTAGCATGCAGAGGAAACAAGCTATGATCCCTGACTTAGCATTACATCCAAACCAGAGATTGTGGCTCATTTCCAAAACCATGGTCAGTAAGGCAAGAACAAAACTTGGGTACAGACTGTGGCTCATTCAGAGTGAAACAAATCATGATGCCTGGTTTGGACGTAAAGCCAAGCCAGGGATTACAGTTTGTTTCTTCTCAGCCCTAGAGGGCTGTAGTGAAATGAGAGCAACTGGCACTTGCACAGTCAACCATGGTTTATAGTTTTTACTGTGACATTTGAACATGTCCATTGTCTATCTTTTCAATTTAAATTTTGTTATTAGCAGTTTTTATTGTTTTATTACATGACACATCAACAATAAGAGAACCATACATGCAATGGAACCATTAATCAGTAGCGCCCCCCATGCAGTAACACTTCTCTCTACCCAAAAGTCCCCCCATTTAACCAGCTCATCCACCTGAAAAGAGAGATAAAGAAAGAAAGAATAGAGAAGGAGGAATAAAAGGAGAGAGACAATGAAACACAGACACACATTACTCACTCTTCTTGGATGGTTCTGCAGAGGAGCAATGGGTAAAATCCAACTGTTAAATCTCCCAAAAAGTCTTAAAAGCTAACTAAATTATTTGCATTTCTCAATTTACCAACACTACTTTCCCCCCCGAGGCTGGCTGGTCTAGCAGAGCACGAACCCAGTTAGAGATGGATGAATCTGTCCATTGTAGTTTCTTTCTCTGTTTTCCTCTCTTAAGTTCAGCTTGCCACACTTCTGCATCAGTATGAAGATTTGTTTTTAAAGAAATTCCTTATGAAAATTTCTCACCATTTTAGTGTGATTTCTTCTAATATACACATTTTTGTATGCAATTTTGCCTAACATACACATTTTTAAAGACAAATTTCCCTAATGCATATTGTAAATTATTTTCAGTAATATATGTGTTTTTATGCACACTTTGCTCTAATATGCCCATTTTGTACACATTTTTTGACTGGAGTACTGCATCACAAACTCGGAGAAGCATATTTTGAAGCATAGCTGTAAATCAGTCTCTGTGTTATTTTGGGCAGGCTCAGCTAGGTATGATCTCATTAAAATGTGAACCAAACCAAGCATCTCCCTCATCCCCAGACCCAGCACACCTTTTTGATTTAAAAAGTGTTCCAAGAACCTGTGATAATGGGGTGTGTGTGTGCTTGGGGATGTGTAAAAACCAAACAGTGCTGTGCCCAGCGGCTTCTGATTCAAACTTGCAGAATCATTTTTGCCCCTACAGCTTAACCTTGGAGAGAAAAGGTATGTTGGGCTAAATGCAGTGAAGATGCTTCCAGAGTAGCCCACTGCTTTAAAAATATCAACATGTGCCTTAACCCTTAAAGGCAAACTACATCTGAGAGTGGGAGGCCTGTCTCTTTAAATGTGGGAATTACCTCATCAGATGTATATATCCTGCTTAAAAACAAAACAACACCCATGTCCCTCCTTCCCAAGACTATCAACAAGAGCCCATCAACAAAACCTACCATAACCAGTTATATAAAGCAGGGAGTGGGGGACCTGATTTTAAGTGCAAAAGGGTGCTTGGGTGACCATGGGAATGTCCTCTTCCCCATGTTTGCCACTTGTTTCCTTGTAGTCTCTCCCCATCAACTCCCTGGTAATTTTTTCCCAGTTGAGCTCACTTTGGAACTGAAGGCTAGGTGTTGCCATCTTTCCTTATTTTGTGCTCTCAGCATCTGAAAATGTGGCTTTGCAGAGCGGCCATTACACCCTCCCATCCCTTGTTCCACAAGCCTCTTTGCCTGACCCACAAGGCCATCTGTTATTTCTCCACTTGCAATGCCAATATGGAAGTGGACTTCAATAAAAAGTTTTGTCACACAACATTTTTATTTCTTCTGTTGTGCCAAGCAGATGCAATTCTTGTTCTTGATGTACTGTGGAGCACAAACTTATGTAATCTCATAAAAAGCAAGGAGGAGCAGAGCGCTAGACAGCTGTTAAAGCCTGGGGCATTCAGGTGCCCTCGCTGTGTGGCTGCCACATTTTCTTAGCAGGGCAATGATCCATTTTATTGCAAGGCAAGAAAAATGCCACTCTGTTTTCTGTACAGAAAGAAACCTGCTTCTCCCAAAATATACACAACATAAATCCTTCCTTCCTGCTTGGCTACAATAGCCAACAGATCTCCAACAGTTTGTTCTTACAACCCTGTATCATGGAAAAAGAAACCCTGGAAACTGGCCTGGAATAACCAGAAAAGTTGTGGGTACCCCAACGTGCATTGGCAAGCCAACAGAGAATGGCAAAATCTTTCAAACAAGAAGGATAAGAATATAATCCTATGCATGTCTACTCAGAAGTTCAGTGGGAGCTACAACCAGATAAATGTGTTTTGAATTACAGCCTGTGAGTGATACTCGCAAGAATCCCAGCACTTTAGTTCGTTCACAGGAGGGAATCAGAAGGTGGTGGGTCTGTGTGTGCTTAACCCTTCACCTGCCCACCAACTCTTCCCTGCCATAACTCCCTCAGTGAGTTTCTCCTGCAGTTGACTTTGAGTCCAGAAATAAGCTTGGCTGCAGAAAATAGCCTCAGAAGGGTTAGGGGAGGCTCATGGGGAAGAACTCACAAGCGGTGGAAAGAGTTTAAGTACCATCTCACCCTGCATTATCATAAACTGGCAAACACCCTAACAGTTATGTAATTTATTGAATAATCTTAACTGAAAATGTAATGTTATTCACTTTAAAAAAAAATTAAGTGCCAAATGCCAATCAATTTGTTCTCAAGCCAAGAAAATCAATGTCTCTTTCCCCAGCCAAGAAAATCATGCTATGCTTGCACAGCCAGTTGGAATAAATGGCAAGGAAAGGACTGACACAATATCTTGTCCCCCCTCTCCTCAGCTGGTTGCTGCATATGATAAGGGAGATGAAGCCAGACATCACCACTTTCCATATTTATCAATCATTCCAGTGCCTTTCACTCATTGGCAGACTGCAGGAAGGCAAGGCCAGGTTTACTTCTTTATCCAGGAGCTCAGCAGAACACAGCCTGCATGGGTTCCCCTCCTGTCCCTGTCCATTGCTTATTTATTTGTTTATTTTAAAACACTTGTATCCTGTGTTTCTGCAGCACTGACAGCAACTGACAGAAAATACACATAAAACTAACCAAATACAATAAAAACAACTGGAAAACAATAACTAAAATGGAAGAGAAATAAAACCAGCAGAAGAAACAAGGAACACAGCAGCTTCAAAATGATTCTCTCAACTACAAAGCCCTTTGGTAGTCCTTAAATCATTAGTTCAGGAGTGCAGGGGGCCAGATAAGAATCCTGGGGGAGTTACAGACTCTTGGTTCAGGGGCTGAAAAGGCACCGCCCTGCAGACCCAAGCACCTAGCCTTACTGAATAGGGTGACATAGAGCAGCCTGGGAACACCTGATCACCTCACTTTTGGATTGATCTATGATGAGGATTCCTCCTTCACCCTCTCCTATCTCAGCATGCTAAGCCAGTAGCATAGTGGCAAATTCAGAAGTGCAAGGTCCCTTCAATATAGTCACAGCCACACCCCATCCCTTTTTTTGCTGCTGGATTTAGAATGACATCCTTGTTAATGCCTTTTCCCACAACAACAGAAGTCCCTAGGAGCCAATATGCATAAAAGAGGAGAGGTTAGCTACTGAAAAAGAGTCACTCAGTGGCTGAGTCATCTCACTCTGATTGGTTCCAATCAGCAGGAAAGGACAAGGAAGCATGTTAGAAGGCTCTTCTCAGTGGCTAACACACCTTTCATGCCGATTGGCACATAGGATGCTGGAGACATAGGGACCCTGCTTCCAAAAAAGTAAGGGTCTAAGGCCCCCTGAGACCCTGGATGACTACACCCCTGGATTAAGAACAGGTAATCACCCCTTCCTTCTTAAATACACCCCTTCGCCTTTTGGGAAAGCCTTCCAACACTTATTTATACAAAGGTTCAACACTGATGGGTTTTGTTTTTTGGTCTTTCTCTGCGAACACCTGATTTCCTGTAGCATAATACCCTGGGTTAGCTATTACACAGCATGTTCTGAGAGTTGCTTTAGGTGTATATTTAGTGCTCTCCCTTCCTAAGGGTTCTGGGTGGGTAATAATTTAAGTGGAGTGCACAGAGCAGAAGAGTTGAACAGGCATATTTTATATATCCACCAACAATTGCTGCTGAATTTCAGCTCAAACATGAAAGTCTTGGCAGCACCGCTATGCATAAGATATCGGTTGATAACAAGATGTGGGGCCTGAGTGGCCGAGTGATGCTCTTGGGGTCTGATCCCTAGCAGTGCGATTACAGTTGAAGTATGTACCATAAGTACTCTTGGTGAACTCCACTGTTGGTCTGATGGAGCTCTGACATACAAAGAAGGGTGCCCAAATTCGGTAACTGAAGTGAGAGCTACAAGGTTCTTTGGCTGAAGAGGGACCAGCCCAGCATCAACATGGAAGGGCAATGGACTGATCCACTGAAGACCACTCGGGCCTCTTTCATCTTGCAAGATGCAGAATGTGAAAGTAACCTTCATATTATAGATGGAAAATTTGCAAAAGTTGTGTTCATGAAGGGAACAACTCAGGTGAGCAACTGGTTCTGGCTGATGTAGGCATTTCTGCCTCCTGTTGGGCCTTTTGCCTCATGAAATAGTTCAACTGATTCTCTTCCTTAAAGAAGATTCTTAAGGGTTATTTTTTTCCAGCTAACATTTGCCTAATTGTATTTGGTCTTTTCCGTTTTTAAACATGATTTTGTTGTATCTTGTTATGTGGATGCAAACTCACTGGGCAGGGCCTGTCCTTTATGTGTATTTTGTACAGCACTTAGGCTTTTTAGGCATTTGACTAGAGAAGGGGCCATAGCTCAGTGGAAGAGCATCTGCCTTGCATGCAGAAGGTCCTAGGTTCAACCCCCAGAATGTCCTCTATCTGAAACCTTGGAGAGCTGCTGCCAGTCAGTGTAGACAATACTGAGCTAAATGGACCAGTAGCCTGATTTAGTATAAGGCAGTTACCTATGTCTCTTTGTTCTCCTAATAAAAGTCCCCTTTTTGGATTAAGTCCTGAAGTCTCAGTTCTGTTTTTCCTTCTCGGAACCCTTATGGTTATACACCACTATCTAGGCTAAAGTTACTCATGCCGTGCTCCTGTTAATTTGGGAAATGTCCTAGTTTCTGAGCCATCTCTACAGACATGACAGTGGCTGGCCCTCCCGCAGGAACAGAACCAGGGGCTGCAGAGGGAAGAGGTTCCCCAGCGCCAGATTATTTTCTCCAGCCACCCTCTGATTCTCAAACTCAGAAATAGGTTCAGACATGTGCTGGAGATACATGCCCTAGGCAAGAGGGGTTCAAGGGGTTAATGCACATGACAACTCTAATGAGAGGGATGGGAGAACTTCGAAACAAGACTCAAAACATATATTGCTTGGCACATCATAATAATGTGCATGTGAGTGCTAGGATTATGTATGAAGGTGATAGTTTGCTAGCATGGCTTCAAAATTTTTAGATTTTTGTATGTTCTGGGATTATGAAGTTTCTGGATATCACCACTGTAGGTGGTAATGATAAGAGTCCCTTACAGTGCTTCAAATAGTTTTAAAGCACTATGATTTCAAGTTTTTTTTTTTTTTAAAAACCCACCTTGCATGAACACAACCTTTTTATAAATAACTGTAGAGTCACCCTCCCTTCTCAGCATGGAAATCTTTTGATGTTTAATTCTCCCAAAGCACATTATGGATCCATTAGGAGAATAAAAAACATGCAATTTTGAGTAATTTATTGTATAGTTAAGTATTAAAAGAACTTAGCTCAATGGCTCCCTAGGCATTATGAAACAAATGCTTGGTGGAAATGGTTGGATATAGAATTCAGCACAACCCTCTTTCCTTTGAAGTGAGTTCCGCAAGCACAAGAAGTTGTTGAGGATGCCATAAATGCAAAGGACTGTTCTGTGAAGAGGATCTGTGGGTCAGGTACAATTTCCTTCAATGACTCATGGGCTCATTTTAATCACTTTAGAGCTAGCTGTCTCACAGGTATAACTTGACTTCCTGCTAAATGACTGAAAATTACTGAGAGTCAAGTTTGTAAAAAGCTGAATAAGGATGAAATCTATTATTACTTTTGTTTGCCTTTTCAAACCCAAAGATCCTCTGAGGAAACTCACCATAAAAAAGGTAAAATTCCAACCAATAAAAGCAGTGTCCAGATAAATCACTAGAGGCCTTACAAACACGATAGGTTTTTACTGGTTTCCTGAAAGCTATTGGGGAAGGACCTTTGTAGGGTTCTTGGGCAAGGAGTTCCACTAACTTGTATTTTGTTTATTAGGAAACAAGCAGGGTCTTCAACAAAATGTTGCAATGTGGAGTTCTTCGGTTCAGGGTTCTACCCATCTAGCCACTCCTTCTTTTAAGATATTCCACCACCACAATTTTCCACTCCCTCAATTTTCATTGAACTTTTTTTTTTTGCTTTACTTCTGCAAACCTTGAAATTTCCCCAAGCATGCAGATACCTCCCTCTCTTTCCCCCAGTAGCCTCTTTTTGGCTACTCTGTCATAATAACTCAGCACCTGAATTTGCTATTAGTACATATGAATGACGGTGAACACAGCTAAATGTTAGTGACTAGCTTGAAGACAAATTTTGAACTGGGAGACATGGTTTGCATTGAGGAAGGGCTGACCAGCTGACATCATTGGGTCTGCCTGCTGCCTTGTTCCTTTACAAACTAAGACGTGGGCCAAGTTTTTAAAAATCCTTTCCCCTCTTGTGTGGTTTGGCCAATTCCCCCTTTATGGCTCTCAGCTGTTACTTCAAGAGAGCCTCTACTGCTGTTTACATGACTGGGTGAGAGGAGTCCTTTGCCTATGGCAGAGATGGGGAACCTATGACCCTCCAGATGTTGCTGTTATCTTCTCTGTTGGATATGTTTGCTGGGGCTGATGGGATTTGAATCTGGAAACATCTGGGGGACAAAACATATCCCCATTTCTGGTCTATGGGTGTATGCATCACCTGATCTCTCATCACTTGATTTGATGAGGTAGCATTGCTCAGATGGGAGCTTCTGGAGAAAAGTGGCAACCATTTATTGGCTGCCACCACTACCTGCATAAGCCCGTGTGACAGCGATGCTTTGTCATCATGCAGCGTTGCTATAGGGAGGTATGTGTGTGGGTTTCATGCGCACATGCACTTGTGAAGATGGTGCTAACTGCCAGCAAGAGTTTCAGGAACAGTGATGAGGGTAGTAGTGAGTCTTCCTACTGCTTCTGGCCTGGAATTTTGACCCCTCTTAATAATTGGAAATGGCCTCCCTAGATTTGTTTCCCATAATGGTACAGAAAGCACAGCCAAAGTTTAGAATGGTGCTATTATTTTGAAGCACATTACTTTATTCTTGTGCCAACTACACTGGTTGCCTATCTGTTTCTAGGCATAATCAGAAATTCTTGTTATAATCTTTGATGTCCATTGGGAACTCTATAGAGCAGCCAACACCAGTTGGACTTGCTGTTAAGATCAGTGCTGATCAACTCTGACAGCAAGCCCTACTTGCTAAGGAACAATCAGGAGCACAATTTAAGCTCCTGATTGTTCATTGGCAGCTGCATTTCTACCTGAACGTAGGAAGAGCCCTGCTGGACCAGGCGAATGGCCCATCTAGTCCAGCATCCTGTTCTCATAGTGGCCAACAAGATGCCTTTGGGAAGCCTGAAAGCAGGACCTGAGTGCAAGAGCACTCTCCCCTCCTGCAATTTCCAGCAACTGATATTCAGAAGCATATTATAGCTGCACCTAATGTCACATATGATATCAAATGTAGAGCTGCTCATGGGCATAGTTTGGGGAAAATAATACTAATACCAATACTACTACTAATCAAATGTATTACCCACCCTACACCAGCAGGTCCCAGGGTAGGTTATAATAGTATAGGTTATAATAGTTTAAAATTTAATATTAAAAACAATTAAAACAGATTGCAATCACAAGAATAGGGTGTCGCCATGCTTGTCACAGACTGTCAATGGTCGTGAGAGCCCTAGGATATACCATTATATATGTGTTTTGAAGCACAGTGGCATCTGGTTTTACACAAGGCTGTTACTTCTGTTAGATTGATGCCCCCATTAAGGAAGCTTGGAATTTGACAAATTTCCCATTGTCTTCATCAAAGTGTTTAGAGAGCTTTGGGATTCATCTCAGCTCTGTGGCTCCATAATTCTATGAACTTGAATTTACACGGCACGGGATGTAGTTACATTCTTGTTTTTGTCTTTCCCAACCATCACTTTCTTCTAGCTGCTTTTTTCTGTTTCTGGCTTTCAAGATTTCAGGAGCGATGTTTGATTAAATCTTGAAAAGTGCCATCAGCCATAATAGAACAATATGCCAGTAGAGCTCCATTAAAAATGCTGAAACTTTTAAGAAGACAGTAAATGATACAGGGCTAGATTTATTAAGGCAACTTAGAAAATTATAGATTTGACGTGGGCTCACTGAGATCTAAAACATTTCTCAAAAACCATTACGATGAAGAGGGCTGCCATCTATCCCTAATTTTTATGGGTTGCTAATATTTGGGGAACTGTGTTCATAGTAAGTAGAAAACTTATTAGGACATAAATTATTATACAGCCACAAGAGAACTTTTTGCATTCTGCAATGTTAAATTGAAAATACCCCTCATGCCTTTCTGATGCCTCCCATAAGTTCATTTCAAAACAAAACCTTACAAAACTTATAGTCCTGAACTCAGAAACGCTTGCTTAACAACCCTCTAAATCAGGGCTGGCTCCAGGAATGCCAGGGCCCTTGGGCATCAGCTTGCCCTGGCCCCCGGCGTGTGTGTGTATGTACATGCGTGTGCACACATGCAGCCCCCCCCACCCCCCCGTCTGCTGTCTTTTAACATTGCCCTTAAAGAAGATGGAGGCCGCAGATTCCCTAAGGGGATGATGCCTCCGCCGCCATCTTTGTTGATGGCACATATGTGTGCTACGTGCGCGCATCTCTGCCATCAACTAAGATGGCGGCAGGGGCTTCAGTACCTTAGGGAAACCGCGGCCTCCATCTTCGTTAAGGTAGGTGGGGTGTGGGGGGGGCGTGGATCATGGAAGAGGAGCGGAGGGGTGGCTGAGGGCCCCCTGTAACTCCAGGGGCCGTCAGGCTAGTGCCCCACCTGGCCGCCCTTTAGAACTTTTCATGGCGATACACAAAACCGTCAGAGACAATTGAGAGTTCAAAGTGTAAAAAGAGAGAGAGAAAAAAAGACCCTTGTTGGACTTTTTTCTGTCAGAGTTCTGTGAAATTAATTAAAAATCAGCCATGTTCACAAGGGTACCTGTAATCCTATTACTGACTTTGCCCCATACTCTGACCTTCATCTACTGCAGTTTAAAATTAAAAAAAATGCCTGGCTGATATTGAGAAATTTAGCATTTTAAGAAATTTAGCACTGGAGTCAGTGATAAGCCCAGACATACTCCGTAAGAATCAACTGTTAGTGTTCTAAAAACCAGACTCACAGTCGTTTGGCTTGGCTAATCAGGGGGCCACACCCCCACCAGACATTGATTTCACTTGAGACAGTCATGGCTTCCCCCAAAGTGTAGTTTGTGAAGGGGGCTGAGAGGAGACTCCTATTCCCCTGACAAGAGCTTCAGTGGCCAGACTGGTTTAACTGTCAGCCACCCTGATTGAAGCTCTGTGAGGGGAACAGGGGTCTCCTAACAACTCTCAGCACCCTTCGCTAACTATATTTCCCAGGATTCTTTGGGAGAAGCCATGACTGTCTAAAGTGGAACAAAGGTCTGATGTGGATGTGGCCAGGGACAGCTTTGGTTTAAATTTGTGTGGGAGACTACATGTGCCGGCTGTCAGGCCTGTCCTTAGCATGTGCTGGGCCCAGGGCAAAAGCATAGTTGCCCCTCCCCACATCTTTCTCTCTTTCAAACCTCCCGCCCAGAATAAGCCGGCAAGCGCTGCCTGTAAATGCGCTGCACAGCTGATGAGCGGGCAGCAGGCAGCACAAGGAAGCCACTCAGGCAGGGGATTCAAACCTCCCTCCTACAATTAGCTAGCTAAGCACCGCACGCACACCCGCTTCATGGCTGATGAACGGAGAGGGAAAGAACCGCTCAGGCACACAGCTGAAGAGTGGGAGATTCCCCAAGAGCGGGAAGCGGCTGGCGAGACTGCACGGCTGAAGAGAAAAAACCCTGCCGCAGCCCAGCTTCTCATCACCAAGTGCGCCTCCCCCAAAGCGTGGGCCCTGGGGCAACTGCCCCACTTCCCGGTGCCTAGGGGCAGCTCTGCCTGCTGTAGAATAAAAAGGTGGGCGAAACACTGAAAAACAATGATACTGTTCACAATATTTTCCTTTTGGAAAGGAAAGTGTCTTCCCCTCTGCACAGTGCCCTCCCCCCTCCCTCTCTCCCCCTGCCCCTCAACCCAGGTCAGTTTCACCTATCCTAAGCTTGATTGCACAGCAGTAAATCGCACTGGACTCAAAAAGCATACAAATAATCAAACCTGCCCTCCCCTCCTCCTCCCTCCTCCCCCTTCCTTTACTCTCCCCTCCCCCTCCTCCTCCATGGTCAGTTTTACCTATTTTAAGCATGATTGCACATAGGTAAATCCCACTGAACTCAACAGGCATGCAAATGATCAAACCTGCCCTCCCCTCTTCCTCCCTCCTATCACCTCCCTTTTCTCCCTTCTCTCCCTCTTTCTTTGCCCCTCCCCATCCCCTTCCTTCCCCCTCCTTCCTCTTCCTTCCTCCTTCCCTCTCCTCTCCCCTGCCCTCCCCCTCCTCCATGTGCAGTTTTACCTATCTTAACCATGATTGCATGGGAGTAAATCCCATTGAACTCAATAAGCATGCAAATGATCAGACCTGCTTTTCCCTCCTTCCCCTCTCCTCTCCCTTCTTCCTCCTTTCCCCATCCCCTGCGGTCAGTTTCACCTATCCTAACCATGATTGCAGGGGAGTAAATCCCACTGAACTCAATAAGCATGCAAATGATCAATCCATTCTCAGCAAACTTGCACAGGATCCCATTTCTTACCTCCCAGATTAAAAAGCAGAGACATTCACTAATAGGCAAAAAAACTTGCAGTTTAAGAACATACCTATAGCCAACAGATATTTCTATCAAACTTTAAAAAGCAGGGAACTTGGGCGGCTATAGTGAGTGCACCAGGGGAGCAGGAGTCCTGACCTCCTCTCTGAGATATTAGACTGCCCTACAAATTAGTCAAAATGCAAACACAATTTGGGTTGGTTTTTCACTGTCCAATCCATTTCCTGTGTAGCTTGGAAGAATTTGGTAACATGTGCCTCTCAGCATATGTTTGATTTACTTTGCAATTTTAGTGAAGTTTCCTATAGTAAATCATTTTCTTTTGCTTCTGGTTCTGTGAATGTTCTGTTCTCCATATTTTTTCAGCAATTAGCGACTTAAAAAAACTCATGAAAATTCTTCAGTTTAGTGTGAATTTTTCCTAATAAATACATTTTTGTATGCAGTTTTGATTAATTTACACATTTTTCAAGCAATTTATCCTAACATAATGAATGTTATATCTACACCAATACATTTTGTGCACACTTGCCTCTAATATATGCATTTTGGTAAACACTGCTTGGTTGAGGAACTGCACTGCAGAATTCAAATAAGTGTGACTTTCAAAGGATGGCTGTGTTTTGGTCATATTATTTTGGAAAGTGCAAATTTGACAGTTAGGCTTTAAATGTTAATTAAATCAAACTTCTCCCCCATCCCTACGATATATACCCCTGTATATCAGTCTATCAACACATCAGTTTCCAGCCCCTCTTTCCAAAGTCTGTGGGAAAAGAAAAGGTCTGTGGAAACACTAATTGTGGGGAGGAAGTTTGAAAACACACACACCTATGTGTATAGACAACACAGATAGTAGCTGCTGCATTAGTTGTTATCGCGCAAAGGTGTGTATAACTATAAATCACTATGTACAAAAGTGCACTGTGAAAAAAATTTGCGTTTCAAAGGCTACATGTGTATAGAGCCAAAGAGCATTTTGGTGCGCTGGCTGTCTCTCTGGAGATCTGCAGAGAGAGCAGTGAACTTTGGCTATTCTGTTGATGTATTTAAACTGTACTTGTGGAAATAAATAAAATATTACAAAAAAGCCAATAATCCTCTAATGCCCCCCTTTTCAAAGGGTAGCAAGCCCAGGTTAGCAATGTACCTCTGGATTTTCTCATCACTTGAGAGAACATAAGAACATAAGAAGAGCCTGCTGGATCAGGCCAGTGGCCCATCTAGTCCAGCATCCTGTTCTCACAGTGGCCAACCAGGTGCCTGGGGGAAGCCTGCAAGCAGGACCCGAGTGCAAGAACACTCTCCCCTCCTGAGGCTTCCGGCAACTGGTTTTCAGAAGTATACTGCCTCTGACTAGGGTGGCAGAGGACAGCCATCATGGCTAGTAGCCATTGATAGCCCTGTCCTCCATGAATTTGTCTAATCTTCTTTTAAAGCCATCCAAGCTGGTGGCCATTACTGCGTCTTGTGGGAGCAAATTCCATAGTTTAACTATGCGCTGAGTGAAGAAGTACTTCCTTTTGTCTGTCCTGAATCTTCCAACATTCAACTTCTTTGAATGTCCACGAGTTCTAGAGGGAGAAAAACTTTTCTCTATCTTGGAGAATTGGGGTGTGCCTAAGAACAAAAGAAGAGCCATGCTGGATCTAGTCCAGCATCCTGGCCAACTAGAAGCCTATGGGAAGCCCCAAAGCAGGACATTAGTACAATAGTGCAAGTGCCCTAACAGCACAGGAACTGCCCTTCTGGTGCTGAGCTATTAAACATTGTACCAACAGCATGGCATGGCATGATACAGATAAACAGCTCTCACACCACTGACATAATGTATGAAGGGTGCTGTACTTGCAGAAGGATGTAAATGAGCCAGGGAATTACATCAGAGTAGGTGTTACAGGGTTTATAACTACAGGCCAGACTCTTTTTGAAGGAGGAAGAACCTTCTTTTTTTAGGTGAGTGGGGGTAGCTGATGCTACATAGACAAATTTCATCTCAGAGCAGAGTTAAGTGATTTCATTTGAACAAGTCGATATGTGAAATTTTGAAACAGAAAAAAAACTAGCTTGCTGTTTAAAAAAGAAATAAATTGTGAACTTCATGAAGATTATTTAAATCTTATTTAACAAAAGAACAGATAAAGGCCATATTAAATAGTTGTCTTCTTCAGATATACTTACTGCTTTGAAAGAAAGGAATGCTATTAGCTCAGAATCCAGCTGTCATTTTGGCACAAAGAAAGTGGTGAGATACAGTCATTTCTCCAGGGCAGCAGTCATCAATGAAAAATGGCTGAGTAACCAACTTTTATCAGATTAGAAAATCCCATTTTCTCTTTTAACATCTCTCTTCCAATTCTCTGTAACTGAGAACCAGCGACATACAGCTAAATCTTGCTAGACCACCCACATATTATGTGTTCTGAACAGTCTAGAATTAGGACATTTCTGTAAGACATTGGGCAGGCTGCTGCTCAGCTTTATGCAGGGCAGTATTAACTGATTATATTTTTGCTTTTAACATATACCCAGGGGCCATGACTGACATCACCTCTTGAAATATTTGGACCAACTATATTGGCTTTACATACAGCTAAGAACAAGTACACCTCATCCAGCATCCTGTTTCCCACAATTGCCATCCAAGCACCACTGGAAAGCAGGTCCTGAAGCCTTCTCCCATCGTTATTCCTCAGCCGCTGGTACTTAATGGCGTATTGTCTCTGAGCTTGAAGGTTCAACTTATCCATTGTGAGCAATAACCATTGAGACTTAACCTTCACAAATCCCCTCTGAAGCAGATTGGAAGTTGATGGCTTCTGAGGAGCAAGGAGTGGCAAGGATCAGCTCCTAAATTAGGATTGGGGAATCTGTGACCTCCAGATGTTGCTGGACTATAACTCCCATTATCTCTGACCATTAGCCATGGTAGCTGGAACTAATGGAGTCCAACAATATCTGGAGGGCCACAAGTTCTGCCCTGGACTCCTGCTGGGAGGAAGGGCAGGATATAAATCAAATAATAAACAAACAAACAAACAAATAAATATTAAGTTCCCCATCTTTGCCCTAAAAAAAGACAGGATTTCTTCAAATATATTAAGCTGCCTTATATTGACCCAGGCCGTTGTTTTATCTGGTGCAGTAATTTCTTCTGTAAATAGCAATAACAGCTCTTTAGAGCTCAGTCAGGATTTCCCCCGTTAGCTTTGCTGTTTAAGATCCTGGAAACGGAAATAACGGGGATTGAATTTAGGACCTTATGTACAGAAAGTGTGTGCTCTACCACTGGGCTTCCCCCAACTTTTCATACATCAGCAGAAAAGGCAATCCACTGCAGGAGGCAAAACGGTACATAAAATACTTTTAACATTCTGCTCTTTTTCTGATATCAAACAAGAAATTGAGCCACCCTCAAAGTAGAACTCAGTAATCATAGCCAATCTCCTCAACTAGATGTGGAGAATCTGTGTCTCTCCAGATGTAGTTGGACTCCAACTCCCATCAGCCCTAGGCAGCAAGGGCAATGGTGAGGGATGATGGCAGTTGCAATTCATCCACATCTAGAGGGCCACAGGTCCCCCATATTGGTCCTTATGGTGAGTAACCATAAAAAAATAGTTGAGAGAGGTTCAGAAGAACGTGCCGGGTGGTATTACCAATCAACCCATAGACTTAGATAAGAATGCAAGAACATTCTTCCTGCAGGAGGAAGGGGAACACCACCACCCCTTCCAGGGAAAGAGAGCCGTTTGCTGCTGCCTGCCTGCCTGCTTGCTACTGCTGCTCGGCTACCACCACCACCCTTTCCCGGTTGGATTTCTGCTCTGCGGGGGTCACACCTTGCAGGACTAGGCCCCAGGTACTCAGCCAGCTGTGCCTGATTTTTTTCACCTGTCCCTTCTCTGGAGGGGATACATAAGCCAGCTGGCTGAGGCGGCTCCTGCTTTGTCTGCCTTTTTGTGGGTCTTGAGTCATGTGCCTGGAAAAGAGGACTCAGAGCCAAGTGGGGAGATCTGAGGGCCCTCCAGTTAGCGTAGTGACGGGTCAAGGGAGATATGGCGTTGTGAGGAGGACTTGCCAGGTAAGGGGAATGTGGCCCAGGCAGTTAATGGTTATGCCTTGTTCCGGTCCTCCCCACACCCGCAGGTTTGTTGGTTGCCCTATCAGCCAGCTCTCAGGCCTCCGGATGCTGCTGCTAAATGCCAGATCGGTGCATAATAAGATCTCCCTCATTCACAATTTAATTGTGGATGAGGCAGCCAATGTGGCATGTATAACTGAGACCTGGGTGGGTGAGCAGGGGGGAGTCAGTCTCTCCCAGCTATGTCCACCAGGGTACCTGGTCCAGCCAGGGTAGACCTGAGGGTCGGGGAGGGGGGTTGCTGTGCTCTATAGGAGCTCCATCTTCCTCTGCAAGTACCCTGTCCATGTGACTACTGGTCTGGAGTGTTTGCACCTTATGTTAGGTCAGCGGGACAGACTGGGGATTCTGTTGGTGTACCGCCCATCCCGCTGCCCAACAGACTCCCTAGCTGAGCTGACGGAGGTGGTCTCGGGTGTAATGTTGAGATCCCCCAGACTGTTCGTTCTGGGGGATGTCATGGTCTCCATGACAACCATGGGACTGTCCCAATATGCCATTGGCCCAACACATGTAGCAGGGCATACTCTAGATTTGATTTTTGCATTTGGACATGGAGTTGGTGATCTGAATGTGGGGGGCCGTACATCAGTCCCTCTGTCATGGACAGATCACTGCTTGCTGAAGTTTAGACTTACAGCGGCTTTTCCCCTCTGCAAGGGTGGGGGACCTATTAAGTTGGTCCGGCCCCAGAGACCCGGATGGTTTCCAAAGGGCTCTGGGGAGTTTTCCGGCTGATAGGGCTGGTGCTCCTGTTGAAACCCTGGTTGAACTGTGGAATACAGAAATGACCCAGGTGGTTGACATGATTGCTTCTGAGTGCCCTCTCCTGTGTAGAGCTCATACGCCTCCATGGTATACTCCAGAGCTGAGAGCAATTAAACAATATAGGAGACGGCTTGAATGCAGATGGAGGCGAACTCCTAGTGGATGCAATTATACACTGGTAAGTGCCTATGGTAAGCTGTATTTAGGGGCAGTGAGGGCAGCAAAAAAACAATATTTTGCTGCCACTATCAAATCATCAATCTGCCACCCAGCAGAGCTCTTCAGAATTGTCCCGGGGCTATTACACTCTGGCCCCACGGACATGGTAGAACCATCTGAGGCCCGCTGTAATGAATTTGCTAGGCACTTCCAGGATAAAATCTTTAGCATCCGCCAGGACTTAGACTCCAGTGTTATAGCAGGTGAATCAAGTGAGGTATCCAGAGCACAGCCTTGTCCTGATTTCTTGGATGAGTTTCAGTTGGTGCAGCTTGAGGACGTTGACAAGGTGCTTGGACAGGTTCATGCAACCACTTCTGTGCTGGATCCTTGCCCTTCTTGGCTAATAAAAGCTAGCAGGGATGGAACAGCCGGCTGGGCCAGGGAAGTGATTAATGCCTCTCTGCCAGAGGGGCTGGTCCCTGGCTGCCTGAAAGAGGCAGTAGTGAGACCACTCCTGAAGAGACCCTCCCTGGACCCAGAAAATCTTAATAACTATAGGCTGGTAGCAAATGTTCCATTCCTGGGCAAGGTCCTGGAACGAGTGGTGGCAGGCCAGCTCCAGACACTCTTGGATGAGACCGATTATTGGGATCCATTTCAGTCGGGTTTCAGGCCTGGTTTTGGCATGGAAACAGCCTTGGTCGCCCTGTATGATGACCTTTGTCGGGAGAGAGACGGGGAGTGTGACTCTGTTGATTCTTCTTGATCTCTCAGCGGCTTTCAATACCATCGACCATGGTATCCTTCTGGGGAGACTAGCTGAGTTGGGAGTGGGAGGTACTGCATGGCGGTGGTTCCACTCCTACTTGGCAGGTTGCCCCCAGAAGATGGTGCTTGGGAAACATTACTCGGCACCCTGGACTCTCCAGTATGGGGTTCCGCAGGGGTCAGTTCTGTCCCCCATGCTGTTCAACAACTACATGAAACTGTTGGGTGCGGTCATCCGGAGCTTTGGAGTGCGCTGCCATCAGTATGCTGATGACATGCAGCTCTATTTCTCCTTTTCATCTTCTTCAGGTGAGGCTGTCAATGTGCTGAACCGGTGCCTGGCTGTGACAATGGACTGGATGAGGGCTAATAAACTGAGGCTCAATCCAGATAAGACTGAGATGCTGCTAGTGGGTGGTTCTTCTGACCAGATGGTGGATGTCCAACCTGTCCTGGATGGGGTTGCACTCCCCCTGAAAGAGCAGGTTCGTAGCTTGGGGGTTCTCCTAGAACCATCTCGGTCACTTGAGGCTCAGATAGCCTCGGTGGCACGGAGTGTCTTCTACCAACTTTGGTTGGTGGCCCAACTACGTCCCTGTCTGGACAGGGATAACCTGGCTTCAGTTGTCCATGCTCTGGTAACCTCCAAATTAGATTACTGCAATGCACTCTACGTGGGGCTGCCTTTGAAAAGGTTTGGAAACTGCAGCTTGTGCAAAATGCAGCAGCCAGATTTGTAACAGGGACCAGACGGTCTGAGCATATAAAACCGATTCTGGCCCACTTGCACTGGCTGCCTGTATGTTTCCAAGCTCAATTCAAGGTGCTGGTTTTGACCTATAAAGCCTTACACGGCTTGGGACCACAATACCTGATGGAACGCCTCTCCCGATACGAACCCACCCATACACTACGTTCAAGATCAAAGGCCTTCCTCCAGGTGCCTACTCCAAGGGAAGCTGGCCCCCAAATTATGGAATGATGTTTCTGATGAGGTGTGCCTGGCGCCAACACTGTTATCTTTTCGGCGCCAGATCAAGACTTTCCTCTTCTCTCAGGCATTTTAGCATGTGTTTTAACTTGTTTTTATATTGTTTTAAATTTTAAAATTGTGTTTTAAATTGTTTTTAAAATATGTGTCTTAAATTGTATATTTGTTTTAATGTTTTTGATTGCTGTAAACCGCCCAGAGAGCTTTGGCTATGGGACGGTATACAAGTGCAATCAATCAATCAATCAATCAATCAATCAATCAATCCATACGAGTCCTGCTGCATCAGGCTAAAGACCCATGTAGTCCAGCCACAGTGGCCAATCAGATACCGATGAGATAGCCTCTATGGCTGGCTAAGCTGAAGCCAGATTGTAATGGCGGCGATAATATTTAAATCTTTATTTATTATTTGATTTATAACCCGCCCTTCCGCCCAGCAGGAGCCCAGGGCGGCAAACAGAAACGCTAAAAACACTTTAAAACATCATAAAAACAGACCTTAAATCTTAACAGCCTGACTACATGTCACAACTTTTTACGTGAGCAGAATCGTTTCTACTTTTGTAGAACTCTGAAGGCCTTCATCCCCAACTGATCCTACAGACAGGGAAGGCTAGAGAGGAGTTAAAGTGATGTTTCACTCCTCACTTTTCTCTGCCTTTACAAGAAGCTAATAGCTCCACTGGATGAAAAAGGTTAAATATCCTCCTCCTCCTGCAGCTTTTCTGCTTTTAGTAGTTCCCCTTTGAAGGGGCTTTCCAAGCCCACCACCATGCCCCTGCAGACAAAAGAGACCCACTGGGCTTACATTACACACATTTGCAGGTAGCATTTATTTTATTTCTGAGAGCAAGCAATGTGGCAACATGAAAAAAAGGCTCAGCAGGAGAACTGGGGTGATTCTCTAAGGCATATTGTTGACAGTTTGTTAAAGTGTGTTTTTCCCAAGACATGGCGAATAGGTTCATTGGAAACACGTGTTTTTCCTTGGGTGCAGTCTTAGACTTTGATTGAGGGAAGCCCCAAGGGATTAAAGAGAACATCCGACACTTGCAGAAGCAGCTAGCTTCCCAGCTCCACAGTCGCAAACACAGCAGGCCTTATTTCAGAAGAGAAAGCTTCCTTCAGACATGCTCAATAGCATTAAAGGGCAAGGGAGAGCCTGAGAAATTTTGGAGAAGCAACAATATATGGTCCGGATGCGTGGAAGGACTCTGCGACTTAAAAGCACTGTAGGATTACAGATAAGATCTGTCCTGTTTGTTATTTAATTGGCAGAGGTTATGTAATAAATCCTTTAAATGGAACCTAGTTAAAGTAAGTGAATGTATTTCCCATCACCCCACTCCCCAGATGCAATCCAGGCAGAAGGAGATTGTTCTGTACTCTCAGATACTTGGCTGGGAAAGTTTCTGACACTCACTTTGTCTTTGCACTTGGCTGCTTTTGGAATGAACACTGGAAAAGTGACAGAAGATAAAATGTTGTCATATGATTTATCACAATCTTATCTCCATGGTCAAGTGATTGCTGAGCCATTCCTTGTAGCCTGCCACTTCTGGAACAGGCTCGAGGAGTATGGCAAACTGCCCACAGGGGATTCCACTATGAGGCATGTGGGAGACAAGGAGTTTCTGCATAGCAGGCGCTGATGTGGGCAGGAAGGTGCTTGCAACAGACCCAGTTAATGTCTCTTCAAAGCAATGATTTCCCAAACTGTGCATCTCAAGAAAAGCTGCTAAGGGTGTAACATGATAAATTGTTAGGTCTTTCCTGTTCCAGGAACCCTGGAAATCTGGCCTAGAAGCTCTTTCTTGTGTGAAGACTGGTTATGTTTACAATAAAGTGAAGGAAATACACTCTGCATATGCTCATGGCGTGTTCTTATTCCTATTTTTGCTCTCACTGTCTTATGTTGGAAATTAGACTAGATGGACCTTTGGTATCACCCAGAAAGGCAATACCTATTAGTATTTTTCATCTAGTTTACTGCAGTTGTTTACTACCACTTCTTTGTTGTTCAGCTGGCACATAAGCTCCTTTGGCAAACTGAAACTATAGCACTAAGATAATTTGATGGCACTTGTTACTGTATTGCACAAGTGCACAATTCCCATAGAAGGTTTTTCTTTTAAAGGTCAGTTTTGTAAGATCCATCCCAAGAGACAATCCACTTACGCTGGCAAAACTAAACACAGCAGAAAAAGAAAACACACCAAACGTAGGTTAGGAATGGAAGGAAAATATAGCTGAAGCAGAAGCTTCTGTGCAAATTGTAACAGGGAATCTTGAAGTGGCACCTATCCACAGAGAGACTTTGCTGTCACAGCTTCTATGCAGGCCAGAGAATCAAAACAAATTTACAGCAGCTTATGAATAGGACTACAATGGTTATTTATATACATTGGTTACCTTTATCTATATATAGTATTGAACTGAGGTTGTTTTTTTTAATTGTGATCATGGCTACTGTATATTCTCAAATCTGTATCTGGTGTTTCTTCAATGAGAGAATGAACTCATGATGTAATGTATGGGGTTCCAAAGTGGTCTGCTATCCTGCTTAGTATAGGCAAATTTTGCTTTCAGCCCATGCCCTGGGCTTGGAGCAAGTGAAACATAAAACTATAGTATTGCCAAAAAAGCAGGGTTCTCTGACATTTGAGATATTGCCTGAAAAGGTGTGTTAGTACAGGATTGGAAACAAAGAGCAAAACTGGTGTAGAATTGATTTCTTGTATTGGCATAAACAACAGGAGCGGTTCTATTCAGCAGGCATGAGATCTCTGGAATGTATACATGCCCTACTGCCACCTGGTTCCATTCTAATCAAAGCCTCCTGGTATACCTACTGACTAGTTTCTTAGAGACAGAAAGAAAGGCACCATACAGCAAGCAGTGTGACTTGCCAGAAAAATACCCTGAGTCCATTAGCATTGACGAACCGTATACCCCAAACACGTGCATGAAATCCTTTTGCACCCACACAGATTTTTGCATCCACCATCCAGGATTGGAAATGGAAAATTCCACTGGTAATATAGATTCCCTTCCTCTTCTTTGTTTTAGTAAAACGCCTCCCTCAAAAAAATAAAAAACACACAAAACCCCACAAGTTTTAAGAAGAATCTCCAACTAAAATTGGTGGCCTTTTGCTTTTAGTCTTTCTCTGGATTCTTCCCCTCCTGGCTTTACCTTCCCTATCTTTCCAAGGGCTCCAATGGAACTCAAACTGTCACTCAAAGCTGAAGTGTCCTAACCATCAGAGATCGTAAGTAATAAGCTCACTTGATCCCAGCAAAGGACAACTTCCTGGTTCACAGCAGGCTCCTTGTGGAAGAGCCCCCGCCACCCTCTTTGCCTTGGGAGAGTTGATATCCATGCTCTACTACCCCTTCTCTCTCTCTTTCCTTGTGTTTCCATCTCTTCAAAACATTACTCATCTTACTGTTCAGGAAAGGTGCTATTTATATTTTGACTTCTTCCTCTAACCCGATTCGCTTCCCCACATGTCTGTCTGGCTTCTATCACCCTCATTTCCCAGCTCCTACCTCCTCTATAGATTTAATGCTGTCCATGTACTTATCCTATTTTTTTAAAATAAACCAAATATTAGAATAATCTAAATTCTTGCTTGTCATCTTGTTGCTCATTCTCCCTCCTAGACATGCCAGTTTTTGCGATGGTGCACTGTGACTCTAAGTTGCAACATGTGTACCTAGAGTTCATGCATGTAATCACAAACATGTGTAGATGAAGACATGCGACAGCAATTCCCATTCATACGGATTGCGCTTGCAGGACAGCCCCATGGAAGCCTTATTAATATGAATGGAATTTGTGTTGCTCTTGTGCGTTGGTTCCCCTGCCCAATAGCAGAAACTTTCTATATAGTGCAGAGCCCAATCTGATTAAAAAGCAAAATGACGTTTGCCCAGGAGCCCTGAATATCAACATTACTTGTTTTGCTCCTGAAGCAAGTACAGGCTAGGTATATTGGGGTCAGGGTTACTTGATGCCCTCAAGCCAGGATAATGGCTTCTCACAATTCACAGCATGTGTAGAAACAGAAAAATTTACCGGCGCTGACAGTGATAGCTTCAATGAACTGTTCTCTCCAGCTGTTAGTTCCCACCACGAGAGCTAGGTTTGTCTTCTTAATGAGCTTGTCCACAGTGCTCTGTAGATGGATAGAGAAGCATTAGAAAGAGAAGCGTAGTATCCGTTCAGAGGCTTGAGCTCATGGATGGAAATGTAAAGCCCCTGCGAGGGATGTTGGCTTGCTTCAGAACATTAACACCAATACCAAAGTGGCTGAAAATGTACACACATGCAAAAAAACTCCCAAGAGAGAGGCTTGAACTTTATGTGCAAAGTATCCATTGGTATATTATTTGCATTGTGTTTTGAAATCTCCATTTTGCATTACAAAGGCTTGGAATCTTTACATTCAAATAATTTCTATTAATTAGAAATGCCCAATACTAAACACGGGAATAGTATTGTCTGCACTGATTGGTTGTGGCCTTCCATGACCTCAGGTAGTGTCTTTTCAAATCACTTACTTCCTGATCCTTTTAACTGAAAAGGATAGAGATTGAATCTGCGGTTAAAAAAAAAAGGACAGATGCACAACAGATCCGGTTCCCAATGCATTGTGAGGAAATAGCTGAAAAATAAAATATATTTCCTCTAACATGCAAATATATCAGAAAACCTCTTTTGATGTACCTCCTTGCTTTACTGCAAGTCAAATTACACCCTTGTCTTCATCAGCTATTGATTCTATTTGTACTGAACCTGGGATCCCCTTATGGGGCAGGGTGACACTTTTTATTTCCCAGAATGCCATTAAGTAAAACTGGTAATTATTATACAGGTAGCTTCTTTCCCTTACAAGTGAAACTTAGAGGATTTTCCTAAAAACAACATAATGATTAAAATTCAGTCAGGCCATCTGGGCCCAGATAAAATTGCCTTGGGAGCCAGTGGCTGAATGACACAGAAAATGTGGAGGCACTGAACTTCCTTTACCAGAAGTAGTGGTTCTCATCTATTTGTGTATGGAAAATTCTGCCTGATGGAGAACAGAAAGTAGTTTGTAAAGCTTTAACATCTGATTTCCTGATGATATCCTCAGGGAATGCAAATAAAGAAATAAATGTGTCACTTGGAATGTAAATATGATACAGTGGTTAGTGCTGTAGACCAATCTGTGCTTCCGCTGTAATAAAAAGATCCAGAATGTTCAGCGAGCACATTTAGGCCTGAGGAGACCTGGTGGATTCAAATCCCCCATTAACCATGAAGCTCACTGGGTGAACTGAGTGATCTCACAACCTAACCTAAATCAAATAAAGATGCTGTTGTCATGAGGATGAAGAGCAGGGGGAAGAAGCATTCATGCTGTTCTGAATTCTTGGTGGGATAATTAATTTGGAGTCTTTGGTGGGACTTACAAGCCCCTTAACAACTTGTGTCCAGGATAGCTTAAGGACCTCCTGATTCCTTATGTCCTTGCCTGCTCACTGAGGTCTCTGGGGGAGTCACTGTTAGTGGTCCCCCATGGCTTGGATGTACAGTTCATATCCACCAGGAGCCGTGAGTTCAGTATTATGGGTCCAATTCCAGTTGAGGTGAGATAGGTCCCCTCCCTCCCTGTTGAACTGCCGCCACCTACTGAATACTATTAAAAATTTCAGTAGGCATTTTAACTAAATTCTAATGTTATTCAATTTTTATCTTGTATTGCTCAGTTACTTGTACACCGCCTAGACATGACTGTAATTAAGTGGTATATAAATTGTCAAAATAAATAATAAAATAAAATTTTAATAAATAAATAAGTTTAAAAAAGAATGTCAGATGTTGAAGTATATGTGGGTTGCATTGCTGTTCCTGCTCCTGACAGATGTGGCTAATGGACACGCTTTGCTGTAGGCGAAATAGTGTGTTCACAGCCTGAGGCTGGCATGAGAAGGTGGAAGTAATCAGTGCATGCTGCTGACACCTTTGAGCACCTTTGCTTATGGCTATAAACACACTAGTTGCCAGATTTCATTATTTTCCATTAGCCATACCTGGAGGGGAAAGGGGTTGATCTGCAGATCAGTTGTGAAATCTTTTCGAAGCTGAATTTTTATTTTTAAAAAGTACTTGAGGTGATCCCATCAGGTTTTACAGTAAAAGGGGGCAAAGTTTGAGTAGCATCGTATCCCCCGTTTCAGAAGAGAGGTGGAGACGCACTGGATCCGGCAGAACAGTGAGTGTGCTTCTACCGTAATGTATTGAATCCACACAAGCACAGAATATGGTTCTGAGAATATTTGCTTTCATTAAAAAAAAAATTCTAGCCCTTATGATTACTCATGATAAGTAATCATAAAGTTAGTGGGCAGTGTCTGGCAAAATATCAGAAGGATCCCAGTGGCATTAATTCCTCACCCCTCCTTGTGATGAACAGAAGTAGAAAATGTATGCAAAAAACAGGAAACATGGTAGAATTACGTAAATCTGCCTAATCAGCATAACTTGAACAAATGGTGCAATCACCCTCTTCTTGGTGCAGAACATTTTTTTTTTGACACAGAGAAACACAGTCCTGACCTTGGATTACCACATTTTACATAGAATATGAAAACAGGGCTGTAACAGTTTAGCAGTAATAAGGGGCTCCTGGCATACTCCACCTTGAACTCGTAGGACTCTTCAATAATCACTTCTAGCTTTGTATGTTCCCCCAGAATGGGGCGCCCCATTTCAGCAATGCGGCGCTCTTCCTCCTCTTTGCTTGTCAGCGGCTGCTTCTCCTCGTTCTCTTCTGAAAAAAAAAAAAAAGGAAAAAGGTACAGATTTTGAGCCAGGGCTTTCACTTCTCTGCAGCCAGTTTCTGTCAAATGGAGCTGTGATCTACTATTTATATTCAAATGTGCCCCATTGCGATGGCAAAAGCAGGCAGACATCTGTTACAGAAAAAGGACAGGCCATTAAGCAAGGGGCAAGCGCCTGTGTGGTGAGGGTTGGAATGTGCTGCTGCAGATGGTTTGCCTGGAAGCATTAGCAAATGAGATCACTGGCTTATAACTTCTCTGAAATTTCAAGTGATTGTTTCCCCTCCCCTCTCCAATCCTGTTAACCCTCAGCTACAATACAGCCCTGCTTTGGCAAATTGACTGTCAAAGGCTGAACTTTGCAACTCGCGGAAATGGAGGGAGACTTATCGATTTGGAAACCTTCAGCCTCATTTTATTTCACTTCAGGTATTCTTACATTCATAGAATAATAATAATAAATAATAATACAAACATCACAAAGCAGTGATTATGCAGAGGCCAGTCATGGGTTGCCATTATTAAGAGTACAACTAGGGCTTCTCACACAGGTAAGGTTCTTAGGTACACACCTAAGATTTGCTTAAGTGTACGCCTAAAACGTGTACAGTATGTGACAAAGAGGTGCTTGAAAACATGTGTACCGTACAGGTACTCTTTTTAGGTAATTGTAGACTCTGGGTTTAATGATTTTACACTCCCCTGTTATATAATGTAATGTGTATTACTTTGCTTGCTTCACAATAGGGCAAGCCAGCCCTGCCGTGGTTTGGGAGCCCTCTTGCTGAATAGGGCCCTGGATGTCGGCCCCAAAGTCCTACCTTGATGGCACTATTGCTCACTAGAGTGGTGGGAATGGCTATAAATCCTTGTTGAGCATGCACTCAGTAGCAGTGGCTGATGGCTCCATGTCAATGGGGCAGTGGAATCTATTCTGGGTTTTAGTCCAAACTTTCAAGAAGCACCTTGGACAGCTCCTTGAAAGTATGGATTTAAACCCAGAGCTGATTCCATTGCCCTACTGACATGGAGCCACCAGCCCCCCTGTGCTCAGTGGCAAACCTGGGTCTACTGTGTACTCTGTGAAATGGCCCTCAGCAAGGAGCTATAGCCAACTACAGATCTCCAATGAGTCTACTTGCATGATGCACCTATTTCCAAATGCTAGCGTTTTGTCACATTCACCACTTTATTTATTTATTAAGAAATTTATACATCATCTTTCACCAAAAGGCTACAGGGTGCTTTACAAGGTAAAATGAAATACTAAACAATTATTTCTATGCAACTCACAATAAAAAAGCAGCAGCGTCAGACTGTTCATAAACCATCGTTCCCCTCATCCAAAAGCCTGCCAGAAGAATCTTCAACGGTTTCTTTTGCTTTCAGCATGCCAAAGCCCACTGCGCAGCAGCAGGCTGGTGACTGCAACATGGCCCTCTTTACAATCCATTCGGATGAACTTCAAGTTATCCTCATTGAATGTTTGGTGCCCATTCTTGTCATAAGCCACCCAGATGTTGTTGGTGACAGCAGTTGTGACTGGCATCTGTGCCTTCATAACCAGAATATGCAAGGAGAGAGCCCTCATTGTTCAGAAGCAGGGTGCTCTGAACCTCTTCTCTGTTGGTCTGGCTCATCACCTGAGTCAGGGCCTTGGGGCAAACATCAGAACCTTCCTGCCAAGCACTCCCCTTGGTTATTTTCAGGTCCAGGCTAGACATGACACTGTGCCAGATTCATCCATTCAAACCCAGTTGGCTCCAACTGTATATAACATTTGAATATGTGCACTTGACTTTTACATTGAAAGGGGAATGTGGGGGGTGTCTCCACCACTCTGACGCCCCTGCCAATGGCTTATCTCCCTGCAATCTGCCCTTTTCCTTGGCTGAGTCCTGATCTCCGTAAGATATTTTGCCTGGGAGAAAATCTCTTGGAAAGAAGGGCTGCAGGAGAGTAAGTGGTGGCTGCTACAGTGGCCACATTCACACTAGACATTTATTTATTATTACTCCACTTTAAGCAGGCATGGATTCCCCAAAGAATCCTGGGAAGGGTAGTTTGTGAGGGCTGCTGAAAGCTAACAGAAGACTCCTATTCCCCTCACAGAGCTACAATTCTCAGAGTTTTATGGGAAGAGGAAATGATTGTTAAACCACTCTGGCAAACTGTAGCTCTGTGATGAGAACAGGGATCTCCTAACAACTCTCAGCATGCTTCACAAACTTCACTTCCCATGATTATTTGGGGGAAGCCATGACTGTTTAAAATGAAATAAAAGTGGAATAAATGTCTGGTGTGAATGTGGCCTTTGGCTCAGTCCCTCACATGTTACCCTGCAGCCATGAATAGCCACATCATGTTATTGTAATGAGAACAAGGTTTATGTCCTACCCGTGTTCAAATCATGTGAATTTGACTCAGCAAACCAGCAATGGTTTCAATGGCTTCTCAGCCAGTTGTACGTTGTAAGAAATAGGGCTAAGCGTAAAATTTTTATTGAAGGCCAAATGATAAAATAAAAACAGAATCAGTTCTGGCTTTGTGGCAAGTTGAAAGCATAGCTATCCGTCTGGAGAAAACGTCATTTGACTTTTCTGTGGCATGGCCAGTCAAACTTTCAGCCAATAACGAGGTTTGTGTGCGATGGGCTGAAACTCTCATCTTGCCATGAGACTGAGGCTGCTTTCAGACATGGAGCTTATTGTGTCAGTTTTGCAAATTGAAATGGCAGAGCTTCTATCCTAACTAGGGTTGCCAGGTTCAATCCCTGAGACTAATCCTGTATCTTTTGGAGAAGAGAAAGTCAGCCAAGTGCAGGTGTTCTTGCAACCCTGTAATGGGAAAAACCACAAGGTGAAATTCTCCCTCCCCCCTGCACAACTTTTAAAGATACGGAAGACCTCTTGGAGGCTGGGCCTGGCAACCAAGAGGTCTTTTTAAAAGAAATGGGGGTGCCACAGCATCTGATTGTCCTGATGCGCAACCTATACTCTGCACAAGAGGCTACTGTAAGGACAGAATATGGAGAAACAGATTGGTTCCCCATCAAAAGGGTGTGAGACAGGGGTGTATTTTTTATCACCCTATTTATTTAATCTATACGCAGAACATATCATATGGAAAGCAGGATTGGACCAAGATGAAGGAGGTGTGAAAATTGGAGGGAGAAATATCAATAATTTAAGATATGCAGACGATACCATACTACTAGCAGAAACCAGTAATGATTTGAAACGAATGCTGATGAAAGTTCAAGAGGAAAGCACAAAAGCAGGACTACAGCTGAACATCAAAAACACTAAAGTAATGAGAGCCAGTGTGATGTAGTGGTTAAGATGTTGGACTACGACCTGGGAGACCAGGGTTCGAATCCCCGCATAGCCATGAAGCTCACTGGGTGACCTTGGGCCAGTCACTACCTCTCAGCCTCATGAAAACCCTATTCATAGGGTCGCCATAAGTCAGAATCGACTTGAAGGCAGTACATTTACATTTAATGACAACAGAAGATTTATGCAACTTTACAGTTGACAATGAGGACATTGAACTTGTCAAGGATTATCAATACCTTGGCACAGTCATTAACCAAAATGGAGACAAAAAATCAGAAGAAGGCTACGACTGGGGAGGGCAGCTGTGAGAGAACTAGAAAAGGTCCTCAAATGTAAAGATGTATCACTGAACACTAAAGTCATTATCATTCAGAGCATGTTATTTCCGATTCTATGTATGGATGTGAAAGCTGGACAGTGAAAAAAGCAGATAAGAGAAAAATAAACTCATTTGAAACTGTGGTGTTGGAGAAGAGCTTTGCAGATACCATGGACTGCGAAAACGACAAATAATTGGGTGTTAGAACAAATTAAACCAGGACTATCACTAGAAGCTAAAATGATGAAACTGAGGTGATCATACTTTGGACACATCATGAGAAGACATGATTCATTAGAAAATATAATAATGCTGGGAAAACCAGAAGGGAGTAGAAAAAGAGGAAGGCCAAACAAGAGATGGATTGATTCCATAAAGGAAGCCACAGACTTGAACTTATAAGATCTGAACAGGGTGGTTCATGACAGATGCTCTTGGAGGTCACTGATTCATAGGGTCACAATAAGTCGTAGTCGACTTGGAGGCACATAACAACAACAAATCATTCACCCTTGTCCTCAACATCCTGCTTTCAATCTAGATTGATTTTAGATCCTGCCATCCGCAAGGGTAGGTGTGGTTATTTGATACTCATTTGAAAACCCTTTCCTTGTTTAGGTTGTCCATACCTTTTCCTCCCTGCTTATGTAAATGAAGAAGAAAGTGGTGATTGCAGTCTTGGTTTATGCCCACCTACAATATAACTGGGCAGGTTTGGATATACCCACCCCCATTGCAGGGACATCTGCCTACATCTGTTTTCAAATGGACACACTGTGGGATAATGTAGAATCAATCTGCAATGAGTTTTTATGTTTGGAATGAAACCAGTTTCTCAAGAAGCACTTTATATGGGCAAAAAAGATGTGCTTGACTCAGAGCAAATTTCAGGGCTAGATTGTGTGTTGACAAGGGATGGGCAAGAAATTCAATTCAGTTTGCATTTCAAACCCAATCTATCAAATGTGCTCTTTCCGAAACAATGAGAGCTGAAACACAGCCATTCTTTGAAAGTCACACTTATTTGAATTTTGCAATGTTTACAAAAATGTGTATGTTAGGGGAAAGTGTGCATAAAATGAATATATGAATGAAAATAACATATGAAAATGCATTATGTGACATGAAATTGCTTGCAAAAATGTGTACATTAGTCAAAATTGCCTGCAAAATGTGTTTATTAGGAGCAATTCACAGTAAAATGGTGAATTTTCATGAGGATTTAAGAAAAAAAAGCAAATTGATGCAGAAATGTGAAGAACCGAATTTAAGACTGGCAAAATGAGGAACGCAGAGACCTGAAACTGATAGATCTTTCCATCCCTAGCGTGGACTACACAGAATCTCAATTGATTCCAGAATAAAATTTGTTTATGGAGCCTTTTTTTATTTATTTTAAATCTCATCAGATTTTACAGGAAGCTATAAATCCAGATTAAGTGGGGAAATAATACTGGACAGCATTTCAATGATGACGATGTGATGTGGATGCTGCACAAAAACTGCATGCATGAGTTGCACCAAATCGATAATAAAGTGGCACATGAGGAAGCACCTTTAATGGCATTTGCTACACACTCAAGAGACATTGTTTTGACTATGTGTATTAGCACAACATAACCACATACTGTATTGCTGCTGCCTAAAAATGTCCTGTGGGGAATCTCTGTAACCTTGTGGTGGCATGGTTGCCTGTAGCTCCAGGCATGTAGCCAGCTGAGCATTACCATGCTCTCATGTGACTGAATCTACACAGCATTGGAAATTCTACATGGGGCATTTTTCAAGCAACAAGTGCCTCACTCAAAGCAAGTTTAGCTTAGTCCAATTTGTCAGGGTTCCTCTGTTTTAAAAGGGCCTCGACAATGTGAAAGTTGGACAGTGAAACAAGCGGATAAGAGAAAAATCAACTCATTTGAAATATGGTGTTGGAGGAGAGCTTTGCGCATACCATGGACTGCAAAAAAGACAAATAATTGGGTGTTAGAACAAATTAAACCAGAACTGTCACTAGAAGCTAGTGATGAAACTGAGGTTATCATACTTTGGACACATCATGAGAAGACATGATTCACTAGAAAAGACTATAATGCTGGGAAAACCAGAAGAGAGTAGAAAATGAGGAAGGCCAAACGAGATGGATTGATTCCATAAAGGCAGCCACGGACCTGAACTTACAAGATCTGAACAGGGTGGTTCATGACAGATGCTCTTGGAGGTAGCTGATTCATAGGGCCACCATAAGTCGCAGTCGACTTGGAGGCACATAACAACAACTAATTGTCAGATTTAAATTTCAAAACTCAGGGGTTTTTTTTCTGGGGGGTGGGGTGGGGACAATATTGCTTGTTTTATGGGGTGCTCTTAATTGTAAGCTACCAATCACATCTCTTGCATTCTATGGAGGATCTCTGGTATTTTGGAATAAGGAACTCGAAAGAAAACAAGCAGTATCCCCTTTTTGAAAAGAGACATCTGGCAGCCCTATTCATGCCTGAGTATGAGTATGCACAGTTCCTCTTGGTAGGAAGGAATTTAATCCTTTGCTCTGTGCCAGCCCCTTGCTTTTCCTTTCCATGCTCATTTTCCTTTTGTTCTCTGGAAGAAGTGAATCTGGAAGGTGCTAATGCAACTTGATTGATGTTTAAAAACAATGGGTTGTAATTTGTTAATTTGAATGCTACCCAAGACAACGATGATGGAGGGGAGGGTGGGTGGAAATAACTGATTTTTGTTTTGCTAGAAGTGCATGCGCCAGATGAGATGCTGTAGCGAGAGACTATGAGAGAAATGCAGAGAAGCTGGATAGTGAGGGCTGGAGTGACTGTGACTCTAGGTGGTTGCGGAGACCAGTGCTTTCCAGAGGGCAGCCTTCTTGCTACCATTGTAATACGCTGGGCACTTGTGTAAGCAGCTCAAGAGCAGGCCAAGGAAAGGATGGAGGAGTTGAAGCAATAGGAAGGTAAAGGGTGACTACGAAATGGGCAAGGAGTCCCAGTGACAGAGGGAGATGACAAAGAAGGGGGAAAGCACCATGGATGATGAGATTTCACTGCCCTGAGAGATGCAGAAGGCAGAGGCTGAGCCAGAGGGTGCAGCAAAGGGTGCACGCAGATCTAGGGGCACCACCAGCTCCACTGGGCAAACTGCCCTCTAGTGGACCCCTCCTCCGTCAGTGGGCCCTGGCGGGCATACCTGGAAGTGGCTAGTTCTACTTACCATTTTAATTTTCCAGAATGTGTTGCTCCAGGGAATTATGGAAGAGTTAAATGCCCCCCAGATAAAAACACACACTATAAGAGTCTTGTAACAATACTCTGCACAACAGACAGAGGGCCCATCCATACCTAACTGCAAAATCTGCGTTTTCCATATTTGGTTGGTGGCCTCGAGATCCATACATGTCTTGTTTGTGGTTGGATTATTGTAAAAACCCAATTATCAAGCATCCATACGTCTGGGCTTTTTTAAAAAAGCAACTAAATTGCTTTATCATTCACCACTCCCCTAACTCCACCCCTTTCCGGTGATTGGTCCATAACAGTTGTTTGCTTTTTGCACACTTTTCCGAAGAGCATAGAATTTTTTAAAAAAATTCCCACACATGTGCAGGTTTGTGGATGTGCTATTGGGTGGGAAGGAGACAAGGGGCTTGGCATATGACAGAGGAACGCCCATGGCCAGCCTATTGCTGGAAAGTCCCCAGCATTGCATCCGAGCTCACGGATGTTAATGTGATTATCGGTTTAGGAAAGCATATCGTTTTTTCAGTGTTATTTCTAGTGCGGATTTGTGAATGTGAAAATCTGTACTAGCTTGGAACTTCATATGGACAACAGTGAATTAATGAGGACACAAAGCTTTAACACTGCATATTATGCAGTCATATGAACGGGCCCAGAGACCCAATTATGTTCAAATAGCAGGGGATGCTGCTTACTGAAGTTGAACCTGATCCAGCAAAGAGACTGAGACCTCATGAAAAGAGTGAAGGAGGATAGCTGGGGACAGGTCACCAGGCCTAGTAGTTCCAGGGTCTGATAAAGAAGCAGGGCCAGTTCTAAAGGGCGGCCAGGTGGGGCACTGGCCCGAGGCCCCATGGAACTAGAGGGGCCCCTCCGCTCCCCTTCCATGATCAGAGGCAAGAGCCGCAGATCACAGGACAGGAGCTTCTGAGCCTCCCGCCATCCCCCCTGCTTCACCTACCTTTCTCTCTGCTGTTTTTTACAGCTGCGCGCAGGGTTGCCATCAATCAAGATGGCGACTGAGGTTTCCCTAAGGGGTTGAATCCTCTGCCGCCATCTTGGTTGATGGCAGCAATGCGCGCATGCATGCCATCAACCAAGATGGTGGCAGAGGATTCAGCCCCTTAGGGAAACCTCGGCTGCCATCTTGATTGATGGCAACCCTGTGCGTGCAGTGCGTGCAGCTGCAAAAAACAGTAGAGAGAAAGGTAGATGAAGCAGGGGGATGGCAGGAGGCTCGGAAGCTCCTGTCCTGTGATCCGTGGCTCCTGCCACAGATCGAGGAAGAGGAGCAGAGGGGCCCAGGGCAGGCTGGAGCCCAAGGGCCCCAGCATGCCTGGGGCCGGCCCTGTAAAGAAGGGTATGTGTATGGTATTTTCATGTTTTACTGATTATGCCAAAGCGCTTACGGCAGCTTAGAAGATCACAAAAGACCCAGGAAAGGGCAATCCCCAAAGAGAGCCTGAGCAAAAGGAGTGTGGTTTTGCCTCTGAGACACAATATAATTTCAGGCATTAGAGAAGATGAAATCTTGGATTTTGGGCACAGGCCAAATACATTCGTTTGCTGCTTTGGGGGCTTGGAACAGGTCTACACACTAAGCTGAACAGAGCTTGCCAGCATGTTCTGAGGCTTGCCAAGTGCTTGACAACCGGGCAGGCAATAAAAATAGGTTTTTCAAGCCCCTGCTTGGCTGCTATTCATGCCTGAAGGGTATGCTCAACTTGGTGGGTTACAAATTGGGCAGATCTGGATTAGAAAGATACCACTCTATTTAAAGAGACAAAAAAAAGTTATAATGTCAGAATCCTCCAAGATGGATGGATGAAAAAGAATGCAGTCAGAACTCCAATCCTATCTCTGATTTCAGAGAAGGCTAAGTGAGTCCTTTGTTTCTATAAAAGGAAGCTCAGGAGCTCAGCTCTTTGTTATATATTCCACATATAATAAATCACTATGCATAAACTACTCCTTTCTAAATTCCCGCCTGATAATCTCCACCACCTTGTTTCTTTCTCAACTTCTTTATGGTCTCACTACTGGCTAAGCACATGTAGATTGCTTTTTACTCCTGGTCTCTTTTCAGTACTGTGTACTTCTTCAATGAATACTGTGCTTGGCTTTGTAGACTCAATCAATCAATCATTTATTACAGTCAATGACCAGCACTATAAAATGTTAAAACAGTAAAACAATAAAACATATCAGTATTATGCAGAGAAGGAAACAAGCGGCAGCAGCCTAACATAACTTTTGGCTAATCGGGGGCCACACCCATGGCAGGTAAAGAAGATGGCGGAGGTGCAACAGCTACGGATGAGGGAGCTCCACCACTGATGGCTTTTATGGGGTAATTTTCTATATAAATTCCCCTTGCTGGAGGCTACAACATATTGGAAATACGGGGCAGCCTCCTCCCTCTTTATGCCGTCTCCCTTGTACCTGACCGGGATGCAGCTTGGTGCTTACATCCGCACCAGGCCGCCGCCGCCGCTACCTTCATAAGAACATAAGAAGAGCCTGCTGGATCAGGCCAGTGGCCCATCTAGTCCAGCATCCTGTTCTCACAGTGGCCAACCAGGTGCCTGGGGGAAGCCCGCAAGCAGGACCCGAGTGCAAGAACACTCTCCCCTCCTGAGGCTTCCGGCAACTGGTTTTCAGAAGCATGCTGCCTCTGACTAGGGTGGCAGAGCACAGCCATCATGGCTAGTAGCCATTGATAGCCCTGTCCTCCATGAATTTGTCTAATCTTCTTTTAAAGCCATCCAAGCTGGTGGCCATTACTGCATCTTGTGGGAGCAAATTCCATAGTTTAACTATGCGCTGAGTAAAGAAGTACTTCCTTTTGTCTGTCCTGAATCTTCCAACATTCAGCATTGAGCCAGGCTGAAGCTGGTGCTGGGGCCTTTTGGCGGGTCTGGTGCCGTGGCCTGTCCCTGGGAACACCGCACTGTTGCGATGATATATCGGTGAATGCTGAGGGTGGGGGAACGCCCCTGCAGCCGCCGCTATCTTACCATCTGACCTCTGTCTGCTTGCCCTTAATATCGGCCGTGTTTACATCTTAGTGCCTTTGTTTTTGGCTTCTGACGAGAACTTCCCTGTTAGTCGCGACTTTAAGGGGTTTGTTTGCCGCGCCCCACCCGCCACTGAATGTACTGGACGCTGGATGCTGAGATCAAGAGGGGGTGTTGTTTTTCAGTCTTGCATATGGACTATCACCCACACCGGTCTTTGTGCTAGGGTGGGAAGACTCACATCAGGAGTTTCCATCTGAAGGCGCACTTTTTGGACTATACAGACGAGAAGCCTTATTGTAACGGAGTAACTGAGTTAGTCTCTATGTTATTGTTTAGCTTTCTTGCTTTGTGTTTTGGTGTTTTTGATGTTTTATGTTTTTTGCTTTGTACGTCGCTGAGAGTGGCTGGGTAGCCAGCCAGATGAGCGACTAAGAAATCGAATAAACAAACAAACAAATAAATAAATAATATGGTACTAATGATGTTGAATTAAGACATCAGTGGCCCATCCGATATTAACTGTTATTGTTATTTGCTGTCATCACTCTCCTGCAGGTAACAGCCAAAGCACAAACTCTTGCCACCTTGGCTGTCACCTGCTGGTTCCTATTGGAGAGTAAATATTCTAAATAAAATGTGTCAGACTTCCCTGGGATTTTTTGGAGAATTGGGTAGATAAGATCGAATCGGGAGTCTCGATAAAACGGACAATACAGCAATACATGTGCAGCGGTTTCCACACTTCCTGTATCACAGGGGCATGAACGCTCCTGTACTGGCACCTTGCTAAATCTACCTTCTAAAAGCGCAGAAGGTAAGACATTAAGTCTAGCAAGTGTGAAAGCTTTTCTGTGCTTAGCAGTTGACAAATTTCTCATATAATTTCTATAGCTTTGTAGATTTTTCATCCCCCGGTGTGCTCTGTCTCCCCGTCCCCCCTGTCACTGTCCCTCTACTGCTTTAATGAGGGAGGCGAGAGCATCTCAAGCGGCCAGCCGCAGCCATGCAACATCACTTCTGGCCCACTCATGTTTACATCTAGTTGTGCCAGGAGTGCTGCTGTGCAGAGGCCAGCGCCAGCAACTGCCAGCCTCTCACACAATTTCTTCACTATCCAATGGCAGAGCTTCCAAGGGAGGAGTTCGTCTGACGATAGCAGGGATAATGAACCAAGTCTTTTTGTCAGCTTTTATTTTCCCGCCAGCTCTCTTGGGTTAAAATGTTGAGGTTCATAATGATTTCCTTTAACTTAAGACTGGACAAAGATCTTACTCAGCCTGGCAGGCTTTGGTGAAGCAAGCAGGGCCAGTCCTTCCATAAGGCACTGTGAGTTGCTATTAAAAAGCAGTGATTTATCAGTTGATTTGTGACCTTATTTGTAATTGGAACCCCCAGATCCTCTCTCTGTACCAATGTATATAAAGTTCAAAGCTATTGGTTATATAGTATCTGTGGAACGGGGATCCTAGTAAAACAGAATACCTTGAATGTTGATTACAGTAGAAGGAAAGGGATGGTCTCTAGCATGAACCTTCCTGAAGACAGGTTGGCCTAGCAAAATGATTGGCAAAAAGTAAAGATCAGTGGATTGGACTGGGTTTTGGTGGTGGATTTAACACTTGGTATAGTTAGATTTTGTTAGATGTGAGGAATCTATTTGGTGAACTGCAACGTCTACTTCATGTGAGGTTATTACTATTATAAATTCCCACAGCAAACTCTAGAAGCACTGCCTTCTTGCATTTATGAGAATAAACAGGGCCATGAATGAGGTCCCAGCCTATTCAAGCGCTTCAGAAGATTAGTCATTTTTCAAATGTTGGCCTCCTAATGAAAATCAATTTCTAATTGCAATTTTGCAGCTTCTGTCCAGCTTAGATTTTAAGGAGAAAAATGATTACAAGGAATAGAAAATTGTATATTTTTATCATTTTCTTTTTTCCTATGCAGTTCCAATCAGTTCCTCTGGTTTCCTCAGAGCCATGGCTATGCTGTACATGTTTCTCAAAGAAATTAACAGAGTGACTAGAAAAACATGGAATGTTCCTTTAGCCTCATGGTAAAGGGTTGCATCGGACAACCTGGTGAATGCTGATGGAGAACCATGAAGTAATTAGAGAATAACAGAACTTCATTGAGTTCTGGCAACTCTTTCACCAGACATAAAGATACTATAAAAGACCCTTCTTTGGTAGGTGTGCTTGATAAAGCTATTATTGATATGGTGTCCTTACTCAATGTCAAAGACACCCATAAGAGATTAGAACAGGGAAATTTATTTTTAAATTATGAAGGGAAAGCTGCTTTGCAAAAGTCCTGTGGCTGGCATAGGGGGCATAGTTTACTATATAAAGAAATTGTGATATTTCTCTATAGCATTTACAAGGTATTAAGAACACATTTCTGTGCACACTTACCTAGGAGTAAGCCTCACTGAATACAGTGGAACTCAGTTATGAGTAAATATGAATAGGATTGCCTTGTACAAGTCTAAAATAATTTTGTTTATAAAAACATGGTTTCCTTACAGACTACTGAAAAATTAGATCCTGCTTTTGTGAAAGAAGTGGCTGGTAAATCTATTAAGTATTCATTTCTTAAAAACAATTATCTAAATGGCCAAGTGAATTTTCAGTGCAAGAGTTCTTCATACTCTCTCTCTCTCTCTCTCACACACACACACAGAAGGAAGTCTTTTTACCAGAAATTTTAGCAAAGGGAGGTTATATATTTGTAGATTATGCTTATGCCATCTATGTCTATAATGGACATTGTTCAAACTAATTACTTGGTACTATAGATGAGTAAAATCCCTCTGTCTTGTTTTGGAAGGAGTTCTTCAAAAATGAGCTAAACTAGTTGGGATTTGGATTGTGCCCAAAGCTGTTTAATTACTGTATATTCCGGCGTATAAGACGACTGGGCGTATAAGACGACCCCCAACTTTTCCAGTTAAAATATAGAGTTTGCCCAAGTTCTCCCCAGGAGCCTTTTGTGGCTTCTCCCTCCTGTATCTGGCCATTTCGAGTCAATTTCATCTCAGGCTCTGCAGAGGCTTCCCTCCTCACAGCAGTAACTCCGTTTTGAGTCAATTTCATCTCAGGCTCTGCCCTAACTTCTTGAGCCTCGCTGCGTTGCCTTCCTCGCAGCGACGGTCTCTCTGGATGGCGGCTGCGACTGCTTCCACTCCCGCTGCAGCTTTTTTTTTTACTTAATTTTCCCGCTCTTTTTTTAGCACCCGGCGTATAAGACGACCCCCGACTTTTGAAAAGATTTTCCTGGGTTAAAAAGTCGTCTTATACGCCAGAATATACGGTAAGTGTTTTTCCTCATTCTGAACTTCAGGCCTTGTACTCCTGGTTATGTCACTGGAAAAAATGATAAGGCCCAGAGGCCTCCTGAACCCAATAGAGAGCCCTCATCTCCACCTCCCTTACCCAAAACTTATTTTCTGGCAGCAATGACAGTACAAAGCAGAGACCTGATGCTTCTCGGGCTTTCATTAGACTGTTAGTTAACAGGAGCTTCCCAGCACACAGATCCTTGGGAACTGTAGTCTGCCAGAGTTTCTATGAACCTTTGTGCTAAAAAGCTTTAGGCCTAATCTGAGGCTCTCAGTACTCCACTCTGCACTGCTGCTGGAAGAAGCAAAACAGGAGGCCAAACCCCAAAATAAAAATATCTGTTTTAAATAACAGTCCTAACTGAACAATGAAATGCCCACTGTGTTTTGGTTGATGACAACCTTCCTCAGAGTCACAAGACCATGGTTCCACTGCCAAGACATCACTTCTGTGTGCCATCAACTGAAATGAATTGGGCATTTTATTAGAACTATTATTATTTGATGAATGTATTTTTCAACACCGTTTTGAGACTTTTAGAACATAAGAAGAGCCTGCTGGATCAGACAGTGGCCCATCTAGTCCAGCATCCTGTTCTCACAGTGGCCAACCAGGTGCCTGGGGGAAGCCCGCAAGCAGGACCCGAGTGCAAGAACACTCTCCCCTCCTGAGGATTCCGGCAACTGGTTTTCAGAAGCATGCTGCCTCTGACTAGGGTGGCAGAGTACAGCCATCATGGCTAGTAGCCATTGATAGCCCTGTCCTCCATGAATTTGTCTAATCTTCTTTTAAAGCCATCCAAGCTGGTGGCCATTACTGCGTCTTGTGAGAGCAAATTCCATAGTTTAACTATGCGCTGAGTAAAGAAGTACTTCCTTTTGTCTGTCCTGAATCTTCCAACATTCAGCTTAGGAGTATTTTACAATTAAATCTGTGGCAAGTTGTGGTGGGTAGATACTCTGGGGGGGGGGATGATGATAATGAGGCCTAGGGCCAGCGGGTGGCCAGGTTGTGTACTGGCCAAGGGCCTCTGTGGCTGAGAGGGAGCCAAACTCCCAGGCAACAACCCTCCACTGCCAGCATGGACTGGCTGTACCACTTCCTGTGTCACAGCAGCACCATTTCCCATGTTGCTGCATCGGCACACTGTGTGTGAATACTTGCCATAACCTAAAATGGCAGCAGGCGCATCAACACATTTCCCATGTTGCTGCATCGGCACACTGTGTGTGAATACTTGCCATAACCTAAAATGGCAGCAGGCGCATCAACACATGCTTGCCACCATCTTGGGTGATAGCAGGTGTGCACACACAGCATGCTAACACATGGACAAGGCCAGGTCTATTTAAGAACCTAGTGGTAGTGCTGCAGCCAAGGGCCTGCTGCAGTCTGGTGCCAGCCCTGGTGATAATGAGTGAGTGGGTGGGTGGGGGAGAATAATGAGGGAAGAGATTTGGATGACTTACAGTGTAATCCTAAACACGTCTATTCAGAAGTAAATCCTATTTAATTCAATGGGGCTTCCTCCCAGGTAACTGGGGTTAGTATTGCAACCTTAATGCTTACAATTCTTCTGGCTTTTTTTTCAGGAGCTAAAATGCCATGCAAAGACAGCTAAAGATAACTTGGCACAGAGGCCCTTGAAAGTGTCTTGGAAACTTCAGCCTAAGATGATTTTGATCTATGATGATGTCCCTTGGCTTTTATGACAGGAGCCATGTTGCCAACAGAGCCACTTAAAGCAGAGCTACTTAAAGAGTGCAAAAGAATCTTAAACCCACAGTCGCCCTCAGATCTCTTGAGCTTTGTATTATGCCTTCAAATTGTTTCCAGTGAATCACTGGGATTATTTTTTTTTAGTATTAACTTGTTATCCTAAAATATGTGATGTTAAGTGTATTTAAATAAAATGTCACACCACTTCATCAAACTTTTTGTACACACTCGTTACTTAGTATGTGGGTTTAGTGTTAATCTTAGTGTATGTGAAAGAGATCAAAATATCTTACCATTCAAACGTTTCCCTTGATTACAAAAGCAAAAACAAGAAGAAGCCAAGATGTTAGCAAATACCATTGTCTTCAAATACATCTTTTGATCCAAGTTGTGTTCATTGTTGCTGAATGTTTTATGATAGCTCTGCATTACTGATCTGCAAAAACTGCTTTTCAGACTTTTTAGCTCCGGCTCTTCTCCTGGTCCAGGGGCTTAAAATGTGCAGGTACTGTGCATTGCCCTCGGGTTTCTTTGCAATGTTACAGAGCTTCTTGGGCTGCCACTCTTGCTTTTAGTTCACCGATTCCTAAAAATATTGCTTCTCCATGCACAGGGCCAGCTCCAGAGGGCGGCCAGGTCAGGCGCTGGCTGAGGGCCCCTGAAGGGCCCCTCCTTAGGGTGGGTGGGTAGCGCTCCCTTCCGCAATCTGCAGCAGCATTGGCTCCCGACCCTGCCGTGGATCGCAGACAGGGAGCTCCCAGGCACCCCCCTACTACTGCGCAGGCCCGCGACACCCATTTGCACACCCCACCTACCTTTCCCTTGAAGTAAATGCTGGCTGCATTGTGCACATAGTATGCATGCATGCCATCAACCAAGATGGCAGTGGAGGCATCAGCCCCATAGAGAAGCCTCGGCTGCCATCTTGGTTGATGGGAGGCATGTGACACAGCACAGCCAACATTCACTTCAAGAGAAAGGTAGGTGGGGTGTGCGGGCAGGTGCCGGGGCCCGGGGCAGACTGGTGCCCAAGGGCCCCGGCATGCCTGGTGCCAGCCCTGTCCATGCAATGGCTTCGGTAATTTGTGCAGTCAAGCTGGCTGTGCACTTTTGAGAAAGGATTTGGAGATTTTTTTAAACTCACCCACATCTCTTCTGCTGCTTGAGCTCCATTCTGATCCTCCAACCAGCTACACAGCCTTCTCTCTATTCCATAACTTGCCTTAAGATTATCCCATTATTTTTTAAAAAAGCCATTTGAAACCAATATAGGTGGAAAGGCAAAATACAAATGGAAAGAATTGTTAAATACCAAGAACAAAAAGGAGCAGTTCTTTGTGGAACTGCTTCCATGCAATCCCCAATCAAATTAATGGAAATTAGTGATAAAAAAAGGAATGAGAAGGGTGTATGATTTAAATGGTACAAGTGCAGGAAATGTCCCTGGTGGATTGTGTCCAGTTTCCTTCTAGTGTGATGGGTCTGCCTTTCTTTTGTCACAGAAAGTGAAAAGAAATTTCGCCTGTTCACTACATTAATGCAACTATAAACCTTCGATTGGCTGGAAAAGGAGTACCCCCTGCCCCCAAATAATAGCATTTGGCTTTATGACAATATTGGAAGTCCATCTCTCACTGTATTCTTATTTGAATATGTGCGTTGGATGAATGGGTAACCATTCTGTGGAGTGATATTTAAGAGAGGGTAAAATACATAATAAATAAATAAATAATAAATAAATAATACCATATTATTTAAAGTATGATCGGTGTGATGGACAACTAACCAAAATTAGCTATTTACAGAAAACAGCTTTGAGCAGCATCAGAAGTGATGTTGCCTAACTTGTTGAGTCACTGGCCTGGTTTGAACATAATTCTAAGCCATGGTTTATAAAACCTGATCATCTGAATATGGCCAAGCAGCTAAATGATGGTTTATTATGAACAAACCATGCTCATAATCCATGGTTTGCTGTTGGTTTATAAACATTGGTTAATGTGCAAACCTGGCCAATGTGAATATACACAAGATTTAGCTAATCATGAGTCACATACCCAGCAACCTGTAATGTACATGACCCTCTTAGGAAGGAGGTTCATCTCTCTTTCTCGGCACAGAGAGAAATGTGAGTTACATGTACCTCGCAGAAACATAGAGAGAGGTGATAGTACTGAGCAAAACTGCCAAATCCCAAGCAAATAAGACACCTACAGCAGGATACAAATATGTTCAAGTTCAAACTATATTTTGCAATATCCCTGACACTTTCTAAACAAACCCTGGTTCCTGTGAATTTCATGCTTATACTTGCATGCTCCTTGTCTGTTGGCTTATCTGCTTTGAGTATGTCTGGTTCCATTAAAGTTGCCTTCAAAGAGGCTTGGGCCATGATACTGTACCCCTAAGGAGAAGGAAAACCACCCATGTTCCCAATAGAATTAGTTAAACTTTCTTAAGACACCTGCTGGATAAGACCAAAGACCTGTTTAGTTCAGCACCCTGTTTCTCACAGTGGCCAACCAGATGCCTCTGAAAAGTACTCAAACACGATAGGCAACAGTCCCCTCTTGCAGGTGTCCCATGGCCCAATACCCATTGGGTTGGGCAGCAGATCATGTCTTCAGAGGCATACTGCCTTGAGGTACTTCATAGCCATCAACTAATAGCCATTGATAGCCTTCTGAATCTTAAGTATCAAATGGTATATGATGGCACTAATATTTGCTATGTCTGTGTTAATATATCTTAAGTGGAAAGCAAAATAGCAGTAGAATAACCTAATCTTTAACATGGAAACACACAATTGGAAGGGAGAAAAAAGATAATGAAAAATCCATACCTGTGATTGTGAAGCCACCTAAAGGAAAGGCAAAACAAAGAGAGAAAGAAAGGAAGCAAATTAAAATCTATTTTGCTGCACTCTTCATGCTATTTATCTAATTCAAGATTCCACTAATGTTGAATGAAACAGTTTCCTTACAAAAATATGCATCCAAATGGAGCAGGTGAGAATGCCAAATGTCAATAAAAGGTAGAAAGTTTCAAAAAGCCCATACTTGGTCGAAACATTTTGTTCCTTGTTAAGGCTAAGATTAGATTTTACAAAAATGGTAGGCCTCTATCCTTGTCTATTACTACCCTGATAACTTTTAATATTACAAAATATGTGACATGACATTACTGGTGTGATGTTCCCAATCCCTGCCCACAACTCCACTTCATTGGCTGTTGCTTGTGGGTGGTAAGATCGCGACACAATGCTATAATAAAATGTTTTGTTTTGCTTGATCCTTCTGGGGGGGCGATAGGATGAGGAGAGACTCTGGTCTCCTGTTCTCGTGACTGCTATGTGTCACTATAGTGTCTAGTTACCAGAAAACTCCTCAAGTATATGTTGTATTTGGAAAATTCTTACTTTTTAAATCTTGGTTTTAAAAGCTCATGGAGAAGGCATTGGATAGAGTACATATTTTGAACCCAGAATGTCTCAGCTTCAGTTTCTAACTTCTCTAGGTAGGTAGCAGTGCTGGGAAAATCCCAAGATCGTGGAATATCAGGAGATGGGGCTTCCCAATGCTCTGACTCAGTATTAGGCAGCTTCCTGATTGCTATTTTGAAACACCCACTCCAACACTAAATATGCCTTCTAATTTCAGCCTCAACTATCTTTCTATGTGCAGAAATAGTATACTATACTCTAAGTGGTTTCTGTTACATATTCTATTTTTCCCTTAAACACTATGCCGAACTTCCTAAATTCCTTGAACACTCAGTTGTCATGGTGCCCATTCAAATGAATGAAGCAGCTCCTTTTGGGAATGGTATGTGTAGATGAGCTCTACATTCTTTGTATTCTATTAGGGCAGCTTTTCCCAACTAGTGGGCCACCAGGTGTTGTTGGACCACAACTCCCATCAGCCTCAGCCAGCATTGCCAATGGTCAGGAATGATGGGAATTGTGGTCCAACAACATCTGGTGGCCCACTAGTTGGGAAACGCTATATTAGGGGTATGAGTAAGTGACTTAATTCCAATACAGTCCAGAAATTGGCTACCTAGGTACTAACTTGACTCCACAGAATAGACCTCATGATTGCAGTAAGGTTGTGCATTGTGTAAGATTCAATTTACTGAATAGGATTAGGTCTCCAAATGTATCTTGGGTTTATCTTTTGAATGTCCCACCACTGTAATTTGGCAATTCATTAAGAGGGACTCAGTCTAATGGGAATCTCTCCTGTATGAACCCACTTGGGGTTGAATGGGAATACCTGAGGGCTCTTGTGCAACGTCCATTCATTTCAAGTGAACCCAGGGACTGCCTGTATGTTAAAAACAAATGTGTGCTTCAAAGACTCAGTGCCACTTTTTAAAATAAGAAGCTGCTTCAGGAAAAGGAGATTTAGAATGGAAAATTGATGGAAGGAGGGAATACGTAACCTGTACCTGGTTCACAATTTTTCTGTTCCAAATCACATCCCCTAACAAGATTTCAGTTTCATCTGTAAGTTTTGTCTTTACTCTAGCAAACATTGGAATCTCTTGTTTAGAATCTCATTTGCAAAAACAAAAAACCCAGTGACCATTTTCACGTGAGTTGCTTCTGTAATGAGCTGCAGTATATTCTCTTAACTGATCCAGAAATGACTTTCTGTCAACAGGCATATGAAAATCAATGTTTTCTCTAAGATGAAAGGATGTTTAAAGGGGACCTATTGTGCCATTCTGCAAAGCAGAAGTTAAACAAAAATAGATCTCTACTCTTTCTCAATGTATCAGAAGAAACATTAGATAAAATTTGAATCTTGGCCTGATAAATCTGTGCTTCTGCCAAAGGCTTTCTGGAGATGAGATGTTTCAACCAATTACCATATAATTGACCTAAGATGCCTCCTGGTTTCCCATCAGATCTTTAATACTTGATTTCAGTCTAAGGGGACACTGAGTCCAAGGGACCACTTCAAAGCCAGTAGATACAGAGAATAGATTTAAGTAAAAAACATAACATTAATTATTTTCATTTAATTAAATCACATTATTAATCCTTAAAAATAAAAAGAACTATCCGAGAGTACCACAAAATAAAAAAGACAAACAATCAACTTACATAAAATACATCGATTGACTGGAAAAATGGAAAAGAAATGGAGTGCTTACCAAGCTCATTCAACAACAGGGCTGTGGAGAAGACACAGTGGGACAAACACAGAAGAAGAAGAAGAAGAAGAAAAGATAATGAGCAATGAAATTAAAGGGAACATCCACAGAAAGGTTCCAGATCCAGAAGGCCAGAAAATGTAGATCTGTAAAGCTGCAGGACATCATTACTACAAAGGAAAAGAGCATGAAAAATAATGGAAAAGAGACATGTTTCATGGGGATGGGCTGTGAAATTGTGGAGAAATATTAAATACAATGTTATTTAATATATATGGTGTGACAAATATTTAAAAGTTCATTCCATGCCCCCAACATTTATATTCTACTCCTTTGATCTATATTCGGACCTTAATTTTGTATCAATTACAGCTCTGAGGAAAGAATATGTTCCATTGGATACCTGTGAGTTTGCTTCATTCTTTGCTTTTTTAAAAAAAGCCACAACTTCTTTAAGCCATTTTTATATATAAAATTGTAACACAGGAAGGATGTTTTCTCCATATAGTTTTCTCATATCTATTCACAGATGTGAGTTGTGGGTCTGAAAATGTTGAAGACTACTGTTGTAAAGATATAACCTTCTGTGCAATTATATAGTTCAGAGGGTTAATATGTAAAGTCCCTGTATGAATTGGAGCCTTTGAGACCCCCCCCCAACAGTGTCCACTTGTCCCACGAGAAAAGTCACTACCAATTTGGAGAACCTTTGGGAATGGCTACTGATATAGCAAAAGGAGCTACAATTGGGAAAAATTGGGAATGCCCCAAAGTGTGAGCTGAAGCCCACAGGAGCATCCCCATGAAAAGGTTAAGCTAGAGGACTGTCATGAGGCAACAGTGTCCTGATGGTGATGGGGAGTTCACCCTTAGAACCAAAAGGGTCCTGGTGACACCTACAAGTCTAATGAATGCATTACAATTTGCACTACTCCTGATGTGTGAAAATCAGCTCTGGGTGTAAATATGCTAGTTTAACTATCATTACTTTCAGTCACACCGACATCTTGGTTACTGTTTCTGTGAAGAGGCTATGGATCTCTAGCTAGGAATTTGTTCTCAGTACCTTCAATAAAAAATCTATTTCCAGAGCTTCCGGGGGAAGTCACAAGAGTAACAAGACTTTCAAGCAAGCTTACATTTGTATCAAGGGTGTGAAATAAACAATTGCAAGCATTTGGGTACTCAGATTTGTCTTGTGCTCTGTGGTAAGCTGGTCAGAGAAAACAGGAGGACATAATATGCTCTAATGTTCCTGAAAGAATCCCTGGAGGAAAAGCAGACGTGTTAAAAAAAAGCCTTCCAAAACAGGTTGCTTAGTTGACTTGTGACGTATTCAATCCAAGGGCTTTCATTCCAGTTTGCAGGGATATCCACTTGTGTACAAAGATGCTATTCTATGGCTAAAGACAGACTATAGTTTTTAAAAGAGATGAAAGTGGTCTGAGAGAGTCTTTTGTTTCCTGTAGCACACAGCATGCTGGCTGGGACTGACAGGATTTGTAGTTATTGGGAGTATACCAGTGTGGCAAAGGCTGGGCTACACATATATTTCTTTTGTCTCAGAGTTACCTCTAGTCAAAGAGGTGGTGTGAGGGCTGCCTCATTCTTCATTTTAACTTTTTACACATTTTAAGCTGCTGAGGGCAGCTCTATGGCCACACAGTAAAAAAATTCCTTTTATTTTAATATGCTTCTAGGAAATTATTTTATTATTTATTTATTTATTTATTATATTTATACCCCGCCTTTCTTTTCATGATAGAAACCCAAGGCGGCTTACATATGGTTCCCAGGCGGTCTCCCATCCAGGCACTAACCAGTGCTGGCCTCATATGCCTTCAGACCATAGCCTGAGACTATGACCAACATAACCTGTAGTCCCTTCCTGGGGAATTGTATAGAAAAAGTTGGCCCTGTGGGCCAATCTGGAACCACCAGGTGGTCCAATTTGGCCCCTGAGACCATTTCTCTAAACCACACCCACCTGTCAACTTGTGATTTCAGCTGATCAGCTGGAGGGCAGGGTTTGATTCTGCATCAGCTGATGATTGGGATTTTTAAATTCTGTTCAGGGGTGGATTCCCCCCCCCCAAATAATCCACCAATAAATAGGATGAAACTGCTAGTTTAGGGAAAAAACAAAACCAGGCGAGGAATGGAAATACAGTGATATGTCCATCCCTATTTCAGTAAATGTCAAGAGACACCTGTGTGAACATCCTTCCATTATGAAACATATGTACCTTCTTACACAAAGGTGGATCTCTGTGTGTGGGCATGGGATAGTCATATTAGATGCAGGCCTAAGAGGCTGCAAGCTTTCAAAAAAGGTTGGACTGAGTGAACCAGTTACTATCTTCCAGTTCTACTATTCTAGGCGTTATTCGACGCTTCCTATATTGCACTGCATGAGTAGAAGAAAGGGAAGTTGACATCTCTGCTCCAGTTAAGATACATATAATGAAGTATCATAGAGTAACTCACAGTACTTCAGACAGCCTTTCAGACTCTGTTTAAGGAGATTTACTCCACAGTTTGAGATCTACTGCAATACTCCTGAATTTTCAGCATCAGTGGTTCCTTTTACCCTAGAAATGTGAAACTGTTACAATTGCAAGCTCAGCTGGTCTCATTTTGGGGTGTGTACCCAGTTTTTGGCTATAATACATTGTAGGGCCATATATAGCGAATCATTTTTCTTTTGCAAAAGCAAAACAATTTCACTTAACTTCTGTTTGTTCAAAGTCTGGATTTTTAAGGAGGGGCAAGAGAGGGTAAAATACATCTGGCTAATTTTGAGAAAGTTTTCTTTTGTTATTTATTTATTATTTGATTTATACCCCACCCTTCCTCCCAGCAGGAGCCTGTATTATGTGACTTGGAGACAAGAGCTGTATAAATGAAAGGGTTTTGTTGCATTTATGTTGAAGTACTGGCTCACAGATCATGGTCTTGTCAATTTTATTAATCATCTTTTGCTTATATTACCTACAGCTTTAGTGGGTTGAAAAACAGAGGTTTTTCCTGCTATAGTGGCACCAGGCTTTTGCACAAAAAGGGAATGTTCTGGGTCACTCAAGTGAATGTGTTTACACTGTGGTCATGTTAAAGTTAAACAGATTTCTTTGGATGAGCTTAATTAGCCTGCTTCTTCTTATGCTGGAGATCAGCGTGTACACCATATGTGTACTGGTGTTGTATCATGTAATGCATTAAGTGGATATGGACAAATGTGCAAGTATTTCTTCACATGCATGGGTTCCAAGAAACTGTAGGTGGCCCTAGCTCCTAGCCATGCACACACAGAATGAAATGCATCTGCCTTATACGCTACAGAGTACACTTTGTGTGTATTCAGAGTGTATTCACCAAATCTGTACTCTGGCTGGTATGCACATTATCCAACCCAGTACTTCTTTGCCAGAAGGACAAAAGCCTTCTTAAGGTTGTGCTTTCAACCAGAATTTTCTCTTTATTGTTGAGCACTAGAAACAGAAAACCACAGAAAATTGTCCTTCAAGGAACACTTAAGATGGGGCAGAAGAATCCTCTGCTGACACCATTCCTATCCTCCTATACTGTAGTGTAGAGGACATTGCATTTCCTCTCTACAGACAGGCAGGGGAATCATACTGACTGGGAATAGATTCCAGTCTGGGCCAAGACCAGATGCAATGTGAAAGTGACAATTCGGATAAAAACCGTACTAGCGTCTTTCAGGGGACTGGGGTTGATATGCAACCCCTTCCCCCATTCTTCCCTATTTGTGCCTTTTTTCTGCATCAAGAGCAGGGCCAACTCCATGTGTGAGGGGCATCTTGGCAAAGTGCCTCTGGTGGGCCTTCTCCTGCATCAGTGGGTTTACTGGGCAACAATGATGGTGGGATGCAATGGAAAGAAGCAGCAGCCATTAGGTGGTTGGTTCAAGCTACCATGTACATTTCCTACAATGCCCCAGAATGAAGATACATTGGGGACACTGGCGGAAATTGAAATGGCGGCTAGACCTTCCCATTTAGCACCTGCTATAAGCACTGGACTGGATTTTTTTAAAAGGACGGCATAGGTAGGCATTGGTGGTGGGCCCTGTGATCCTGGCAGCTACCCAAGGATGTTGGGTATTGATGCCGACCCTGATCAAGAGATGCAAAATTCTGACCCACCTCACTCAGGCAGTTGTGTGCTTTTTTAATTAGTTGAGCTATCTGACAATGCCAAAAGGTAACAGCTTATTTCCCATTGGGTTTTTGCTTTTATGTGGATTCTACCTCCATTAAGAATCTTAAAAGCACGACCCAGATCTTCATTGCTCTGGTCTTCCTTTCCTTTTCCCTTTAATCTGCCAGAATCAGCACCATCACCCAATCAGTATGTCTGTTTTCCTTCAATTATACTTGTTAAATTGGCTTTCCCTTGTTTAATGGTGGCTCATAAGAACATCCAACCACTGTTCACCTTAACCAGCCAGAGGTGGACACTGCCTCTGTAAATTGTACATAATCACAGCTGGAAAAGGCCAGAAAAGGCCCCCAAGTCAACTGCAGTATTGAGCTACTATTACTTGATCAAAACAGGATGATTCAAGGTTTGTGGAAGCATCACCCAAGAAAATTTGGCTAATGTCCACATTAATTGGATAAATTCTCAAGTGCAATGAATCTTGACCCATTTCAAAATTTATCTAGGCTTGCACTGTGCGATCAACAGTTATCTAAATACTCTGTGTTTTACAGTTCCTTTACCCTGCCTGTATGGCATATTCATCCTATACTGCCTTATTCTGCTGCCTGGCAATTCTGTTAATATATTCTGGGCATCATATTTAATATTATTCACTGCTGGCAATGCCACAACATGTGGTAATGCACTATAATCTAGTAAAGCAGTTCATAATGTCAGGAGTCAACTGCTCAGGTCTTTTTAGGAAAGTCTTTTTCAGATGGGCTGGTTTTCATATTCTACCCTTCTTAATGTAGGAACACAATAGCTGAAACACCACTTTGCCCATTGTAACCTCTGGATGAGGAGTCAGTGATAGTTTGACTGTCTGCTTTGATGATGATGATTAATAATAATCCAAGTATATCCTGCCTTTTCTCCAAGAAGCTCAGGCTGGCAGTTATTCTGCTTTATATGCACATCAACCCTGTGAGGCAGGTGAGGCTGACAGAGAGTGACTGACCCAGGGTTGAGTGGGTGGGGTTTGGAACCCACATGCTGCTGGTCTTACACATTTCTTACATGCAGAAGGAACCCACTTCTTTTGGTGGTGGGTGCTTAGAGCTGACTGCTTACCTTTTCTGAAATCTAAAAGAGACAAGGGATGACTTGAATATTTGTGGGGGTTTTCTGCATCAAGAGCAGGGCCAACTCCTTGTGTGAGGGATGTCCTAGCAAAATGGCTCGTCCACACTATAATTCGAATTATTTTAATACAAATGTGCACTGTGGCCCAAATTGCAAATTGCATGCCAACCAGGGTAACAGTAGCCTAGCAGTCCTTTCAGAATAGGAAGCAACAACACCCCACTTCCAGTGGAGGTAACTGGGAACAGAGAAACAGCAGGGAGAAGGTACATATTTCCCTTCTACATTTCTTGCCATTTCCCCAATGGAATTCAAAATGCACTCGTATCTCCACAGATAGATGGGGAAAGTACTAGGTGTCCTCTCTTCCTCACGAGTTCTCTGCTCCCAAACAAGAAGAGCATTTCCTGTTTTAAAAGGACACCAAACTGTGCTGTCTATTGAACTTGATCAATTAAATTCAGGCTTCACATTACACTTTGTTAAGACCAGAGTTCCATATGTCTTTCTGGTAGAGCTCTTAATGCATGGGCCCACAACAAGGGTCCTCCTAGGTAATCAGGTAGACTAATAGGTTTAATGTTATTTCACTGTGTCACTTAATACGTTCAAAGTTATTTCACTGTTATTACTTCTTAGTGAGCAAATGGGTAGAATACTGCAAAATGTTTTCCCTTTTTATCTTTTCAAGTAAAAGGCTCAGATTTTTTTTTTTTTAGAAAGCTGAGTATTCAGATAAAGGGCATGAAATATCCCAAGGGGGGCAGTGATCAGACCTCATAATCCCCCCCTGGCCAGAGTTCTAGAATAGTGGGAGGGCAGTTAAAGAGTCTGGGGTGTACATACAGGGACATCGTGCAGCAGTTAAAGAGTCTGGGCTGTATATATGGGGACACTGCACAGTTAATTCACTGTGCCTGAATCCAATTGACCAATGGCAATTGACCCTTCATGGTAGTGGTTACAATCTTTTTATGATTATCATAAAATCTATGCACTATTATTTGGATTTTATATTACTCACTTCACAGGGCTTATTATATGATTAATTTATACGATGCATTTTAAGTGGAACCTAATAACCAATTGCTTGCGGGCTTCCCCCAGGCACCTGGTTGGCCGCTGTGAGAACAGGATGCTGGACTAGATGGGCCACTGGCCTGATCCAGCAGGCTCTTCTTATGTTCTTAACACATAGGCTACCATTACATGTTTTATGTGTGCAATGTATAGTTTGGGGCTCATTAAGAGGATTCTGTGGCAATTGACCCTTCATGGTAGTGGTTACAATCTTTTTATGATTATCATAAAACCTATGCACTATTATTTGGATTTTATATTACTCACTTCACAGGGCTTATTATATGATTAATTTATACGATGCATTTTAAGTGGAACCTAATAACCAGTGGGAATGTAATTATTGTTTTGCTCAAAAAAGAGAGAGACAAAATTAAAACCGCTAAGCTTGACAGAGGCCATGGCAAGCTAAGTGGAAGCCAAGTCAGAAAGTTGTGAGAGGAGGGAAACACAAACAGAGAAAGGCCCCCAGTTTCTTGTCAGCTGTCTGGGTTTACTCTCACACCTTTCATTCTTCTTCGAATCCATATTGGTTCCTCAAGCACAAGGAAGAAAGTGCACTCTTTCTCATATTCCTCTCGGTCAAGTATTCTAAGGGTAATGAACTTCCTGTGGGAAAACAGACAAAGGCAAAACAAATGGTTGGCGTTACACACACACACACATGCTTTAAGTCTGACCAGTTGAGGTTGCGGTTGACTATGATGACAATGGAGAGGAAGACTCTGTCACACATCCCTATCTTTTATGTATGTAAAAGAGCACAAAACCTCTGTTCCAGAAACTTCCTGGGTTGATTTCAGTTGAATTTAGCTTTAAAATCAGAAAATAAAAATAAGAGGGATTTTCTTAGCATTTCTTTCTTTCTTTTTGGTGGGGGAGGGCCGTAATAGGTTTGTTTCCAAATTTTACGTCAGTGTCAGTTTTTTATTCCAAGTGTAGGCCTCTTTATTACTGTGTCTCAAGAGTTTAAGACAGTTTACTCAAACAATCCTATAAGGCGGTTTAGGATGAGACGTAAGCCCTTTCCACGTGGTCATTCTGTGGAGAATGCATGTGCATGATGATGGGTGGCAGGTTCTGCCCATGATCTATGTGAGTTCATTAGAAGGGCTGAAGACATTCCCCATTTACATAGCCTGCTACTCACTGACCCATCCCCAAGAGTGTTCATTCTCCACAGAATGAATGCCTGGAAAGAGTTTTGCTTCATGGCAGAACAAGTTTTAAACTTGGGTTTGTCACATGGTATCCGCTACTTTAGTGCACTGATCCTCACTCAAAAACAAAATGCTTTTGTTTCTGTCTTAGCCACACCAGTATAGAAAATAAGCTAGATAATGGTAGTTCCATTGAACTGAAAGGAGTTAATCTGAGTGAACCCCCTGCTCTGTCCTCTGGCCAAATTGTGCCTTAATTTTACAGGGAATGAAAAACTGGAGTTCAGGACATTCTAACAATGATGTCTGTGGTGAGCAACTCAGCTCTCTGCCCCTTTACATAGATAATGAAATGTGTGTTTAAGAGACTCCATGAACGGGAATGTGCCAGGCATCCATGAGTGATCAAGACAGGTGCATACAGGCAGGGCTCAGCCCCACACAGCCAATCCCCCACCTTTCTTTTCACTCATCTCCACCAGACGGGGCTCCCCAATTTCAATGTAGAAGGTCTTGTTTTTCTCATATTCCTCATCATCAATTACTTTGATAGATATCGTTTTGCTGAAACAGAGAAGAAGAAGAATAGAGATTCAAGAGTAAGGCAGGGGGGAAAAGGGAGGAAAGTAAAAGGGGGAAAAAGAGGAAATCATACAGAGGACAGAAAATTTCAAAAAAGAAACCAAAGGGGTATTGTACCATGCACCTGAAATTATGACATTCTATTTTTTAATAATGCATAACAGCTCACAGGTGTCTCTGTAACATCCACATCTGCATGGGAGAATTTCATGAAGTCATAAGAACATAAGAAGAGCCCTGCTGGATCAGACCAAAGGAGCCCAGCATCCTGATCTCACATTGGCTAACTAGATGGGCTTCCCATAAGCAGGACCCGAGCACAATAGCACTCTCCTCCCTTGCGATTCCCAGCAACTGGCATACAGTGGGTGCAGAACATAGCCACAGTGGCTAGAAGCCATTGATCCTCCACAAAGCTGTCTCAACCCTTTAAACCCATTCTAGTTGGTGGCCATCATCACATCTTGTGGGAGAGAATTCCATAGTATCCCAAAGCGATAGTCCATGTAGGCATCTAACTTGTATGATTCGCTGTCATTCTGATCTGCTGCCATTCTGGGGCATATATACAATATAAATCTATATTGGACCTGGCTTCTTCCAAAGAATCCTGGGAACTGTAGACTGTTGGGAGTGCTGGGAATTCTATTAGAGATCACTAACCACTCTCCAGGGAGAGGGGAATGACTAGGAAACCAATCTAGTGTGGTTTAAAAATGTGTTCCTGTATTGCCTGCTCTTACCCTGCATCCTCTTAGTGATGTTTGCATTGTGGGGTAGGATCTGCAAACTTAGGTTGTGTACACATCATACTTTTTTTTTTTTTAAGTACATGACATTCCCAAAAAAATCCTGGGAACTGTAGTTTACTCCTCACAAAGCTACAGTTTCCAGCACCCTTACCGAACAATAGTTCCCAGGATTCTTTGCAGAACTCATGTGTTTTAAATGCATGGTGTGTATGCAGCCTTATAAATATAACATCATGGCAGTGTTGCTTCATAGTTACATCACATGATGTCATATTTGGCTTTAAGTAGGTACTAATATCTCTATTTATCAAGTGTGCTGTGCAAACAAAGAACAGAAAGGCCAAAGTGCAGGTGCAGTCTCTAGGTTCTGCATGAGAGAGGTAAGGTGGATCCAAACCTTGCAAGTTATGCAGGCTTAACTCTCTTCACCCACCAAAATTTGGGCTTGGGTTAGTATCAGGCTACAGCTCTAACCTATGTAGATTAAAGCTGCAGGTAGCTGCACTGGTCTATTAGCAAAAATCCAAAAGCAATAATGATTTATACTATTATGAGGACCGACTAGGGTTGCATTCCAATACATGTATACTCCAAAGTAAACTCCATTCAATTACTCCCAGGTAAGTGTGCATTGGACTGCAGCCTAAAACATCACAAAGCAGTGAGCATCCATTCAAGTTTTCCTAGAACCAAGTTTTCCACTTAGTGCTAGAATAATACCTGAATAATTGCTTACTTTCATGTAGGGATGGAAGGCTCTGTCAATTTCAGTTCTCTCAGTTTGTCATCTTTCTAATCTTAAATTCGGTTCTCCACATTTCTGCAGCAGTTTCCAATTTTTTTAAAAAAACACTCATCTAAATTCTTCAGCTTTTTAGTGCAAATTTCTCCTAATAATTTTTTTTTGTATACAGTACACATAAAAATGTAAACATTTTTGCAAGCAATTAGAACACAAGAACATAAGAAGAGCCTGCTGGATCAGGCCAGTGGCCCATCTAGTCCAGCATCCTGTTCTCACAGTGGCCAACCAGGTGCCTGGGGGAAGCCCGCAAGCAGGCTTTATTTTAATTTATTGCATGTTTATGCTATTTTTGCAAATATATTCATTTTGGGCATTTTTTTTTTTGCATTTTTATAAAATATTGCTTAGTTGGAGAACTGCTTTGCAAAATTCAGGTGTGCGAATTTCAAAGGATGGCTGTGTTTCAGTTCTCACATTGTTTTGGAAAGTGCAAATTTGATAAATTCAGCTTTGAATGTGAATTTAACTGAACTTCTCGCCCATCCCTATTCTTGTGTAAGTTTTTATAGGATTGCAGGTCAACAGTTTAGTCCTATGCATCTTTACTCAGAAGTAAATATTGCAATGTTGGTGTGTGACTTACTCCCAGTTAATCATCTCTACACTCCAACAGAAGACTTACATAGACTGAACACTGGGGCTTTTTCATAGTGTCTTGCAATATCTTCCCTGCCCCCCCTTTTGTTTTAACATCTAGCCTGAAGAAGATAAGACTTCTGGTGAATACATGTGGCCCAGAGCTCCAGTTCCACAGATGTAAGTGGGAAGGGCCCTAGCTCAGTGGTAGAGCATCTAGTTTGCATGCAGAAGGTCCCAAGTTCAATCCCTGTCATCTCCAGGTAGGGCTACGAGAGACCCTTACTTGAAATATTGGAGAGCTGCTGCCAATAGATGAATCAATGATCTGACTCGGTATAAGGCAGCTTCCTATGTTCTTAAGTCTAGCCTTCTCTTTTTTTTCTCATTAAGAGAATCTAAGCCTAAGTTGCTTTATCCACTTTTTTTTTTAAAAAAAGGAAAGCACAGGAAAATGGAAAAAAGTAGCAATACCATTAGTGAGAAACAGTTGGAAAATCAGAAATTCTTAGGCCAGGTTATAGTGGAAAGGACGACATTCCTTCACAAAGCCATGCTGTATGATCCATTATTTTATATATCTATATCCCTGTGTAAACACATTCTAGAACCCTAACACTTAATCAGTCAATACATCCATCCATCCGTCTCTCCATCACTCTCACACACCAATAGTGTTCAATGCATATCAGTCTTAATTTTCAGTCTGCCAACTGACACTGCTCTTTTCGTACTTTCTACCTTCTTGTATCTTATGGTATGCCAGGACGTGCACATTAACTTAGTGCTTTGGTTCTAAACAGCATGTTATCCCAGCATTCCACTTCTCAGACTGGAGGGTAGTTTGACTACAATTCTAAGCAATTGAGCTCTATGTTGCAGGAAATGGAATCCAATTGGATACGTGTGTGTGTGTGTGTGTGTGTGTGTGTATGTGGTATGTGTGTGTATAAGTTAGAATCTTATACATGGACAGTGAAAATTGAGTTATTTTCATTTAATGTGAACACTGACAACAAGCATCCCTAGTTACTTCAGTAATCAAACTGAAAAGGCCACAGTGGAGGAACAGAGGATGTAAATGAAGCTGTACTTGGCAAGAGCTGTTGATATATGTATGAGGATTTCAGCATAATGCTCTTTAGAGAACTAGAATTAACTTTCAGCAACCAGAAATGCCAAGCACTTATCTGGAGAAGAATAATGTAGCCTACTAAAACTTGTTTTCCGTCCTCCCTGTTTGCAATATGTTATGAGCAATTGGGAGGCAGAGGGGGATAGCTCAGTTTTAGAATGCATGCTTTGTATGCAGAAGGTGCCAGGACTCTTGGCTGAAACCCTGGAGAGGTGCTGTCAGTCAGAATGGTCAAAGTTGGGTTGGACGGACCAATAATGTGACTTGGTATAAGGCAGTTTCATTTGTTTATTTTGTTAATACTTTATGGCAGTTTAGGAATGAACTTTCTGGGCTTATCCAAGGTTTTGAATATGAAGGGTGCTATAGCTGATCCATTATTTTCAAACAAATACACTTTGCACTCATTTCCATACTACAGCGACACACAGGAATGAAAGACCTTTAAGCCGGCCTTAGTGTTATTGATAGTGACAAAATCCAGTGACCTCACTGGGTAAAGCCACCAGGCTACAAAAGGCATCTGGGAAAGTAAATAAGACCTGCTGTTTCTAGGCTCTTGAAAACAGTCCAGGATGTTTTTAAGCTGAGCATCGCTAACAATAAATAAAGCAGCACAAAAGAGCAGATGGATATCTCACATCTATGCATGGAATTACTGTCTGGCCATTCAATGCTGCCTATAGAAATATACATCTCAAGAAGCTTTTATAGGATGCTATTTGTCTATGGCGTTTCACACCCTGGAAATGCCAAGGGTTGGATTAACCACCCCCTCCAGTTGCTGGGGAACAGGAGAAATGGAAGGGAGAAAGTCTGCAGAATAAAAAAAAAAATTGTCCTTGTGAGGCGTCCTTCCCTGGCTCTCCCTCTCAGGTTCCTACCTGCTCGTGGTTACTGCCTGTCTCTAGGCACCACCAGGGACTCCATCAGTCCAGACCGCTCTCTCTTATGATTTCTCTCCCCGCTCTAGCACAGATCTCAACAGATCCCCCTGCTAGGCAACCACCAGTAACGTCCCAATACTAGTATTCCCAGAGACTCTGAATACTGGTATTGTTATTCTCTTCACCACTGCCACCATTTGTTACAGTTCCCCTTCAGCCTTGGTCATTACCTTACCCTCCCTTCTGGTCTGTGAAACCCCAGCCAAGGATCAGGCCTTTGGTAAACCAAATTAAGTATTTAACAAGATTAACAAGATTTCTTCTTAAGGCACATAAGCATATGGTTTTACTCAATACTAATCCGAACTCCACCTCCCTCCTGGTAAACAACTCTCTAAACCCCACCAAGCAATCCACTCTTTCTCTTCTCCCCTCAGATTCCACAATTCACCACCTCACATTCACCCAGATTTACCTGTCATCCTTTCATTTATACTGTCAGCCATTTTTCACATTCAGCCAATCATCAAGCATTCTATTGCCCATTCACTCCCCCTCCTCTTTCACTACTTACCATGTATACTCTAAACAACCAGCACTTACCATATATACACTAATATATAGGAACATCACATTTCCCCCCCCCCTTAAACAACTGCAGAGTATTATTCCTGTTCCAGGATTTATATGTCGCGTTAACAAATAAAAGTCTCTATGGGGAAAATGTCTTTCTTTGTTCCTCTGTCTGGTCACGTCACTGCAGTCCCAGCCACTTGCCTGGAAAGTCCATCGGCCAGTACATTGTCCTTGCCTTTGATGAACTGGAAGTCCACTTGATAGTCCTGTAGGGCCCAGGACCACCTCTGCAGCATAGTGTTATGGTTTTTCATAGTCTGCAACCATAACAAGGCCCGATGATCCGTAGTCACTGTGAATCTTCGTCCCCACACGTATGGGCGCAACTTGTTCAGTCCCCACACGACCGCTAGGCACTCCTTCTGGACCGACGAATAGTTTTTCTCCCTCGGCGTCAGCTTGCGACTCAGATACGCCACTGGATGTCTGGTGCCTTCTCTCTCCTGTAGCAAGACGACTCCCAGCGCGAGGTCTGACGCATCTGTAGCCACGATGAATGGTTGCTCATAGTCTGGTGCTATTAATATGGGTCCTTGGCACAAGGCTTGTTTCAGCAGATCAAAAGCCTTCTGACATTCATCCGTCCATACCACACGCTCAGAACACTTCTTCTTTGTTAATTCATGCAAGGGGGTTGCTATTTCCCCAAAATTTCTCACAAACTTCCTATAAAATCCAGCCACACCCAGAAATGCCCTTACTTGTTTTTTGGTTAAGGGGATTGGCCACGCTTGTATTGCCTCCACCTTGCTCCATAAGGGGGTGATTTTCCCACTCCCCACCTTATGTCCTAAATAGATTACTTCCTTTAGTCCAAACTGGCATTTCTTAGCTTTTATTGTGAGGCCTGCTTTTCTTAAGGCCTCCAATACTGTGGTCAGGTGTTGGACATGCTCAGGCACCGACTTGCTAAAAATGGCCACGTCATCGATATAGGCCACTGCAAAATCTGACATGCCTCGCAACACAGTATTGATTAGCCTCTGAAATGAACTTGGTGAGTTCCTTAGTCCCATGGGTAAGGTCACAAACTCATATAACCCATCTGGTGTACTGAAGGCAGTTTTGGCTCTGGATTGCTCGTCTAGTTCCATTTGCCAAAATCCTTTACAGAGATCTAGTGTAGAGATAATGGTTGCTGCCCCCAATAACTCTAACATTGCGTCTACCCTAGGCATAGGATACGCATCTGGGACAGTAATTTTATTGATTAGCCGATAATCAATGCAAAACCTTGTCGTTCCATCTTTTTTCGGAACCAGGACAATACTTGAGGCCCAGGGATTGATGGATTCCCTGATCACTCCTAATTCCAGCATATCTTCCACCTCCTTTTTGATCTCATTCAAAACTTTCCCATTCACACGATACGGAACAGATCTGATTGGGGCATGATCTCCAGTATCAATGGAATGTATAACTATACTGGTTCGGCCAGGTTTGTTGCGAAAGAGATTCCTATAGGTTTTCAAAACTCTCAGAATCTCTTCTTTTACTTCCGCCTCTAACCATTCCAATTGATCTACCACTCCTTTGTCTTTGCTTTCCTGTACCAAATCTGGAAGTTCAGGCCCACTTCCCTCAGGGAATAAGGTAACTTGCAACACCTGTGCATCCCTGGTATGGTAAGGCTTCAACATATTTACATGAACCACTTTGCTTTTCTTTAATTGGTCTGTGGTGATTACATATGTCACTGTGTCAAGCCTTTCTCTGATGGTATATGGTCCTTCCCAGTTAGCCTGTAATTTGTCATGTTTCCTGGGTATGAACGCCATAACCATATCTCCCACATCATACACACGTTCTCTGGCTGTTCTGTCATACCAGCAACCTTGCTTCTCCTGTGCATGACTCAAATTCTCTTTCACTACTTCCATCATTGATGTTAATTTATTGCGGAATTCCAATACAAAATCTACTACAGAAGCTTTGTACTCTCCCAGAGTTCCTTCCCATGAATTTTTTAGCAGTTCCAAAGGTCCCCTCACTTTTCTAGTAAACATTAGTTCAAAGGGTGAGAAGCCTGTTGACTCCTGAGGGACTTCTCTGTATGCAAATCAGAAGCATCCCAAACGTTCATCCCAGTCTTGTGGGTGATCTTGAACATAGCTTCTTATCATGCCCTTCAAAACTCCATTGAATCTCTCAGTTAGCCCATTAGTGGCGGGATGGTAAGTAGTGGTCTTTAGATGTTTTAGACCACAACATTTCCACATACATTGCATCACTTCTCCCATGAATACACTGCCTTGATCTGTCAGCACTTCATGAGGGAAACCCAGCCTCATAAAGATTTTTAATAAAGCCTCTGCCACTACAGGGGCTTCTACAGATCTCAGTGCTTCTGCGTCTGGGTACCTGGTGGCAAAATCCACCACCACCACTAGATATTTCTTGCCATGCCTTGTGGGTTTGGAAAAAGGGCCCACCAAATCTATTCCCACTCTATAAAAGGGTTGTCCAATTATAGGAAGGGGCTTTAAGGGTGCCTTGGTCTTTACTCCACTCTTTCCCACCTTTTGGCATATTCCACAAGATAGACAATGTTGTTTTACATCCTTGGAGATATTTGGCCAATAATAATGTGCAGCCAATCTCCTCTTGGTCTTTTTTATTCCCAGATGTCCTGCACATGGGACATCGTGGGCTACCTCTAGCAATCTGGTTCTGTATTTGCTAGGTACTATCAATTGCTTCACTGGTTCACATTCATCCTTTCTTTCAGCAGGCATCCACAGTCTATATAAAATCCCATTCTCACACACAACTTGATTCCTCAGTTTGTCAGTGAAAGGAATCTGTTGGGTCAGGGCTTGTTCCTTTACCTGCTTCAAACTGATATCTTTATGCAGCTCTTCCCTGAATTGCTCTGCTTCTTCCCCAGAGACCACTTGATACAGTTTGTCTTCTTCAGCAGGCCTGCTAGTGGTTGCTATGGTGACCTGAGGCTGGCTAACAGATTCCACCCTGTTTGTTTCAGCCCCCCTTAATATGGCTTCTTTTTCTCTGCCAAGTTGCTGTCTGGTCACTACATAGATCTTTCCTTGGGCGCCCATTACATCCCTTCCCAGTATTACTGGTTCTTGTTGCTGGGCATTAATACCAACTTTATATTGGCCCTTTCGGCCTCTCCATTCCATTTTCACTAGGGCCACAGGCAAACTCTCTGGTTGACCCCTCACTCCTTGGATATTCACCGTTTCCTGAGGTAATATTTCTTCAGATTTTATTAAATCTGGCCTCAGTAACGTCTGAGCGGCACCAGTGTCAAGCAATGCCCAATAATTTGCCCCTTGTACACTCACTTCCTCTCTCAGACTTGAATCAAGGTCTGTTACTTCTGTCCAGTTTATCTGGCAAAACTGAACCTTTTTCGCTGTTTCTTGGGCTCTGTTTTCACTGCCCTTGTCTGAGCAGGATTACTACTGGGGTTGGTAACCTCACATTGAAAACGTAGGTGCCCTGGTCTACCACATTTGTAGCATAATTTCTCCTCACTTTTAGGGTACACAGATCCACTCTGGGGTGTCCTGTGCCCTTCAGATTTTAATGGAGGACTCACTCGCTGTGGTACCACATCCCTTCTGCCAGCACTATATGGTCTGGGTTTAAAATCTCTTGATGTTTTCCCCACCCAGCCAGTTCTATTGGAGGCGAAGTGATCTGCCAACTCTGCGGCCTCCTGCACAGATGTAGGGGAACGGTCTTTGACCAGGAGCCTTATTTCTGGTGGTAACTGATGGTATAATTGATCCAGTATCATGAGGGTTTTCACCTCTTCCACTGACTGAGCTTTGGCACTACTCATCCACTTTCCAAATATATCCATCAACTTTGCTCCCAGTTCCACAAAAGACCTCCCTGTCTGTATCTGGCAATTTCTGAAAAGCTTTCTAAAATAATCAGGCCCCAGTCTGAATCTTTTAAACACTGCTTCTTTGCATTCAGCATAGGTGACAGGCTTGTCTGAGGGGAAATATTGGTATACCTCAGCCAATTCCCCTTTAATCAGGTTTGATAAATACTGCATTTATTTATCTTCAGGTAGCCCCCACAACTGAGCTGCTTTTTCAAAGGTGCTGAAGTAAATTTGAGGATCTTGACCAGGCTCATAGACAGCAAAGTCCTTTGGAGTAATTTTTATTTTTGCTCCATCTCTCTCTTTCCTTGTCTCCTCAGAGTGAAATTTCTCTCTATCAAATTTTAACTTTTCTACTTGTAATTCAGCATCCAATGCTCGTTGCTTCTCCCTCTCCTCAAACCCCAATCTCATTCTCTCAATTTCCAACTCCCTCTGTTTTTCCTTCTCTGCACCTTCCATCCTCAATCTCTCAGCTTCCAACTCCTGCTGTTTATCTTTTTCCTCAGCCTCCATCCTCAATCTCTCAGCTTCCAACTCTCTCTGCTTGTCTTTTTCCTCAACCTCCATCCTCAATCTCTCAGCTTCCAACTCTCTCTGTTTTTCCTTCTCTGCACCTTCCATCCTCAACTTCTCTCTCAAGTACTCTATATAAGCGGGATTGCTGAAATATCCTTCTGGGGTCTCTTCTCTGACAGGTTGTTTTTGCTGGGCAGTTGCAAATCCTATAAGTGCTACCCTCAATTCATCTACCCCTTTACCCTCATGAGGTAAATTGAATGTTATGCACTTCTCCACCAGCTCCTCTCTTTTCATTTTTATGTATTCAGCCATGGTGTTTGAGTTCACTCACTCTTTGCCACACACTCTTTGCCAGTCACTCTCACAAGAAATCTTGTTTTGTTATTTCTGTTTGCCACACAACTATTAGGGATTGTCTAGTATTCGTATCTCACTGCTACAGCCAACACCTGTGACGCAGTCTCCTTTGTCACCACGTGTCTTTGGGACTCTCTTTGGTTCGTATCTGGATTCTCTGTTGTTCGTATCCCACCGCTACTGACACCACATGTGATGCGTCCTTCCCTGGCTCTCCCTCTCAGGTTCCTACCTGCTCGTGGTTACTGCCTGTCTCTAGGCACCACCAGGGACTCCACCAGTCCGGACCGCTCTTTCTTATGATTTCTCTCCCCGCTCTAGCACAGATCTCAACAGATCCCCCTGCTAGGCAACCACCAGTAACGTCCCAATACTAGTATTCCCAGAGACTCTGAATACTGGTATTGTTATTCTCTTCACCGCTGCCACCATTTGTTACAGTTCCCCTTCAGCCTTGGTCATTACCTTACCCTCCCTTCTGGTCTGTGAAACCCCAGCCAAGGATCAGGCCTTTGGTAAACCAAATTAAGTATTTATTACAGATAACAAAGCTAACAAGATTAACAAGATTTCTTCTTAAGGCACATAAGCATATGGTTTTACTCAATACTAATCCGAACTCCACCTCCCTCCTGGTAAACAACTCTCTAAACCCCACCAAGCAATCCACTCTTTCTCTTCTCCCCCCAGATTCCACAATTCACCACCTCACATTCACCCAGATTTACCTGTCATCCTTTCATTTATACTGTCAGCCATTTTAAACATTCAGCCAATCATCAAGCATTCTATTGCCCATTCACTCCCCCTCCTCTTTCACTACTTACCATGTATACTCTAAACAACCAGCACTTACCATATATACACTAATATATAGGAACATCACAGTCCTCATAAGCAACAAATTTGATTCCCCCTCCCCTTTTTCAAACAGGTAAGTTTTCAATTATATCTATATCTGATGCTGTACTAGAGAAGCTTGACCTACTTTTCTGCCTTCTTGAACCATCAGGGCATTCCATCCGTTATGGGAGAATTTAGCAATGTAATAATTAAAAAAAGGTAAGCAAGGTGAATGCAGGAAGAAGCTCGATTGTAGCAAACCAAATCTAAGACGTGAAGAATCTGTCATTCAAACAATTAACTCTTTCTTGACAAAACAGTATTCTAAAATATAAAATTTATGCCACTTTATGCATAAAAGCGATTCAATTCATCAAGAATTATGGAGGTGTATGTCTCATCAAATTAACTCTCTGGCTTGGATTTCTTGCCATAAAAAAAGAAAAGGATTGGAAATGTCCCACGCTCTCAGCTACACTATCCTGACCCTCCTTCTTCATTATCATAATGTTTTTATTTCTGTTATATTCAGTTTGCATCACTGTGACTCATGCATACAACTTCACTTGGGTACTTCACTATTCCATTTGAAGCTTCCTTTTTTTTCCAGCACAATGCATCACATTTATTAGAGTGCAACTGAGCAAAAGACTTATTTTAGAAGAAAACAAAAATGAAAAACCCAAGCCTACAATTCTTGGAGGATGAAGTGTATAGGTACAACAATCCTGTAAAGCAGCCTTTGCCAAACTGGTAGGCGCCAGATGTTTCAAACTACATCTACAATGGACTATAATGAAAACATCTGGAGGGCACCAGGTTGGCAAAGGCTGCTATAAAGATTAAAAACAAGATGGTCAAATTAAATGCCACAAGAGAGTTGGTGCACACATGTGCTTATTGGTTTTGTATGAATTTTAAGTCATGTTAGATGGGGGTATTTTACTGGTTACTACTGGGGAGTGTTTACCTGAGCTATCTCACGTCATTTAATTAGTCTTTTTACTGTAGGCTTGTATGGTATTGCACACTTTTGGTCCTGTCATTTACCTGTTGGGCCTACCTACCTTTTAAATTAATTATAACACCCTTTATATTGTAAATGTATAATGACAAAATAATGTGCAATACATAATGAACATTTAGAAAAGGAACAAAATGAAAACAGTGGTTTAAACAGCAGCAGGCAAGCTCACATAATCTATTACAAAGCACAAGAAAGACTGGGATCAAAACTCATCTTCTGAGAAATGCAGCCTGGCCAGGAATTTGGGTTTTTGTTGCGACTGTCTTCTTTTCTTCTCTGTTGAGGGCTGCAGAAAGTGGGTAAGCATTAACTGATAGAGCATCAAACCTGATTACCTTTGAAAAATGGAAATGGACTGCCTTCAAGTCGATTCCAATTTATGGCAACCCTATGAATAGGGTTTTTATGGTAAGCGGCATTCAGAGGTGGTTTACCATTGCTTACCTTTGGTTCTATGAAATTACCACCATCTGCTTTTGGATCTCATCAGAAAAGTGCTTTGCTAAGGTTGTTATTAGCATCACATTCTTCTGTCTTTTTAATAATTTGGATCCAACAGCAAAGAACGCATTGCAGGAGGGAAAAGAAAAAGGCACACAGACGTGTTTCCTTATATAAAGCCAAACACCCATTATGTTTGCCCCTCATGCTTACAATAAAACTAATTTACTCTGAGCAAGAGATAGCTATGAAAAGTTACAAGGCTGTGACATGGCTGGGATTGGTTCTCCCCCAGTGAATATTTGTAATAGTTTGTTCCATTAGCAATCACTATAGCAATAATTTTATACCCAGGGAGGGTGTAGGTGGGGAAAAGTCCTAGACATTTTATAAAGGTGGGAGGCCAAATTGTAGAGACTAGCATTCTTGGGGGCCGCTCTATTCTCCAGCTCTGTATTCTGCTGCAGAAACGGACTCCTTCATGCACAATAATTAATCATACCCAGTACATACACAATACATTGGGGAAGGGCCATAGCTCAGTGGTAGAGAATCTGCTTTGCATGCAGAAAGTCCCAAGTTCAATCCCCGACATCTCCAGGTAGGGCTGGGAGAGATTCCTGCCTGAAATCTTGGAGAGCCACTGCCAGTCAGTGTAGACAATACTGAACTACATGGACCAGAGCTTCCTATATTCCTATGTACATAACGTTCACAATAATGAATTGTGAGCTCCATAAGTAGGGAGTATGTGTGTTTTGGAATGGCCAGAGCATCACATGTGAAATCTATTATTTATAGATTTACAAACATGGTTCTCCTCCTCCCAGTTTTATCTGGCTGAAGGTCACCCAGTGAGCTTAATGGCTGAGCAGGTATTTGAACCCTGGTCTCCCAGGTCCCAGTCCAACACTCTAAGCAGGGATGTTAACATTAACGTATGGAATTGTTTTCTCACATGCCCATAACATTCGGAAATATCTTTCTTCACCTTATGAATGAACTGCGAAGTGTAACACACACCCCCTCGAACCAGGTAAAAATGCTTAGTGGGTTGATCTGGCCCACAAATTGCTAGTTAGCCACTCCTGTTCTAGGTCATGTGCCGTCGTGCTGCCCATGTACTATTCAAAACTGAAGCCCCTAAGCTGTTCAGAAAAGCAAAAGGAACACTGCCAAAAAAGGTCTCTGCAGGAGCAGGTGAATCTGTGGGCATTACATTGGTGGCCTCTGCATTATGGGTATATATTGTAACCACCCTGAGTGGTATTTTTTCACACTGGAAAGCTGTTCTGTAATCTCTTTGCACCCTGAGTTGTTGCATTTACTAGGGCCAGTGCTTTCCATTGTGGGATGATCACTGGGATTATTTAATGAAACTCCACTGACCCTGGGTTAGAAAAAGCATTGTGCTAATGTTATACATTACATTTGATCAACAAAATCATATGAGTTTTGCTTTTGATCCCCTTGCCTCAACTGGCCAAAGAGATCGTTTAGAAACGGGGGAAGAAGAAAAAGTAATATCACAGACCTGGGCTTGAAAATGGTTTATTATGCAATTTGCTAATTGGCTTGCACTGAACACCATTTATAGCTGCTCAGAGACTTCTACAACTGTTGTATAGTATCACTTTATTAAAACCCAAGAAGCACACAAAAAAGAGAAGGTGCTATGTTATTAAAACAAATGACAAGTGCTGATGTATTCAAAGAGGTAAAGAAGCATTGGAGGCAGAGAACATTCTCTTATCTATGCAGTTACAGCAAACACATGGCACTGAATTATGTTTCCAGGCAACTGTGGACTGTTAATTAGGAATGAGAAAGCCAACCTAACAGACCCGCACACATTTTTCAAGAACATAAAATGAAGATTTCTGGGGAAAGTAGAAAAATGTGTAATAATTTCCTTCCTCCTCATTTCTGCTACAAATAGACACAGAGGTAAAGCTAACAATGGAAACTCAGCCCTAAACATTTGTGCCAGTGATCTGCCTCCAAAACCAACATAGCATACCTTCAGCAATTCTACAACATCATCACTTGAGATGGCCTCCTGCAGCCATTGATGTGACCTTTTCCAAAACAATAATTTGCTGGCATAGTAAGGAAGGCCGGGGAGAGACAAAAGCCTTTTTCAGAGAGTCAAAGGTAGTTTGGATCACTGCCTGTGTTATGTACACACTTCCACTTGCACCTCTAGTATATGGGACTAATGGTAGGGCTGGGCCTAATTCCTCACTGAACACACAGGCAGCGCAGCCAGTCATGGAAGGGTCTGTCGATATGTGTAGCTACTGTCTGCATTCTAACAAGCTCTTAGATAGCTGTTAGCATCTAATGATTGGAGACCAAGCCAGAGCATGAGATGGAGAGGAAGTGAGAGAAAGCAGTCAGCACCAGAGGCCTTATTCCATTAGCACTTTCAGTTCAAAGGCAACGAAAACAAATTTGTCTCCTTACCCTGCAATCCACTCTTAGACTGCAAAGTAAATTGAGAGGATGATGACTCTCTTTCACTTAACTAGAGGATTGTGGCAAATCTCAGCAGCACGTGTCAGGGCTCATACAAACTCGATGATTTTACTTGATAAAGCTTCACTTGTACTCTTACTTAACAAATGTAGCGGTTTACTGTTTAACATTTGCCTGGTACAATTCTTGCAAACTCTTGTTTCTGCAGCCTGTCTTTGGTGGCTCAGAGATGATGATGATGAACTGAATTTATATCCCACCCTTCCTCCTGAAGGAGCCTAGGGCAGCTGTTCACCTGTTTGGGTGGGCCTGAATCCAAGCCCAGCTTTCCCCACCCTATTTCTTAACAGGTAGTAAAATCTGAGAGTGCTGAGCTGTTTGGTGCTGCACATACAGTTCCCATTAAAGTGCAAGGAAGAGCAGGGTGCTTTTCCTGGGAGCTTGATCCATACATGCAGCACAAGGGTATGTTTTGGGGGTTCCATATTCATGTGCAAGCTTCCACGTGTGCCCTTGTTGAGTAGATGAGATTATTTTTCATCATTAATATAATTTCATCATTTCGGGGGCAATCTGATGCACAATTATGCATGCTCAGGCCTGGTTTAAAGTCACTAGGACTGATGCAAATGTAACTGAGCACAGGAGTAATCTCATACCACAGCATTTTCAATGTATGAAAGTGCTTCACAATCCTGATTGTGCTTGTCCTCACAGTCCAAGGAGTTAAAAATGAAGGATTTCAGTGCCACAAATGAAACAGTGAAAATCTAGAGGAAGACTAACCCTAGCAAGATGATTCAGCTCCAGTGCTGCTAAATATAGTGGTTCTGAAGCTAAAGTACCATCTCTGCACCTCTTGCCAATGAAACTCACAGTGGTTCGGGATCTATTGCATTACTACCAGTAGTGTAGTCACAAATTCAGAAGTGCAGGGTCCCTTCACTATAGTCACAGCCACATGACCTCCCCCTTTTTTGCTGCTGGGTTGAGAATGAGATCCTTGGAGATGTCCCTAGGAGTCAATCAGCATGAAAGGGGAAAGTGTTAGCTACTAAGAAGAGTCTTCTCAGTGGCTGACTTACCTCCTTTCACTCCAATCATCAGCAAAGGGCAAAGAAGTATGTTAAAAGATTCTTCTCACTGGCTAAAACACTCCCTTATCATGCTGATTGGCTCGTAGGATTCTGGAGACATAAGGACCCTGCTCCAAAAAAAGTAAAGGTGTCTAAGATCCCCCGAAACCCTGGATGACTACACCCTTGATTACTACTTATCTGCATCTAATATATACAAAATTATATAGTGGGTTTGCACCTCTTGCCAATTAAACTCACACTGGCTTTGATATCTTACATCACTACAAATCTACACTTAATATATATAACATTATATAGTTGGCTTGAAGAAGTTTCAGTAAGAGTTTATTACACTTTACCTCACCCTTCCTCTAAGAAGTAATATCTAATTTCCTCTTTATCTGCACAATAACCCCAGGTGAGGTAGGTGAGGCTAAGAACTAGTAACTGACCCAAGATCACCAAGTGACCTTTACAGGTGGACACTGATTTGAATTTAACTCCTGCTCTACTAATGTAAATCCAACACTCTACCAGTTTGTGCTCCATTCAACATTGTCATTGGTTACAGAAATCCCTTGTTTTCTGAGATACAGAAAACACTGTGACAGTTCCTTTCAATTACAACCTTGCAAAGAGCAGGAATGAACTCATTCTACATAGCTGTTCAAAACATGATGCTAGGCACTGACTCGAGAAGATAAGGAGTTAAGGACCAATCAGGGCAAAGGGTATGTCTGATCATTCACGGACAACACAAGTAAGGAGGCAGTAAACCCATCTCTTAATCTGTTTAGTAAGATTTCTACAGATGCTGTTCACTATAAACTGCTTTTATGTGGTACAGACAAGAGTTTTGCCCCAAGAGAAGCCAACGTGACCCTAAGGGAGGACACAGACAACTGCATTTCATGTATTTCCCAGCATAAGTGATATTTTACCTAGTTTACATTCTAATTTTAACACACAAAACAAAATTTTAACCCTCTTCCAGAACCCTACTTCCACAACATGCAGGGGAAAACTTCTATTCAAAGAACACACACATTACTGGATATTTTACAGATAGCACATTACAGATTTAGGAAAATGTTTTTCCATTCCAGATGTTAAAATGTAATTCTAATGGCCACCTGCTGTACTAGAGCCCTGTGTATCATTTTTTCAAGCTCTCATTTCATCCAGTAAATGTCAATGTCACCTTTCTTGCTGCGCCTGTTCATTCAGTGAAGTCAGAATGCCAGATAGGAATTGATAATATTTTCATCACAACATACTGAATATGCCACAAGGCAAATTGTGTGTGCGCGCGTTTAAGCTGGAAAACAAAAAACTATGAATAATTGATTGTTCATGCAGAGTCCACAGAATACATTTGATGAATCGTTATTGTTACCCAAACGGAATTGTGTACTCGCTGGAGAGGAATCATACATTTGTTCAAACTACATTTCAACCTCTGTGATACACGCTTAAGACTACCTACTAATAAGGAATAATTTTGGATGTTACAGAACTGCACAAACGAAGTGGCTAATTTGGTGAGAGCTAATCTGATAATGCTATAGTTTGCATTAGATCAAACACGGCTCCAAAGAGGAAAACTACATGTTACACTTCAGCTGTGTGGAACAAAGCCCTGATGCGCCCTTTCTCTGTTGCAAGCAGCCTTGAGAAGGTGTTTTACAGTGCAGAAGGAAGAGGCAGGGAAAGGGAGGGCTTAATGCTCCCCTGTCACCTCTTTCCCTAACAATTCTCCCCAACTGTTTTTATTCCCCAGGATGTTCAAGATCAGTGTTTGCAATGGTCTAGAACAACCTCTCCCAACCTTTGGGTCCTCAGATGTTGTTGGATTACAACTCCCATCAGCCCCAGCCAGTATGGTCAGGAATGATGGGAACTGTAGTTCAGCAAAAACTGGGGACCCAAAGGTTGGGAAAGGCTGCTCTAGAACACTGGAATGTTTGGCATCTAAACTGGTTGTTTTTCGTTGTTGTTTTTAGAGCTGCCTTCTTTCTGTTTTAGGGATAAGGATCTTTTTCTTTGACCAACTACAAAATTAAATAGGTTATACTTTTCATATCACTGCATCTCCAGGCTGGAAAAATCCACCTTTTTAATTTGTTTTTCTGCGGTTGTTCAGAACATAGAAGACCTATCCTAAGAAGGAGGCAAACCTCTTGTCATCCAACTGTAGATCCCAGTTCAACTGATAGTATGTAATAAAGATTGCTTCCCTTCCCCCTCAAGGAATCACATGTCTGAAACCATGCAACAAAGATGTGTCCTGGAGTCTCAGTCATATGCAATTCCCCATGGATGGTTGCCAAGTGCTTTAAAATAATTCAAATTTGATAAACCAGTGGTGGAAATATGGGGACCTGATTATCCTTTAATATGTGAAGCAATACTTACTGGGCATCTCTCTTCTGTCATTTTTAAAGTAAAGCAGCAGATTTTTACACAAGGTGTGGAAAAAAATGCAGAAAACACAAGAGATGCCATTAGCAACTCTCCATTACAAAATGCAGAATCACCTTCAGACTGTCCAGGCTATTCTGTAGGAGGGATTCAATCACACACCATAAATTTAGGTTTGAGCAATTAAAGTGGATTAAAGTGCTCTGGTGACAGGGAAATGTACTAAAAAGTGTGGGACAATGATAGACTGATGTATAACAGACAAATGAGAATCTCCCATAGTTTCCAGCTAGTTTACTGACTGGTCAAGGGATCATGGACGTTGCATCTGGGGACCCAAAGTTGAATAACATTGATGTAGAGGAGGCCCAGGTTAATTAGTTATTTTAGATATCTAACATTAATAAATCAATCCCTCTGTGGCAATGTCTGTTATACCATTATAAAAATGAGATAGAAAAGGCAACTCCCTAGACATTATGTGGGGAGGGGACATAATGCAAAACCCAGGATTTTTTTTCCTGTCATGAGGAAAGCTCTTTTATTCCAAGGCACAGTCATGACAGCCTTTCAGGTATTTGAAGATCTCTTGTTTATTTTATTTGACAAGACTTACATACTGCTTAACTGATATATTGCTTCGTGAAGAAAAACCTCTGAGCCAGTGTTTCTCAACCATTTTTAACCCATGCCCCCTTTTAGCTAACATAAAAATCCAACGCCCCCTTTAAATTATTTCCCCATAATAACACTGAACTGCCCTGCATCAGTGATGACATGCAGATCATGTGACAAACTGCGTACGATCTTCTCACCTTCTGAACAGAACATTACATAGTTTTAGTATGGTTAATATTTCACTTGTATTGTACATATTTTTGGAATCAGTCATGCCTCACCCTCCCAAGATCTTCATACGCTCCCGCGGTTGAGAAACACTGCTCTAAGCGGTCTAATAAGAGCCAGTGTGGTGTACTGTAGTGGTTAAGCTGTTGGACTATGACCTGGGAGACCAGGGTTCAAATCCCCACACAGCCATGAAGCTCACTGGGTGACCTTGGGCCAGTCACTGCCTCTCATCCTCAGAGGAAGGCAATGGTAAATCCCCTCTGAATACCACTTACCATGAAAACCCTATTCATAGGGTCGCCATAAGTCGGAATTGACTTGAAGGCAGTCCATTTTCAAGTGGTCTAATATTGCCTGTTAATCTTCTAGTCTCCAAGGTTAACATACACAATTCTTTCAAACTTTCCTCAAATGACTTAGTCTTTTATAAAATTTAATGACTCTAAGAAAAATAGAAAATTTAAAATGACCTGATATGGGTGTATTTTGTTTCATTTACAATTCAAGATACAAAGAACTAAGAGTTAAAGAGGGTAACAGTCTTCTGTAACCATCTTGATAAGATATCAGAGTAAGAACAGTCTTGGATACTGTCCTTCCTAGAAGAGCAGGCCACCTGTGGTGCATTAAGAAGAAATAAAATAAAATGAAAGCATAAATTACAAAGCATAATAGTGTAAGGCACATGGACTGCTTGGAGCAGAGTCTAGCGAAAGGAATGTGCTTCCTTCTCCTAGCTTTACAGTGTGCTATGCAAGATTCCAGAATTGCTATGAAGTTCTGCTTTTGTGCCAACTTTTCTTATTTGAGCTGCCCAAGTCTGAAAGAGTGGTTCCAAAAAAAAAAAAGCCTTCATTTCATGACAAGATACATGGAAATGAGATCTAGCTGTATTAAAAGACTAAGAAATTCTTCCATCCCCTGGAGCACTGTCCCTAGCTGTTGGCTTGGAATGTGCAAAAGAAATATCTGGCAGAGAAATGAAGACAGTAAATCACAGTGGGATTTAATTCTCTACTCCAGGGCCCGGCTGATGGAGCTCCATTTACTCTTATATAGTTAGGAGCGTGTCAGATCTCTGCATCGGGCTGTGTTATCTGGAGAATTACAACATAAGCCTTCGGGCTTAGGGCGGTATATAAATTAAAATAAATAAATAAATAAATAAATAAACATCACTGGTAGCAGGAATGATGTGATTCTCCTGATCATCCAACCCAATTGTGCATTTACTGCTTCAAATCTAGTGCCCTGCCCTTTTTTGTTTTGTTTTGAACTCTTGCAAAAGTGGCAAAATGTATGAAAAATTGGTATGTCCACTGACATATATTACATACACCGTAGCTGTCAACTTAATAGTGAGGCTAATGATTTCTGTGAAAAGATGCTTCCACGCCATGTGTTCTAGTAGCTGTATTGATAAGTGTTGATTACTGTCACTAATACAGAAGCACAAGTCTGACCTGCAACAAAATGCCACAGCCTGATGATTAACGGCTTGTAACACAGAGGCAGGGCTTTTCACTGGTGGCACCAGTCCTGGAGAATGCCTTTCCTGCTGGAGTATGAGAGGTCCCATTGCTATTGGCATTCCACCAGCTCTTGAAGACATAACTGTTTATACAAGCATTCCCCTGAGCTTGAACTTTCTGATCTAATTGTTCCAATTGTTCTTTAAACTGTTTTAATTGTTATGCTTTTTAACGGGCTTGTTTTATTGTATATTTTAATTATGGATGCTTTTAATGTTTTGATGAAATTGTTTTATTGTGTATTTTAACCGTGTGTGCATGTTGTATAACTTATTTTACACTTGCAAACTGTTTAGAAGCCATTTTGGCATGTAAGTGGTATATACTACTACTACTACTACTAAGTCCTCACACCCCAACAGAAAAACTCCTGTTCAGAATTCCATCTAGCCAGCCAGCTAGTCATGCTTTCCTCTGGGGTACTATAAACCATTATGGCCTCAAGCAAGCCAATTCACTATCCTCTCTCTGTTTTACATTTTTCTTTTCCAAAAGTCATTCAACATGCAGTGGCTCATGGTGAGAATTAAGCATATCCTCTTTGGACTGTTTTTGTCCTTTTTGTGCAACAAAGAAGCTGGGTGCTTAACACAAACAACAGACAAAATTTCTTTAATGTACCCGTTCGCAGTTCCCTAGAGCAAAAATTAACTGCTAGTTTTATTCTTTGAAGTTCTTTGTGCCTCCAGATTCAATTCACAAATCATGAAGAAACTGCAACTATTTCTCCCCTGTGGACACTTGCCTTCTGGGCTAGTATAGTGTAGCAACTAAATATGAGCTAAAAATCCCCTTTCAAATCCCAGCTCTGCCATGAAAGCACTACTAGGTGACTTTTGGGTGGAATTAGACATTACAAGAAATGTAAAGTTCATGTTGCTCCATTAGTTTTTCTCCTCTCTTCACTCTCTCTAATAGCATACTCGGGTGGTGGGGGCCAACAGAAATGGAATCTGAAAAGTGGCCATTGAGAAACACTGGGAGGTATCCCCCTCCCCCAGAGGCTTATGGCTCCGATGTCAGTGGGGCAGTGAATTTGCTTCAGTTTGGACTAAAACCTGGAGTGGATTCAGGCATGATTGAAAATGGAAATGGATTGCCTTCAAGTCGATCCCAACTTATGGCGACCCTATGAATAGGGTTTTCATGGTAAGCAGTATTCAGAAGGGGTTTACCATTGCCTCCCTCTGAGGCTAGTCCTCCGCAGCTGACGAGGCCTGCTCAGCTTGCCACAGCAGCCTCTGCCTTGTCCACATCTGCCAGCTGGGGGGCAACTGGGCTCCTTGGGACTATGCAGCTTGCCCATGGCTGCACAGGTGGCAGGGCACATAACCCCTGAGCCACTCACTGGGGGAATGATCTTTAGCTAGCCCTTTACACCCAGGAGACACAAGCGGGGATCTGAACTCACAGACTCTGGACTCCCAGCCAGGCTCTCCTCCCTGCTGTGCTATACCAGCCATTAAGGCATGATTACCTACAAAAAGTTGAGTGTCAGCTGCAGAAAACCAAAAACAAATGGAAAGCAAAGAAAGGAACTGAATGGAATGGATTGTCCAGAAGGAGGGGATGGCCACAACCCTGAAAAACACCTCTCCCCTTCACTGGTAGTAAAAACCCAATAATAATAAACTAAATGACTAACAAATTTGCAGCCATTTCATGATACTTGGGAAAATCTTTGGAAAGCAGGGGAGCTGGTCTCCCTTTGAGATTTCAGACCACGTACCCTCATCTCACAGGTAGTTATTTAGCATAACAAAATAAATAAACAGAACAAATTTTCCTTAAATCTGCTTCCTCTTTGCAATCTAATGCTGAATATATTCCAGTTAAACTAACTTGTTGTGCTAGCAGAAGCCAGTGCAAGCATTCCCGCTGGTGCAATGGGACCTTCCCCCTCTCTTTCCCCAGCACCCCCACATTTCCCAAATCTGTTCCAGAGGGTTGGGAGAACTCCCCAGAACAGTTTAGCACCACACTGGATACAACCCAGAGAGGCTACTGAACATTGTGAATTTTCTCCCACTCCGATCTCATTGAAATCTTTTTGCTCAACCTTTACTGAAAACTGAAATGGCACAGTTGTTGGTAAGAAGCTGGGTTGCCAATCTGAAAGCTAAGGGAAAAGTGGTCAAGATAAGAGATCTCCAGAACTACACATGTTTATTTTATTGATTTGTTCTAACCCACTTTGGGCATGTATGCACTCCTAAAAGGTAGGATAGAAATCCATAAGAATTTAATAATAATTTGGTGTAAATTTTACAGAAAAAGAAATTGTGAGGTCAGTTAGCAGAAGAAAAAAAAAGGGGTTGATTAACTGATTGTGGGTGAATATGTTTCAAACAATTTTTTATTGATGTCATTATTTGTATCAATATTAATACCAGATCATTTGTTTTTAAACGTAGGATAGCAAATGTGCAAGGTGTGTGTGCATACATGTGCAAGTGTGGTGATACTTGCACATCCTCCCTAAATAATAGCCATCTTTATGTAAAGGATTTAGAGGAAATGTCACATTTGAAGCATCATTATGGGTTGATGGGCTTGTTTACGCAGCATGGTACAAATTCCTCCTGGTAAGACAACGAAGAATAACACTGCTCCAATTTGCACCGGTTATGGCTTATTTACAAAACAAAAACTTGGAAGTTGTCATTTGAAGATTAGCAAACCGTGCCCACACCAAACATCACTCACAGTTCCTGCTTCTCCACTGAACAGCAAATTCCACAAACCTGCTGCTGTTATTATCACATCCCTTTATCCCAGCATGAAAGGGGGTGAGCCAACACACCCAGATTTTAACATCGGAATGAGTATACAAAGCAGAAACTGAAGTTAGTGCAGAAGTTGTCTTGGCATAACAGGCTATGTTTATTTATTCAACTTATATCCCGTCCTTTCTCCCAAAGGAGCCCAGGGTGGCAAACAAGCAATAAAACATCTAAAAACAATTCCCATACAGATGCAGACTAAGAAGTATCTTTGTTTAAAAAGCTTTTGAAAGAGCAAAGGTCTTCAGTAGACCTTCCATGGTATGGATGCCATTGCACTGGTAATGTCTGCATGACGTAGCTCACCAGATCAAAAAATGGTACCTCCTTTACTAGTAGCCCTCCTCCATTAGGAGTAGTGATGTTGGTGTGGGAAGTACGCATGTGATTTGAGAAGCCCATGAAATGTGATCTTCAGGGTTTACCAGTCAAGCTATAAAGCAGTGCTGTAGGACTTTTTCCAGTGCTGCATTCCCTCATGGGCAACCTTCCAGGAGCTGCATGCAAGTGGTGGGCAGGACCAGATGCAAAAAATGGGTGGGGCCAAAGGCAAAAGTGGGTGGAGCAATGGACGTGATTTGTACTTTTGTATAGTAGGCTACGTTGCTGCCATGCAAAAGTCAGAGGTTTCTACAAACACACCCTCACACAGTCTGTCCATACTCCAGCTAGGCAAGCAAGAAGTATTATCACAGTTCAAGAACATATTCTGGACAGGCGAAAGCATTCAAGGGAGAGCAGGGCCTGGGAAATATGAGGAGTGACCCAGGGAGAGTCCCAAAGACAGGATAGAGAGGCTTGGAGGGCCAGATTTGGCCCTTGGTTCACCCCTCCTGCCATAAAGTCAACATTTCTGAAGGTTGTACCTAGTCACACACCCACACATAGATTCTTGTGTGCATTTAGAGTTCCTTTGTGGCAGGGGCTAAATTCACTTTGTTTTGTTGGGTAAGTCCTGGACACTGATCTTGATGTCAGATAACGGTAGTAGCTTTCTTAAGGTGTGGGGAGGGACTGGTAGTCTCCCAGCTATGGGAAATATGGTATAGTTCAGAGAGGCCAGATCCAGACCTCCTCCAACCCTTGTGGGCCATTCTGACAGGTGGGCGGAACCTTCATACCTGCTGCATACCCGATATTGCATATGATGCCAGGAGGTGGGCAGGTGGACATGATTTTGGGGGAAATGGCCTTGCCAGTCTTAATGTGGCCCATGGGCCAGAGGTTCCCCACCACTGGTGTAGCTGGATCTGATTTTGCAGCTTGCAGTATACAGCAACAGTTTGTAAAATTATTTTTAAATTTAAACACTGTCTTTATGTTCTTATTAAGAACATGAGTTGACACAGGTACCTGATGCTTACTTTGACAAACAAGTAACCCACACAGGGCTTTACTGCTACTGCACAATACAAGAAATTCATATTTATGATAAATATGATACAATAAAGAGCCAGTGTGGTGTAGTGGTTAAGGTGTTGGACTACAACCTGGGAGACCAGGGTTCAAATCCCCACACAGCCAGGAAGCTCACTGGGTGACCTTGGACCAGTCACTGCCTCTCAGCCTCAGAGGAAGGCAATGGTAAACCACCTCTGAATGCCGCTTACCATGAAAAACCTATTCATAGGGTCGCCATAAGTCAGAATCGACTTGAAGGCAGTCCATTTTATGATACAATAAAGCAAAGTGTAAATGGGCAGAAATCTAAATGTTTAGGAAAAAGTGTAAACAGTCCAAGAGAATATATCGTAAACAAGAGTTATTTCAAAAGTGCAGGTAATAAAATATTGCAAAACACATACAAACAGCTGAGCACAGTAGGGTACCAAATCTCCAACCTCCATCTTAATGTCCATAGCCTGCAGCACAGTCTCCAGAGCACCTTAAGCTCAGGTGGTAGGATGAAAGTGGAAGCTGCCTGAGGCAGGGAGGAGGAACAGCACAAGAAAAATGCCATAAGGCACAGACAGAGGAAAAGGAGAGAAATATTGGTTGCTTATACTGATGGTAGTTATAGCTTTCCATTCCCTAATGGGAGGGAGTACCACTGACAAAAGAGCTGGGTAGGCTTAGAATGACCCTGGAAAAGTATATGGTTGACACAGCCTACTTGCCTATCCTGTAATAAATCCTTGAGGGAGGAAATCAGCTTGGGCAACATTTTGAGAGGAAAAACGGGAAGAGATTAAAAACCCCTGTACACTCATTCTTTCTCCACTGCTGATTGCTGCTGTTTTAATTTAAACATTGTTTTTCAGAGGAACGTTACATGGAATCTGTTTAACATATAGTTTGCCCTTCTCAGGTACACCTGATCTCTGGCTGTACCTTGTCAGATTGCAGGTGGTGGTTCATGCAAAAAAACAAAACCAAGCCAAAAAAACCACCTCGCACACAAAAGGCTAGCATGTAAAGGAGAAGGGTTCTCATTGATGTGCTAGCTTTCTATGACCAGGGAGCTTTTTGGTCAATCATGTGAGCCCTATTTGCAGTCTTAAGTGAGGCAGCCTAAGCCCAGACACAGATTTGCCACTTCAGTGAGAACTAGGTATCAGTGAAAGAGGAAGGAAAACAAATAAGAAAGTGAAGTTAATATTTATTAATAATAATAAATGGCCATTGGAAAGTGTATCTCTATGGGCAGATTCATGCATGAGTCGGAAGATATTTATATGAAGAATTGCAAGGCCTGACACAATGTATATGAATGGTAGTGGAGGGAATAGCCAAAACGGTTTTATGCTGGATTTTGTTTGCATTTAAAAGCAAACCTGATTTTCTCTCTTCCCATTTCTTTTTATTTAGTTGCTTTGTTACCTATATTTCCAGGGCTCTGCCAAATTTTGCCATCTAAGCATCACATCTGAAACTTGTCACAGGATTTGGTGTCCTAAGAACCCCAAGTTTCAGACTCTTCTGCTGCTTTCAGTTGATATGGGAAGTTTTAAAATGTGTGATGAAATGGTTAAATCAAAAAGGAAGCTAAATATAGTTGCAAGAAGTAGGGATGGCTGAATCTGCCAATCCTGACTTTCTCAGTTTTCTATTCTTAAATTTCTGTTCTCCACCTTTCTATATCAGTGTGTGATTTTTTAAAAAAAATCTTAATGCAAATTAATGAGCATTTAAATGTGAATTTCTCCTAATATACACATTTGTATTGTATACAATTCTGCCTTATGCACATTTTTACAAACTTTTTGCTAAAATGATTCACTTTTCTATGCTAATTTCACTAATATATACATTTTATGGGCCCTTTTTGCCCAGCATATGCATTTTTGTACACATTGCTTGGTGGGAGAATGGCACTGCAAAATTTGGAGAAAAGTGAATTTCAGTATTTTGGAAAGTGCATTGTTTTGGAAAGTGCATGTTAGGTTGGTTCACCTTCAAATGCAAACTGAATCAGATTTCTCTCCCATTCCTACCAAGTAGTCAGGATCTGGGACTCTGAGAGCTTAAAATATATTCCCATCTTTGCTCACCTGTAGTTATGACAGCTGAATTAAATTTCATACACATTATAAATCTGGCAAAATCTCATTATTTGACTTTTCGACTCTAAACATTTTCAGATTTCTTATATGTACTTTGATTATGTGTTTTTTTAATGTTTTTTTAAAGTTAAATATTAAATCAAGTGAATGCATGAACAAATGATTAATAGGAAAATGTATAACTATCCTGCACAAGCAAATCAGGATGAATGCTCATTGTCATATAACCTGCAAACAAACCAGAATGAATGCTCAATAGACAAGACATGGACTAACCTCCGTGTCAGCTTAATGCAAGTAAATCGGGACGAGTGCTCAAACACAGGTTGTCTGGAGGAGCCTTAACCCTTTCTCCAAACATTAATCAGAAGCAGCCTTTTAAAAACGTGATTCTCCCACCTCTGCAGTTTCAAATCACAGAATCATAGAATAGTAGAGTGGGAAGGGGTCTATAAGACCATCGAGTCCAACTGCCTGCTCAATGCAGGAATCAAAGGTAGTGTCCAAAATGCTATTGCCCCTGGCTGTCACCTCATTCCATAAAACCTCCAGGAAAATGACACAAAACAACTTGCCTGTTATCCTGTTGGATAAAAAGGTAATCTATAAACATGCACTGCTGATCTATAAACATACCAGTTACTTCTTAAACCAGTTAATTAGCTAGAACTAAAGCCTTATGCGGGAGTACATAGTGGAAACAGCAACAGAAGGTAAAAGACTGCGCAAGGGATGGTACTAGGGTTGAGATCCATAGGCCAGTTGGAAAGCACTCTGTTGACCTAAAAGGCTGGCATCAGTTCGAGTTCATTGTTTATCCACTAGCTGCTGCTTTTACCGATCTGTTGTTTTTCTTCACTTGGAAAAAATATCGATATTTTTAAAGGAAATACAGCAAAATTATCATTCTTAAAATCAATGTTTTAGAGGCAGATTTTTTAAAAAAAGGCCGGTTTTCAAAAATAGCCGTGGAAATTCATTACATTAAAATTCAATCTGCAAAAACTGAGAATAAACAAATTAATGGACAATTAGACACCAAATCCAAATTTGGCGGAATTCTAGCACATCCTGAGACAGTATTACAGTCCTAGCAGTAAGGAGGAGACAACTACTGATCTCCTTCATGACTGCCCACTGGGAAAAAAGTACCTTTGCATCTTGAAGGCATGTGGAAATATGTAGTATTTGCAATAACAGCAGCAGCAGTGCATGCTATTTCAATTAAAATAGCTTTAAAGCTTTACAAATACAAAAACACAAAGCCAAGATTGTTTTTAGCATTTGGTGGGTTGTCCAATATTCCAATATTTATGGAAATGTTATATATGCACATTCTGCAATAATAAAAGATGTGAATATGAGTATTTTGCACAGAATGCTTAAGATGCATGCTTTACCTGGAAGTGGGTATAGAGTAAATGAGAAATAACAATTTTTTTTGGTACTATACTATCCAGAACTAATAAAACTTGAATTAGTACCAAAGTGCCCGTGATGAAGACTGAACCATACTGAACTTTTCATTAGCTGTAAAACCTTGGAGGCATTGTTTCCAGTAAGCTCGAAGTATAATAGGCTGAAATTCAAATATGCAGTTTTTTCCTGGAATCATAACAGGGAGAAGGTGCACTTGTCGAATTTTTCACCTGCCGTGCAGTTATTGATACTAAGTATTTCAGAGAAATGGTGGCAGCCCTAAGCAGTCCTTTTGATGGCAACTTGGATGACAAGTAAAACTCTTAACAGGTACAGCTTCCTTCCATCACCATAACAGATGCACTGGTTTGTTTGATTTTGCCAGAGCTCATCTTCAAGAATGAAAAATGTATGGTTTTCTGGGAGGCAGAGACAGCAGCGACAAACCACCAACACTCTTAAAGTGTCGCATCTTTCTTCAGCTCTCCTGAAGTGTCTCTCTAAGAGGGTCACATGAAGGTAGCTTCATTTTATCCTGTGAATGTTTATGGTTTCACTATCAATCTTGTGCAACTCCGTGAAAAATGAGGTAAAAATCTTTCAATTTTTGGAACACGGCAAACAGCATTCTTAAAAAAGAAGATTGTTTTTTGAAAAATGGTTCTTTGTCCCTGAATAAGAAATAAAATGAAGCTGACTAAGTGAGTCTGTGGAAGGCTGACGGAGAAACGTGGTAGAGCAGCACACTAGCAGGATGTTCACATATACGCTCATGGGGTCTGAACTGGCGGTGACCGACCAGGAGAGAGACCTCGGGGTTGTAGTGGACAGCACGATGAAAATGTCGACCCAGTGTGCGGCAGCTGTGAAAAAGGCAAATTCCATGCTAGCGATAATTAGGAAAGGTATTGAAAATAAAACAGCCGATATCATAATGCCGTTGTATAAATCTATGGTGCGGCCGCATTTGGAATACTGTGTACAGTTCTGGTCGCCTCATCTCAAAAAGGATATTATAGAGTTGGAAAAGGTTCAGAAGAGGGCAACCAGAATGATCAAGGGGATGGAGCGACTCCCTTACGAGGAAAGGTTGCAGCATTTGGGGCTTTTTAGTTTAGAGAAAAGGCGGGTCAGAGGAGACATGATAGAAGTGTATAAAATTATGCATGGCATTGAGAAAGTGGATAGAGAAAAGTTCTTCTCCCTCTCTCATAATACTAGAACTCGTGGACATTCCAAGAAGCTGAATGTTGGAAGATTCAGGACAGACAAAAGGAAGTACTTCTTTACTCAGCGCATAGTTAAACTATGGAATTTGCTCCCACAAGATGCAGGTGGCTGTGCTGTGCCACCCTAGTCAGAGGCAGCATGCTTCTGAAAACCAGTTGCCGGAAGCCTCAGGAGGGGAGAGTGTTCTTGCACTCGGGTCCTGCTTGCGGGCTTCCCCCAGGCACCTGGTTGGCCAATGTGAGAACAGGATGCTGGACTAGATGGGCCACTGGCCTGATCCAGCAGGCTCTTCTTATGTTCTTATGTTCTTATGTTCTCTTTAGGAATGAGTAGTTAATGCTACTAAAAAATTCTACCAATTTCTTTTAGAGGTTAAGTAGGCCTGAATAACCTTTAAATTACAGCTTGCATAAATTTACAACTTTCACATTGTTACTACAGGGGCCATCATACACCTCACAGAGAGGCAACCAAACATTCTAAAATCAGAGAGTCCACAATTTTAGTGGTTTGGGAAGTTTTGTTATACTAGACAGGGTTGCCCGGTTCCTGGCCGGAGACTGATCCTGTATCTTTAGGAGAAGAGAAAGTCAGCCAAGTGCAGGTGTTCTTGCAACCCTGTAATGGGAAAAACCAATTCCACCTCGTGGTTTTTCCCATTACATGGTTGCAAGAACACCTGCACTTGGCTGACTGTCTCTTCTCCTAAAGATACAGGATCAGTCTCAGGCCAGGAACCTGGCAACCCTAATACTAAACTAGACCATTTGCCCATCTAGCCCAGTATTATCTGCTCTGATTGGCAGCAGTTCTCCAAGGTCTCTAAGCAAATGCCTTTCCTATCAGCTGCTACCTGACCCCGGTAACTGGAAATGCCAGGGATTGAACCTGGGACTTCCTGCATACAAAATATGTGCTGTACCATTGAGCCATATTTCCCCTCCTGCAACCACTGAGCCATACTCCCCCTCCTGCATGGCTAAGCAATATTTTTCTGTATACCACCACCTCTGTCTTGAGATTTTCTCTTTCTCTCTCTCTCTAACCGTGCAGAGGTTATTTTTTCTTCTCCAGATCTCTAAGTGCACTTCCAGACTATTGCTATTTGGTAGGTGGAATTCAATCAGATAATTAGCAAATTCAGGTTGCACAATTAAGGGCATCAGTAATGGCACTAGGAGACCTCTGCACCTCCGCCTTGCACTTCCGAAGCCATTGAGCCTGACAGGTGCCAACCATCTATAGTACCAGCAGCTGATAGGAAATGTGGAAAAGCTTAATTAATCCACAAATGGAAAAGCGCAATTAATCCACAAATGCCTACACTGCAAAACTGTCATGACAATTGGCAGTAATTGGCAAGCTGGCAGATGCGCAGAGAAGAGGAAGCTGTGAGGCTTGTCGCTGGCAGGGAGTGAGCTGGTCTTTCTGGCCTGAGCAGTTATGAAGAAAGTCCAGACAGTTTGAAAGTTTTTTTGTTTTTTTTTACTAAACTCAAGGTTTAGTTAAGAATTAGGGGATGAATAAGGTTCAGTGGGGTTATGCAACCACTAAAGGTGCAATCCTATACTTACTTGCTTGGAATAAGCTCCACTGAGCTCAACGGCACTAATGTCTGAATAGACATGCATTGCATGGTAATAAGCTAGGCAGGGCCATCCATCCTGACAGGGCTGGAAAAATATTTCAAATCTCAAGCCTTAGTATCTTAACCTATGTGCATGCACAAAAAAGTTTACACTCATTCACTTAAAAAATAATAATTCTATAGTACTGCCCATATTGATTATAGTAAGATATTCATAAAATCATGTGATTTTTCTAGGAGTCTTTTTTGCTGTTGTTCTGTAAGGATGTCAGACGTGCTTCTTGTTTATAGTAAGAGCTATCTCTTATTGCTGCATTTTATTTTTAAAACTGGAGCACTGTTATGCCGTGAGATAGTGTGGGGCAGTGATTAGAGTGTTAAGATTATAATTTAGGAGGAGATTTAAATCACCACTCAACCGTAAACTTCTCTGAGTCACCTTGGGCCAGTAGCTATCTCTCAACCTAACCTACCTCATAAGGCTATTGTGTGAATAAAGCTGAGGAACTATGTACTTCCTCTTGAGTTCCATGAAAGAAAGATGGAATTTAAATGTAATACACTGCAAAAGAGAGGACATAACTAACAGTGCTAATTAAGTGAGGAAAGACCTAGACAAAACATTCCACATTTCCCTATTAAGGCTCTGGCTACCATATCCAGACAAGCATTTCACATTCATAGGTGAAACTCGATAGTCTGCAGAGCCAGCCTGGATAAAAATTTCATATACCTTTTTTTGGGGCGGGGGCGGGGGGAAGAGTAGGCTAAGTGCATTTTCTTGCTAATGTTCATTAATGTACATTACAAATTACATGTTTATTCTGAAGTACATCTCAGTATGTTCCCATGGGGACTAGTCAGAGGTGTGTGGTGAATAAAATTGCAGACTCATCTGTCAAGAGGTGAAACCTTTTTGGGCCTGTGGGCACATTTGCAAAGCAGAGAAACTGTCATGGGCACACTGAAATCAAGTACAACTAAATTCTATTGGCTGCAACAATAGAATGCTTGCTTCAAGCCTAATTTCAGCAGGGGGAGAGGTAGGGCTGGGCCCTGTGGGCACCAGGGAAGGTATCTATGGGCAGATGTGTGTCCTCTCAATGTACCATCCCACAATCAGAAAATAAAAACCCTTGCCAACCTGAACATTCCCTTTACTCTGGGTAACTAGACTCTCTCTATGTTTTGAATATGGGATTTAAACGTGTTTCTGGGAAGGAGTGTGAGGTATTTCCAGCTGAGTGATAAGTATCTGAGAGTAGGATGAAGCAGCCTATCTGGAAAATAATAGTTTTGGAAGTGGATATATTCTAGACCTGACCCAGAACTACACATCATTTGGGGGGAAGATGTTTAGGAGAGTTGAAAAAGAAACAAACAGCTTTACATGGTTTATTTGAAAGACTGCCTGCACCCATACTTCAGGTTTTCAGAAAGGCTTTGAAAAGCCACGTGTTCTCTGTGGCTTACTCATGAGTGACATTCAGTCTCATTAATGTGCCCCTTTGGTTGATAAGATTTGTTAAAACTGTGTTTTATATTTGGACTGGATATGTATTTAGTACTACTGCTAGATTTGTTTTAATGTTGAAGTTATACTGGAAATTTTGTATTTTTTTTATCTTATTACTCTTTAAAGTAGTATTTGAAATTTGGTGTAAGCCACCTTGACAAAGTTATGATCATAAAGGTGGCCTATACATATTTTTTAAAAGTAGAGACCTTATCCCAGTCTGGATTTGTGTTGGAATTGCTTTTTAAGATGTTTTAAAAGTTGTCCTTACAATATTTTTAACATGTTTTGTTTTAATATGTTTTTAAAGATGTTTGGTTTTAATATGTTTTAAAGTCTTTTGTTTTTAAGATGTTTAAAAGTGCTTATTGTGTTTTTGTTTGCTGCCCTGAGCTTCTTCTGGGAGGAAGGGTGGGATATAAATTTAATAAATAAATAATAAATGAAATAAATAAATACATAAATAAATACCTACTTCCTTTTGGATGTTTTTTCCACACTGCTTGTGCAAACAATTGCCTTTTCACTGATGTTGCTCAATTTTGCTTTCTCTCTCAACTGACTTCATCATCAGGCCAAATCTGATTGGCTACATAACATAACATAACTCCAAGGCCTGTGATTGGCTGAGGTTGCTCATATGTTTCATCCAGGAAGACACAGTGAAATGAGGTGGCGGTGGGGTTGGGGTTGGAGGAGGTTCTGATGATGCTGAAGCAACAGCAGCAACACCTAGGGGACACAATGGCACCCAAAGAATAGAAATAAGATGAATGTTTTCACGAAGTGTTTCTACCTTGTCAAGTTGGTATTTTTAGCGTGAAAATAAAAACTGGAGAATGTTCAATGTAGCCCTAATACAGGAACAATGAACCTGTGGCCCTACAGATGTTGTTGGTCTGAAATTTCCATCAGTCCCAGCCAGTATGGTCTATGGTCAGTGGTGATGGAAGTTATAGTCCAGGAACATCTGGAAGGCTTTTGGTTCCCATCCGTGCCTTATATTCCCCACCTCCTTCGTTACAGCTTGAGACTAGGTCTCTCGCTCTTTGCAGAATCAAGCCTCTAGCTGATGATCGCTGACACTCTTTGCTAGCATGTTTTGAGTTTTAAGGCCTGTCATTTCTGACAATTTGTTTTCCACAACTCAATGTGACAATTTGTTTTCCACAACTCATTAGTTCAAAGGGTCTTTCTGAGACATTTAGTTTAATGCACTGCCATAATTGGAAATGATCAGACACCTGCAAATTTTGTAAACCAGAATGTAAAAATATGAAGACTTTAATATTTAATTTGCCAATCGGAGAGGTTTTATTCAGCACTAAAGCCACATTTCACCACCTTTACCCAACATTAAGCTTCATCTTAACGGCAACTAGTCTCTCTGAAACTGAATCACTTAGCTGGATGATTAGAGTTGGCAAAACTCAGCCAAATGGGACACAGCTGGAAAGACAAGAAGTCTGTAATTAGTCCAAGGTTACTTTCTGCCCTATAGCCCAATGAAAAAAAGCAGTGGTGAAAAATTAAAGGAGACTATTTATGTATGAAAATAGGATTAGCCTGAGAAACTGAAAGATTGAATGAGCCAAAAAGCAGAGTCTGGAACTGAACCTGAGAACTGAGATACATATTCGGAAATAAAATACCAGGAAGGATCAGTCTGAAGCTGTAGACAGCAGAAAACAAATCAAGACCTGGAGGGTATGTTCTCCAGCTCAGAGTGCTGAAAAGGTATCATCATTTTCATTTATGAATACCTTACTATGAAGCATCTCGTTTTACAGTAGAATAACAAACATACACAACTATGCTAGTCCCAAGCTCTATAGGTACTGCTGCATTGAACAGGCATGATGTGAAGAACAAGTTCTAAGTACTTCTACCAAGTCTGGCCAATCCAGGGACATTACCTCCTACCTGATGTACCTAAATCCTGTTTCTTTCTGCACCTAAAGAAGATGCACCATGTTAGGTCCCATAGGATTCCTGTTGCAAGGTCTGGAGTCTCTGGCAGCAACAGAGTTTCCTGGATGGAACTCCCAATGAATATCAGACTGACACCTTCTCTTTTATTTTTTCATTGTCTACTAAAGTCGTTCCTTTTTCAACAAGCCTTCTAAAATGTTTATCCCAGTTGGTATAAGTCTTAGATTTGAATTGATTTTATGTATGTGCTCATATTGTTTTAAAATGTTTTTATATTTGCATTTTTTTAAAAAAAATTACCTGTTTTAATAGACATAACTGTTTTATATATGTTATTATATTGTAAAACTCTTCAGGATGCCTCATGGGAAGCAATTATTATTATTATTATTATTATTATTATCTATTTCAGCCTTCTGATAAAGAAATGTATGTCTGAATGCAATCTTACATCACCCCCCACCTTCTCTGTGGCAAGCTGGTTGTCCAAGGGAAGAGAGCGCTTGTGTGTAGGAGTAAACATGTGGTCCCCCACACCAGTAGCCTGAAATGGTATAGTCAAGGAAGGACTGTACCACATGATCTTTCTGAATGGGTAGGGCAAATGTGTATGGATAGGGGGAATGGGGAAATGTGTGAAAAAGTAAATATATTTCCACTGAAGTCATACCCAGTTCATGCATTCAAAAGAACATATGATGGGCATAAAGCATGTAGGGAAAGCAGGTGCGGTCTCTGTCTCCAATGTCCCTGTGTGCACTACAAGCTATGTTTCCTCCTCCTCCCAACCTTCCCACATTGAGCAGAAAAGTCAGAGGAGGGTGTGTTTCCCACTGAAAGTGCTTAGAAGCCTCTACATGATCGGGAACCCTGATAATGCAGGGTTGCTGATCATGGGGAGACTTCTAAGTGCACTCAGATGAACGCACTTAAAAGCTCCCTTCAGAGCTCACTGCTTGACAGAGGAAGATTGGGGAGTGGAGGGGACAGGAATGTGGAGGGCAGGGCGTGCCTGTTTCCCCTACACATTATACCACATATGGGATTTAATATGGGATTTAACCAGCCTAATTAGGCACAGGATTGCATCTTTGATATCCATCTATGCACTTCATAGGCAAACATCCAAGGCTTTTATTTATTTATTTATTATTTAATTTGTATCCCGCCCTTCCTCCTGGCAGGAGCCCATGCTGTCCTCTAGTGGCTCCCATCTTTGCTTTCTGCATGTCCATGATAAATGCCTTGATAACTTGGGTGTTACTTGCAGCTGGCCCCCAATTTGGGTTACTTTTCCCATTTCTCATTGCATGTTTTGTAATGTACATTTTCCAGCTCAGAAAGACATCCCCTTCCCTGCCAAATACCTATACAATCGCTTTAGGAAAAACTAGTTTGCTCCTGTGTAAAGCTACGAATGCACTTTGCTGCTGTTTGCACCAAGAGTTGCTCTTATAAAAATAATGGCTGCAACCTTTCAAACAAAAACAAGCTAACCCTGCTTTGTACACCTGTCACGGTTGTCATGACAACAAGCCCTCCAACATGTACAACCATTCTATTATTCAAATGGGTGTCATTCCCATGATGGATTTTTATGAAAGCGTGCCAAGAGACAAGAGGGTCTTCTATGTGCGTGCGTTTGTATGTAGGAGGTTTGCAAATTATTTATTAAAGTTTTTAAATTCAAACGAATAAAACCAAACAGCAGGAACCTTCATGTAAAAATAAATATCTCGCCCAGGGAAGGTCTAAAAGGGGCTGTTTAGGATTGTTGCAGTTTATCTGAGCCATACTCCAAAGATCATTTAAGTCAGACTCATCACCTCTCTCTGTGCAATTTATCCATATTTTTCAAGAGATCACTTAGGCATCACCCCCAAAAGAGGGAAAGCATGATCAAAAAAGAAGGCAAAATATGACACAGCTTTGCATATAATTTGCATATACTGATTAATATGTATAGATGCAAATTTAGGAAAACATACTATAATTTAAATTGGAATACAATGACACAGTTTGCATGTAGTGCTAAACCAAACCATGGCTTAGGACTAATATGCTGCCTCAGGAGAAGGAGATGACAGCCTCTTTGCTCCTCCTCAGCCCTTTTGCAGTGATGCAACAAAGTGAGCTTCTCTTTGGGAACCAGCACATTTGCATGGTCCCAGTAAGCCACAGTTTGGCTTACTGTGACAAGCAAAGTCCAGGCATGCTGAACAATGGAGAGGGAGGTAGTCCATAAAAGAAAAGGGCAGGCCTCCCTTGACATAAGTCTTGTACACTTAACAGTGCTAATGAGGCCTTCCATCATCATGGAAAAGGTGAGACTTTCAGGCAGAAAGACAAAATAATCCTACTTCTGCTGAGGCCTGATTAGCTGGGCCTTTGAGAAGAAAGGTTGCAATTCAGAGGAGACAGAGAGGCTAACAACAGAGGAAGGACCTTTGTCCACATAATATGAGTAGTTATAAAGAAGGAAAAGGGTAGATTACTCCTCTTCTTTCATTGTCAATGTACGTGTAAAGTGGGAATTTGAATCTACATTAAGTAAAGTCTGAACAGCTCTACAGTGTAGTGTGTACTTAAAACCACCAACAAAGCACCAGGAGTTAAATTTAGAGATGAACTTGAAGATATCTTAGTTAGTATAGAATGATAACAATAGGATTCAGAACCAAACCAGCTATATGGTAACTTCTACTTTCTGTTTCCACGGTGACTCCTTAAACAGAGCTAAACAAAACAACGTTAAAGTGGAAAACTATTTGAGTGCTTTATGATGTTTCTGTTTGGATGAGCAAAAAACTGAAGGGGAAGGGATCCTTTCAGGCTCACTCTATCTTCGATCTAGGTCACAACAGCACCACAAACGGAACACCACTTGCCTAGTGTGAAGGAAATCTGAGATACTTAAAGAACATGGAACAAATCCCACGGAGAGCTATTTTCCCCCCAAGATTAAAAATACTGCCTAAGAAGTTATAGAAGTTAAAAATGACACCTTTTTATTAAGTGGAGGCCAAATCTTATTAAGAATGCCTTCACAAATCCCTTTACTATTTTTACAAATCCCACCAGGTTTAACTACAGAATGTTATATTATAGCTTTGAAAAACTGTTGAAAACTCGAAGTGAAAGTCTAAAGACTTATTAGTCCAGGCACCAAGAAGTAGAGAAATGATATGTTCTGTGCTGCCACCTCTAAGTGGAGGCTTTCACCATGAAGAGAGATACAATTTGATGTAATTCCCACTCCTGAATTGCCTAACTTATTAGATATTAAAAAGAAAACTAAGATGTACCTTTTGGGAAAGTTGTTCATGTGTAAATTATTACTGAACAGAATTTAATACCAACAGCCCCCCTTCAGATATTTTAAGTGTTAATGACTGTATATTCGTAGTTTTGTTTTTCTGTATTGTGCTCACCACTTTGGGTTTTTGTAAAAATACAGGAAGTGAACAAGAATGGTTTTGGTAATTAAAAACAAGCTTTTATGGTTTGTTCCTCAGTTTGTAACATCTAGAAAACTTCTTGCACATGGAAAAACAATGAAGAGTCTTGTGGCATCATAAAGATTAATAAATGTATAATAATTGTATCATCATCATCATCATCATTATTATTAGGGTTGCTGTAAGTCAAAAATTGACTTGAAGGGACATAATAACAAAATTATTATTATTATTTTTATTAAAGATAGTCTTTAAGACATCACAAAGCTCATAATTGTTTTTGCTGCAAGAGCCTAACACAGCTAACCCTCTGGAAATTGTGGTAGGAAGCAATTTGGAGTTACAAGCGCACAGTGCAACCAAATGATTTAAATTTCCCTGAAATATATAAAAAGGGGAAATTTAGTAAACCTTTTCCCAGAAATTGAGGCGACCAGAATAGTACACAATGTTGTAAGTGTGGTCTCACCAAAGAACTGTATAACAACATTATCTGGTGGGATGGCACCACCAACACCCACAGGGGTGTGTTAAATATGTTACGTTTGTAAAAGCAAGAAGGCAGCAGGGGGAGTGGAGGGAGTGTGTCATCTCTTGAGCCACCGGGCTTGCTGTTGACCTCAAGGCCTTATGATATCATTAGCCAAGCTATGGTAACCCCATCACATTTTAATCAAAACATGGTAAAAAGTTTGTCCAGTCTGAGTCATAAGGAAAAGGTTCAATAAAGTTTTCAAGTTGTAAGAAATGGAACTACTGCAAAAATTTATTTATTTAAGATATTTATATTCTACCCAGAGTATCCAAAGCTGAGTTTCCAACTTTAACGCCACATCTCTCTTTTGGATTTTGCAATATGTATGTTATGTTTGTACATATTAGTGTGTGTAATATGTAATGTTCTTGAAAAGCTCACATGCCTGTAGATGGTACCAATGGGTTGTATCCAATATAGCTCTACACAAATATTCTATCAATGCAAGGCTTTCTGCTTGCGCAATGGAACATTCTCCCCTTCTCCTCTCGCTGTACCCCCTAAATTTGTTCTAGGGTTTCCCTCAACCCTCTGGAACAGATTTGGGGACGGTGTGGGGGCACGCATGGAGGGGAAGTCTGTTGCACAAAGGAAATCCTTGTGCCGATGGGATGTGTTCATTGAATACTACCCAATGTTATTAACATGCTTGTCCACTCCTGTGGTGGTCAATTTGTGCAGATAAAATGCACTTCTGGCCCTCAGGTTGCTATCTATAGAACAGATTGGCCATCCAGAATGGCCTAGAAGAGTTGCAAGTCTGCTGATGCTTTAAAACTCAGTCCAAAACTAGTGTCTAGAGCAGCCTTTCCCAACCAGTGTGCCACCAGATGTTGTTGGACCACAATCTCCATATTTCCTGACCATTGGCAATGCTGGCTGAGGCTGATGGGAGTTGTGGTCCAACAACATCTGGAGGCACACTGGTTGGGAAAGGCTGGTCTAGAGGCGTATTCTTAAAGAGGGTGGAATGATTCAAATCAAGGCAATTTAAATTAATGATTGAAATCTGTAAGGGGGAAAAAGGCTGACTTAAATTAAGGTTCCCACTAGGGCTTCTTCATACGGTTCCTAAGCAGTTGTGCAAATCTGATCACTGAATTATGTTAGTTTTCAACTAGAGTATTATTTATTGTTCATGCGTACAACCATGTTTAACTTTTGAACACTTTACTTTTTTACAAGTAAAGGGAAATATATTTCCATTTGGACTTGTTCTTATGATGATATGTGAGGTTGAAATAGGAATCTATGCACTAGACCAGTAGTTTCCCAACTTTTTTCTCCATGGTCCACTTGAAAATTGCTTAGAGTCTTGGCAGGCCACTTAATGTTTTTTCTGCTTATTGTAGCAATTGTGATGCGTTATGCTAGATGCTGTATGATTTTAAATTGTATTTTTACTGCTTCTTTTATTTCTTGTATTGTATTTTATTACAATTTGCATTCCACAGAATTCAAACGGCAATACAATACAAGTAATAAAAGTAATAAAAGAAACAATAAAAATACAACTATAGATTAATATGAATATTTAATACGGACAAGCTGCAGACCACCTGAATGAAGCTCTGCACCACCGGTGGTCCACGGACCATAGTTTGGGAATTCCCAACACTATGCAATTTTGTCTTCTCTTCTTCTTGTTCATATTGTTTTCTGCTTCACTCTATCTTGGCCCAGCCCCACATTCACAAAAACAAAGTACCAAACAAAATTAATTGTTTGTGACTGATAGGCTGAAGTAAGGACTGACAGTTACTAGGCAGACTAGGACAGTTTATTTTCATCAGATGAAAATGAAATGCCTTTCTTTAGTAGGTAAATGATCAAAACTGGCTCCTTATTTACATAGAAAAGCCTCCATTAACTCAATGTATATGTAACTGGGAGAGATTCTATTCAAGCTTCTATTCAGATTATTTAAGATTCACTCAAACTTAGTATTTGCAATGTAAGAAAAAAGTTTTTAAAATTAAATTATTAAAAAAAAATTTTTTTTTCATTGTTAAAATTAGCTATTTTTATCCATTCCATTCTAGTGATATTCTTGGCCTTAAAAGGTGCTAGTTTAAACAACCAAAAAGAAAACTAAAAATAATCTCATGCTAAATAACACTAAACTGGTTCAAATTCCAGCATTCCAAGCAATGAGACAGCCAATTAGCACCAGGGGTTCAAAGACACATTACACACTCCTCTGCACACCCGCAAATGTTTTCATCTTTCCTAGTATCAGAGGTAAATTATTTGCTGGGAGAAGATAACAACAATTGATGTTTGCATGAAAAGGGATGCCATCAAAGGGGAAATAATGGGATGAAGAAACTACATAAATTTTCTGTTTAACATTGTGCAGTTCCCCTGACTATTAATCTCTGTAGGCAAATGGATTTCAACTTGTTGTCACAAGAATGGCAAGCTCATTAAAATAATACTGACATCCTTTCTCATTAGTTCACACTATGTGTATACTGCTAGTGAAAGGCTGCAAGAAATGCTTTCCAGCACCATAATCTGTCATGTGTCTTCCACATGCTCACATACGTGGGGAGACAGACAGACCCATGGCAATTCACCAAGAATACAGATGGCATTTTGTAAATCCCTTCTGATCATTGTGTGCCTTAGGTAAGGAGAACCAATGCTACAGTGAGAATGCTTCTGTTCCTTTCTTCGTCCTCCCTTCCCTGTACGGATAGTGGAGAAATTTGTTTGGTTCTCATTTTAATGCAAACAAACATACCTAATTAACACTTCCTGAAAGAATACACAAGCCTTTGCCAACCTGGCACCCTCCAAATGTTGTTGGGCTACAACTCCTTGGATTGCAACACTGTGCTGGCTGGGGCTGTTGGGATTTTCCCTCTTTTCCACCTGGTCATCCTGGCAATTCTAACTTGGGGGAAATGTACCTTTTGTTTATTTTAAAAAATCACACTTTCTACCCAAGATAGTCAGATGCAAAAGAGGAGAGGTGTCTTGAACTTTTAATTGTTGTGCAGAAGAGAGCATTTCAGCAGGTGTAGCTTGTTATGGAGGTTTGCAAGGGGTGGCTGGTGCCCACTAGACTTGATTGGGCTGCTGTGGGGGTGTGGCCAATGAGGTCATGGACAAGTTCTGTTTTCCCTCTGTCTTCCTCCCTTGCAAACATACTGTGGACACGTAAGCATTGCAGTTTCACAAACAGCACCTAAATAAATCATAAAGCATCTTACTTTGGTTCAGAAGGGGGCCCTGCTGTCACAGTTGCTTCTCAGGTGGGAGAAAATTTGTGTGGCCTCCATCTATTCTGGTACTTTCCCTATCCTCCTTTGCAAAGAAACAGTATAGACATTTAAAAATTGCATTTAATAATACTGAGCACCTAACAGAGCTTTACTCCTATGCTTGCTCTCATGAGTATGCATACAATTCAGCTGTACCTCCTCAGTAGTGAACAGAAACCTACATCTCTGACCATTCTGTAATGCTCCCCAATTCTGTTTAAAAACATACACGCACAGGGCGAGTGAGTTGCTTGAAACTCACATTTCGAAGGTATTACAAAAAGCTTTAGCCCTATGCTTGCTCTCATGAGCAAGCCCCACAGACAGTGGAGGGTTACTTACTTCTGAATAAGATGAAGAGCATTGTGTTAGTAACCAGCAGTCCTTGGAAAGTTCATTTTTAAAAGGAACAAAATAGTTCAGGCTTATTCCCTGGTATGCAGAAAGAACCTCCTTGACCTGGAGCAGTGTATTCAAGTATGATGGATAATAGTCATTGGCTAAAGATTTCTAGAGTTTCTTTTTTAAAAATAAAACCAATCTTGTAAACTGTAAGCTCCTATTGCTCAAAGAAAAAGATATGATAGGTGGGAAAAACAAGAAGCCACAATGTTAGAAGAAGGAGTCTTTCACACCATGTGATCAGTTCTAAATACTGTAGCAGGATGCTCCATAAATTCCTCCAGGTTTCCACTGGTGTGGGGGCTCAGACATTCACACAAGGTACCTCTAAGTTTCTTGGTTTTTATAAAAGCAGGGATTTGCTCAACTCAAAATTCCATCCCCTTTTGATCAACCACATCTACACAGGTTCCACCTCCTTACTCAAAGTGAAATTGGGGCTAGAAGAGTGCAACAATCCCACACATGCTCTGCTAACTGGATTGCCAGGATGTCTTGTGTTTTCAACTACACTTCCTGCTCTCTTCCACATCCCATTATGGGCTCAGGAAGGAAAATAAACATCTGGCACTCTTGAAAGTACTGCTAAGCCTTTTATTTTAATTAAAAATATTATAATAAGTTCTTGCTCTTATCGCTAATGGGATAAGCCCATCTCAAATATTCAGATACTTTAAATCAATAAAAATAAATGTTAAAGGTCCAGTCCAGCCCAGTCCATTCTTGGAGCAGTTTGGCACCATGAATCTCCTTTCCCTCCCACCCTGACAACAAAAAAGGTCCAGCCCATGAAGAAACTAGATTCCCCACCCACCACTGTGAAGCTAGTCAAACATTTTTAGGGGCTGTTTGCCACCAAGAATCTCCTTTCCTGTCTCTTCCCCCTACTATAAATAGGGCCTGGTCCAGTCTCTTAAGAAAGCAGATTCTGTCCCCACCCCCATGCCAGCTAAACATGCTTTTGGGATCATTTACTCCTGTCATTGAAGTGTGTGTGTATGCTGCTTTAAGGTAGTGCTTGCAAAAGGAGGGAAAAGTAACTCAGTCTCACAGAACAACAACCAGCATTTTGCAAATGCATCCATCTGATTGGCTTAGATTGTAATGCATGCCTATGGAACTTCCAATGCATTTCTAAGAGACTTCTCCTGATCGACTAGAGCTTATTCTATGGGAAACAAAATCAACATGGAGGTCCTGGAGGTGCTGGACTAGATGGACTAAGTTGTTAGGTTGACATATGCAGATACAGGGCCTTTTCAGTAGTGATCCCATACTTATGGAGTTCTCTTCCCTGAGAACTCTGCTTGGCCCTGCATTTGCAGCCTTTAGTTGGCCCCAAAGATTTTTTTTTGTTCTCCTGTTAACCTTTTTATTGATTCTTTTTGTTAGCCTCCTCCTTTCTATAATTTTGTTTGTTGCTGTTTTTATTATGCTGTTTGCCATTTGTTTCATTTTTAATATTTTTACTACAAGTTGCCCTACAAGGGAAGAAATACAGTACATCTACATTAAAATTATGGGACTTAATAGTGGCTTTACTTTGACTGGGTTGTGCCCATAATTATTGCAGCTCCTCTACCTCTTCCCTTGGCTGTTTTTGTTTTGCAGCCATTGCATTGCTTTTGTTGTGCTGTGCATAAAACCCAAATACAGAAGAAAAGAGACTGATTAATCAGATCAAGAAAACAATAAAAACAATTATGTACAAAATCACTCTAAAATGCACAAAGCGGAATTAATCCCCAGAGAGATGTAAGTTTCCTCAGCTGCTCTCAATTCAAGTTAAATTAAGTTCTAATGTTACATACAATTTTTATAGAGGTGTGCACGAAGTTTGTTTTTGTGGTTTTGGGGAGGAAATTTGCTCCTTCCCTTTTCAAAATATATCAAGAAAACAAAGAAATGTTAAATGTTGGGCTCCTGCCGGGAGGAAGGGCAGGATATAAATAAAATAATAAATAAATAAATTTTAGACCATGGGAGAAACAAAACAATGATAACAGAGTGAAGGAGCAAAACTAATCCCTAAGTAAAAGCCTTTATGTATATTCTCTAGTAGTTATTTATATATTTATTTATTAGATTTATATCCCGCCCTTCGTCCCAGTAGGAGCCCAGAGCGGCAAACAAAAGCATTAAAAAACTCTGAAACATCATTAAACAGACTTTAAAGTATATTAAAACAAAACATCCTTAAAAATGTATTAAAACATCTTTAAAAATATCCTTTTTAAAAAATAAAGCTTTAAAAACATATTTTTTAAAAAAGTTTTAAAAATGTATTATTTATTTATTTTATTTATTTGTTTCATTTATAGACCGCCCATAGCGAGTGGCTCTCTGGGCGGTGTACAAAAAGGTTAAAATACAAAATATCAACAATAAAATCAGACAACAAACAATAAACACAAGCAGCAACTAAAGAAAAAAATAAAAAATAAAATTTTTTAATTATAACATAAACGCTTAAAATGCCTGGGAGCATAGCCAGGTCTTAACCTGGCGCCGAAAAGATAGAAGCGTAGGCGCCAGGCGTACTTCACATTTAGGTATTTCTAATCTTCTTGGGCTAAAGAGGAAAAGCTTGAAATTTCATGGAGCAACATGGAACTAGATGGTATCATTCAGCAGTTGGAATACTCAGGCTGAGCCTGAGACATCTGAGCTCAAAGCCCACCTAAAAACACTTTGCTCAATAAATGGAATGATCTAAAGGAAATACAGGATAACATAGTGAGAACATCACAAAACCCACAACACTCAGATTCCACCCACAGCCAAACATGGGGAGAAACAGATAAAAGCCATCTTTGTCATGTTCCACACATCGTGGGAGAGACTGATCTGCTACTTTCCCATTGCAGAGATCATAAAGGCTGATCTCCTAGTGCATCTGCAGAGTTGTGCAAAGTGTAAACAACTAAAAACAAAATAGCTCACCATAACTAGTGGCTCAAAAGGTTCCTCCCACAGGAAATAGCAGCACTATCTACTTTAGAAGATTTTTATCCATAGGCACTTTTGTTCTGGAGTTCCATCATTGCATGAAAGCTTCACTCTGGTTTTCAGCCTAGTAAATTAGCACTCATACATATTGCAGATGAAAATATCACAGGCAACATGGATAGGTCACACTGCCTCAAGCAGGACTGGTTTGTGGTCAAATAACTACTGCAAAAAAAAAAATGCTTCTGACCTGCTGAGGGACCTCCACTTGAATACAGTTTCCCAAGAACAAAAGTAGCTGTTCCACAGTCTGGGAAGATACATGCTGTCCATTATCCAACCACGGAATGTTCTGTCATATCCACTGGTGCAACATTGGATCTTGCCTTCTGTCCCAGCCAGCCTCTGCATCATCTGAGATCTTAACACAGGGCAGCATTCTAACACAAAAGCTTCCCTCTGTTGCCATTGTAAGACTGAAACTAACTGCAGAATAGGCTAACATTGTGTTCTGACCTGGAAACTTCTTTTTTCCTATATTTTAATTTCAAAAAAGGAGAACATCAAGCCTGAGGAACAGTTCTGAGTATCCTGGCAGTTCTAATCAGTAACCTGGTAGTTCTAATGAAGACAAGAAGAGGTTCTGTAGGGGGAAAGGTCACAGCTGTGAGGAAAGGAATTGTCTCAGAAGAAGTGGGTTCTCTGGAGCCCAGCCCTGCCATACACTCATCCTTTACTCTGGGAAGAGGGAGGGGAATTGGGCAGTATGACATTTGAGGCTAATGAGACATACATCAGTTACTTCCCTTCAGTCTTAATGCCAGCCCTGGTCAGCTAAGAGTTCATGCCTACGTATCACTCTCAGCTGCCGGTGTTCCAAAACAGCATGAGGGCAGTGCACACACACAGCTCTCAATTCTGGTAGGCTTGTTTGGAGGGGTAGGACGGAGAGACAAGACTATTATTTCAGAAGTTTAATTTTTGAGGCATACCATTGTGACCTCTTCCCCTCCAGTCTGTAGGGACTCACTCCTGTCTTGTCTCTCTACTCTGATCCTTTTTGACGTTTCTGGGGAACAAGCATCCCATAAACTAGCTGATAGGAGAAGACAAAATAAAAGCAGCAATTCCCAAAGGTAAACAGATTTTATTGTACATTTAAACTCTCCACTGCGGCTGCAACCCGGTACCCATTTAGCTGGGAGAAAGCCCCATTAAACTCAACAGGACTTACTTCTGAATAGAATGTGGTGTGAGAAACATTTCCCATTCACCCTAGCAATAAAAAAGCAATTCCATCACAGATGCAGACTGGAATGAGATCTCTACTTTAAAGGCTTATTGAAAGAGGAAAGTCTTCAGTAGGCGTTGAAAAGATAACAGAGATGGCGCCTATCTAATATTTAAAGGGAGGGAATTCCACAGGGTAGGTGCCACAACACCAAAGGTCCGTGTCCTATGCTGTGTGGAACGAACCTGATAAGATGGTATCTGCAGGAGGCCCTCACCTACAGAGCACAATCAACCGGGTATGTAAGGGATAAGACGGTCTTTCAGGTATCCTGGTCCCAAGCTGTGTAGGGCTTTGTACACCAAAAACAGCACCTTGAAGTTAACCTGGTAGCTAACAGATAGCCAGTGCAATTCATACAGCAGAGGGGTGACATGTTGGCAATACCCTGCCCTCGTGAGCAGTCTCGCTGCTGCATTTTGCACCAGATGCAGCTTCCAGACCAATCTCAAAGGCAGCCCCACATACAGCACCTTACAGTAATCTAGTCTGGAGGTTACCAGTGCATGGACAATAGTGGTCAGGCTATTCTGGTCCAGAATCGGCTGCAGGGCTCTTACCAACCGAAGCTGGTAAAAGGCACTCCTAGCCGCGGAGGTCACCTGGGCCTCTAGTGACAAAGATGAATCCAGGAGCATTCCCAGACTATGGACCTACTTTTTCAGAGGGAGTACGACCTCATCCAAAGAAGGCAACTGAGTAGCAGTTGCTCTTCAATGCTCAACACAAAACTAGGTGTTCCATTAAATGTGCAACCACTGCCAAAAATCAACAGACACATGTCTATGCCCCCCCATCTTGCAAAACAAGGAAAGGGCAACTCCCATCAGCCGCAGCCACCATGGCCCAATGGTCTGGGGTGATGGACGTTGTAGTCCAACAACATCTGGAGGGCCACATGCTGCCCACCTCTGTTATAGAACTTTCCCATATCACAACATCATAACATTCTGTGTTTTCCTCTACCCATGCTCCACTCCGCTGGTGTGGTGGGTAGAAGCGACAGCTGTTACGATGAACACATGCAAATTCTATAATATATTTGCTGGACACAAGCAAATTCTATAAAGTATTATGGAGGGGGAATTAGATATGTAGTTGCTGATTTTGGTGCCAGATATATATTTAGAATAGTGTCTAAATTTGCCCCATGTTAGCTAGGTCAAGGGTAGCTAACATAGTGCCCCACAGATGTTGATAGATTACAACTTCCATCGCTCATGGCTGCACTAGCTGGGGCTGATGGGAGATGGAGTCCAAGAATGTCTGGAGAGCACCATGTGGTTTACCCTGAGCTAGGATGACCAGATGGGAAAGAAATGAGGAACCTTCTACCTTTTAATAGTTTCACACCTACCATGCAGCCCCCAACGAATTACTCTTAAGGGAATGTAGATCTCAACAGAAAAAGGTCCCCCATCCCTGCTGTATGATGAGCTATGCTTCAACCAGGACAACCACCCAATTAAAGAAATCTTAGTTCATTAATTAAATGAGTTTAATCTATTAATCAATCTATTTATTGATTAAACTATAGATCAAATTGTGGTTTGCAGTTCTGCTTAGTAGGGAGAGCTTAAGCTACAGTTTCTCTGCTCAGACATAATGGAAAACTGTGGTTTAATAAACCAGGAAGTATCTTCTGAAACTTGGCACTAGAAACAGGGAAAGAAAGGGTGAGGGAAGGGCTTGAACTTCTTGATTGTTTCTGTTCTGAGAAACCAGTTTATTGGATCAGGAAGACTATATCATCATCTTTACAAATCTGCAGTGACCTGAAAATGTTTCCTTATATTTGATGATGAATGCCTTATTTCTCCAATTGATCTTTTTTTGGGGGGGGGGATCCTGGAGGCGGAGGAGGCGGGGTGATGGTGCTCTAAATTATCCTAACACCTCAGCAGTACACAATTTCTTTTATGTTTTAAAGCTAACAGTTCAGCATAAAAAGTCTGATTTCTAGGACTCTAAAAGATTTTTATACCTAAGGCATATGCAATTTACATATGAATCACTCTGCAGAAACAGTCAGACAAGGCAAACAGCAAAAAATGCTAAAGAGTATGAAAATCTCCATAAAAATGAGAGCAAGCAAGCACAAGGGCTTTATTCTCATGACTTTTAATTTGACATAATTTTCAAATTCTGAACATATTGGAACCTTAAAGGAGCCCACTAGTGATTAGTGGTAGTCCCACCTCACTGCTCCATTCATATATATATAAATTTAATAAATATATAATAAAAAAATCTAGGACTTCTCCGGAAAGAATATACAAAATCATTCAAGGACAATCTTTTAAGCTCCTCTGATTCTCATGTAAAACCACATGATCAACAAGTATGTTTTGTTTTAATGTTTGTAAAGATGTTTTGTTTTAATACATTTTAATGTCTTCTTATGATGTTTTAGAGTGTTTTTAGTGTTTTTGTTTGCCACCATGGCCTCCTACTGGGAGGAAGGGCAGGATAATAACAATAATAAAGTAGCAGAGCCCCCCAAAACAACAGTGAATAACATCCCCCATTTTATTTATTTGTTTAGTGTAACTTATATACCACTTAATATAACAAAATCCCTTAAGTGGTTCTCATAAATGACAATAATAAAATCACAAGCAAAAGGTAAATACATATCATATATTGTACTAATTATACTAAGCACTATGGGATTTCAAAATGCCTGACCCAAGAGCAAAAGAGATTAGACATCTAACACAAACAGCCATTTATTCTTTTGTGCTTGTAACAATTAGTATTATATATAAATTCAATACCTATTTTTCTCCCTACTACTTTTTTGTACTTTGCACTTTTATTACATCACATAATATTCCAAAATAACGTATACAGCAAAAACACACCTAAGCAGTACAGCCATATATAATTATGCAGGATAACATCAAATCCCAGGCATGGGTGAGAACAAGGATTTCTATTACTATTTTTATGGCGGTCTTTGATCAGCAACTATCACAATATGGAAAACAAACAGTTTCAAAATATTTTTGGTTTGTAAATAAATATAAATTGGGAGTTCAAGCTATTGTGAAGCACTATAAATACACCTGTATGGCTATTATTCTACATGGCTCATATTAAAACTCCCTTCATATCTAGTTTTAGTTTCAAAAGTCATCTGAAACTAGAATTCTTCAAAATTGTTCCACTTATTCGGTTGTCCCCAACTCTGGCTGCGTTACAACAAATTAAGAGCTTTTTTTTTATTCTACTGAGTCTTTGGGGTGTAATAACTGCCCTCAGCTGACTCTGCTGCTTATTCTATTCTGTTGGTCACATTTTCTATTGATATTTTAAGTGAGGTTTTGATTATTATTGCAGTTTGTATTGTTTGCCATCCACTGGGAGGAACGGTGGGATATAAACCTATAGAAAATAAGCACACAAATAATGGACTGAATCCAGAGAGACATAGCCATTTGTGGACAAAGCACCACTCATTTCTTCTGGCAGGTATTAACAACTGAGGAAGACAAACACAGTGTTGGTGCTGTTCCCACTACCAGTTCTGTCTGAATGGGCAGAGTGATCACCTTTTCAATCCTATATTCCAGCTGTGGATCTAGAGAGTCCTGGCATGGGTCATTATGGTATCAGGTGGCCTGCAGTGGTGGTGGAATTAAAGATCCTGTTAGAAACCAGTATTGAACCCGTTCTCTGAGTATGGATGCTCATGTAACCAAAGTGACATCACCAGCGCACCAAGAGACCATAGGGAAGTAAGCTACAGGCATGCAAAAGTTTAGGACTCACTGTCCTCCTTCCTCTTTTGCTCTCAAAACCAGAGTTTCTAGCCCCAACTTTATAAAGTTTGGGGTAGACAGAGATGTGTTTGCTGCCATTATGTCAAAAGGAATCCCTTTCTCCCCGTGCATCTGCCCTACCATTAAGAGAACATAAGAACATAAGAGCGCTGCAGGATTGAGCAACTAGCCCATCTAGTCCTGCATCCTGTTCTCACAGTGGCTAACCAGATGCCTATGGGAAGCTCACAGGCGGGACCTGAGCACAAGAGCACTCTCTTCTCCTGAGGTTTTCAGCAACTGGATATGCAGAGGCATGCTGTCCCCAATCGTGGAAGCAGAGCATAGACATCATGACTAGTAGCCATTGATAGCCTTAAATGTAAATGTACTGCCTTCAAGTCGATTCTGACTTATGGTGACCCTATGAAGAGGGTTTTCACAAGGCTGAGAGGCAGTGACTGGCCCAAGGTCACCCAGTGAGCTTCATGGCTATGTGGGGATTTGAACTCTGGTCTCCCAGGTTGTAGTCCAACATCTTAACCGCTACACCACACTGGCTCTCAACTTCCATGAATTTGCCTAATCCTCTTTTAAAGCCATCCAAGTTGGTGGCCATCGATGCATGTTGTGGGAGTGAATTCCATAGTTTAACTATGCGCTGTGTGAAGAACTACTTTCTTTGGTCTGTCCTGAATCTGATGTCCACAAGTTCTAGTGTTATGAGAGAGGAAGAAAACTTTTCTGTATCGCCTTTCTTCATATCATGCACAATTTTATACACTTCTATCATGTCAATCTCCATCAGAAAGCCTTCTCTGAATTATATCTCTATGGTGCTTAGCAACAAGCCCCACCCCATTCTTGGCTAAGTGTCCTTGGTACCAACAACACACAATTCTGATACGTATTTTTTTTAAACGTTTCTTTTCTGTAGAGATCAAGCCCTCACCCCTTGCAGCCCCACAGGGCTCTATTCCATACACAGAGTGGTTTGGAATGGAAGGAGAGCCCTTGAATCATTACTTCAAGAAAGATTCTTATGACACATACTTTGAAAGGAACAATCTGAAAAAACTACAACTGAAGCCACTCCAGCGTCATGCTGTGGGACTACAGAAGATAAATAACTAGCAGGTCCCTTGTGATAGCTGCAGAGCATTGAAGCGAGAGAGACAAAAGTGGGTCTTGAGAAATGGCCAGAATTAGGATTATTAAAAGCCTCAATCAAAGCTGTTGAACACTGCACAGTAAGAGACCTTGTAACATCCTGCAAAGCCAAATAGCCAAAAGATCATTAGTACACTCCACAGGCCATGCTTCAACTCCTTCAGTACTTATTTCTGAACCCACTCTTCTGTTTCCTTCCATGGTCACTGCTGGATATTATTTACTTCAGAGCAATGCAGAGACAAATAACGGTATGGCATTCTTGTTGTGTCATTTCTCCATGCTGTTGCGGCACTTTCTGCTACATCATTTTTAATTTGGCCTAGGGTGGCCAGGCCCTAATCTGGGGACCCAGGCTGTATCTTTCAGACACATTGAGATAGGAGACAGCCATGGCTTCTCCTGCCCACTGCTTCCCTTAATACTATCCTACATCCCCTGGTGAAGAATGGTCAGGAGACTCTCCCAATGTCCTGGCAGATGGAACGGCAATCAGCCGTCTTGGCTGGGGCTGATGGGAATTGTAATCTCAAACTCATAGAGGGCACCAGGCTGGGGAAGGCTGTTGTAGGTAGTCACCTGGCAACCCTAATTTGGCTCGTGCATGCCGAGGCCCAGCAATGATGAGTCATGGTGAAGCCAAGCAGGGGCTTGGTGCAGAGAATTGCCAGGTAGGGAGCTTGTATCCACTCACAGATCAAAAACCAAGAGTGGTCAGATCATTCAAGACCATGGACAGGTCCAAGAGGAGACTATCCCTCCCAGGCTCCACCCTCTTGCAGGGCAATGGAGACCCTTAAAGGAATGAGTCTCTGGCCTGGAGTCAGCATCTCTCCATTATCCCTTGCCAGGCATGCTGCTTGCAGTGTGAGTAGCACATGTGGCACATGAGGCCTTTGTAAGCAAGGATGCTGGTTCCTTGGTGGCATCTGGCTCAGATGTCTCAGTTTCCGATGATCCCTGGCTTTTGTGCTCAGGTTCAGTGTGAGGACTCAAATCTGGTGCTAATGTGGTTGGTGATATTTACTCATCTGGCCACTCTCCTTCTGGGTCAGTATCCAAGTCACTGTTGATAGTCTGGATCATGACCAGAGCATATGGTCAGTTTAGAAAAAGGCTGCGTAAGGCAGAAGTTTATAAAAATTGTGCATGGTGTGGAGAAAGTGGACAGAGCTAAGTTTTCCTCTCTCGTAAGTTGAGGTTATTTGATTACACCAAATGCTGGGAAATTCAGGACAGACAAAAGGACATACTTCTTCACACACTTGATAATTAAATGATAGCATTTGCTATTGCAAGATGTTGTGATGGCCACCAACTTAAATGAGTTTAAAAGAGGCTTAGATAAATTTGTGGAGGGTAAGGATATTATAACGGCTACTGTGCTACCTCCAGAATCAGAAGCAGTATGCTTCTGAACACCAGTTACTGTGAGCCAATGGCAGGAGAGTGCTATTATACTCATGTCCTAGGTGTGGACTTCCTGTAGGCCCTTGGTTGGCCACTGTGGGAAACAAGATGCTGGACTAGATGAGCCTTTGTTCTGATCCGGAAGGGCTCTTCTTATGTTCAAGTAGAAACTCTGGGGAGAACTGTGTTTTATGCCACCAATTTTAATCAAATGCTCCAAAAATTATGCCAGATCTTAAATGTTTCATGGGGTGCTTAGTATGAGATAAAGTAGTTAAAGGTGATGTCAAAAACCAGGCCTGGACTTATCTCATTTTGAAGTTTCTAAGAACTATTGATGATGAATAAACCAAATGGCCTTGACCTGTTGTGTGATCTGCTCTGGAGGTGATGGGCAAATTTTACACCTCCCGTTCTCCATACATATACAGGCTAGGAACTGGCATCTTTTTTCTGCAGTTCCCTTAATGAAAGCTCTTATTTTCTCCCTAGGCTGTGAAGTCCAGCATTATATTGGAGAGACGTAATCGGCAAGTTAGTGCTGCAAAGAGTTTTTGCTTTTGATGATTGAATTGTCCATGACCCTATGACTTGATACCATGTCAAGGCAAAAATGGTGTTTAATCCAAGCCACGTCAAACCATAACGTGGCCTGTCAGGTCTACGTTGAAAGTCAACCAACACTTATTTTAGGAGCAAAAGAAAGAACCAAACCAAAATGTCCGCAAAAGTTGAGAATTTTTCACATCAAATCCTATTATTATGAAACAATGCGAGAGGCTGAAATAAAGATGCTACTCCTAAGTTATTCTCAGGGGTTATGGTTACTATCTGCTTGATGTAGAGGTGGCCCAACCAGCTACTTAAAAATAACATAACATAAAACAGTATTGTTTGGTTTCTATCCCCATATATACCCATTTGAGCACTTCGATCTTCAGAACAGGCACTGCTAAGGTGTGGCATAACACTCATTCCGCACTTGTAAGAAACTGTTCGTTTAGTGTGGCAGCACCTACTCTTTGGAACTCTCTGCCTACTGACATCAGTAAGGTGCCTTCATTGTATTCTTCACAAGTGTCTGTGGATTTGTGACTGAAGACAGGAGAACCACATCCATCACATTAAAATTTTATATTGATTTCAGTGGTGTTTTGACTGCTTCTTTTATTTCTTATATTGCATTTTAGTGAATGTACAATTCAAGTGGTAATAAAGTACAATATATTTGAAATAGCCACCTGATTATTCAGTCACCTTAATGATTATTTGTATTTTTTAAATGGATGTTTTATGTTTTAGTATGGTGCACTGCCTTGATATTTCATGATAAGACAGTACAGAAATAATTTTATAAGTAAGTGAAGCAATTAAAATATAATTAAAAATCATACAGCATCTAGCACAATGCATTACAATTGCTACAACAGGCAGAAAATTCATTAAGTGGTCTACCAAGACCCTCAGCAATTTTCAAGTGGTCCGTGGGAGAAAAAGTTTGGGAAACACTGTCCTAGGATAGCTGTAAATTTAATCATAGCTGCAATACTGCTGTTGGCTGCAAGGTGGTGTACAGGGAAGATCCCCACAGAACAGGAGTGGTATAACAAAGTGTGGTGTGTGGGAATGATGTCAAAATTGACAGAAATGATGCGACTGAGAGAAGGGAAACAAAAAAGTGAACAATTAAAAAAACTATAGCCCTTTTTTCAACATTCATGAAACAGATGTTTATTGCAGAAATGTATGACCCTTTTTGCTGCTGAAATGAAAAATATATAAAGAAGGTTATAACTGCTTGAGAATATGCTAAAAATGAATGTTAGTGTTTATAGGAAATAATGCGTTTATACTGATATATTTGGTATTATAATATTTCATATACAGTATTATTATTCTTGTTTTTGCATAGGGATCTCTCTCTCTCTCTCTCTAATATATCTTACCTGATATGTGCCCACCCAACTGCTTTGATCTGCAGAACTGGCACTGTTACAGGTGCCACATAATACGCACTCTGCATTTGTAACAAAACAATCTTTTTTTTTATTGTGGCAGTGTCTTTTTGGCCTATTGTTGATTTTAATTATCTTTTGGATGTTTTTAATACATGTTAATTGTTGTTATTATTATTAATAATAACAATCACATTTATATCCCACTTTTCCTCCAGGGAACTCAAGGTAGTTTACATACTGGTACCCCATTCTATCCTCACAACGCTGTGAGGTAGGTTAGGCTGAGAGATAGTGACTGACCCAGTGGGCTCCATGCCCAAGTGGTTTCCCAGGTTTATTTTATTTTATCACTAATTTCAAAGTTAGATTTTTATTTTTTGTAAACCACTTAGAGGTATTATTGCAATCAAGCGGTATATAAATTTTGTCTGATAAAAATGAATAACATATAATAACCCCCTTCCCAGCACTGTGCTAAAGAGCAGCACTGTGCTGTTTGTGTCCTTGTTTTTTGCTGTTGATTTTAGTTTGATAATCTGTGTTTTAAGAGTTGGATCACTGTTGGTTTTGTATTTGCTTTTATATTTGTAAGCCACTTTGAGCAAGTCCTTTGTGGAGGGTGGAAAAACAGGGATTTTTAAAAAAAATAAAACAAATTAAATAGTCATGGAGAATTTTATAATAAAACAAGAATTAAAATGAATTTGATTTGTTCAGAAAATTATTCTTTTTCACTGTTAGCTATGTCATGTGGTACTGATTGTACATGCTGAGTGTAATTGGAATTTTTTAAGCAACTGACTAGCAAATGATGAATAATGATCGGCAGAATTAGTAAACATGACTCCTTCCAGAAGTACTGTCTTTAAAACAAGCACATTACATGCTCAAATCTAAGAACATTTCAAGATTCACAATCAGTTTAATTGGATACCTGCTGACTGTATAAATGCCTTTTTATCACAAACAACAGAAAATGTGACTTCACAAATCATCACCAAATGAAACCAAATCTTTGAGAATGAATCAGGCCTTATTCTTTACTATTCAGACAGCTTTAGATTAACACTGATCATAAGAGTATTATAATAGTTCAAAACAATTATCACACTCAAGTCTCATTAATGTATCCCCTCAAAAACAATCCAATATTGAGGTCTTGTCACAAAGTCAGATCTTGGTCTTTAAACTGGGAATAGTTTACAAATGATGATCTGCTGGTTTTATCTGCCCCCTCCCTTGCCACAATATTATTTAGCTCCCAAGTTTAGGCTTGGCACCAGGTTTGAGAGGGCCTTGTATAAGGTGCCCTCTGCTGTCCTACAAAGCACCATCTTGACAGCCTGCCCCTCATTAGAACATGAGAACAGCCTACTAGATCAGGCCAATGGCCTCTCTAGTCCAGCATCTTGTTCTCACAGTGGCCAACCAGATGCTTACGGGAAGCCCGCAAAAGCAGGACCTGAACACAAGAGCACTTTCCCTTCCCGCGGTATCCAGCAACTGTTTTTCAGAAGTATACTGCCTCTGACTGTGGAGGCAGAGCACAGCCATGAGGGCTAGTGGCTACTGCTAACCTTATCCTCCATGAACTTGTCTTATCCTATTTTTAAAAGCTGGTAGTCATCACTGCTTCTTGTGGGAGTGAATTCCATAGTTTAACTATGTGCTGCATGAAAAAGTACTTTTTGTCTGAATCATACCCCAGCAAGCTTTCCAAATAGCAAGAGCCAATGTGCCTGGGACCCAGGGAGAGATAGAGATTCTACCCTTGAATATTTGGATTTTGCATGTCATTCCTGGCTGTGCCTAAGGGGATGTAGTCAAAGACAGGAACATAGGAAGCTAGCCTATACTGAGTCAGATCAGTGGTCCATCTAACTCAGTATTGTCTATGTTCTCCAACTTTGGGTCTCTAGATGTGGTTGGACTACAACTCCCATCATGTTTGGCCATTGGCTAAGCTCTCTTGGGTTGATGGGAGTTGTAGTCCAACAACATCTGGATACCCAAGATTGAAGAACACTGGTCTACACTGACTATCAGTGGCTCTCCAGAGTTTTAGGCAGGAGCTTCATTCAGCCCTATCTGGAGATGCTGGGACCTTTTGCATACATAGCTCTGCCACTGAGCTATGGATCTTTCCCAAGGACAAGAAGCCCTTAGTGGTGCCAACTTTGTTACGAAGCCTGACCACCAGCCAGAAAGGCCAATTTATCTGGCTAAATTCACATCTGGCTTCTGGAATACTATCTGGAGGACAAAGCAGATCCAGAGAGTAAGCTGGCTTCCACAGAGCTACATACAGTCTACTCATGCTCTGAACACAACCTGCACATTGGGGAGGGCAGGACAGATGATGCTATGGTGAATGCTGCAGCCATATCTCAAGATGGAAGTGCTGAGACTTTATTTATTTAAAACATTTACATACCGCTTAATCATTTTCATTTCTAAGCAGTGCACATAAAAAAACCCAAACCATACATAAAATAAATAATAGAACAATAAGATCATCATAAAACCAAACATTGCCTTAAAATATCTGTTGGAACAAGAAAGTTTTAATCAAATGCCTGAAGTTCAACAAGCAGGGTGCCTGTCTAATTTTATTTGGGAGGCAGTTCCACAGCCTTGGGCCCATTTCACTGAAAGCATGGCTTCTAGTCACTGTAAGTAATGGCTGGACCAATCACAGTGTACTGGCATTATGTGTGCATGCATGGACTGAGAAATGGCATGGGAGTGGTATTAAAGAGGAAGCTTCTCCCATGCATGCAGCTCTGTACAAGCAGGAGGAGATGAATTGGGCCACATGATTTTTACCAGTCCCCCCCCCCAATTCCTATTCTTAAGCATTCCTACAGCTGCAGTTAGCTCTGTAATGTTGAAAATATGAATTTAAACGTTTTAATTCAGCAATGGAGGAATCTATCCTCTGCATCTCAAATGCCTGTAGTATCTTTCTCCAAATTTGAAGTTTGTTGGTCTTGCACCCACAGATCAGCCACTAGAGGGGGACGCAACACATGTTGTCCTGCAGAGCTAAGCTAGTTCATGAACATTTGTGTTCATGATTTCATTATTTTCTTTTGAGGAAAAAGTGAAAACTGAGCTGTAGTGACTGAGAGTTCTAATAGAAATCTATCCTCTGTTAAGACTATATTTTTAATTTTTTAAATTATTATTACAGAAGTAGAACGCATACCAAATAAGACTGCACTCTTTTAACACATTTCAGTTTATTGATTTCACCGTCACCTAATTTCTGGACTGCAAATTTGCCCTGTATTTTGTGTACACACACATTTCCTCCTCCCAGAATGTCATGGTAAGATCTAAAATAATTTTTAATCAATAAATGCTGAATTGTTTCAATTGCACCTACATGGTGGATAACCACAAGAAAGGGAGCTTGATTGCATTTGCATCATTATCATCATTAGGGGCTGTATACAAGGAGGAAGTTCTAACAGTGAAGGAGGAGAGGTCAGACAATGGTCAGGACAAGAGACAATGTGAGATTCAGTCTGCAGCAGTTCTGCAAAAGCTCCAAAGCCCTGCAAGCTAGCTGTAGCCAGGCAGGAGGTGTGGGGTGGTGGGTGATTTTCTTCATGCTTTCCCCTTCTGACTGAAATAACTGGGCATGTTTAGCCTTGACCAGAGAAGACTGAGGAGAGATATGATAGCACTCTTCAAGGACTTGAAAGGTTGCCAAACAGAGGAGGGCCAGGATATCTTCTCGATCATCCCAGAGTGCAGGACATGAAATAATGGGCTCAGATTTCGACTGAACATCAGGAAAAACTTCCTAACTGTTAGAGCGGTACAGCAATGGAACCAATGACTTAGGGAGGTGGTGGGCTCTCCGATACTGGAGGCATTCAAGAGGCAGCTGGACAGGCACCTGTCGGGTATGTGTTAATTTGGATTCCTGCATTGAGCAGGGGGTTATAGGCCCTTTCCAGCTGTATATTCTATGATTCTATTTTACATGTTTCCCCCCTCCCATTGGCTCCATAGTTTTGGCCCTTTTCTAAGGGTGTATCAAGGGAACAAAGGGGCTTAGATTCATGTGGATCCATGGCCTCCCCTGACACTCCCATTCCCTCTCCCCCAGCCAATGGGATGTCTATATCAGCAGAGCTTTCCATGGGAATACTATGGTAGTGTGAGTGCCATCCTCTTGACAGGCCTCCCTCTCTGACAGCAATTGGAAAGTTTTATGCTCCTTCCAACAACCCCTCACCTGGCCTTTGGCTGGTTTTAGCTCTGCTTTAGGATTGCTCTGCCAGTTGAGTATAAACAACAAAAAGTCTTGTAGCTGCTTAAAGAATAATGGCTAGGGATGTCAGAGCGTTTGCTTATTTGTCCCATGTCTGGAACAGAAATTAATTCAGCGACCAATTGGCATTTGCTGTTGTTGCTTTCAGCCTGCAAACAACTGATTACGCCCCACCCTCATTTTCACTGTGTTGCATTTGCAATGAAATTAGTGGGATGGAATAAAGTAATGACAATGTAATTTTGCCACATCAGACAGAGAGACAAGTAACTCAGTTTTGGGTGGAAGATGAACTGCAGCAGAATTGAAACAGTGCTGCAGGGCGTGACAGAAAATGCCTTCTTTCATCCCTAATTATGGCATATGCTTTTGTGGATTAGAGTCCACTTGGTTATATGCATCAGTGAAGTGTATACACTCACTGAATGTGCTACAGATTGTGATCTGTTCCTAGTACGAATATAAGCAATGGACCACGAAACAAACTATGATGTGGACACAGCTGCCAACTGTTCCAGCATTGCCTCTGCATTCTTATCAGATAAAAAGTGATTACGGTTTTCAGAAGTGATGTCAAGACTAGAGTCTACATCAGCCTTTCAGCAAAATGGACTACTATGGACTTCCTCCCCTTTTGAATAAAAATGCTTGGATGAACAAACTAGAATGATAAAAGGTCATTCTGCACAATCCCCCCACCCCCCCATTTCATTTTCTTCATAGAATCAACAAACTGGAACAAAGCCAAAGGATAACTAAATCTAAACACCGGCTGTTGGGGTGGGACTGAATCCATTCCCAAACCATCTTTATCCAACTTCTCCCTTAAAGGCCTCCCAAGAAGGAGACTTCATGACATCAATAGCCATCTTGCTCCACAGACCAGCAAGAGCTGCTGTCCCATAGTGGTTAAAGATATGACAATGAGCTGGAAGTCCCATGAACTGACTGGATTGCTTTAGACAGGTTACTTTGTCTCAGCTTAACCTACCCACTCAAGCTGTAGTAAAGGGGCAACAGTAATACTGGTCTACTGTGTGATTTACTCAGTTCCACAGGAGAAATTGAGGTGAAGGGGGGGCACAGAGAAACAAGAGAGGTGGGGGTGAGGAAACTTGAGATTTGCAGAACTACAGAAAGATATTTTAAGCAACTTCCGCAAAGGGAGCAACCTCCGCCCCCCACACACAAACAGCTGAACGAGGGCTGAACATGCTTTGTGGTCACCAGGAGCTAAGGAATATTGAGTGAAGATCGGAAACAATATGGAAACCAACGTGGGAGAAGGAGAGTGAATTGGCCTGTCTGAGCCCCTTGCAGCATATAAATCTGGAGGAAGACATGGTTTACTCTATTGGCTGGAAACCAGAATAGCAACTTTCCTATTAAGAGGGTGAAGATACACCACAATGTTTTTGTACTTCTGAATATTGGATGCTAGGAGTCAAATGACTTGTGTTTGTTTCCAGGGTAAGAGAGAATCCTAGCTAAGGCTGGCAGGAGAAATTTCAGCCAGAGGAGGGAAGGAGTGTGTAATCCGGTCACAGTTCTCAGTCTTTTTGTGTGTGTGCCTGTTATCTGCTTCTTCTAAAACTGTTGGTTATTTTAACTGCTTTTGGTTTTGTTTGCTAGTTTGTTTTCATTTCAGGTCGCATTTTGTTTTCTTTTTAGGTCACATTCTTATCTTATTTTGTACTGTGTTGATTTGGGGAAGAGTTGTAGCTTAGTGGTACAGCATCTGCTATACATGCATAAGGTCCCAGGTTTAATCCCCAGCATCTCCAGTTACAGCTTGGAAAAAGACTCCTGGTCTGAAACCCTGGAAAGTTACTGCTAGTCAGTATAGACAATACTGAGCTAGATGGGCCAATGGTCTAACTCAATATACAGCAGCTTCTTTTGTTCCAGTGTGTGTTGAGTCATGTAAACTGCCTTGTACTTTTGCAGAAAGGTGGGGTATAAATTCATCATTATCCTGCTCTGCTTGGGATATTCCTAGACACCTGGAAGCCACTACCGAAGGCAGAATGACCTCCTTCCATTTTTTCTTCTCATGAACATAATATACTTTTGTCTTAGAACAAGCAAGAATTGGGATTGGGGAGCCTGTAACTATGAATGCAGCTGCTTGTCTGCAAAACCATGTAGCCATAGTGGTCAGTTTGGATCTTAAAACCAATTAAAATCCCTAAACCATAGAAAATGCTAATCGCTTCATTCCTTCTTCACAGCATTTTTACTTGCGGGGATTCATCTTGTCTATCAAACAGCCAATGGGGCAGCAGCACACTGAGCTCCCTGCTGGGAAGCGCTGATGCCTTCTTCCAGGATTCATCATGCCGGTGTTGCACACGGCAGATGAACAGGGAGTTGTATAACCATCACACAGGAGAAAGCACCGACCATCTGCTGTTGACATATTATAAGCAAGATATGTAGGAACTGAGTGGTGGGTGGGCAGGTCTGGAATGACGGCATGGCTCATTCATTCATTATTGGTAGGTGGTTGTCCTTTATTTTGAGCAATAAGCACCAAAGGAACTTAGAGGCTGGGGGAGGGGGGGAGAAGGACACACGACTGAAGATGGCATTAAGACAAGCCTGCCTCTATGCAGGTTGCATTCACATACAATGTGAAAGTCCAGTAGTCTGCTTGCTGCTCTAAATGGCATGTATCTGTGTGGAGACTGGGGGAAAGAGAAGGTTGTCTTATGCCAGCTTGCAGTGTCTGAGGAATCCAGCATGAGAACTCATTGTCTGGCAGATGACTTGGGATTTGCCGTCCTCCTCTGTTGACAGATGCTGAAAGGGAACTGTGTTGCTAAGAGGATAAAGAGAGGCACTCTTGCAAAACGGCGGCAGTGGTGGGAACCCACTGGAGAGAGACTATAGTGACACTTTGTGCTTACTGTCAAATCTTTCCATTTCTTTGGGGAAAGCATGTGCTGAAAAGTCCCTGTAGTAGTAATGCTGACAGATTCATTGAGAGGCCTCACTTGTGTGGTGCAGCTTTGAACATCAGTACTGTTATTGTCCTGAGGTGATTGGAAGGCCGTAGCTCCATGGAAGAGCATCTGCCTTGCTTGAAAAAGTCCCAGGTTCAATCCCTCACATCTCCGGGTAGGGCTGGGAAATTCCACTGTCTGAAGCCCTGGATGTCAGTGTAGATGCAGCCTTTCCCAACCTTTGAGTCTCCAGATGTTGCTGAACTACAACTCCCATCAGCCAGAGCCAGCATGGCCAATGGTCAGAAATGATGGGAACTGTAGTCCAGCAACATCTGGGGACCAAAAGGTTGGGAAAGGCTGGTGTAGATAATACAGAGCTAGATGGATCAATGTTCTCCATAGGCAGGAAATGATCAACCATGCACTGTGTTCAAGGCTTTGGCCTAAGAAAGTAGGCTTTTTTTTTAAAAAAAAGCAGATTTTTCAACTGCACAAACTCCCCATCAGACACTAAAAAAAATAAAAATCCAAATGAACACAAAGTGTGCTTTGCTTCTTGTTTACACCCTGTACCAGTGATGGTTTCTCCATAGGAGAAAGTAGTTTTTAATCTACTATACAGCAATGAGTCGTTTATAAATTTGCCTTAGTTCAGTAATGAACATGTGCAAAACCAGGAGTACTTTAAGAGTATTTACAAGGATGTAACAAAGCATTATCTACCTGAAGATGGAGGTAAAGAACAGGAACTTCTGGACAAAAAGGTGTTTTAATATGGTTTGGATAGTTTGTAAAAAATGTGGAAACTGAGTGCATTCTACCCTTATATAATTTGTGTACATGTTGCCTCTGACGTTGCCTGCCATTTGAGTGCTTATTAAACACATATGCCTCTGCCTCTAGCTTGCCTAACTCCCCACACAATTTCCCAACTGCACATTATCAGCTTTCCAACTTCACATTTTGTGTCCAACTGCACGCTAAAAAAAAGAAAAACCCTTGTGAGAAAGTGACAGATCACTGGGTCAAAACGTAGTTTTGCTTTTCAGCAAAGATGGATGTTTCTTAGGTGGCTGCTTAGGGCAGCACTTTGTAGGGAACAAAATGTTTGCTAAAGCAGCAAGCAGAAAGGACTTTCCAGTGTTTTTCCTTGGTCTGCTTGCGATCTGATGAATGAAATGAAGAGCCCAACTTTTTTTGGGGGGGGGGGAATAAGGAACAAGCAATGGAAACTGGCAAACAGCACAGGCTATTAGCTACTTGTAAGCCTTTATTTTGGAGGCAACTCTGTCAGAGTCCACATGTTGGTGGTGGGAGGGCCAGAGCCAAAAGTGGGTGGAGTCACCTAGCTTTTCCTCTCTCTCCCTTCCTCCCCCTCTTCCTGCCCAAAGGGCTGTTGGGACAGCAACAGATCACTCTCTTGCCAGAAGTCTGAACTGATAGCTTGTAGAGGCTTTTGAAATTACACTGAGGTCTGTATGTAGCCCTAGGGCTGCAAGTTGTCCATTCCCACTTTAGTTGATAATGCCAGGGCTAAATTATTTTGTGTAAAAGAGATATGTCAAAAATGGTATTAAAACTTTCTTCACCCAAACAGACCACTATTGGGGTGACAACCAGAGATGATGGTTTCCTTAACTGCTATTTAAAGATGTGTATAATTCTGCTAGTCAGGGAATGCTGCACTATGCCTCAAAGCTTAATAATAATAATAATAATAATAAAATTTTATTTCTAGGCCGCCTATCTGGCCGAATTAACGGCCACTCTAGGCGGCATACATAGACTAAAATATAACATAGAGTAAAATATAACATATAATACTAAACAAAACCCCAGTAGTCTATAGACATCCCGAGCAGCAGATTCACGCACACATACACACACACGGTCTCTGGCCCCTTCAGCAGTTGCTGCTTTTGTAGCTGGAGAGAGACAGGGCCCCACCCTTCCAGGCCAGGTAGAAATCAGCCAGAAATGCAGGGAGCAGGTCTTGCAGAAACTCACACAGGTAGATGGTCTCTGGCCCCTTCAGCAGTTGCTGCTTTTGTAGCTGGAGAGAGACAGGGCCCCGCCCTTCCAGGCCAGGTGGAAATCAGCCAGAAATGCAGGGAGCAGGTCTTGCAAAAACTCACACAGGTAGATGGTCTCTGGCCCCTTCAGCAGTTGCTGCTTTTATAGCTGGAGAGAGACAGGGCCCCACCCTTCCAGGCCAGGTAGAAATCAGCCAGAAATGCAGGGAGCAGGTCTTGCAAAAACTCACACAGGTAGATGGTCTCTGGCCCCTTCAGCAGTTGCTGCTTTTGTAGCTGGAGAGAGACAGGGCCCCACCCTTCCAGGCCAGGTAGAAATCAGCCAGAAATGCAGGGAGCAGGTCTTGCAGAAACTCACACAGGTAGATGGTCTCTGGCCCCTTCAGCAGTTGCTGCTTTTGTAGCTGGAGAGAGACAGGGCCCCGCCCTTCCAGGCCAGGTGGAAATCAGCCAGAAATGCAGGGAGCAGGTCTTGCAAAAACTCACACAGGTAGATGGTCTCTGGCCCCTTCAGCAGTTGCTGCTTTTGTAGCTGGAGAGAGACAGGGCCCCACCCTTCCAGGCCAGGTGGAAATCAGCCAGAAATGCAGGGAGCAGGTCTTGCAAAAACTCACACAGGTAGCTTTGTTCTCTCTCAGACATATGAAGTGGAAAACTTGGGTTTGGACTATGCTGCTTCAGACCACATGAGGCGAGTGGAGGCTCACATCATTAAATGCAGGGCCAGCATGCAGAGTTAGCATCGCTGAGCACTTGCCAAGTCCCACATCCCAGTAAAGGGCGCCTCTATCAATTCCAGGATCCTCCTGGTCCTCCTGTAGTTCATCCTTGCAGTAGCCTTTGCATGCCATTCTTCTCCCTCTCAGACTGGGCTCAAAGGAAGAGGCAAGGAAGTGAACTCTGGCAACAGAGGTGAGGGAGGAAGAGGAGGAGGGGTCCCATGCAGGGAGAGCCCCCCCATCTTGCCCAAGAGCCCCTCAAAGCCTGGAATCAGCAATCTTCCATTTCATAATGATAATAATAAATAAATCCCTGCAGACAGAGGAGAATGCTTCTAGACTTGCCCCATCCCTGACATGCTAGTCATCCCCCGCCCCACTTTTGCATTAAACAGCATTCAATTGTGGCACACTCCAAATACAAGGATACCTGCCCCTGTTATTAGTGAATGAGTATAGAGAATTGGTTTAATGTTAAGTGGATTGGAACATTATGTTATGCATTCAAACCACAACTTAGCCACAATCTCTCTAGGGGACTTTACGTGAACCCCTGTTCTGTCAACATCATGCCCTCCCCCTCCCCCACTGAGATAATATGAAGCACGTTGAGTATGCAAAAAGTGCTAGATTAATAATAATAACAACAACAACAACAATAATAATAATAATAATATTCAGGGTGCTTGGCTGCCAAATTGCTCTGAGCTCCTTTGAGATGAAAGGGGCTTTAAACATTTTAAGTTTGCCTGATTATATTACTGCTGCATGGGATATAAATAAGCTCTTCAGTTCTGCAGTCTTATTGCTTCAGTATTGAAGTTTCTTGAGGGCAGAGAATACTTTTTTGTAATTCTTATCCGTTGGCCATCAGAGACACCGACTCATTTCCATTTATAAACAGGAGGGATGACCTAAAATGGATTACATTTCCATCTGTTTATATGAGATGCTCAGGGAGTTTTAAAAAAAGTAACACCCCCCCCCCCCAATGAAGCAGATGTTTTATGCAGAGAGTATGGATATTATTCTGGAGTCAACCCTGCTTTCTTTTCCTTAAATGTCCTCAAAGTTGCCTGGCTTCACATGAGTTCCCCCCCCCCCCGTGGTGTTTTCAGGGCCACTTGAGAGCTGCTGTCCCTCCATTAGAGACTCCTGTGTAAAAGCATCACTGTGGTGCAAGGACAGCAAACGCCTACTTTTCCAACATTATGGAATTATGGGTAAGTGAAAGGAGGGATATAGGATGGTGGGAGAGATGAGATGAAAGAGATGAAAAAAGTCAGTTGCTGACAACTGGAAAGAAAGAATATGCTGAAGAGAGACTTGAAGGAAGATAGACAGAGGGGGAACTGATAAACTGAATTGAACAATGACAGAAACTGCTATTCAGCCATTGATACATAACCAACAATGGTTTGGGCTTGGATTTTGTTGTTGATGTTGTTATTCTTTATTCAGAACCAGCCCAAGACATTTTGCTACCTGAGATGAAGGACAAGATAGTGCCCCCCACTCCCCATTCTATATACAGAAGCTGACCATACTAGAAGCTGAATCTTATTTCAACATAGGTGATAGGCATCTTCTACTGCACCAGAAAGCAGCAAGATAGCTGGGATGGTGGGAGGAGTAGTTCAGCTGTGTCCAATGCCTCATCACCCCACCCCACCCCAGCATCTGCCACCTGAGGTGGCCGGCTCGCTCTGCCTAATAGTAGGGCTGGCCCTGTGCTGATTTTATTGTTACAAAATCCAATTAAATCACTGTGTTAAATGTATTTAATATATAAGATAAAATATTGTTCATATTTATTCATCTCAAGAGAGATTACCAGTCTGCTTTTCCTCATCCGTTGCTGAGAACTGTGTATATTACCACAGTAGTTCTGTGTGGTCTTTTTATTTTTAAAATATGTTAACAGTCCTGCCCCATCCCTGGTTGCTCTCTTGCACACAACCCTAATTTGAAATGAGTGGGAGCTATATCAGAGCATATCTGGAAAAGCCTAGCGTAGTTGCTCAGAGAAAATATAACCACGAAAGTAGCTGGGCACTTCTGCAGCTGGCTAGCCAGGGAGGACTATATTTAGTTGTTCTCAATCTCCTTTATAACAGTCCTTTACTTATTTTGAAAACTGTAATTGCATCTTTCCGTAGCACTTAATATTCTTGTCTGTTACGAACCATCCCCTAAGTTTACATCAGTTTTCTCTGGAATTGTTTATGCTCCAGGTACAGCTATTTTTCCACTAACCTTTACATTTCAAACTATGAACAATTCACAGGTGGATGCAAGAAGTAGCACATACTCCAGATGATGCCTGCCATGAAATAAAATAAAATCTGCACCACTTTCAGCTATCAAAAAAAGCTGAGGGATTTGTGCTGAGTTGAATGGTGTTTGTCTTCAATGCAATATAAGCAATGCAGTATTCCCACTTTGAATGTTAAGATGGTAACAATTTCGGCCAGAAATTCAGATGGATGAAACAATCAGAAATGTCAAATGCTTATGCAGCTCACTTTCCATTGCCAAATGGAATTTACTAGTTTGCAGACCATATTTTACCACAAGCAACCCTTATGAAGAAGCCTGGTGGTGTGAAATGCCTACAAACAAGCTGGGTTTTTCTGTCACATGAATGTAAGGACCATTAATAGAAGTACCCAAGCCTGAGAAAATTGCAATAATTTTTAGATGTTGGCAAGCCTTTTGTGGCAGAGGAATATATAATTTGTTTATATAAGGTATACAGTAGGGCCCCGCTTATATGGCGGGTTCCGTTCCAGACCCCCGCCGTAAAGCGGAAAACACCGTAAAGCGGAACCCCATTGACTTGAATGGGCCGCATCGTGCGAAAATGATGCGAGAACGGCGCAAAAGGGGGAAAAAACCCTTTAAAATGGAAAACGAAAGCCGCCGCATCAGCGGAACGCCTTAAAGCAGAACGCCGTAAAGCCGGGCCCTACTGTATGCTTAATTATTAAAGGTTATATAAATGTTCTGCTTGAAGGAAGGGTTAAATCTCCAGTTCCCGATCTGGTGCCCTCCAGATGTTTTGGACTACAACTCCCATAATTCCCCACCATTAGCCATGCTGGTTAAGGCTGATGGGAGCTGTAGTCCAAAACATCTGGAAGACATCAGTATGGGGAAAGTTGGGCTAAACGCTTTTCTTGTTTATAAATATAGCTACCACTTTGCACAGACATTTTGTGCACAGATGTTTGCTGTGCCTCCTGTGCTGCTGAGTCATGTATCCCAGTCTGTTCTCAGGATTTGCAGGTGTTGGTGGGAGAATCACCACAGGGGTCTGCACTCTTGCAGTGTGGCTTTCTGGACTGGGACCACTGAACTAGCACATTTGAGTCCTGTGCAAGCACTGAGTGAATGTTGGGGTTTCAGACAACGTAAAATGAGCATAGGTCCCATTTTTAATGCAACATAATTGTAGGTCTCTCATGAGAACAGATATTTCATCAAAAAGGATTCTAAAGCAGGGATCATCTGATGAAACTTGAGCTATATGTTACCTTGGGTAAACATGGTTTCCAGATAATGGTCATGCAGAGCTATTTGCAGGAGAGAATCAGTAAATGTGTATGTGTGTGTTTAACCCTTTCCCTGTATGATAACTCTTCTTCAGGCTGAGCTTATTTCCAATATCAGACCAGCTGGAGAAAGAAAATGAGGCTTGGAGGAGTTGCGTGAAGAAAGTGGTGGGTTGGGAAGGATTAAGCACTTTGTCCTACTGCCAATTCTCCCCAGCAGACCTCATTCAGTTCTTGCATTAACATTATGCCATAAACATGGGGTTTGGGGACCCTGTATTTGCTGCACAGTGTGTGCTCCTGTCTTAATAATGTCTCTGTGTATATCATTACTGTTCAGATTTAATATGTGAAGCACGCCATCAAGAGTAACATATTTCATAGTCTGAGCTCAGGCCAAAGATGGAGAGGAACATTGGTTCATTCTGTCTTTTTAAAGGAAATGATGCGGATAATTGCTGCATATAGTTGCATGTTTTCAGAGGCTTTATCACTAAAAAATAATAAAATAAAATAACACAGCAAGAACAAATGTGTGAAACTTAAATGTTACACCATCTGTTATTATCTACATAATTAACACTGTAAATGTTGGGAAAAAACATTGCTGGTTGCTGTGAATCCTCCTTATTTTCTATGTTTCACCACCAAAATGAATGGATGAGGTCCAAATATTGCAAAGGGATATATATCTTTTGATTAAAACAGAGACACCAGCAGAACAAGCCACTCATAGGCCAGAACACATTTCTTCTGGAAGTTGCCTTGACAACAGCATTGCCAACCAACCTATTTAAAAGGAGAATCCTACTCTCCAGCATTATCATGCCATACATATCAGCTACCCATAACCCCAACATGTAACATTCATATCAACAATCAAGAGGGCCAGCTACATGACCTGGCCTTGGCCAGTCACTATCTGTCACCCAACTCACTTCACTGGGTTGTTGTAAGGATAACATGAGGAACCACACATGCCATCCTGAGCTCCTTGGAGGGATAGGAGAGATGAAATATAAGGCTCTCGTAGTATATTTATGCCTCTCCTCAACACTTATCTTGTAGTGCCTTTGAAAGCTCCCTTTTCCTGGTCTTTCTTTCCTGCTTTGGAGATTCCGCTTCTCTACCTGACAATCCAGGCAAGTCATTAGTCACTTGAAAGCGGGTTGTGCCATGTGCTGCACCTGCCACAACTTTTCAATGAAGCACCACCCACTTTTGTCAAGCCATACCCGTGCTTAACTGATGGGATGATATCACAATATAGCCATCGGGAGGGGGGCTGAACCTTAGAGCTTTCTACCAGTCTACCTCAACTGTGGTGCAGTTTCCAGAGGATGAGGGCGGCTGCCAATTTGTGCAAGTACAAAACTGATTTAGGCAACAAGCAAATGGAGGTTAGGCCAAAATTGGGGAAGTACCCCATCTTTTCAGCTGAGAAAAAAAATGGCAGAACCAATGGACAACTTGCAATCTCTTGTCCAAATTGGTTGAATCCAACTGAGTTCTGCTCAGAGAAGACCCACTGAAATTGAGGTTTCTAGGTTAGTCATGTTCATTAATGTCAATATGTGTGTTCTGAGGATAACTAACTTTGGATACAACCCCCTGAATACTAGGAAAACCCTAGAAAGAAAAGAATGAATATGGCTTGTATTTTACTCCACACTGGAATCATTGTTTTACACACATTAGCAAACCCCCTTTTATGTCACACAGATATAAAAGACTCTATTTATTTAACTCATTTATACCCTGTCTTTTTGCATCCATACCCAAGGTGGCTTGGATTCTATAAAATGTCAATAAAATGGTTGGTATTCAGTGCTAGTCCTAATCAGAGGAGACCCACTGGAGTTAATGGACATGACTAAATTAGGCTCATCAATTTCAGTGGGTCTACTCTGAGTAGGACTTAGCTGAATACAACCCAATACAAATAAAATACAACCTAAAAACCAAATTAATAGCAAAACCAGCATTAAAACAACAGTAGTAATTCCAGAAGCCTAAGCTAAAGCCATGGTTTAAGCTCCCCCCCCCCAGCATCAGAGACAATCATACATGCTTATGCGTTGTTCCTTCTGTGACACAGTTTTTAGGAACTGGTGTGTTCCGTTGTATCTGTATCTTATTTGTCCTCAGTGTATGTGGCTATCCACTACAAGGGTAAGAGAATTAATCACATGCCCAAATGCCTGCTTAGTCAATTCCTTGATTAAAGTGTCATATTATTCAAACTGTTATTGACTAGTGACATTCCGCGCAATACCATTTCGCCAGGTATAATTAAATCAAACAGCCTGCCGGGACAAGGAAGCCTGCCATTATATAGATTAAAAGTCTTCCCTTCTCCAGCTCAACCCTTCTGAAATCTTGAGCAGCATGTCCAGAGCTATACTCGTTGTCAACAGGAGCATCATGATTGTGTGTAGATAAGGTAGCTAAATTACTGATTCTCACAGTGTGGTGTGAGTCTGCTTAGGGAAGTAGACACTAGCACAAGTCTTCCCTTCACCCCTTAAAGCAGCCTTCGCCAACATGGTGCCCTCCAGATGTTGCTGGACTACATCTCCTATTAGTCACAGTTAGGGATGGGAAAGAAATTCAGTTCAGTTGGCATTTAAAGCCAAATCTATCAAAGCCACACTTTTAGAAACAATCTGAGAACTGAAACACAGCCTTCCTTTGAAATTCCCACTTATCTGAATTTTGGGATATAGTTCCCCAATGTTTACAAAAATGCGTATATTGGGGAATGTGTGCGTAGAAAGGAATATATTAGTGAAAATAACATACAAAAATGCATTGCATTAGGAGAAATTGCTTGTAAAAATGTCAAGGCTGCATATAAAAATGTGTTTATTAAGAGAAATTCTCACTAAAGAGCTGAAGAATTTTCACAAGGATTAAAAATAATCACAAATTGCTGCAGAAATGGGGAGAACTGAATTTAAGATTGGAAAAAGGTGAGAGAACCAAAATTGACAGATCTTTCCATCCTTAGCACAATCTTTCCTTTCACCCCTTAAAGCAGCCTTCCAGATGTTGTTGGACTACAACTCCCATTAGTCACAGTGCTGGTCTCCCTCATCTGGAGGGCAACAGGTTGGCAAATGATGTTTTCACTGGAGATAATTGATTGGCCAGTTACCTCCTGATCAGTGCAATATATAATACTGTCTGTTACATCTCTGAAATTGATAATCAATGGAGGGGGTTTGGTGGAGGGCAAATTCCTTAGTTCCAAACTTCAGCGTTACTAATGCTGAGCAAATGGCCAATTCCCTTCTTTTTGTTGAAGTTCTGGGAATCCTCTAAGGCAGTGTTCTTCAGTCTTGGGTCTTCAGATTTATTTTATTTTATTTATAAAAATGTTTCTATGATATCATGCAATAATAAAACATAAAGTGCCATTAAAATAATATAAATAATCATTAAAATGACTGCCTATTTAAACCACTGCAAAGGCCTGTCAGCACAGAAAGGTCTTCAAGAGATGACTGAAAGTCAAAAGTGAGGATGCCTGCTGAATCTCTGCTGGAAGAGTGTTCCACAGCATGGGACTGGCAACACTAAATGCCCGGCTTCTAATTGAGGTTGTTCAGGCTTCCGTAACATGGGGGACAACTAACAGTGCTCCTCCATATGATGGCAATGATTGAGATATAAGGGTTCAGGTGGTCCTTAAGGCATCCTGGACCTACGTTGTTCAGGGTTTTGTATATCAACCCAAGATCTTTGCACATGGCCTGGTAGCAGCATATGGATGTTGGTGGACTCCTGATCATTCCCAGACAGCTTAGCCAAAGGTTAGGGATAATGAGAGTTCTAGTCCAACAACATCTGGGGACCCAAGGTTGAAGAATACTATACGAAGTTACCTTGAAAAATCTTGATGCATGCAGCAGCCTTCCTTTTTTCTGAAAAATTGTTTCTCTTTAGGATGACTCTGATACATTGATTCAGTGTATCTAACTCCATATACTACACAGTATCCATCTGCATCAGTACTGATGTCTAAAAAAGACCAGAACTGATAATATTTTATTCATTTTTATTTAAAGTCAGATTTTGAATCTGGGCTCTGCTGGGAGGAGGGACGGGATATAAATCAAATCAAATAAATAAAATTAGATTCCATCCACTTAAACTGATTTAAAAAAAAATCAGTTACTTTAACAGAGCAATCCTAAGCCCATTTACTCAGTAAGTCCCACTATGTTTAATGGTGCTTACACATTAGTAAGTTTGTTTAGGATTGAAGTCTAAGAGTGATATACAATGTGAGTCACACTCTGAGCAGAGCTTAAGTCCATTCAGCTGAATCTTTTTTTTACACCAGTGCCTGAGGTGACAGAAAGATTTCCAGATGTCAGCACATTTACATAGAACTTCTCCCACAGAACTACATGGGAGCCACTGAGAACTGAGCCAGTCCTTGTCTACATATCCCCAAGCTAGGCTCCATTTCTTAGGTCTAGTCCAGCATTTCCCAACTAGTGGGCCACCAGATGTTGTTAGACCAGAATTCCTATTTTTCCTGACCATTGGCAATGCTGGCTGAGGCTGATGGGAGTTGTGGTCGAACAACACCTGGTGGCCCACTAGTTGGGAAAGGCTGGTCTAGTTGAGCTGTAATACTTACCATGCTGTTGCTGTTTTTGGAATGTGACAACTGGTGTGATAAGTTGTTACGTATGTATTCATTTGAATATGATACAATCTGTGGTGTGGCAAAATTCTATGGTGCTGTTGTAACATTTGATTCCAGCTCCACTTCCCAAGGAATCTTATCCCATGAGTCCAGAGCTGATATCAGCACCTGACATCCTTGGACAGCCGCCAGTGCTCCAGTGTATCAGCAGGCCAGTTGTTGATGCCCACCCAAGGTCCCCCTTAAAATATTTTCCCTGTTTTGGCCAGGGCTGTGGAGTCGGAGTCGTGGAGTCGGAAGCAATTTTGGGTGGAGTCGGAGTCGGTAGAAATGTACTGACTCTGACTCCGGCTTCAAAATAAATTTTGATTGACAACTTTTTTAAAATATAAATTCAAAATGTCAAAGAAGCTTCCCATGAAGTCAGCTGTAGTTGAGCATTTCACCATAACTCAAGATGGAAAACATTTTGTGTGTCAGTGTATGACACAGGACCCAGATGAAGACAAGTGCTGTGATGCCAAGATCAGTGCATATTCAGGCAGCGATAAAAATGCTCCTATGAGAGCTTCCAATTTAAAAAGACATTTACAGCCCTTTCCAGGGCTGTGGAAACAATTTTGGGTGGAGTCGGAGTTGGAGTCATAGTCAGACAGTAGAAAAATACAGGAGTCAGAGTCGAAGGTTTGGCATACTGACTCCACAGCCCTGGTTCTGGCACACCAAGTGGCTGAGTCTAGGTGACAATTTCATTTCCCACAATGCGCAAAGCAACTGTACATTGGGGACATGGTGAACAATTAAAATGGAGGCCAGACCCATCTGCCTGGGGCTTCTTGGATCACTGCTGATGCTGCTTGCCTTCAGGTAAGATTGCCAAGTCCCACCAAAACAGAAGGGGGGCCTGCGACAATGGGCACTTTGCCCAGAGACCCCTTAAAATTGGAGCCAGCCCTGAATGAGCACATGGTATATTCTAAAGGAAGTACTTGAATTATTCCCCCCCCTTTTTTGCCCATGCCCAACAAAGTATGAAGTTGTAAAGTCCTGCCTTCCACCCACAGTTTGTTAGCTTTCCCCCATGGTTTATATTTCATCCCTTACTATTTGACACACAGCTCGCTTTATTTGTTAATTGCATTAAGGTAATTAAGGTTTGACTGTGATCACAGTGCAATGTGTTGAACATTATTTGTTAAAAAACAATTAGATTAGGGAATTCAACATTGGCAAAAGCAATTCAAAGACTCTTATCCATAGAAGGAGATCTAAGTATGAGAACAGGATCTGCAGGCATAAATAAGATGCAAGTTTTGATGATGGGCATGGCATACACATCTAAGTGTGAGTGTGGCTGTTGCCTATCCACATGCATTTTTTCAATGCATGAATGCTTGAATATGTATGCAAACACGAATCTCCATCCACATTCTGGCACAACCAATCATGTGTGAAAAGCATTCTTTTGTAAAACTAGAGATTGATCAGGGTGTAAATGGCACTTTTTAAACAAAGCATTCTTTTAATAAATATCATTACTAAAAAAAAGAGAAAAAAATCCACACAGAAATCTAAGGATAAATCTGGCAGACCACATATTATCAGCTTCGTGATGTGCAAAAACACCCTTACAGAGTGCAAAATTTCTTTGCTCTAGAACTGACAAGTACGGATGCTTCAGGAATTTGATCTTTGCAAAGTCCAATGTGAACTGATCAATCTGCAACTCTGAGACTAATGTGTGGATCAGAACCTAGTTATCAAATGGCTTTTGTACTTCTCAAATGTTCTGATGCAGTTCTTGGGTTAAAAAAAGGTATCAAAATATGTTAGAAATGCATATGTTAAAATACATTTAGGAATATGCATTTTGAGAGAAAACAGGTTTAGGAATGTATATATATTTTAGGAATGTATATATACACATGTATTTTAGTATGAACATCTGTGCAGATTCATGATACCACCAAACTAAAGCAGAATTGGGATGGAATAGACTTATGGGAAAACTAACGCAAAATTGACACAACCCACAAAGAGACCTGTTTGTCTATCCCTACTGCCAAGCACAGCTACAGAAACCTGAATGCAAAATGGCATGTAGCTACTCAGACACTTTCTTAAATATGTACCCAGCTTTTGAGAAAACAGTGGGTTGCACCTAGGAATGTAAGAAGGCATCGTTTTCTATTCTGACCTGTATTTGTTGCACACAGCACTGTTTCCGCTTTGCTACAGTTTGTCTTCTGCCAAAAACTATATTATTTGTCTTGCTGTCCACTGTGGCGATATTACATAATTTATGTGATTCATTACATAATACATAAGTTACATTGTCATTGTGTTATTCCACCTCATTAATTTCAATGCAAATGAAACACAATGCAAATGTGGGAAAAAAACCCCACAATCTATGTACCGTTTGCAGACTGGAAGCAACAGCAATGAATACTGATAATATTTGCTGGATTGATTTACATTTCAGAAATGGGACAAATAAGCAAACTGGCAATTTTTGCTCCTGTTTCTGTCAGAATTCTCTAATATAGCTAGTTGTATGTGAAAGTTGGACAGTGAAAAAAAGCGGATAAGAGACAAATCAACTCATTTGAAAGGTGGTGTTGGAGGAGAGCTTTGTGTATACCATGGACTGCGAAAAAGACAAATAATTGGGTGTTAGAACAAATTAAACCAGAACTGTCACTAGAAGGTAAAATGATGAAACTGAGGTTATGATACTTTGGACACATCATGAGAAGACGTGATTCACTAGAAAAGACAATAATGCTGAGAAAAACAGAAGGGAGTAGAAAAAGAAGAAGGCCAAATCAGCGATGGATTGATTCCATAAAGGAAGCCACAGACCTGAACCTACAAGATCTGAACACATGCTCTTGGAGGTCGCTGATTCATAGGATTGCCATAAGTCGTAATCGACTTGAAGGTACATAACATCAACAACAACAAATCATATTCAGACGAGATCCATTGAAATCAATGAACATGCCTAACTTAAGTCCGTTGATTTCAATGGATTTCCTCTGAGTATGACTTAGTTAGATACAATGCATATTTTACAGTTTTCCTTGAAGTCTTTGGCACAACTCTTTAGTTCCAATAACCTCTTGTAGCTAAGTGTCAGTACGTGTCACTGTAATCATTGGATATTCTTCTCATGTCTACCCCTGCCTCCATTTCCTCTGTGGTCTCCCTTGTATCTGTTTCTAGATTATAAATCCCCTGGGGGTAGAGAAAAAATAGATGTGTTTAAAACTTTTAAAAATGTTTTTAAAGATGTTTTATTTTAATATGTTTTTAATGGTTGTTTTGCTTTAATATATTTTAAAGTCTGTTTTTATGATGCGTTAAAGTGTTTTTAGTGCTTTTGTTTGCAGCCCTGGGCTCCTACTGGGAGAAAGGCTAAGATATAAATCTAATAAATAAATAAACAAATAAATAAATAATAGCACTCAAACTTCCACCCAATGTGAACACAATGCAAACATTCTGAACAGCGCAGGGAAAATTTACTAAACCAAATTATCAAGGAATTCAGGAACTGTAAACCGCCCAGAGAGCTTTGGCTATGGGGCTGTATATAAATGTAATAAATAAATAAATAAATAAAATAAAATAAAAACTAGATTCTTGAGGTGGGAAAAGGAAGCCCAAAAACTCCATTTGCATATGAGCCACATGAAAAATGAGCAGGAACATCATACAAATGTTAAGGGGACTTTATGATGACATTAGAGTGCCACCCTGGGCTCCTACTGGGAGGAAGGGTGGGATATAAATCTAAATTTTTCTGGTCATGTACCGAAATAAATAATTCATTCATTCAATCTAAATAAATAAACAAAATTCTGAGAGCTTGGCAATCTGTATATACTGCATTTATGATGGCTATTGAATGGTATTAGGATAAATACAGCCATAAACTTGATAAAAACACAATCAGCACAAAACCTTATTATTTTCCTGCCCAGATACAAGAATTGTCATTGATTGCCCACAATTTATTATGATCTCTACATAATACCTGGCAGAACTCCAGGATATATTTTTTAATAAAAGCAACCGGTGGAACTTGATTCGGCTGCCAACTCTGCTAAAATACAGAATTGTACATTGAGGCCAACTAGGTTTCAGATACATCATTCAGGGTTAATTGGGCTTTACTGGATTACTGGACTTAGGAAGCGGGGAAAATATTAAAATTCTTCCAGAGTGAGAAGCATTAGGATGACGGTGTCACATATGGATGGCATTCAATATCAGCCTGTCATTTTATAACATAAAGTTGACCTGTTGATGACAAGACATTAGCAGCTCAGTAAAAACCAAGTGTTGGTTAGGAAACAAGTATCCTTTTCCAACCACTTATTACTGGTCCAGGTGATAAAACTGATTTTATTTTGGGTGTAAATATCCTCAGTAGTTAGCCTTGTGTTAAGAGTAATGCATGAATACACACTTTAAAGCAGTACTCACTAATATTGGATACTAATTTGGAGCATCTATCGTTGCTGTTTCTGTGTATCCATTCAGAACCTCTGGGGCCTATTGCACTTACATCAGCCTTTCCCAACCTGGTAACATCTGGATGTTTTCGACTACAATTCCCATCAGTCTCAGCTACTTGAAGGCTAGCTTACAAGCTCAACTAATGCTGATTAAGGTTTCTTCACACATTATAACAGTCTTGTGGCACCTTAAAGGCTAACACATTTATTATGATTGAATAGGCTACACAACTATCCCTCTGGGAATCATCCACACATGAAGATTCTTACACGGAAAACATTTTGTTTAAGAAACTACATACAAGCTGTGCATATTATATGATCTTATTCATTTATTTTTTTTGGTGCTGCACAGGTACATACTGGGAAGTTGCAGACAACGGATGCTTCTCAGCATACATAGATGTAGTAAAACAAAAACATAACAAGCAAAAAACACGTGTATAAATTCATCTTCTGCAGGTTACATATTCTTTCCTACATGGATGGAAGTGCTTTCACTGTCTTGTAAAATACAACCTTCTGTTAAATTTGTATGGATTTACATAACTGTGTGAAAGATTAAGTTGGGAGAAATATAATTTTTCAAACAATGCCAGATAACAGTGGGTGCAACTCACTGAAAGCAGGTTAACAATCTAATGAATTCAATGGGGGCAAAAGTATCCTGTTGATTGTAATGGTACTTAAATGTTCTCATGATGTCTAATATCCCAGCATTCGAAGAGCCTATAAATAGCAATAAACAGTACCTACTGATAAAGCATAGATAATATCAAACAGCTCTGATGTAAGGTATTTAAAACCAAAGAATAATTTGATTCAGAATAGGGAAAGATATCTTATGTGAAAAGCAGTTCAGAAAGTAAACTCACACATGCTAGTATTTTAGCCAATTTGGGGATAATCTGCCATAGAATTATTCCCTTTCTCTCTATATCCACTTCTCAGCAAGAAGTCACTCCATTATATTATACAAAAGTGGGGTCTCAGTTATGCATGTGCTTTACATAAAATTTAATGTTAAAAAAATACTTGTCTGCACAATATTTGAAGGTCACATTCCCATGAAAACATATTGGGCAACCTTTTAGAAAGGAGCACTGCTAGTTATTGTAGCTGAAATTTTCTGCAGGAGATACACGGTTTCTGTATTACTAAATCGTTACTGTTCTTATAAATTCCCACACGGTGAACTATGGGAAAGAGAAAAGATAATCTGTTTTCCTTCCCAACAGCTCCAAGGTCTGCAAAAACATGAAGATAATTTCTTTTGCTTCCTTCAGCACAGAAAAATGAATTCTCATATGCTCATTCAAGTTTGTACTGTCAGCTATCCTAAGGTAACAATCCTTGAAATCATTGGCTCATTTCCTGATTCAGAAAATACCTTCAGAATGCAACAATGAGAAAACAGCAAGACTCACTATTATGCAACTGAAGCAGGATATATTCTAAAGCTGTAGCAGAAAGGCATCAGTCAATATGTTCAACAATTACCAATTGTTCACAGGACTAAATGTTGTTAAGTAAAAAGGGGAAGGGCCAATTGCTGCCCTACATGGTAGAATAGCCTCTAAACAAGCTTATTAAATGACCATATCTAGCCCTTCCAGATTTTCATCATGGTGTGGCAAACATTTTTGCTCAGCTTAATTTACAAGGAACGAAGCCATGATTAAACATTTCATGGTAGAGGTGATTTAAAAGCAGCCTTGGAATCTCAGCTATGTATTACGCTACATGCACTGGAATGCAAAGGAAGGTTAGAAAGCGGCAGAAGCACAGCCAAGGCATGGTGTCCAGGTTGGTTGAGCCCCAGTACATCTCTCTTAGCTAATTTAGGCCTGGCTGAAGATTACTTAGCACAGCATGAACATTGTAACAGATAAAACATTTCATGGTAGAAGTAAGCAACAACAACAACAAAAAATCAACATGGTGAGCAGCTGCAGCAAATTATGGAGGTGCAACAATAATATTGGTCAGAATGGTGGGTAATGATGGTGCCAGCAAGTGGAGTTATGGGTGAACTAGGTGGAAACAGTGAGCAGGGCAAGAACATAAGAAGAGCCACAGGTTCTTCTAGTTCCGTTGTCCAGAAAAGGATAACAAATCCAACCCAACAAATTACTGAGTCTGCTAGAAATCGATCCTGAATCATGGACCATTTGCACATCCTGTTTAGTAAAACATGCCCATACGGCTGAAACACAAAAGCCACAATTGGTGATGTGAAGTTTGCTCAATGGAAACTAAAAGCTACCTATTTAAAAGGTCAACATGCCCAGCTTTAAAATATTTCCTTTATGTTCAGATGTCGAAGCAGAAAAAAGTTTTTCTCTTTTCTAGGTATTGCTAGGAGTATGGAATAAAAATACCCAACGATACATGGTGCCAGATGTTCTGGGAGGAATAGTTCGTGTGTAAGGAGATCTTTTTGTTTTGAGATTGTATTTGTGCAGGTGGAAATGTCAACTTCAGTTTGTTGGAAAATGGGTTTGATTCACGAGTGCTCAGCTGGCTACAGCTAAATACAAGAATATAACACTTTCTGGCATTTTGAGCTACACAGGAATGTTTTTAAAATAAACATGCTTTTGTAGATCTTGTTTGATCACTCCAGTAGAATACAATTTCTCAGATCAGATATAGATGCATCTGTCAGTGATGACTGATTAATACTGATGGATCTATTCATATTTTATTGTATGATAATATAAGCATGAGGTGTGCTCCACTGATGAAAGCGGCAAGCAATTTGTAGCAAGTAACTCCCCTTGAGGTCTTGGTATTTTCAACCATGCCAGCATATATCTCTTCCTCCTCCTCTCCCACCAGTTTTCTAGGGCAGGGCTGAAATCTCTTGAACTGGCAGAGGGCCAACTTCATATGAACTGCAGTTGTATTTCAAGTGGCCCCCTATGTGTCTGTGTGCATCAGACCCATGTGTGAACTTTTTCCTGTTGTGTGGGACATTTCCACACCACAGAAACAGACCGACTGGTGGTAAAGCCCTAAAGCAGGGGCAAGGGACCATCATTTCTGTCAAGGGCAGCATTCTCCCAGGGGTAATTTGTTGAGGGCTGTATGCTAGGGGTGGGAGGCCCAACAGCCAAAAGGGCGGCTACCCCTCTCTCTTTATGACACTCGGTGGGCTGTCAAGGGAGGAAAAGATTGCTCTTGTCAATCTGAATAAATGGCTTTCAGAGGGCTTCCCTCTTCCATTGCTCCATTTACTTGGGCTCCCCTGCCCTGTCCTTCTTTTCTATTTCCAGCTCCCTGCCGTCTGTCCACCCTTGGTTTAGAAAAAGAAGGCAGAGCAATTCCGTCTTCACCAAGCTTAACTGAGGGTCAATTCTGACGTGATATAGAATTAGGGATTCCATGCTACTCAGGACATTTTCACGCAGTTTACGCAGTGGGAAACCCATTGAAAGTGCATTTAGCAGGGCTCTCCAGCCTGTCCTTATTAATGATAAATGTTTGCAAACATGATTTTGTCTCCTTTGTTGTTTACAAGTATGTTATCAAATGTATACTTGGGTTGTCTTTGGTGTAATGCCTAAAAACAACAATAGAAGTTTGCCCTGAATCTCTGCTTCAAGTGTGAAATGGGGTCTCCACTTTTATGTTAAGAGTCCAATTCAGATACTGTGAATAAGGCTAGAATCAATGTATGGATTGGGATCTGGATAGGCCCAGCCCATGACCTTCACGCCATCAGCCTTGTGTGCTTTGAGTCTGTGCATGCTTATGTGTTTGGAGACCTTGCAAAACACAGAGTCTCAGATGGGTGTAACACCACATATCTCTGGAAGAATCTAGATGTAAACAAGGAGGCTTAGAATGGCATGTGCATGGCTCTGTCCCATAATTCATGCCTCATACCCCTGATTTATTGGGGTGCTTATTGCTTTTGCACACTGGAATTGCATAGTATTGGAGTCTGAAGAGCTTAAAACACAGGCTTTCTGAAGAAATGTTTCACTCTGTCTGTGTACAAAAATAGCACTTGGGAAAGTTGTTCAGTTAACCAAAACAATCAGCTTGTTTCATGCTCCTTCTTCCCCAGGTGGGCTTGGATATGGCTTTCTCAAGCTCAGAAGGGACAGTGAGCTTAATTGATTTACAAATGTTCTCATTCTGCTTATGTAAACAAGAGTCAAAGAAGGCTCTTGGTAGTCAAAACAAAGCAGTCATGCCCATGAGCTCATTAAGAGAGGGCATGAGCAAAACCTGGGAATAAATGACACAGCTATATTTCCAAGGCCAGATGGTAGCAGATTTAGGGTCAGGAAAGATAAACAAAGGCCACCTGTGTGAGAATCCAGCAATCTATGTGCTGGGAAGATAATGATCTAATACAGCGATTCCCAATGTGGGCAGTAGCGCCCCCCTGGGGGCGTTACAGCCTTTCAGGGGGGCGTTGGCGTGACTACAAACTTTAGGGAGGCATTTGGGTTCATTGACATTTGGTGGTCTGATGCAACAGTTCAAGCATTTAAGTTTAATTTTATTTAATACACAAATCATTAATTTTTAAACTGTTTTGTCCCCAGTTAGAATGTATTTAATAGTCTCAATTCATGGAAATAACACTATAAATAGTGTGTACTCTTTAGTAAAGAAATTCTGAATAGCGGCCAGTGTCATATCAAGGAATGGGGATATTAGCCATGCCCTGGCACTAGGTAATGTTCTGATGCTGTCTTGAGGGATGTTGGAACCAATCACGAGAGAGTGTTTGATAAGCTGGGTGTATTGGTGGAGGGCACATTCTTCCAACGGATGAGTGCCATGTGCAAACGGGTGACGCAGACAGTCAGTTATTCACTGGTTTTCTTCAGGAATGGGACACACTCTCTACCCGTTGTTTCTGTGATGTTTACTTTTCTATAACTATGTATGTATATTAATAAATCATACTAAGAATTCAATGTGTAATCTAAGTGCAATAAAAAGGCATGATAAAAACTATCAGTAATAATCACTGAAAATACCTGTTATGCATTACTCACCTTTTTAAGGGAAGAATAGGAAGCATGGGCATATACTTAATCTGAGGGGGTCGTTGGGCACAAAAAGATTTTGCAAAGCGGAATTGGGTCGAAAAAAGTTGGGTAATGCTGATCTAATAGGTATAAAGTGCCCCCTCCCAGAGGGCCTTTTGGGTATAAATAAAGGACCCCTAGATTGGGGAGATTGATATCAAAGAATAGGCTCGAGATTGATATCAAAGAAAAAGCCTCAAAAGTACCATCAACATTAAGCCTCAAGGTACCATCAAGAAAAACATCAAGAACACTCAAGAGCCTTAACTGCTCCCAGACAAGAGGTCCTTGCTGCAGCTATTCATGGGGTTTCCAGCCAGAGTGAGAAACATAAGATAGGAGCACAGGCCAGGGGTGGGGGGGGTCAGGGGGAGGCAGAGACCTGCTAGCCATTAGTTTCATTTTAGTGCTTTATTGCTTGCAAATGACAGTTCCATGTAAACAGCTTGCTTAATAAACCATTTAACTTCTTCACCACCAGAAGTGTTTATTGCCATTTGAAACTTGGAACTAACTTGTCTCTTGCCAGCCCAGGGCTAGGCATTTGGCAATACAATGGGCTCCTACTGGGAGAAAGGGAGGGATATAAATCTAATAAATCAAATAAATAAATAATGCATATAAAGCCTATGTGTATGCAACATATAGGATTTGTGCATTCAGAACTCCTATTTTCATATCAATGTGGTGAATGAATAGGCATAGAGGACCTACATATTTACATGGAGTCTTCACATGACCAACTAATATTCCAGGGTTCATGATTGCACAGACAGAGCTTTTCAAGCATGCACACCTAGACTCCATGCAGGCATTCTACTGAATGCCTGCAGGTTAGACAGAACCAAACGGTGAGCCCCAGTTCAGGCATTTTGACAAGCTACACTATGGCTTATTTCTAACTGAGCAGCATCAACAGGAGAAAAGGAGTAGTATTGTATTAGCTGTGTGTACCAGAATGATGCTCATTTGTGTTATACCATAGTTTATTTTTAATTATGGCAATGTTACATGCAAACCAGTCCACTATCTGAACAGGGCCTAAGTCAGTGAGTGTGCTTTTCTAACTGATTAGAGGGCCTGTTGAGTCCTTGTAAGATGAAACTTTAAAAATAATCTAGGGGTACTTCACCAGAACAACGAACTCGGTCTGGAAATAATCATAATCATGTAGTTTTAGCCCCAAAATAAAGTTCATGTTGCTATTCTACTAGACTGTGAATCCCCATGGGAAAAAACCATTTATTTGCAACTTTAACTTGTTCTAAATATTATTGTGCAAGCTGACTTTTTAACTAGTAAGCATTGTAGAGATGAATCCAATTTCCTCTATGTAAGACACAAGGTTTTTTATTTTTTACATTACATTATTTTTTACATTACCTATTTAATTAAAATTTAATTAAAATTTCCTTTATTAAAAAGGAAATAAAGAAAAGAAAGAAAACTGTATAAATGGCTTAGTTTCTAAATGAAAATGTATGCTATATAATGTGGAGCTGTGGGCAACTAATATCCACTTAAGCCTTGTGTTATTTTCTTCTGCAAACCGCAAACGCTGATCCTAAAACTTCCATTATCTGACATGTAAAAGATTTAATGCAGCAGACATTTAGACAGCGCTTTGGGGGAAATTCAAATTCAGCCGTTTGCAAGTGGAGAACTCTGAAGGAGCTGTTCCAAATAATTGTGGCAGCTAAGATACACACAGTTCTTATACAGCAGGAATGTGTCAGACTCAATTTCTTGGCAAATGTCTAGTATGAGATTCTTCTCCTTGTTCTTACATATTTATATCACATCAGGATCCACCCCAAACAACCACCCCCACCACCCCCAGCTGAGCGTAAGGCTGTATAAATATAAAGAGAGTCATGGTTCCTAGCCTGATGACCTCACACTCCATGTGTCCAATGTTCAGATGAGTAATTTCCATGAGTAATTATATTCGCACCAGCAATTCTATTTGGAATATTCATGGGGATGCCTTTCAAGGATAAAGGCCTAATGCCGCAATTTGCTGAGCACAGCACCAGTTCCAATGAATTTAACAGGAGTTGTGGACAGCTATTTGGTGCCCTTTTGCTGGAGTAGACAGAATGCAGAAAAAGAGAAACTTGTTCACAAAAGATTTATTATAAATCGGTGTATTTTGGAACACAGGTTCCTTCTTCAGGAGTGATCTTAAACTTTCACATCCTACAGAGTAGATGAAGCAGCTTTCACAAATATGGCTGCCTATCAGACAACATGAATGTCTTCCTTGTGGTGCCAGACAGGCAGCAGTCCCATAGACAGGAACGGGTGAATCTGTCAATTTCAGTTTCTCTCTGTTTCTCACTTTTCCAATCTTTTCCAATTCAGGTTTTCACATTAGTTCATTTTTTAAAAAATCCTTTTGGTTTACATTTTGTAAATCAATTTTCCCTAATATAACACATTTGTGTATGCTATTTTTGCCAATATATGCATTTTTATGCACAGTTTACCGTAGTACATGCATTTTTGCACACATTACTTGGCTAGAGAACAGCATTGCAAAATTCGGAAAAGTGTGAATTTCAGTTTCAGCTTGCAAATTGTGCCAATTAGGTCAGTTTGCCTTTAAATGAGAATTGAACCAATTCTCCTTGGGGCCCAGGCCTGCAAGTTATTCAGGCTCTTAGCTTTAGTAATTTGTTGGTCAGGACTCTAGAGAAGAGAGTGAGAAATGAGGAGAGTATGGGACTGGGGGGCAAGCAGAGGTCCCTCCTTCTGTTTAACTGTCAGTGCTCAAGTGCTAAAGAAGGAGGCAGAGAAGAGGACTATTTTGAGCCCCATGACAAGCCATCCCACAGAGGTGGATCATGCTCCAAGTTAGGTAACTGCTATAAAAGTAGTGATATTAAATTCTAAACTGTGTAATGTATTATACCCATCTAACAGTGTTGTGCAAATGCAGATTTATGGGGATAACAATCAAGACATCAAACTGTTTATTTTACTTATTTCTGAAATGTCTGTAGGTGCCTTCCCAAACACATTGCCCAATGAAGTTCCTGACCTTTATTCTGGAACCCCATGGACAGCTCAAACAATTACAAATTCTGTTTAAATGCACAGGACACACATCTAATGAACTGTATCAGATAACAGGTGTTTTTAAAACATGTTCATGGTTACAGTGTAGGATAAGGATTGGCTTCCTACTCCTCAATAAAGTATGCATGTGTGTGTGTGTGTGTGTGTGTGTGTGTGTGTGTGTGTGTGTGTATGTGTGTGTGTGTGTGTGTGAGAGAGAGAGAGAGAGAGAGAGAGAGAGAGAGAGAGAGAGAGAGAGAGAGAGAGAGAGAGAGAGAGAGAGAGAGAGAGAGAGAGAGATTAACTGAGTGGCATCCACCTCCAGAGCAGGAACTCATGGGAAGAAATGGTCCAAGTTTTCCAGGGTTTGTACCTGCTGGCCTTTGTTATAAACAATCCATCTCTTCCTGGACTGCAGTCAGGGCCCTGTGAGAGATGTCCAAATTCATTATGCATGAAAGAGGTGGATCACAGCTGCCGCACTTTGCTTCTCAAGGAAAAGGGAAGCTGGTTTTGGTTTGAGATTCGCCTGTCACAAAAATACAGCATCAGCAATCTCCCCTCTAACTTTCCTGTTGGCAAGCGCCCAGAAATATTTCAGCTCACTGAGTGCTGCTAGGGATGTTCATGTCAGGCCTTTTTCAATGGAGTTTGTTTAAAATGGTTCCATGTGGCAGCCCCACCATCAGGGTCAGGCAATGCAAGGAAGAGGAGGGGACAGGAAAAGTGGTGGCAAAATGTCTCCTTGATGTTTAAAATTCAACCTCCAACAGAGATATAAAATTTCAACAAATATTGAAACCATGGGAAAAAGCAATGTCCCCCCCTCAAGTTTTCTGTGTCCCCCAGGTATTCACACTTTTAGTCCCCTAACAGCTCAGCTGTACTCATGCCATCAAAATGAGAAGCAATCTGTATCTGTTATGTGTTGAAAAACTGCAATGCATAAGCCATGTTCAAGCATTCACCTCAACACAGAGGCTGTAAAAAACCATGGAAAAGGTCATGCCCCTCCCCAATCCTTTTGCATCCTGGACTTCCCTACTCAGTCCCTGACCTCCCCTATGTTGAGCGGGGAAGGTTTGTAGCAGGCTTTTACTCAAGTTCACTAGAACACAAGCAGAACCTTTCGTGCAGTTGGGCACTCTGTTTGATAAAGGTAAGGGGAAGATCAGGAACTGAGTGGGTAGAGCTGGGGTGCACAGCCCTGTGCTGCCTACTTAAGAGTGTTTGTGTTCATGCCTAATGCCGGAACAGGACTCTTGCTAGACCAGAAACCTTGTTCCACGTTAGGCGGTATGTAGCTGCTTTCTGTAACTTAATGATGGTGGCATCATAAGAACATAAGAAGAGCCTGCTGGATCAGGCCAGTGGCCCATCTAGTCCAGCATCCTGTTCTCACAGTGGCCAACCAGGTGCCTGGGGGAAGCCCGCAAGCAGGACCTGAGTGCAAAAACACTCTCCCCTCCTGAGGCCTCCGGCAACTGGTTTTCAGAAGCATGCTGCCTCTGACTAGGGTGGCAGAGCACAGCCATCATGCCTAGTAGCCATTGATAGCCCTGTCCTCCATGAATTTGTCTAATCTTCTTTTAAAGCTGTCCAAGCTGGTGGCCATTACTGCATCTTGTGGGAGCAAATTCCATAGTTTAACCATGCGCTGAGTAAAGAAGTACTTCCTTTTGTCTGTCCTGAATCTTCCAACATTCAGCTTCTTTGAATGTCCACGAGTTCTAGTATTATGAGAGAGGGAGAAGAACTTTTCTCCATCCACTTTCTCAATGCCATGCATAATTTTATACACTTCTATCATGTCTCCTCTGACCCGCCTTTTCTCTAAACTAAAAAGTCCCAAATGCTGCAACCTTTCCTCGTAAGGGAGTCCCTCCATCCCCTTGATCATTCTGGTTGCCCTCTTCTGAACCTTTTCCAACTCTATAATATCCTTTTTGAGATGAGGCGACCAGAACTGTACACAGTATTCCAAATGCGGCCGCACCATAGATTTATACAATGGCATTATGATATCGGCTGTTTTATTTTCAATACCTTTCCTAATTATCGCTAGCATGGAATTTGCCTTTTTCACAGCTGCCGCACACTGGGTCGACATTTTCATCGTGCTGTCCACTACAACCCCGAGGTCTCTCTCCTGGTCTGTCACCGCCAGTTCAGACCCCATGAGCGTATATGTGAAATTAAGATTTTTTGCTCCAATATGCATAATTTTACACTTGTTTATATTGAATTGCATTTGCCATTTTTCTGCCCATTCACTCAGTTTGGAGAGGTCTTTTTGGAGCTCTTCGCAATCCCTTTTTGTTTTAACAACCCTGAACAATTTAGTGTCGTCAGCAAACTTGGCCACTTCACTGCTCACTCCTAATTCTAGGTCATTAATGAACAAGTTGAAAAGTACAGGTCCCAATACCGATCCTTGAGGGACTCCACTTTCTACAGCCCTCCATTGGGAGAACTGTCCATTTATTCCTACTCTCTGCTTTCTGCTTCTTAACCAATTTGTTATCCACAAGAAGACTTCTCCTCTTATTCCATGACTGCTAAGCTTCCTCAGAAGCCTTTGGTGAGGTACCTTGTCAAACGCTTTTTGAAAGTCTAAGTACACTATGTCCACTGGATCACCTCTATCTATATGCTTGTTGACACTCTCAAAGAATTCTAATAGGTTTATGGAATGCCTTCCCCAGATATGCTTACCTGGCACCTACACTATGGTCTTTTAGAACCTTTCTGTTCTCCCAGGCCTTTTACACTACAATGGTTTTATGCCGATTTTAAATTGTTTTTAGCTGTTTATAGTCATGTTGGTTTTAGACAAATTTTGTTAGTATTTTACAATAATTTGTCTTAGTGTTTTATTATGCACATTTGAAGTGTTCTTTGTATTTTAACAACCACGCACACACACACACACACACACAATTTACTGAATCATACAATTGGAAATAATCTCAGGGGTACATCCCAGTGATATTCTCAAGATTACTTCCATAAAGGCCAGTTTGGATATAATAAAGTTGTGGGTGTAATAAATTTTGCCAAAAAGTAACATCAATCAATCAATCAATCAATCAATCAATCAATCACGTATGTACGTGAAGCCTCCTCCAAAATACTGACAGTCTGGAGCCACCCAAGGTCACCATCAGAATGTGCTGCCTGTTTTCCCTCTCTACACAGAGCCATACAATCCCCCCCATAATTACTATTATGCAACCAGCATCCATTAATATCTCTCCAGAATTAATTCTTTCATCTAAGCCAGTGATTTTCACTCTGGGTTTAGGAAAACACTTGGGGTTCTTAGGGTAAGGAATCCTTCAGTGACTAATGTCCTACTCCATCATGCATGCTCAAGGCACACAGAGGGAGCTGGCTGTAACAAGAGGCACTTACAGGTAGGGCAAAATTACATTCAGACAAGGCAAAGTCATCTTCAAGCAAGGCAGAATCTGTCAGGACGCTGGACAGAGCACCATGGAAGGACAAACGTGTGGAGAAAAGAGATGTTGCCTCAAGATGCAGAGGCCTTCTGAAGGCTGGCCAGTATGGTCCTGAGTGGCAGCTCATAAAGGGCTGTTGCCCAGTTTTAAACCTAATGGCCCCTGAAGCATGGGGGCATGTGTTCTGAGTCTGAGGTGTCCAAACCTAGAAGTTACAGGGCTGACTGGGACGGGGGGGGGATAGCTCTCTAAGAGGTGCCTTCTCATCCATGTTTTCCTCTGAGCTTGAGGGAGCATCAAGGCTGGAGAACATGAAAACCAGATCAAGTAATGGTGGACAATCTTCCCTGAAAGACAGCTTGTCCACCATCACCCATCTTCCCCTACAATGTGTTGGGTGCATTCTAGGTGTCTTATTGGTGAATGTGGAGTGATATTTTGTGTGGAGCGACAGTGAGACAGAAAAAGGTCAGAACATTAACTATTTTTTATGTTTTAACTGTTAAAACAGGTATTGTAACTGTTGTTATTTATTAATTTTCATGATTTCATATATCTTGTGAACCTTTTTGAGATTTATAAATAAAAAGAGGCATGTAAGTTTTTTTTTAAAAGTAAATATACATTACCCAGAATCCTCTGCAACATGCAGTGATTCCTTGGCAGACATATTCACATAGATTCCATTTGAAAACTACCAGTCATTCATAATTCTTTTCCTGAAATCATTTTCTCTTCCCCAACCTCTTTTTCTTTTTTAATTTCCTATTAACACTTTACACTTTGATTACATATTGCATATTCCCCCGTACCTTCTGCCACCCTCAAAGTAATAGATAAGTTGTTGCCTGAGAGAAAATTTAAATTTTTTTTAAATATTCTATTTTTTTAAAAAAAATGTTTTATAGTGTATTTTAAAACAGTATTTCATTACTGGTATATTCTGATGTTGTTTGGTTTTTGTTCTTTGTTTGTTTTGCTTTTTGATTTTCTTATATTTGTTCTATTCATATATTTTCTTGTTTATCCTCTATGTACACCGCCCAGAGAGCCTTTTTGGCTTAGGGCGGTATATAAATTAAATTAAATAAATAAATAAAAATAAATAAATAAAAATACACATCTGTTCTATTACAGACCTATTTTCAAGAGAGTATAAGCTGCTTACCAGAAATATGCCCTTTGAGTTATTGTAAAGAGGACAATATAACAGATAATGTATAATATCCTCTATTTCTCCTAATGCACAAATTAAAAAATCCTCATTGACTGGGATATTACTAAAGCTCCCTTCCACACAGGCAGATGTCACACACTATTCAGGGGGAAAAAACCTATCATGAGGGCTAGAATCATGCTCTCCATCTGTGGAATGCTTTTCCCAATGAGGTCTATCTGGCACTTTTGCTGACATCTTGTCAGTGCCAGGTAAAAAAATTAACTTTTGTTCCAGTCTTTTGATAGACTATGATGATGATGTCTGTGTGCTGCCAAAGTTTGCTGGAGCAATTATTGGGGTGGTGGTAGGTTGTTTTGTATATTTTTTGTAATTGTTTATGATTCACATGTGTTTTTGTATGAATGTGTTTGTTATTATAATGTTTATGTTTTTAAATATGTTGTAAGTTGCTTAAAGGCCTCTGTGTAACAAGCGACTAGCAATAACAACAACAATTTCTACCTGTGTCTGCATTAAAAGTCATATTTTGTGCTATGTGGCACAATTATGAAGATTTCCAGACCCTTTTAGAGAGGGTTTTATATAGATTTAGGGAAGGTTTTTTCCCCTTGGCCCTGTCATTCATTTGATACCACAAAGAAGAAGCAAACTACACTTATGTGGGCAGGGAGCAACTTAGTCTGTTCCCAGCCTACAGCCGCTAAGATAAATGCTAAGATAACCATTAGCGAAGACACAGGAAAATGGCAAAATGGTGAAGTTAAGACAAGTCACAATGATTCATAGCAGCTGAGAACCTGTCCCACGACTTCCCAAATGCCACTCCTCTGGCTATTTTAAAAAATGCCATCAGAGTATGTGAAAACCTAATCACAGAAACAGAAGCATTTTTAGCTAGTTATAACCATGCCTCTGATTTTCTACATATGCTATTGGACCGCTATTGCACAAAGAACTCTCACAATCATGTATCCACATAAGAAAGGGCTGCAATTACCTATATTGGCAATCCAGGGGCGAAGGAGGGGAAAGGTTTCCTTTATATTAACAGAAACAGAATTTCTTGAAGCACTCTTACAATTTCTCAGTTTGATCCAAATAAACTTACAGACCAATCCAGTAAGCTATTGTACAAACACACAGAGCAGCATTTTGCAAGTATGGCAGCAAGAGACTGACTTTTTAAAGCTGCTCTGAGAGCCTTTTTGGTTAAAGGATAGGGTACAAATGCCTTAAATCACATGTGCGGAACCTTTGGCCCTCTAGATGTTGCTAAACTACAATTCCCATCAGCCCCAGCAAGCAAGTCAATGGCCAGGGATGATGGGAATGGCAGTTTAGCAGCATTTGGAGGGCCAAATGTTCCCCACATTGCCTTAAATAAATAAAATAAGGGACCTAATTTTGGCAGGGAGCAATCTAGCATTTAGTCCCAGTTCTAGTTGAGCTCTGGTCACTGGCAATGCTGCACGCTTTTGCAGTTTGTAAACAACTGGCAAACTCCCATATAAAGCTCCCTTATACCACTTTAAGATTCACAGCTTGCCCCAAAGAATCCTGGAAACTGTAATGGATGCTAAGAGTTGCTGGGAGACCCTTATCACACTAGAGATCCCATGAGCCTTAAAGGCCTTTAAATGTATAGTGTGGATAATGACCTTAGACTAAGCTTGAGGAAAGTGTGTGTGTGTGTGTGTGTGTGTGGGGAATAATACAGTTTAGCTCCTAGAAAGTTGGTCTTCAAAGTCAGGAATCAGGCAGATGCATAAGGTGGCCATGTGTTATACTGTACAAAGGATAGCTTTCTTTTTGAAGCCATTCTCTGATTTCATTTTTTTTTCGAGGGGGTGATGCATAAGCGGCTTACTACAGATGAACCAAGGCCTTATATTTTTATAACTTTATTCCAACAGCAACACAGCTTAGAGTATGGCTGACTGAGAGAGTCAAACAGGGAGGGGGAGTCACACCCAGGGCAGCTGAAGAGGGAGAGGAAGTGGGCTTCTCAGAGATACACTTATATATATTGCTGAATCCAATATCCATCCATTAAAATTCAAAAACGCAATGGTAGGGGCAGACACTCTTTCTCAGTTACATAAATCACAGTTCATGCTCGAAAAGATTATCTGAACTTAGTCACTTAAGTAAACACCCTCTACTAAGCAGAGGGAAAGTCTACCACCAAATGGATCGGGAAATGAATAGGCAGATTCAAAACTAATCATTGGAAGAAGTTGTCTGAATATTTGCCAGTAGCCAAAGGAAACAGACATCCAACTGTGTAAGTCTGCTGTAGGCTGCAATCCTATACCCACTCACTTAAATCAGAAAGACTTAACCAAGTATATATTTATTCTATTCTATTTATTACATTTGGATACCGCCCCATAGCTGAAGCTCTCTGGGTGGTTTACAACAATTAAAACATAAAAACAAATATACAAATTTAAAAACACATATTTAAAAGCCAATTAAAATACATGCTAAAATGCCTGGGAGAAGAGGAAAGTCTTGACTTGGAGCTGAAAAGATAATAGTGTTGGCGCCAGGCGCACCTCATTGCACATATCATTCCATAATTTGGGGGCCACCACTGAGAAGACCCTCTCCCTTGTTGCCAGCCTCTTAGCTTCCCTCTGAGTAGGCACTCGGAGGAGGGCCTTGGAAGTTGACCATAGTGTACAGGTGGGTTTGTGTCAAGAGAGGCGTTCAAACAGGTATTGTGGTCCCAAGCTGTGTAAGGCTTTATAGGTTAAAACCAGCACCTTCAATCGAGCTCAGAAACATACAGGCAGCCAATGCAAGCGGGCCAGAATCGGTTTTATATGTTCGAACCGTCTGGTCCCTGTTACCAATCTGGCTGCTGCATTTTGCACAAGCTGAAGCTTCTGAACCGTCTTCAAAGGCAGCCCCACGTAGAGCGCATTGCAGTAATCTAACCTGGAGTTTACCAGAGCATGGACAACTGAAGCCAGGTTATCCCTGTCCAGATAGAGGCACAGCTGGGCCACCAACCAAAGTTGGTAGAAGGCACTCCGTGCCACTGAGGCTACCTAAGTCTCAAGTTACAGAGATGGTTCTAGGAGAACTCCCAAGCTACGAACCTGCTCCTTCAGGAGGAGTGCAACCCCATCCAGGACAGGTTGGACATCCACCATCCGGTCAGAAGAACCACCCACTAGCAGCATCTCAGTTTTGTCTGGATTGAGCCTCAGTTTATTAGCCCTCATCCAGTCCATTGTCGCAGCCAGACACCAGTTCAGCACATTTACAGCCTCACCTGAAGATAAAAAGGAGAAATAGAGCTGCGTGTCATCAGCATACTGATGGCAATGCACTCCAAAGCTCTGGATGACTGCACCCAGCGGTTTCATGTAGATGTTGAACAGCATGGGGGACAGAACTGACCCCTGCAGAACCCCATACTGGAGAATCCACGGGGCTGAGCAATGTTCCCCAAGCATCACCTTCTGGAGCTGACCCGCCAAGTCGGAGCAGAACCACCGCCATGCAGTCCCTCCCGCTCTCAACTCAGCCCGTCTTCCCAGAACAATACCATGGTTGATGGTATTGAAAGCCGCTGAGAGACCAAGGAGAATCAACAGAGTCACACTCCCCCTGTCTCTCTCCCGACAGAGGTCATCATACAGGGTGACCAAGGCTGTTTCTGTGCCAAAACCAGGCCTGAAACCTGACTGAAATGGATCCAGATAATTGGTCTCCTCCAAGAGTGTCTGGAGCTGGCCTGCAACCACTAGTTCAAGGACCTTGCCCAGGAATGGAACATTTGCCACCGGCCTGTAATTATTAAGATTTTCTGGGTCCAGGGAGGGTCTCTTCAGAAGTGGTCTCACTACTGCCTCTTTCAGGCGGCCAGGAACCTGATTGCTCAAGTAAGGCTCAATCACAACAGGAAACCCTCTAAGACACCTTCCTGTTCAGGAAGATCCAATGGGCAGCCTGGGTGGGTGGAGTCAGCTGAAGGTAGTAGCAGCCATCACCCGCAGTTCAACGTTCACCATATAAAGGAGCTGCACGAAGATGTAGCAGTTCCTGATGCACTGCATCTGATGTAAGGGTATCATGCATTTAGCCCACTACAATCCATTAGATTAAATGGCAGTCAAGGATGGTGAGGGCAGCAAAGAAGGAAAACGGAACAATGAAGAAACAGTAGCCGGGGGGGGGGGAGGGTGCCAAACATCATTAAAACAATGTCCATGATCAACTAGCTATTTTATTCCAGTAACGGATTTGGCTCTAATGAATTGGCTAATTGTGAAACAAATGTAAATATTAGATATTATTCAGTGAATCTTTATTAAAAACAGCTCCTCCTGCAGGTGTAACTTCAAAACAAAAATAGCAGCTTTGAGAAGTGATGATTAGATATTTTGTTCCTCAGTGTACTTCCTATTTTTAAGGGCTGACCCAGGAGAAGAGTCTTGCCTTAAAGAAAGAGCTTCCTTTTCCCAGAAACACTGTAATTACTAGGAGTCGTCATTTGTGTTGCCTCAAGAACTATATTTCTAAATATAGATTACGATGAGTTTGTTCCATCAAGGCCACTTTCCTTTCCATGAACAACTTTCTGACGTCTTCCCCTTTGAACTTGTACCATAACTGGAAACTTAAGTTTACAACTACAATAAAACCTCCATAATGATTCTGAATAGAGTTTAAACTTACTGACCTGATAACAAGGGGAGCTGTCGCTGCTGGACAAACTTCCAACTGATAACAGTAGCATGATGCGCTAGATAGATTATAAATACCCAATTTGCCCCCAAATTCCCACAGTTAAATTATAATCACTGTTTTGGAAATAAGCTCTAAATTATCTGCAATTTTTCATTTCGCCCAAGCAGAACACTGAAACGCCTAGGGCACATCTACGCTCCACATTCAAGCTTGTTTGAAAATGCTTTAATTGTCATGGTTTCACTCCAAAGCCACATGGAACTGTAGCATTAAGAGTTCCTTGATAATGATCCTCAGATGCAGAACTACAATTCCCAGGATTCTTTAGTTGGCACCTATGACAGTTCAGTCAATTTTAAAAGTGGCTTAAGCTTGTAGTGCAAACGTGACCTAAGATATCTGCATGTTATCATCTAAAGATACTAGTATACTTAAATGTAGCACTCACTCTACCTTGGGAGGGAAAAAAACCCCCTCTCCGGACTATGATGTATCTACATAGGAACAGCTGCCTTTTCTAATGTAAATTTAGTACTTCATCATGAAACTGGGAGAATATAATGTGTAGGAGGCCAATACAGGCTAATTTCAGGAGGTGTGGAGATTGTATTCAGTGTGGGAATCCAATTTGGGAGGGGAAGGGAGTCCATGCAAATACACACTAAGACTCTTCCTAATTCAATTAAATTTTGCAAACAAGGTCTGGTTTACTAACAGAAGATATTATGAAACAGATAAGCCTTAGATACTGTGATGCCAATCCTGATAATAAGCTATCTGACTGTGCAAATATCTAGCATAAAATATTAAAATAATTTAAATCCTCTTTTTGCGGGAGAGGGAGCAATTTCACCACTTGGTGTTGGATCACTCAAGATAAAATATATTCTGACCCAAAGAAATGATTGAAACATGGCGTGGAAGGGATATCTTTTAAATATTCTGCCTTGGCTCCAGATGCTCTCAAGTCCCACCTTGGCTCCAGATGGTGAACAGTAATTACTAGAGTCAAGAAGATACATACAATTATACTACTAGCACATACAAATGCAGCCATATTTTCTTATTGTCCTGATCTAAAAGCAAAAACTGAAAGGACAGTTCTGGGGGAAAAAACAGATGGAAATTCTTGTGCATGACACAAGGCAAATTTTCTAAGGAATATTTACAGGCTATCAAAAGGGGGAAGAAAACACCACAACTCTCCATAAAGTTCAGAATCTCATTGTTTTTGTCTTCTTATTAGTGTACACCATGACCAGCGCAGTCAATTATCACTTTAACATTTCAGTTAGCAAAAGAGACAAAACAAATTGCCCTTCTCCCAATTCCCATTATTATGTTTCCTTTGTACACAAGGACAGTTTTAGGAAGATACAGCAAGCAAAGCATGTGTGCCTACATCATCCATATATAATAAATATTCCAAGGTCCCTTTCAATTCCCACAGAAGGCAAGCACCTGCTTGCTTTTTGTTCTTCTTGAGCAACAACCTTGGCAGTACAGAGTTGAAGGAAGACTTCAACAGTACCCTGGACAGCTCCACACAGGGCTCAAACTGGCTCCTGCATAAGAGGAGAGCTCAAATGTTGTTTCAGCAGCTTTTATCCTCAGGCTGAGCCTTAAATAGGAGCCGCAGCTCTATCTCAGCAGGTATCTCTACCTTTTGGGATAGAAGCCTCTTTATAGGTGCCCAACCTGCTTTAGCAATAATTGACTCTGAGGAAGACTGTGGTTCCATTGGAATATCTAAGGTGGACTCCTCAGGATCAGATGAGAGCAAAGTGACCTTCTTGGGTTGGAGAGGCACTGGCACAACAGGCTCCTCTTGTACCTGGTTCATTATATACATCTGGGGATGGCCCTATCCCTAAAATCTTTCACAGCCACTATCTTTTCCTCCTCCTTGCCCCCTCTTCTCCATCAATACAAAGGTGCTTTAAATCAGCCATCTAGCTGTAGAGGAACTGGCATATTTTTATTCACTTCTGCAGAAACTATATGTTATAAATCACAACCAGGCCTGAGCCAAGCTGAAAGATAAAGAATTAAACACACACACACACACACACACCCATGCTACATTACAAGACATCTGATAAATTAACCTGTGTGATGAAAGCTGCACCATTAATGTATCTGAGAAAAAAAGTTCCCTGAGACTTTAGCATCATTAGGAAAAAGGCAAACGCATCAAAGTTCCATATGCGTGGAAAGATATAAGCAGGAACTGCAGGTGTAGACAATTAATTGCTAACTCTTGCAGACAGTACCTTTCAAAAGAGGCTAAGAATACACTCACTACTAAACCCTATGGATAAACTCAGCACTGGCCCTCTTTGTAAGCATTGTGACTGCAAAAAGCCACTGAAACAAACTGCAGCATTCTGCTCTTAAGTTGAAGCAATGGACAAGCCTATACAAAGTTGTAGGGCAAGCTCTGTGAGTACTGTTCCTGCAGTTCATACAGTAAGCAAGACTGCTACCTAATCCAGTAGCGCAACATTTAGATTACAATTAGATAATACATGTGAAATGTTTTGAACATTTGAAATTGTTATACAAATGTTACACACTATTATTATTGTCTTAAAGATACACAGAAATGAAGACATAAATTCAGATAGGACCACAGACAGAAATTCTGCAAGGCAGTGAAGATGTGACCATGCTAAGACAATGTATAAAACCACAAGACCTACATGCAAGTAGCACAATCTGTTTAAACCAATTAAGACAGCAATCCTAAATCCCCCTGACATTTGTTGCTGGAGAGGATTAGGATATGGCAGAGATGCTCATCCACTAACCTCCACTGGCAGGTGAGGTCTGCCACCATGGGGGCCCCACTGTGCTTGAGGAAACTTGTTGGGTAGAAAGCTACCACTGGTGGTGTTACCACCAGTAGTAGCAACCACAGGGCCCTGAAATATGCTGTTGCTGGGACAGAGCAGGGCCAGCCATGGATCAACTGGCTTCAAAGTTGCTCCATTCCACAAGACATCTGGTTCTTTGTGGTCCTGAAAATTCCTCAGTCTTCTGTGCCTTCCTCTGTATGAAAAACACCATATAGGTACAGTTAATGTGCTTAACAACCAACCATAATAACTGGAGAAAGTACAAAATTCAGCTGATGTAAGCAATTTTCCCAATGCCTGTTGAAGATTATGTATATTGACCAGGAAATGTGCACAATTCCCTCTTCATGGATGGATTATGAATGTGCACAATGGCTGGGTGATATGCACGTTAACCACTCAACTTACATTTCCCTTAACACCCCCCCTTACATATAGAAGGTATTTCAGACATTGACATGAATCTGTGCTAGAAGAGCTAGAGACTCTGTGCTTTAATTTTACTCTCTTTGTTGTTGAGATGTCAACTGCTATTTTTTTTCTTTAAAAGTCCAGTCAGCTTTTCAGCTTGTAGCCTCATTATCCTCTTTTTAAAAAGAACTTATCACAATGTGTCTTGATTCTGCTGATTTCAAGGCCCTCTTCCCTCAGTGCCAATATTCTTTCATTCTTTACAAGAAAGGCCCTCTCTTGTTTGGAGCCCTGGCTGCTCATTTATTCAATTCACACAATCAATACACTGATAATCTCTCTTTCCAACTAAGCTTCTCTGTTTCTCCAGATATCAACACGTTGACTCTCAGTTTGCTTTTTCTTCTCCCATATCTCTCCTTTGCGACTTGGCAGAAAGACTGTCCCGCCCATCATACAGCTTGGATAACTGTCTGGACAGAGAACCAGACCTATAGACAGCTTGGGTGACCCCTTATTACTACACATCAGCCCCAACCAACTGCTCTAGAGGAGGTTTGGGAGCTCATTACCTGAAGGATCACCTTCCATATTTATTTAGAAAGATATATAGGCCACTTAATCATAAAACTCTTTTAAGTGGCGTACTTAATAAAGTTATCGATAAACACAGCTAAAAACTATTGAAAGACAAGTATACTTAAGATCATTATCATTAAAACACAGATAAAATCAGTAACACTTTTAAAACAAACATAGATAACTACATGATAGGCTTGTTAAAATAAAAAGTTTTCAGTGGGCATCTAAAACAGTATACAACAAGGGTGCCTGTGCATGTACTTTCTGCGGGTGCTTAAGAGTGTTGAACTGAGCCTGGGGAGAGATGGAGTCAATTCCCCACTTGGTCACAAAGCTCATTGTATGAACTGAGGCAATCACTATCTCTCAGCCTAACCTACCTCACAAGGTTGTGTTGAGGATAAAATGGGGGTGAGCATACATGGTGCCTTAAGTTAATTGGAGAAAATCAGGATAGATATGAAGCAAATAATAAATAAATAGTGGGAAAGGAGCCATTTTGGGGGTGTCTCCCTGGCTGTTAAATTCTCTCCCCAGAGAAACTTACTTGGAGCCTATTCTGTGGTCTTTTCAGCACCACGTGAAGAACATTTTATTTTCTCATGCCTTTCAACTCTGAATCTTTAAGGCTTAAATCTGGATAATTTATTTCTTGGAATTGTTGAGAGGTTTTGGGGGGAGGGGTTATGCTGATTTTACTCTTTTCTTTCTAATTTATTGTCTTTTTTGTTTTTTGTTGTTGTTGTAAGCTCCCCAGAGAACTTTGTTAATGGCTGTGCAGCATATACGTATTGTTAATAACAAATAAATAAAGGCAGACCACAATTATGAGTACATAGTAATAGCAGGAAACAATTACGTCTATCAGTGGATGGATTTACACATGCAAAAAGGAAGAGCTATTTAAGAGTCCTGGGTGTCAGAATGCACTGCACTGCTTCGGAATGCAAGCAAGGGCTCTCATTTTCGAATTCTGCCTTATATAAGAAACTTCTTGCAAGATAAAAACAAGCATCACAGGTAAAGGGCTGAGCTAGAACCTTACCAGATGTACTGGTTTTCTACTTTCAGAAAGCTCCCACACCCTGCCTCTGTTTAGCATGAGGACAATCCAAATACAGCACCCCTCACTTATTGCTTAATGGTACAGTCCACTTTACCACCTTCAGACTCTACCTCTGCTACATGCGTAGAACAGGCCAGTGACACCTGCAATAAGCTTCCTGATATATTTAAGCAGACTTGTCAAAAGAATTATGAGTTGCTTGGAGTGCTTTTAGGTAGCAAGCGACTACTAAGTCTAATAAATAATAATAGTGGTGGGCTTATGCATGCATATTTCATAGTATATCTTTTGTAGATTGAGCTATAAATATCAGAACTTTAGTAAAACATATGGATAGCTAACACAGTTTTTATCTTCAACCTGTCCGGATCTCAGGGCCAAACAACACATGACCTTAACTATATATATGTTAATTAAAAGTTCCCATTAGTTTCAAAGGGACTTTTTCTTGGGATGTAAATTACAGGTACCTGATGTGGGTATAGAACCTCAGTGGTGGGCAAAGGGTTTAACTCCCTACTCTCCTCACTAAGATCCTGATCCAAATCAGGGGGCACATACTGGTAATTTGCAAGGGGGAAACCCTGCAATTAAGGGGAGAACTACACAGTTAAGATCATGTGCAGTTTCGTATCTACCACACAGCAGAACTTGTGTCTTGGGCTAGGGTTTCTATATGCTAACATAATTGCAGTCAGTAATAATAATGATGGGAGTGACTCGTCCACGAGCTAGAAGGAGCCCCCAGCTGACGAAGCATCAAGGCCCCACCTGACAAAGCGTCAAGGTGAGTTAAGCAGCAGAGCGAGGAGAGGGTAAGTAGCACCCATTTATTTCATTATCTAATTGAAGTAAAACAGCTCAGAGTAATAAGTAATAAGGACAGCCTAGGGTCACCCTGAGCTAGGAGCCAAATCCTGAAAGAATCTATATCTTAGGAGACAGATCCTAGGGTTAGGAAGCCTATAGAAAGCTAGTTTTCAACACCACCCTAGCAGGAAAGCCTCAGGGAACACTGTAAACAGGGCTAAATTCCAGTTGGAGAGAAGGGGAAAAAGGAAACTCCACCAATACATACAGGGAGAGAGTCAGCTCAGTCTTTGCTAAAAAGGGCAGCTTTAGCCTTCCTTAAACACAACCACAAGCTCTGTTTCCCTAGGTTAAAGAAAGGTCAGGCTGTTCTAGGTGGGAAAACAAAAAACTAAAAAAGACTTGCCTGGAAGTTGCAGCCCCTTGCTTAGATTAAAAGCAGCCAAAAGCTAGTCTAGTTTGTCCAGGCCAGAGTGCAAAGCACCACTTAAAACTACAGGGGAACTTGCACTGATAAAAGTGGGTGTTGTCAGCAAATAAAATAAAAATAGAGTAAAAGCTAGTTAACCTTTCTTAGTACCACTAGTCAAAGTCCTTAAACAGCCCCCCCTTGCTAAGGAAGGAAGCCTGAGATAATCCTAAAAAGTTAAGCCCCAGCTGATAGTTGAGCCATCAGCCTCAATTAACACATCATTGGCTGGCAGCAGTAGCTGGGAGGGACCAGCCACACATATAAATTCAGACCACCCTAGCAAGGGAGCCTGCTCCATGAGCTAGAGGGAGCCCCCAGCTGACAAAGCATCAAGGCAAGTTAAGCAGCAGATCGAGTTTGGCAGGAGGCCAAGGAGGCCAGGGCCCCCCACTCTCCCTGTCTGTTCCCTGTCCTCAACTAAACCGCAGACCCCAAGCCATTAACTCAATAAACCTTAAACAAAACTATGCAGGTAAGAAGCCAGCAGGGGTGTGGGGGCTTTCCAGGGTTTTGCACTGCCTGCAGCATGTACAACTATCTGCCTGTTGGACAGAAGTTGTGGGTGTGCTGTCGGTGCAATGAGCTCCTGGCTCTCCGGGAACGACTTCATTTCCTTGAGGCCAAGGTGGCTGACCTGGAGAAGCTGAGAGAGGCAGAGAGGTGTGTGGAGGAGGCCTTCAGGGACACTATAGTTGTGTCTCACTCCAAGGATGATAACTCTCCTGCTATCATGGAGAACGATGGTCTTGGGAAGTAGAGCATCCAGCTGAGGAAGAGGGAAACGATCCCTTAGAAGGGACCCATTCCTTGGGGGATGAGCAGCTATCCTCTCGTGCCGAGGATATATCTCCAGGAGGTGGAGGAATCCTTGTAGTGGGTGATTCGATCATTAGGAACATAGACAGTGGGGTGTGTGATGGGCGTGTAGGCTGCAAGGTGATTTGCCTGCCTGGTGTGAAGGTTGCGGATATCGCCCGTCGTTTAGATAGTTTGGTAGACAGAGCTGGGGAGGAGTCAGTGGTCGTGGTGCACGTTGGCACCAACGACATGGGGAAATGCAGCCGTAAGGTCCTGGAAGCAAAATTTAGGTTGCTAGGTAGGATGCTGAAAGCCAGGACCTCCAAGGTGGCTTTCTCTGAAATGCTACTGGTTCCACGTGCAGGACCAGCCAGACAGGCACACCTTTGTAGTCTCAATGCGTGGATGAGACGATGGTGTCCGGAGAAGGGGCTTGGATTTGTTAGGTACTGGGGAACATTTTGGGACAAGCCGGGCCTGTACAAAAGGGACGGGCTCCACTTGAACCAGAATGGAACCAGACTGCTGGCACTTAAAATTAAAAAGGTGGCAGAGCAGCTTTTAAACTGACTGAGGGGGGAAACCCGACAGGAGCTGAGGAAGGTCCGGTTTGGAATAAACCTCCCCCCGGGATAAAGACCAAAGAAATGATGAAATTTTAAAAGGGGTAGGCCGAGAAGTAGGCATTGTGAGAGCAGGGGCACAGCATATTAATTCAGAAGGGCAAAAGTACCACAGGCCAAACCAAAAATGCCAAAGACACTTGAAGAGAGACACTGCTTACAAGTGCCTGTACGCTAATGCTAGAAGCCTCTGAACCAAGATGGGAGAACTGGAGTGCTTGGTCTTAGAGGAGAGCATTGATAGAGTGAGCATAACGGAGACCTGGTGGAGTGAAGAAAACCAGTGGGATACGGTTATCCCTGGATATAAACTATATCGGAAGGACAGGGCAGGACATATTGGTGGCGGTGGCGCTCTATACGTAAAAGAAGGCATTGAATCCAGCAAGCTCGAAACCCCAAAAGAGGAAGACTCCTCCACAGAATCATTGTGGGTGGTGATACCATGCCCCAGGAGGGATTTAATACTGGGAACGATCTATCGTCCCCCTGATCAAAATGCTCAGGGAGACCTTGAGATGAGATATGAAATTGAGGAAGGATCCAAACTAGGAAATGTGGTAGTAATGGGTGACTTCAACTACCGAGACATAGACTGGCCGCATATGTGTTCCAGTCAAGACAAAGAAGCAAAATTTCTAGATATTGTAAATGACTATTCCCTAGACCAGTTGGTCATGGAACCGACCAGAGGGACGGCAACCCTGGACTTAATCCTCAGTGGGGACCGGGACCTGGTGCAAGATGTAAGTGTTGTCGAACCGATTGGGAGCAGTGACCATAGTGCTATTAAATTAAACATACATGTAAATGGCCAATTGCCAAGAAAATCCAACACGGTCACACTTGACTTCAAAAGAGGAAACTTCACAAAAATGAGGGGATTGGTAAAAAGAAAGCTGAAAAACAAAGTCCAGAGGGTCACATCACTCGAAAATGCTTGGAAGTTGTTTAAAAACACTATATTAGAAGCTCAACTGGAGTGCATACCGCAGATCAGAAAAGGTACCGCCAGGGCCAAGAAGATGCCAGCATGGTTAACGAGCAAAGTCAAGGAAGCTCTTAGAGGCAAAAAGTCTTCCTTCAGAAAATGGAAGTCTTGTCCGAATGAAAAAAATAAAAAGGAACACAAACTCTGGCAAAAGAAATGCAAGAGGACAATAAGGGATGCTAAAAAGAATTTGAGGAGCACATTGCTAAGAACATAAAAACCAACAACAATTTTTTTTATAAATACATTCAAAGCAGGAGACCAACTAGGGAGGCGATTGGACCCTTGGATGATAAGGGAGTCAAAGGTATACTAAAGAACGATAAGGAGATTGCAGAGAAGCTAAATGAATTTTTTGCATCTGTCTTCGCAGTGGAAGATATAGGGCAGATCCCTGAACCTGAACTAACATTTGCAGGAAGGGATTCTGAGGAACTGAGACAAATAGTGGTAACGAGAGAGGAAGTTCTAGGCTTCATAGACAATATAAAAACTGACAAATCATCGGGCCCAGATGACATCCACCCGAGAGTTCTCAAAGAACTCAAATGTGAAATTGCTGATCTGCTAACTAAAATATGTAACTTGTCCCTCGGATCCTCCTCCGTGCCTGAGGACTGGAAAGTGGTGAATGTAACGCCAATATTCAAAAAGGGATCCGGGGGGATCTTGGAAATTACAGGCCAGTTAGCTTAACTTCTTTCCCTGGAAAACTGGTAGAAAGTATTATTAAAGCTAGATTAACTAAGCACATAGAAGAACAAGCCTTGCTGAAGCAGAGCCAGCATGGCTTCTGCAAGGGAAAGTCCTGTCTCAGTAACCTATTAGAATTCTTTGAGACTGTCAACAAGCATATAGATAGAGGTGATCCAGTGGACATAGTGTACTTAGACTTTCAAAATGCTTTTGACAAGGTACCTCACCAAAGACTTTTGAGGAAGCTTAGCAGTCATGGAATAAGAGGAGTGGTCCTCTTGTGGATAAGGAATTAAGAAGCAGAAAGCAGAGAGTAGGAATAAATGGACAGTTCTCCAATGGAGGGTTGTAGAAAGTGGAGTCCCTCAAGGATCGGTATTGGGACCTGTACTTTTCAACTTGTTCATTAATGACCTAGAATTAGGAGTGAGCAGTGAAGTGGCCAAGTTTGCTGACGATACTAAATTGTTCAGGGTTGTTAAAACAAAAAGGGATTGCGAAGAACTCCAAAAAGACCTCTCCAAACTGAGTGAATGGGCGGAAAAATGGCAAATGCAATTCAATATAAACAAGTGTAAAATTATGCATATTGGAGCAAAAAATCTTAATTTCACATATACGCTCATGGGGTCTGAACTGGCGGTGACCGACCAGGAGAGAGACCTCGGGGTTGTAGTGGACAGCACGATGAAAATGTCGACCCAGTGTGTGGCAGCTGTGAAAAAGGCAAATTCCATGCTAGCGATAATTAGGAAAGGTATTGAAAATAAAACAGCCGATATCATCATGCCGTTGTATGCATGGTGCGGCTGCATTTGGAATACTGTGTACAGTTCTGGTCGCCTCATCTCAAAAAGGATATTATAGAGTTGGAAAAGGTTCAGAAGAGGGCAACCAGAATGATCAAGGGGATGGAGCGACTCCCTTAAGAGGAAAGGTTGCAGCATTTGGGGCTTTTTAGTTTAGAGAAAAGGCTGGTCAGAGGAGACATGACAGAAGTGTATAAAATTATGCATGGCATTGAGAAAGTGGATAGAGAAAAGTTCTTCTCCCTCTCTCATAATACTAGAACTCGTGGACATTCAAAGAAGCTGAATGTTGGAAGATTCAGGACAGACAAAAGGAAGTACTTCTTTACTCAGCGCATAGTTAAACTATGGAATTTGCTCCCACAAGACGCAGTAATGGCCAACAGCTTGGATAGCTTTAAAAGAAGATTAAACAAATTCATGGAGGACAGGGCTATCAATGGCTACTAGGCATGATGGCTGTGTTCTGCCACCCTAGTCAGAGGCAGCATGCTTCTGAAAACCAGTTGCCAGAAGCCTCGGGAGGGGAGAGTGTTCTTGCACTTGGGTCCTGCTTGTGGGCTTCCCCCAGGCACCTGGTTGGCCACTGTGAAAACAGGATGCTGGACTAGATGGGCCACTGGCCTGATCCAGCAGGCTCTTCTTATGTTCTTATGACTCAGTGTACTATGTCTCAAATGTTATAGTTGCTCAGTGAATTTTTCATCTCCTATGGTGAATATTACAGCCTTGTCATGTCTGATGTGTTTTCTTGAATTCTTAAAAGATCATTTGTATCAATCTTAAGCAGAACAAGAAGAAAAAAGGAAACGTGAAATTTTCTTCCCTTAACGGTGACTCATACCACCATTGTTTTTAATTAAAAGCCTATATTATTTAGCACTTCCTTGGTGGTAACAAAACGTTTTTTGTTCCTCCCTGTTGCACACAGGAATCTATTCACACATGCCCTCCTACACACTAAAACAGGAGGTCTCTACTTATCCTAAAAGCTAGCAAAATATCATTCGTTACTATGCATTGTTTCCGGGCTGCAGATCATTCCTTTGGGGGACCTGCACAGTTCTCTGAAGCCCACACAACTTGGCAACCTACTCAGGAGTTCTTGCTGTTACCTTGCAGGAAAACAGCTTTACAAATTGGACACCCCCTCCTAGTCTCACTGCAATTGTGCCAGAGGCAGCTATCAATCTCCTTGCCAATTATGTCCAAATATGGGAAATGCCAGGCATGCTAACATTTGGCAGATAAAAGCAGGTGTGCTTATTTTATGTTGTGTGAAAGAGCAATTCCTCTTTATATAGAAGGTGACTATTGGTTCTTTCTGGAGTCTACTAAGCTGCTTCTAAATGGCCTGCAAAGTGGCCAGGGCCAGAGTGATAGGGAAGGGCTATAGCTCAGTGGCAGAACACATGCTTTGCATGGACAGGGTCTCATGTTGAATGATTGGCATCTCCAGTTAAAAGGATCTTGGGTAGCAGGGCTATAAAAGTATCCTTGTCAGAATAGCCCAGGGATGAGGAACTTGTGGCCTCCAGATGTTGTTGGTCTCCAGTTCTTATCAGCCCCAGCCTACATGGCCAACGGTCAGGGATGATGGGAGTTGGAGTCCAGTATCATCTGGAAAAAACAGTGCAGGGCTAAATAACCCAACAATCTGGCTCAATACAAGGCAGCTTCACATGTGGCCACTATTTTGAAAATCTAACATCTAGAAAACCTAAAACTGGCCATTTAAAAGCCACAGGTCTGTATCTTTTTCATATATACAGTCAGAATTCGGCCTGACCATGACCCTGGGAAACCTTATCCTCTCCCCCTCACTCTCCCCTTTCAGGTGAGATGGCAGTGGATTTGGTGGGAAATACAGAGCCAAGAAAGGAATGCACATCTGGTAGCAAAGCAGCTTCGCCATCAGGGGCCTACTTGGAAGGAAGGGTCTGCTCGGGATGAGGGACAAACCAGGGTGTATCTTATAACTTCAAAGATACTCAGAAAGAGAGGGGGTTGTCTGTAGAAGTATAAATATCTCATTCTCCCCAGGGCCTGTGCTGGGATAACAGCACCCTATAGCTCTCCTTTAGGCAGGCCTTGTTCCAGTTCTTGTGAACTTTTGTCTTTGCTTCAGTTCCTGCAACTATTTATTCATTTATTAAATTTATTTTATTTATTAAAATACTATAAGCTTCACTTTTCACAGAAATACATCCCTCCATCCCAAAGGAGACTAGGGCAGCAAGTATAACAGAAAAGCATTCTAAAAACAGTTAAAAACATTCTAAATCATAGTTAGTTTGAAACATTCTTCCATCCAGTGACCTCCAGTTTGCCAGGGACAGTCCCCTTCAGCCAGTCTCTCTTGGCTGTAGTGCCCCTCCATGGTTTACACCAGCGCTATCAATCCTGTTGCTTGGGCCCTCTTGGTATGAGGACTGGATTGGATACACATACCAAGCCAGCTATGGTTGATCTACGATATTTTGCTGCCTGAGCATCATAGGGGATCTGGGACAACTCTCAGTTCACATACGGCAGTGCTAAGGAAGCATCAAGGAAGCTGACAGTTGCAACCCAACTTCCTGCACAATGTGCTGGGCTGTGCATTCCTTCATTGGAGCTGATAATTGTGCTCCTCAGGATCCTCTGTGGTGCTGCAAAGGATTCTGGGGTGCAGTTCTCAGACTCCATGCTGCTTTGCTCTCAGCGGATGTGTGTAATCCAATAACTCAATCCCATCATGCTCTGGGACATCACAAGGCAACCTAGTGCACACACATCTCACACTGCATACTCTTTCACTTGCTGCTGCTATGCACAAGTCAAGAGTTCCGAGCTAGCTTTCTCAGTGATGTCATGTGGGATCCAGGAAATAAGCTCTCAGATGGTGCATTAAACCCACTTACTGACAGATCTGAACACCCTTAGTAGGGCCAGTTGGACCAGTAGTGACTCACAGGCTGCCAAACACCAACCTTTGGAATAATAAGTATAAACTAACAGAATTGCTAGATGCGATGCCAAAAAAAGAATGTGGGTATTCTATCAGACAAACAAGTTCACTTGGAATGCTATAAAACCTACTAAACATTGAGTATACTTTATTCTAGCCACATTTTCAGAGGCTCATGTAGTTTGTCTTTCTTGAAACAATGAAGTTCAATATGACAAAAATGTAACATAGGTCAATTAATCTTTGCATATATCATAATTAGATAGCAAGAAGCAAAACCTTATTTAAAAGATGAAACATGGCACCTGCTGCTACTCAGGCCGGATGTTTCAATGAATTGTTATCTTTCTCTACTATGAAATTCCGGCTACTTGCCATTAATAATTCTAACAATATTGGCAGGAGCATGGCTGGGAGAAAAATATAATATTTGCATTTGAGCTTACTGTGAAGATGAATGGCACTTTGGTGCTGGAAAAGAAGAGAGGATTGGGTTGTCCATGGGTGGCAGGAAGCAGAGATTAGAGAACATCTTGCAGCTCAAATACTGAATAAATGCGGTGACTTGAGAAGGAAATGCAATAATAACATTTTGTGTTTATATGGTGCTTTTTCTGGGTGTTCAAAGCATTTCACACTATATAGTAAGTTTATTGCTTAGTCCAAAGACTATTGCAGAACAATACAAAACGTTGTGTAAATACAAAACAATAAGACATTAAATGACTTTCATACAATGCCAATAATCACAATTAAAATTAATAAAATTGATAAATAAAAATATAATTAGACTTAAAATAAATATAGAGCTTTACTTATTTTATTTATTTATTATTTGATTTATATCCCGCCCTTCCTCCCAGCAGGAGCCCAGGAGGAGTTTTACTTGTAAAACAGTTAAACATTGCTGTTACAAGAAATGAAATGAAATTTAACATTTAATATCATGTCAGAGAGCATTTTATGCACTCATATCTCCAAATCTCTATGACACCTTACAGAGATGGAATCCAGGATTTCCCACTAAGCCTTGCAACAATTCTGTGTGATGGATCCAGTTTAGTATTTATGACATTTTTAGCCACCCTTCCTTTGAGGAGCTCAGAGCAGCATACTCCCCACTTTCTATCATCACAACAACCCACTGAGTTGCACTGATGGCTGGGGATTTGCACTCAGGTTCCCCAGCCTTAGGCTAACACTCTAATCATTACAACCACAGTACAACCACACCTGTGTTTGCTCCAGGTTAGGAGGGGCCGAGGCTCAGAGAAGAGCAAGCTGACAAGTGGTTTTCTAGTGGCCTTCCAAATGTTGCTGGACTATAACTCGCATCACCAATTGCATCTGTGTTGGAAGTGTTTCTAAGACATTTTTAAAGAGTTTTTTTTTGTTTTTAAGATGTTTTATAGGTGTTTTGAGTGTTGTGTTGTTTGCCCCCCTGGGCTCCTTCTGGGAGGGAGGGCAGGATATAACTTTAATAAATAAATGCATTTTGTGTGTGTGTGTGTGCGCTATAAATGTTCTGTGGCTTCTGCTTGCAGAGAGAAGGGGGGCATTTGTTTTAATATTTTACGAAGGGAGTACATATTTAATGTCTGCTGTTGCTACAAGACAGGGCTGGGGAGAGGCATAGTTCAGTTGAGTTAGGAATGCTGCTCAGGATTTAATACTTGGGAGGGGGTAAACAGGAGAGGGAGGAGGTAAGGCTGGCTGTGATGGACATCTCCAGATATGTCCTAAGTCACGGATGGAGAGCCTCCAGACGTTGCTGGATTACAACCCCCATCATCCCTGACCATTGGCCATGCTCTGGGAGCTGTTGGGAGCTGTAAGCCAGCAACATCTGGATGGGCACAGGCTCCCCACCTTTGTCACAGAGGAAATGAATCTGAACCAGGGCTTTTTGCACCTCAAAATTCGCATTCTCAGCTCACTATACCCGCTCTTATGAAAATGTGTCCACTCAATGCCATTACGGAGCCGAAAAGCAAAGAAACCACACTTTTTGTCAGCCTCATTAGAAATGTATTATGGTAAGTGCAGGAGCACCTGCCAACATTCCCAGCATGGATCTGAGCTTTCAGCCTTGTTGACCTAACAGGTTTAACTTGTGATGCTGCCACGGCTTCTTAATTCATAGGAATATGAGCCAAGGAAGGTAGGCTAGCAACAGATGCTCCCGCGCCATTCCATGCGTGCATGCATGTGTCTGTGTGTGCAGAGTGCATGAATAAAGTGTGCTGATGCAATCACAGTGTAGACACAGTGTAGACAAGCTGCCCTTCACAGAAAACATATTATTTCCCCCGGGGAGCTGGCTTGAAATCTTGAATCAAAACAGAAAGCTAACCCACAGGCCACTCAGATGAGATGACAGAAGTCTATGTGTGAAAAATGACACTTTTACAAGGGATTTCCAGGGAGCAACTTCAAGTGGACTTCCAGCACTGTGGCTGCTTTTACGGAAAATGGAGTGGGGGAGAAGAACTGACCAAACTATCTTATTTTAAATATTTCAAGTCTGAAGGGTGGTGGTGAAGACACAAAGAAGATTAATTCCACAAGTCACTGCAACTTCACTGAAGTTTTAACAATGCTGCCTGTTTTTACTTCTGTATTTGGATATGGCTCACACTGGGGCTTTTCTTAGGCAACCGAGAAACACTTATGCTTCAAAGGAACATGTAAATGTGATTTGTTTATCCCATTGCAGTTCTGCCTCTGAAGTGTAAATGTATGTCAAAGTGCTGGACTGAGAGTACTGGAGGCAAAAAAGAAGAGGTACACAACACCAGAAGCACATTTCCTAACGGGGCGGGAAGGGGGGAATCACCTGGGAGAAAAGGCCGTCCCAGGAACTGACTTTACTGGTAAAAGGCACAGGGACCCGCACTCTCAGTGACAAGGAAATATGTTTTGTTAGTTTCTCTGCTGAGAACAAAAGCTAACAGCCCTTACTTCAAGGGACTGCCAAGGACTAGTTCAAAATAGACCTCTGCAAGCATCACAGAGGTATTGAATACACTGCATTTCCCCAGGAAAGGCTATGAGATGAGTTCAGCATACACATTTGTTCAGCTCTTGTTTTTTCACAGATCTGTTATACGTATATAAGCTACTCTTGTACTGCTTAGAAAACTGCTCTAGGGGGCTACAATGTAGCCACATATTTCCTTCTCTACAGACAGAACTAGACAATACAGAGAAAGTGTAGATGCCACCAAAAGCAGCATCCTTGCATCTCCCCCTCCCTTCTCTCCAGGCAAAGAAAATGGAGATGCAGCATCAACGCATCAACTGCTCCTGAAAGTGGAGGCCAATGGGAGGGGTGAAATTCCAGTGCAATGACACCACATCATGAATTTCCCTATTTCTCTTGTTTCAGATGAAGATGCACATTCTTGTATATTAATTGGGGTTCTGATGCATGCTTTTTCCTCTCTCTCTCTCCCCTGCCCCCCTTACTAGTTGTGCATGATTGCTTCCTACAGTGACTCTTTGGGGATAGACAAGGTTTTGTTTGTTTTTAAAGAAATGTTTTAGATTGCCCGTAATCTAACAGTCCTCCCTGTCTCGCACTTAAACCAGGGAACTGAAAGGCCACATTTTGTATTTTTTCTGATTCAAGTGGTTCATCAATAATACATCAAGTAGCTTGTGCCATCCTATAATCTTCCAGATACAATTCAACATGCTGGTTTTGGGTTAGGGTATCTTTAAACAGCTTGGGCTCTATAATTCCCTAGAGCCTGCTTTCTCCCTTGTCTGAAGGTTCAAATTTATAAAACAGCCTTTTCCAAGCTAGTGCTCTCCAGATGTTGTACTATAACTCCCATCATCCCTGATTATTGGCCTTCCTGGTTGGGGTTGATGGGAGTTCAAGTTCAAACTATCTGGATGGTACCAGGTTAGGGAATGTTGCTCTAAATCTATCTATGATAGATATCTAATTCAGTCCCATTGTTACATACAAACAGTACAATCCTATGTATGTTTACGTAGACATAAATTACTCCCAGGACAGTATTAAGGAGTTAGGTCTGCAGCTGTTCACCCAGGGAGGTGTTCCAGCTTGCTCTACAATTCTGAGATTCTATTTCTGTGGACAGTCACCATAAACCTGAGCATCTTTTGGATGCAAGGTAAATATTTCCTATGTAATCTGTCACTGTCTGGGGCTTAAATGGCTGGGCTCATTTACACAGTAGTAATTAATACCTTGCTGAGATATTTTCCAGCACCACTCTGGATGGATAAAAATTACACCTGGGTTCTCCGCAGCCTCTGGCATGTGTTTATACTACACTAAAGAATGGAAAAAATACTAGAAAGTTTCTTGAAATTAGAACATTTGTCTCTTAGATGTATCATGGAATAAATTCTGGGCAAAGGACCAACGTAAGTAATTAGACTGGCTGCATTCCATGTTTAAGATACTTATCCTAGGCCACAGAAAGGTTTCCTCCCCCCCATTTTTTGGAGGGACGAGTTTCAAGAAGTATTTTCTGGACTACCATTCACTCTGTCGAAGCTCTGTTGCACACGGCTTAGTAATTCTATTGCCCCTTTGTTGTTGTTATTAGCCTTCAAGTCAATTTCGACTTAGGGCAACCCTATGAATCAGTGACCTCCAAGAGCATCTGTTGTAAACCACCCTGTTCAGATCTTGTAAGTTCAGGTCTGTGGCTTCCTTTATGGAATCAATCCATCTCTTGTTTGGCCTTCCTCTTTTTCTACTCCCTTCTGTTTTTCCCAGCATTATTGTCTTTTCTGGTGAATCATGCCTTCTCATTACGTGCCCAAAGTATGATAACCTCAGTTTCATCATTTTAGCTACTAGTGATAGTTCTGGTTTGTCTTTTTTGCGGTCCATGGTATCCGCAAAGCTCTCCTCCAACACCACATTTCAAATGAGTTGATTTTTCTCTTATCTGCTTTTTTTACTATCCAACTTTCACATCCATACATGTTGTTGTTGTTATGTGCCTCCAAGTCAACCATGACTTATGGTGACCCTATGAATCAGTGACCTCCAAGAGCATCTGTCATGAACCACCCTGTTCAGATCTTGTAAAAAACCCTGCAGATCATGGAGTCCTCCTGGTTCAGTATCTAGGTTGAATGGTAGGGTGGTGGCATCAATGAGTAAAGAAGAAGCATTCCAAACTGGCCTGGCCTGCAGGACAGGAAGGTGCATTCTTCATGAATAGTTCTAGGGCCAAGGTGCAGCTGTAGAAAAGACCCTCTTCCCTGGTTCCAATATCATGTACCTCAGCCATTGGTGTGACATTCTAATTAACTTTTATATTGTTTAAGTGTGTTTTGGTATTACTTTATTCATTTTTGTATGATGATGCTAGCTTCTTTGGGTTTCCTTTTGGAGGAAAAAACAAGGTATAAATAATGATGATGGATAAGAGAGCATCTATTGACATTCTTAATAAGTGGGCATGTTGCATTAGTGGAAAGGGTCATGGCATGTGATTTGCATGCAAAAATGTCCAAGGTTCAACCCCCAGCATCTCCAGGGAGAGAGTCCTATCTGAAATCTTGGAGAGCTGCTCTCAGTCAGTGTAGACAGTTCTGAGTTAGACAGACCAATGGCCTCAACTGGTATAAGGCAGCTTCCTTTGACTATTAATCATTTGCTTTAAATACAGATACTTTATAATATTTAATCTCACAATGAATCTAGTTATGCATATTATAGAATAGCTGCAATTCAAAAATATTCTGCAATATTTATTACGTGGATATCCCACTCCCATTTCAGAGATTTAAGCTCCAGAGCATGCTTCACCAATCCTGGGCTCCATAGATGTTTTGGGTTGCAGCTCCCAAGTTCATCCTTGTTCAATGGCTATGCTGCTTATAGGGTACCAGGATGGAGAAAGCTTCCGTACAGAGTCTCATGAGCTGCTGAAACCTCAATAATGGCAACTACACTAAATACACTGACAACGTTTTAAAAAGTTGTCCCCCAAACCTCTGAAAAAGGTAACATCGGGTCAGCAATTTACCTGGGGGCTACCAGAAAACAGGGATTACCCCTGGAAAATGGGAATGGGTTGGAGCAGATGCCAGTCATTTAATAAGGTATAATGAGGCAGAAATGGACAAGGGTTGCTAATTAAGAAAAACAGGAAAGTGCTGTATACAGCAAACAGAACCCATAATCAGTGAGCTAAACATAGCCAAATATGCCAAGGATGCTTGGAGTATCACAGCATTCATTATCTTCAACTTATTCAGTAGCTTGTTTCTTTCTTTTCTTCTTTCAAAGGCACAAAGAAGTCAGTCAGTATCTTTCCCTTGATCAGCTACTGTCAATAGGAAGTATAAGCAAGAAGATAAGCATGGTTCTGTGAAGACTGACAGCCTGTTAAAGCTTTCTGACAAAATGTTGGGTCAGGTGAAGGCAACATCTAATTGAAGGATTTGTAGTGTGTGTGTTTGTGTGTATGCACATGTCTGTGTATGAAAAGGGACTCTTTCTCAAAGAAGGTACAACAAAGCTTGGTGCAATCCCATGCTGACATCACCACTTGGACTTCATAGGGGCTCAGTAAATGGTCTAGGCCAGCGGTTCCCAACCTGGGGGCCGGGATCCCCAGGGGGGCCGCGAAGTAACCCAGAGGGGGCCGTGAACAGTAAAGAAATGAATTATTTAATTTTTTTTAAAAAAGTCTTCACTCCCTCTACACTGTCTGCTTTCCACTGCCACTGCAGATGACATCTCCCCCTTGCTCCAAACAAGAGGGGAGGCCTTTTCTGAAGCTCCAGAGTGTCTTTCAGGCGCACTAAGGGCAGGCATCTCTATAAAATACATGGCAGATGCCAAAGGAGGCTGAGGGTGGGGCTACCAGGAAGAAGAGGGGATTACTATCACTGATTCCCATCTCCTTGCACTGCCACTACTGGCAACACCCTTACTTAGAATGAGAGGAGAGGGCTTTTTGTGAAGCAAAAAGAAGCAAGCCTGCAAAGAAAGGCTGCTTTCCCCGTTCCTTCCTGGCAGCCATCCTGTCTCCCTGGGGGGAGGGGGTCACAATTTTTTTTCAGCTTATAAAGGGGGTCCCATGCTTATAAAGGTTGGGAACCACTGGTCTAGGCATCACTGATACTGCAGCATCACTGAACCTAAGTAGGCATGGACCTGGTCAGCAATCTGAGTGGGAGACCACAAGACCCTATCTACAAATAGGATATAAAACATATAGTTTTATGTAAACAAAAACTGGGACTTTGCAAGCTACATAGCTCATAGTCTGGCAGTTGTCCCCAATGACTGAGCAGACAGGCAACATTTGGATATATTAATTGTTTGTTAGGGGAGTAACTTGCAGTATTTATACAATCTGCCATATATAGTTTAGATCCCCGATTAAACATTAGCTGTACTAAGCATTTACTAAAGCTTGATTCAGTGGATTTGGGTAGCAAATAGGCAGGGTAGAATAGATAGTTGCAACAGAGCCTGAAATGGGAGTGGCAAGATAACACTAATTTAAGGGAATCTCTAAAAATGGCTGGGAATCTTTTTGGGAGTGGGGATCTCAGATGTAACAAGATTTATTATTATTATTATTATTATTATTATTCTCACACAAGGTGGCAAATAATATAAAGTTTAACAATAATACATAAAATATTCCAATCAAATATAAAAAAGCAGTACGAGATTTTTCAAGAATGTAATACTAGACACAAAAAGAATGCGGTTTTGGCAGCTTGTGGTTTGTGTGGTGGCCAACCCTGAGCTAAAGTAGGTGCTATCCTATGCACCTTGGAGTAAGTCTCATTAAATACAATGAGGCATACTTCTGGTAAACGCATGTAGGATTACACTGTAATAATAGGAAAAGGGGACTTATTAAAAAAGTATTTAAAAGGGTTTCGGGTAAGCTGGGGTGTCCAGACTAACAGAACTTTTGGAAATACTGGTCTCTCGGTTCTCAGTAGTCTAAACTCTGTAGCAATCCATGGAAATTTACCAGTGTAGAGTTTGGCCCATCATTTGCATCCAGACTACCACTCCATTAATAATAGATTATATATTTAACTAGATCCAATAATGACATAATCTGGCAGGGGACAACTGTACTTACATTCTCTATTTTAAAAACAAACAAACAAACAAAACAAAAGAGTTGTTGGACTCATTAAAACAAAGCCTGGCAGTCACTTTCCACTTTTGGCTGGCTTTCCTGCTCACAACTCAAGAATTGCAAAAGATGCAAGTAGGAACACAACACATTGCAATATTTTCATACTTTTTTTGATGTGACATTTCCAGTCCTTTCCCCACTCCATGTTAACACACATTGTTCAGTAACCACAATGGAAATCTGCTTCATGTGGATGCTGAATCTTTCAAATTTTGCACAGGACCTCAGCTGCAAGAAATCGTTCCACATAAGGGATGGATCTAACATCTAGGAATCTGATCTATGCACTATAATTTGAAAACTATCCTGTTTTGATATGTGACAAATGGGAAGTCAACATTTTATTTTTTTTTGTTTAATCATTTTTGTTTTGTTTTGTTTTTTGTCTTTGAATGTTTTATGATTTTGTTTTCTATGTTTTATGAAAATTTGAATAAAAATTATTGTAAAAAAAAAAAAAGGAAAAAAAGAAAACTATCCTGTTTTAACTAATAACACTGCTGAAAAATGCTGGGCTAGAATGAAAATACAGTGTGAAGGTCCACACTGATTTCAAAAAGCCAAATATTGCTAATCACGATTGTGTAGGAAATAAGAATATGATACTGCAATAGATCACATCCCCACATTTGCTAATAAAATTCTACCAGCTGAAGATCAGGATTCCACCTCTCCCAATTAAAATGGCATATACCAGAAAAGATGTATTTTTAGAGTGTATTACGAGTAAGAATGATTCATCGTTGGGGGAACTGAACTTTGGCTGCTGCAGAGATGCAACAAGCATCCTCCTCTGTTAGTAGGTAATTTGGGTTGTTTTGTTACATTGGAATTAAGGCTGGCCGACATTGCCAAACCACAGAAATCTGGCAGGAGGGACTGGGGTGAATGTAAGGGTAAAACCACCTCCTGTCTTGCACATTTCAGGGGTGGGGGCAATGATACTTGGAGTGGAGGTGGGCTGACTGGTGCTTCCTCATTACAACTGGCTGGCAGCTGCCATCTGTCTCCCTGCTACCCCCATTTCCCATTTTGACAGTAATTCTCAGGGGGAAACTGTGGCACCTGCCATTGCACCCCCACTCCCGGATGCCTCTCAGAATGGGATCCCCCACCTTTTAAAAAAAAATCACAGCATGCTCACAGTTGTATCATGACACACAGATGGGGAACTGATGTCTTAAGACATTGTTGTTGTTGTTGTTGTTGTGGGTCCAAAGTGTGAGTCCAAATGTCACCCACACACACACTGTGCTAGCTGACCCCATCTCGACTGTATGGAAGGCCAAGCAAATACATGGTTAAGCACAGCAGCAATCCAGTCCTCAGTGTGCTATAAGAAAAGAGCAGGTGGCTGACTACAGAAATGTTCCTTCCCGCAGAGGAAATATCTCTAGATGACTCAAGCAACAGAGAGACAGACCATATGTTACAAAGGAATGCTGAAAACTCTCAAAGTTTCTAGCCAACATGACCCAGAGGAAAATCCCTTACTACCACAACTCCAGGAATCACTCAGATCCTGAGGGGCAGCCAAACATGAAAAGTGAGCCAAGATTTACCAGAGCTCAACCCCATAAACTGTTCAGAAATCAATCTTGAGATATGAAGTATGATATGAAAAGAGGGAATTTATCTGGGTTCACACCAAGTGTTTTCTCCTTATGTCTGAGCCAATCCCTGCTAGTCACTGCAACAGTTAACTAGGGGATGAAGCTTTCTGTCTGTATGAGTTACAGGCAGGATTGAGACCTGGCATAAATTAAGCCTGACAAAAACCTATGCTTTTTCTCACTGAAGTGATAAACCTGTGTGTGTTGGCTATACCACTCCCTGTTGAAGGTGAGGGCTTACGTGATTGATTGATCACCATTACATAATTTTAAAACAACAATAACCCTAGCCATACAAAAGTAGCATGCCAAGCATAAAAACTCTAGCCAGGAATACTGTCACATGCTTGTTTTCTTTTTGCAAGGAATTGTTTTGGTATAAACTGCAGCTCCCAACTGCAGTATGAAATGGAAAAGCCCAAACACAGGTTTGCCACCTCAATGAATATTATGCCATGGAAAAAGGATGTCATGTCTTATATGACTTTTGTGTGCGTGTGTGTACAAGCATGTGCGCGAATGCGCATGCACACACACACACACACACTCTTGCCTGAAGTAGGGGTGTATATGACTAACCCCAGCTAGGTGATTTTCTGTAAATTCCCTAGATGTAAGTGCAACATAAACATATACAGCTCACAGCTAGCATGACATATCAGGATGATAGCGACAACAATGAATTCTAGAGGAATACATAATGATGAGCCAATTAAAATGGTTGCCAGTTCCACAGAACTTTAGAATTGATGCCCAGGGAGAACAGAGTTTGCTCTTTCCACTCTATGCCATGAACAACATGTTCTTTTAATTAAGAACACACATTCTCCTTCAGCCAATCCATCTAAGCAACCACACATACTATTTCAACAATTGTTCATGTGATGCAGTCAGATTCAAAATGAGACTTCCATGTCAGGAAGAACACAGAAAAGGGAGGAGCTTTATAGGCTGAGGGATTGCAATGAGACAGATCAAATGTTCTTTTTTGCATTCAAGTTTGTGATGCTCTCTCAGGAAATCTTGCATCAAACCCTGACCTCCTTATAAAGCAGCAGCAAAAGAATTCAGAATGGGAGCCCAGTTACTATGCTGGCATCTCTCCAGGAGCTATGGCTACATATATAAACATATAAGGCTGTTTTATACTGAGTGGGATTATTGGTCCATGTAGCACAGAATTGTCTTCACCAGGAATAGGGAATCTGTGGCCCTCCATGTTATGGAACAACCTATGTCATACCTCATCACAGCATGCTGGCTAGGGCTGATGGGGACTGGAGCCCAACTACAGGTTGTTGAGAGGGTCAACAGTCAGGGAAGGGCCGTAGCTCAGTGGTAGGACATCTGCCTTGCATGCAGAAGGTCCCAGGTTTAATCCCAGGCATCTCTAGGTAGGACTGGGAGAGACTCATGCCTGAAACCCTAGAGAGCTGCTGTCAGTTAGTGTAGACACTACTGAGCTACATGGACCAATGGTCTGTGAGTATAAACCAGTTTCCTAGGTTCCTGTGTCCCCATCCCTAGTCCACACTGACTGGCAGCTGTCCAGGGTGTCAGGCAGATGCCTTTCGCAGCCCTGCTTGGAGATGCAAAGGTTTCCTGATTCCTAACTGAGCAGAGCAGAGAGAGCTGTGTCAGCTGGTCCAGAGGATATACAAGCGAGCCACCTCTCAGAAAGCAAGTGAACGTAACGAGCTAACAGGAGTTTGGCAGAGGGGTTTGGCAGGGGAGGTCAAGGGGGAGGTCCCTAAACATTTTTTCTTGTACAGAGCACAACATACCAGTGGGACTCTCCTGTTTATCCTGAAGGAGGACAGGAGAAAGCACAGGCCATTCTAATAGAAGTAGAAAGAAACAAAAGGCAGTAGAGACTATGGACAGAAAGTACTCTCTACTGGTGGTGACCTGCAAGGTGTGTGCAATGTTTGTTTTCTTGCCTGTTAGAAGAAAAAGTGAGAGGCCTGGAACAGCAGGTGGCCACACTGAAGAGTATAAGAGAAGAGTTCTTAGATAGAAGGCTGGAACAACGACAGCAAAGGGAAGTACAGGAGAAAGAAGAATGGCAGCATGTTGAAGCAGAAGAGGAGACTGTTGTGAAGACGAACAACAAAGTCGAGGAAACTCTGTGGAAAAGGGTGACAGGAGTAGAAGAGCTAGAAGACACTCTTCACTGGTGGAACTATAGAACCACTTTCAGGCACTTGAGGACGAGACTGGAGGATGGCCTTCAGGGGAAGAATTACAGGAGACCCCGTGCAACAGTGAGCAAAAGCTGAAGCTCAGTCAGGCAGAGGCAATGAAACCACACGCCGCGACAAGAAAAAGAGAAGAGTAATAGTAGTGGGAGACTCCCTACTGACAGGTATCCCTTTCTTCTCATCCATGAGGAAACTAATCATACTGCCAAGTGGAGCTGCGAAGAAATCACATCAGGCTTTGAAGCGCTGGGAAGAAAACTCAAGAACTTTGGGGCCCAGATAATTTTCTCATCCATCCTTCCAGTACTTTAGAAGAGGAGTAGAAAGGGAAAAAATACTACAGGTGAATGACTGGCTATGAAGGTGGTGCCAACGTGAGAGCTTTGGATTCTGGGTCCACAGGCTATGCTTCCTGGACAATGGAACAGCTGGCAAGTGATGGGTTGCACCTCACAAGGACTAGGAAGAATGTGTTTGGCCACAGCATGGAGAACTTCATCAGGAGAGTTTTAAACTGAATCCTTTTTTTATCATTAATTTTTATTCAAATTTTCAAAGACGAAAAACAAAACAAAACAAAAATAATTAAACAATAAAATAAAATGTTGACTTCCGATTTGTCGCAGATCAGTTATAGGTCTACAATATATAACAATCCTGTCTCTTAGATTATATTATAAAATCACTTTCCTCCAGTAGTTATCTTAATTAATCATCAAATCTCATAAACATTACTTTATTCTTTCCAAAAAAAGTCAAAGAGAGGTTTCAATTCCTTGAGAGATATATCTTTCAATTTTTCTCCAAATAAACATGTCGATTAATCCATCTCGTTCAAATCTGTTAGGTCCAATAATTTCAATAGCCATTCTTCCATTATCAATGTTAATTCCATCTTCCATCTTCAATAATCCTGTTAAGTCCAGTAATTTCAGTAGCCATTCTTCCATTATCAATAATCCTGTTAAGTCCAGTAATTTCAGTAGCCATTCTTCCATTATCAGTATCCCATAATAATCTTGTTGTCATAGCCATAGTCCAAATAAACATATAGATTAATCCATCTCATCAAACCTGTTAGATCCAATAATTTCAATAGCCATTCTTCCATTATCAATATTAATTCCATCGTCCATCTTCAATAGTCCTGTTCAGTCCAGTAATTTCAGTATCCATTCTTCCATTATCAGTATCCCATATTAATCTTGCTGTCATAGCCATAGTCATATAATAAGAGTCTGATGGGAATTTCCTTTATCACAAATATTTCCTTGCCATCAATTCTGAATATGTTGCTGAAATATTGTTGTAAAGTCATATCTCTGTTCTTCTTTTTTACAAAATGCACTGGCTCATCTCTTGAGAATTTTTCCATTGTCACATATCTGTAGTTAATTCCATAGATTTTTTCTATGTCAAGCTCCATCACATCATTCCAGTCCAGAAAATTATCCAAGACATTGATAACTTTATCTCTAATATCTTCATTAATTTCTTCAGAGACAACGTTGAATTCCAAACAGTAAACTTTGTTTCTAATATCCATAAACTCCAGATCTTTTTCCAATTCCACATTTGTTCCAATCTCCAGGGATTGTATCTTCCCTTTAATTTTTCTTTTCTCATCTCTAATCTCATCAATCTCCTCTCTCACAAGATCCCCTATTTCTTTAAGCTCCTGCGTCATTTTGCCTAATTCAATTTTCATCTCCTGTCTACCTTGTCTCAGGGTTTGTTTCGTTATCTCAATCTCATACATTATTTTCTGAAACATAATTTCTTCCATGGTCTCAGCCACTTTCCTGATTGCCATTCTTAAAACCACGAAAACAAAAATTATTTCAGCCACAATTGGGTTAATATTCCAGGCTTGATGACATCACAGTGTAGACAGTACAGCCTGCCTTATCTCTTATTTGTTCAGGAATACAAAACAAATTTAGTTCCCAGCTTCAAAACAGTTAGTGGCGTCGTGAACAAGCAGATTCGTCAAAATGAAACAGACCAAAAAGAAAATAGTCCCGGACATATAATACTCCAAAGTTCATAAATCAAATTTATTTATTTATTTTCCCTCCTCGAAATAGAAATCCCTCTTCCGTTTATATCTTTAGAATGCACTTCCAGGCCAACTTTTTGCAATAAAAACAAAGATAAGCTTTTTCAATTTCTTTCCTCCTTAATTTCGCGAATAAAAGAGAAGAGTTATAACTCACCCAGAAATTCTTTATAGCTGATTCATTGACAAATCTCTTTTTGCTGCAATGATTTAAACCAAGTGAAAAAAAATAGAAAGAAGGATGCTTGCCTGTTAAAGTCCGTTTTTCTTTGAAGAAAAGATAAACGTGTCGCTTAATCAGTTAGAGCTTGTTGGAAGTCCGTCCGGCATTTGCTGGCTGAACCTTCTCTCATAAATTAATGAAATCCAGTCCTCCCAACAAAAACAGGCTTTTGTGGTTAATCTCTACGTTTCTCCCTGCCCGGGAGAAAATCCTTACCAGTCAAAAAGAACGTTCTGACTGATTTTAAAACTGAAAAAGCTTCTTCTGAGACGAGAGCTCGTCTCAAAAAGCAGGCACAAGCGAAGTCACCCTTCCCAGAAGTCAGTTTTAAACTGAATCCTAAGGGGGAGGAAGATGTAAACTTGGCGGTAACAACTGACGAAGGCTTGTGCACAGTAATAGGAACTGAGAGAACAGCTCTAATGGGGCCCAATAATAGCGTTTCTGAAAAGGGGCGTATTTTGCCTCCATCCCAATTAGGGAAGACGCGGGAAGGTTCTCGAAACTAAGGCGCGCCGCCACGTGAGATTGCTCATCCAATCTGAAGGGGCGTTGGAGCAGCAGATATAAAGCTGCTCCTTCCCCCACGCGCTTGCCTTTTTGCCTTGCGGCATCTGCGGTTTGTCCTCGCTGCTCGTGGCGCTGTGGGCGTGTTGAGTGATCGTTCTGAGTACTCTACCTTTCTCTTGCCGGGTCCCCCTCCCAACCCCACTCTTGTTTTAATACCTTTGTTGTGTTTTTCCAATTCCCGCTCATCAGCTGGGCTGCGGGCGTCCGCCCACGCGCCCAGCGGCTCCTTGCCGGTTAGCCAGCTTTTTATTTATTATTGGGTTCCAGCAGGGTTTAAAGCTTTTGCTCTTCTTTTTGTGCTCAGCTGGGCTGCGGGCATCCGCCCGCGCGCTTGGCGGCGGGTTGCCGGTCAGCCGGCTGATTACTTCCTTGTTGTGCCCCTTTTGGGAGTTAAAGCCGTTGCTCTTCTATTGTGCTTTTACAGTTCTTTTACGGGGTGGGAGTTCGTTGAATCCTTGTCCCTTTTGTAATTTCGATATTTATTTTCGGTAATCGTCCCCTGGTTTTAGATAGCGTTAATCTGCCCCCTTTTTTCCTGTCGCGTAATTCCAGTTTGCTGATTGATTAAGTTAGTCTGCATACCCCCCCCACTTTTTTCCTTCCCTTAGCCTGATTGCATAATTATAGCGTGCTAGTGGTTTTAGTTTTGGCTGTTTGTTATTTATTCCATTCCTGGACAAAATTTTATGTTGCATATATAGTTTCTGCTTATTATAATTAATTGATAAGGTGTATTAATTTGATAATTATACAATTGTTGGTTGCTTCTTTAAATTTATTTGATCGAATATGAAACCCCCCCTCCCTACTACCTTCCCCTAACCCCCCTTATAACATAATAATAATAATAATAATAAAATATAATAAAATAAATAAAAATTAAAAGAGAAATACAATCAATATTTCATAAACAGATAAAGCAATAAAATATTTATTGCTGTTTATAGTTCAGTGGTTATTTAAATTTCTGGGCAATTACTATTACTGGAAAATTTCTGGAACTTGCTTCTTTAAATTGTGATTGAATTCTGATTTAATTTGTATAATTGTTGTTCTTGGTGTTTCTTGTATCTGAACATGCCACCCAGGAAGGTTCAGCAGAAAAAAGGGGTTTGGGTGGTGAAGCAAGCTCCAAAGCTCCCTCCATCGCAGCAGATTCAATCTTCTGATGAAGAAGAAGATCTGGGGACTATCCGTGCTTTGGTGGCTAGGGTGGAGGCGTTGGAAAAGGAACGAAGGCAGCCAATGGACGTAGAAGCGGGTCCTAGTTCCGCCCCGGCAGGTAAGAAATCTGCTCGCTTGGCGGCAAGCAAGTCTAAATCTAGTATTCTTGCTGATTTGGTTTCCAGGATTGGTGTTCTTGAAGCTGCAGCACCTGTTGAAGAGCCCGTAGTTGCTGTGCCTCCAGCTGGTTTGCATGCGGTTCCAGATACCATCTCTTCACCTGCGGCTCCAGTCATACCTGCTGTTGGGCCTCTTCAAGCACAGCTGTCGTTTGCAACACCAGCGGCCACGGCTATGCCTGCTGGAGCTTCGGGGTTTGTGGCACCCCCGGTGGTGGCCTCTCCAGCTGCTTACGCAGGTGAGCAATTCACCCATTCACATGCTCTCAACACGCAGGTTCAGGATTCCAGTGCTCCTCATCAGGACCCTCCAAGAGCGGGTCCCCCTTTGTCTGGTGATACTACCCAACCGGTAGTGTTTATGGGGGGGGTGTTGGTTCCGCAGCAACCCCAGTTACCTTGGCCTACGGCTGCCGTGACTCCTTGGCAGCCGCCTGTGGCTTCCTATGCTCAATCTCCAGCGTATTTGCCTCTCCCCCAGGGAGTTTATCCACATGGAGATACCTCACTTCCGCTGGGTGACCATTTATTGTTAGCTACTAAAGAAAAAATTTGGCGTGGGGAGTATATTGACCTGTTCACTCTCTTGTTTCGGGAAAATGAGATAAAGCCCAAGGAAGGTCAGGATTTTAAAGAGCGTGAGGCAGCCATGAAAAGGAAGGTCGATCGAGTGTGGCCTAATTGGTTGAGCGCCTATACTATCTATATGGGTGTTATGACTCAGGCTTACCCATCTAGGGCTTTGTCCTTGATTAAATATCAGAACATTGTTCATCGGGCCTTCCGAGAATTTTCTGGGACCGCTTGGTTGCGTTACGATGAAAATTTTAGGCAGAGGGCGGCGTTAGACCCCACCCTTCGTTGGGACATAGAGCACGCGGGCCTGTGGCTCCACTCTATGACTCCCGCCAGGCCCACTTTAGGAGATAGAGCTGATAGTGGGCACATATTAGCACGCGTGCAGACTTCCGCCTTTGGCCCAGGCCAAGGCAGGCGGTGGGTTCAATCCCAGCACGTTTGCTGGACGTTTAATAGTACAGGCCGTTGCCTCAGACGGCCCTGTAAGTTCAAACACGTTTGTGGTTCATGTGGGGGCAACCACCCCAGCTCATCGTGCCAGCGAGCGCGTACAGCTCGACAGGGTACAGGGGAACAGCAACAGCCCAAATGAGGGTCCGGCAATAGCGGCGGTACGTCGCAAGGCCAGTAGCCCGATCAAGTTAATTCCTTTGGCAGGGTGGTTGAGGTTTTACCCAAATAAGAAAGATGCTAGTTTTTTGCTTCATGGTTTCACGGAAGGCTTCCGTATTCCATTTGAGGGTCCTAGGATAGCTAATTCCGCAGCAAATCAGCCCTCTCTTAGCAATATGGCTTCGGTGGTGTTACCAAAATCAATAAGGAAATAATTGCTGACAGGATATCTAGCCCATTTTCTGTTCCTCCATTAAAAAATTTGAGGATTTCCCCTATAGGTATTATTCCCAAGAAGCAGCCTGGAGAATATCATTTAATCCATAATTTGTCATTCCCAAAAGGCACTTCTGTTAATGATGGGATTTCTCAGTTCTATACATCAGTTAGATATATGTCTTTTGATGAGGCAGTGAGAGTAGTTCGCAAAGCCGGCAGGGGCGCTTTAATGGCTAAGTGTGACATAAAATCCGCTTTCCGCCTCCTACCAGTTCACCCCAAGGACGTGAATTTGCTTGGTTTTAAATTTCAGGGTCGGTTTTATGTAGTTAGGGATATGCCAATGGGTTGTTCTGTGTCGTGTGCTGCTTTTGAAGCATTCAGCACATTTCTTGAATGGGCATTGCGGAGGAAAGCTTCTTCTTCCTTCTCTGCTCATTATCTTGACAATTTTTTCTTTATTGGGCCAGCTGGGTCTTCACATTGCCTCCATCTGATGCAATCCTTCGCAGCTTTAACTAATGAACTGGGGGTTCCTTTAGCTCCAGAAAAGTCGGAGGGTCCTACTACTTCTCTTATATTTTTAGGGATCCAGTTAGATACTGTGGGTCAGTCTTCGAGTTTGCCACAGGAAAAGTTGCTTGCCCTTCGGCAACGGCTTCGCGTGGTGCTCGGTCTGAAAAGAATTACACTGGCTCAGTTGCAGGAAATTGTGGATCATTTAGTATTTGCATCAAAAGTTATTTCACCTGGTCGTGCATTCCTCAGGCGGCTTTGTGATGCCATGAAGGGAGTTAGATCTCGCTTCCATTTTGTCAGAATTACGTCTGGGATGAGAGCTGATTTATATATGTGGCTTGAGTTTTTGATGGAATTTAACGGCCTCTCATTCTGGCGGGAAGAATTATTATTGGAAGCTGAATTACAGGTGTATTCTGATGCTGCTGGAGGCTTCGGATTGGGAGTAATTTTTCGATCCCAGTGGTGTGCTGCAAGATGGCCTGCCAAGTGGCAAGCATCTCGGATTACTTCTGATTTGACATTTTTGGATTTTTTTCCAATAGTCGTAGCGGTTCATATTTGGCCGTTAGTATTTCAAAATCATACAGTGCATTTCTGGTGTGACAATTTGTCCACTGTTAGCGTTATCAATGCTCAGACTTCCAAGTCTCCTCGCGTTATGCGATTGGTGCGAGCCTTTGTCTTGCAATGCTTGCGTTTTAATATTTTATTTGTAGCCAGGCATGTTCCTGGTTTACAGAATTGTGTTGCTGACGCTCTTTCCCGATTACAGATGGCGCGCTTTCGGGAGCTTGCACCTGGAGCGGCATTGGATCCAGTCCCAGTCCCACCGTTCCTGTGGAACCTTGGCAATTAGCAGTCGGGGCCGCTATTGCAGCCGCCCTTGCTCCCAGTACTCAAAAAGCGTATGAGCGTTCTTTGGCGAAGTTCCAGGATTTTCGCACCATTTCTGAATTGCCTATGGCGTGGCCTATTCCTGTTTCGCACTTATTGCAGTTTATGATATATTTAAAAGGGCACAATAATTCTGTTTCTACTATCGTTGGGCATCTTTCAGCGCTGGCCTTTATCTCTAAGGCGCGGGGACTGCCGGATCATTCTGTAGATTTTAGGGTCAGAAAGGTCCTTGAGGGTTGGTCGCGTTCCGCTCCCAGGCCCGCTGACCGGAGGAGGCCAATCACGCCCGATGTCCTCCTCCAGATCCTGGCATTGTTTCGTAGTTTATGCTCATCTCAGTATGAGTCGCATCTTTTCGCCGCAGTAACTCTGACAATGTTCTATGGTGCTTTTCGCCCTAGTGAAGTATTGGTCCCCTCTAAGCGCGAAGTTGCCTACAGGGCTTTATGCTTTTGCGATTGCACGCTAGGTGCTGATATTGTCAGGTTTTCCCTACGTGTCTCTAAGACAGATCAGAAGGGCCGTGGCAGTATTGTGTCTTTGCGCACTTGCCAGGTCCCTGAATTATGCCCTGTGACTGCAATGCGGCAATTTTTGGCTATTCGGCCAGCGGGCCAGCGTTATCTGTTCATACATGCGGATGGTACAGCCCTGACTCAATTTCAATTTTGGGCCGTTGTTCGGCGGGCCTTGTTGGCCAGTGGTCGCGATGCTGGAGTTATGGGCTGCACTCATTTCGGATTGGTGCGGCTACGGCCGCGGCCCTCGGGGGCTTGAGCGTTAGCGATATTCAGGCGATTGGCAGGTGGCGTTCCGATGCATTTAAGTCTTATGTCAGGTTTTAATTATAATGCATTGTGTTTTTGTTTCCGTTAGGTTTGTGAAGCCTCCCTGTTCCCGTGAAGATCGTACTGTGTGGCCACTCTATCTTGTTTTGGGCGCACCGGCGTGCCTCTTCGTCGATACTTGGAACACAGCTGCAGCTTTCGGCCGTAGCTACAGTTCGATGGGAAGCCCGAAGGGGCATGCTATGGGATGCGCTGTTGCCATCAGTTTGCCGGATTATGTCTTCGGCGGATCGGCCTCATGTATTGTTGATTCATTTGGGGGAAAATGATTTGGTGCAGCGTCCAGGGATGGACTTGCTTATCAAGGTCACTCGCGATCTCACATGGCTTATTCGTTCATTTCCCAACCTCCTACTGGTTTGGTCAGATATGTTAGTTAGGAGGGTGTGGAGGGGTGCTTTTCATCCTAATAGGATCGACAGATCCAGGAAATGGGTGAATAGGAAAGTCAGGTCTCTGGTCTTATCTCTTGGAGGGGCATACATTCCTCATGATAGGATTAGGTTCCATGTCCCACAATTGTTTCGTGATGATGGGGTTCATCTTTCAGACCAGGGGTGTGATTTCTTTTTAGAGGATTTGATGTTGGGTTTAAGGGGTTTGTTAAATTCTTTGGGCTGAGTGGACCAAGCTGTAGCTGATCCCCTCTTGTGGCATAGAATTCGGGCAGGTGAGGTATTCGGGGGTTAAATTGAGGTGTTTAAGGCATTCTCGAAAAGGGGCACTGCCTAGGGAACCATCAGGGCATCATGTCTGGTGGGGATCTGGGTAGTGTCCTTGTGGAACCGGCTTCCGCATCATGGTGAACGCCTGTACGGCGGGGCCATGGTGTGGAGGTTGGAACCACATAACTGGCTCTAAGAGCAAGGAGGGAGGAATGCACCCACGTCCTTGACTCTGGAGTTACAGACTGAGGAGAACTGTTGCCTTTAGAAGGTGAGGGTGTAATCCCTCATAGTTAGGCTTAGCCTCACCTGCCCAAAGTAGTTTGATATGAATAATTGGCTGTATTGCAATTGTTTTACTATGTTATATTTAATAAATATAACATTATTCCAGTCTTGTGTCACAAGTCTTCCTTGGTGTGGGGGCAATAGTCTTCATAAAAATGCAGACCATAAATCACATGGTCTTTGATGTCTGTATACTAATGCCCAGAGTATGGGAAACAGAATGAACTTGAACTCCTAATACAGAAGAGTAAATATGACTTGGTAGGTATAACTGAAACTTGGTGGGATGACTCACATGACTGGAATACAGCAAGTAAAGGATATAACTTGTTCAAAAAGAACAGAAAGAATAGAAAGAGAGGTGGAGTCATGTTTTATGTTAAAAATATATATCCCTGCACAGAAATACAGGAGGATGAGCTTGGTAGCTCCACCAGGAGTATCTAGATTAAAATTAATGGGGCAAGGAACATGGTGGTTGGAGTCTACTACTGACCACCCAATCAAGGAGAAGATGAGGATTACACTTTTGAAAAGCAAACTGCCAATGTTTTGAGGAGGCCTGATGTAGTAGTAAGGGGGACTACAATTACCCAGCCATCCATTGGGAGACAAATTCTGCCAAACACAGGTCCTCCAAGAAATTCCTAACTTGTGTTAGAGATAACTTTCTCCTAGAGGAAGTGGAGGAAGCAACTAGAGGATCAGCTGTCCTTGCCTAGAGTGCAACGCCGCCTAGAGTGGCCGTTCATTCGGCCAGATAGGCGGCCTAAAAATAAAATTTTATTTTATTATTATTATTATTGCCTTAATTGTAACTAACAGAGATGATGGATGAAGGGGGTTTATGAGAACTCTGGTGGCTACATTATACTTGAGTTCTTGATTTTAAAGGAAGCAAAAGCTGAGAGTAGCCATACGCGTACTCTGGACTTCAGGAAACCTGATTTTAATAAACTCAGAACAATGGTAAGTAAGGTTCCGTGGCAAGCGACCCTAATAAGAAAAGGAGTCAAAGATGGGTGGGAGTTTCTAAAAAAGGAAATTCTAATGACACAATGGCAAACAATTCCAACAAGGAAAAAAGGGGGAAGACAGCAGAAGAAGCCAATGTGGCTTCACTAAAAGATTAGAGATGGTCTGAAAACAAAAAAGGACACACACAGGAAGTAGAAGGAAGGCCAGGCCATAAAGGACGAGTACAGACAGGTATCACAGAAAGGTATCAGCATCAGGAAGGCTAAAGCTGAGAATGAGCTGAGGTTAGAGAGAGATGCCCAGAGCAACAAAAAAGCTTTCTTCAGGTACATCCATAGTAAAAGACAGAGAAAGGAAATGGTGGCACAGCTAATCAATAAGGATGGCAAAATGACAACAGATGACAAAGAAAAGGCAGAAGTGCTCAATTCCTACTTTCGCTCAACCTTCTCCCAAAAGAGGGTCTATGACCTTCCTGAGAAATGAATAGGCAGGATTGAAGCTTCAGACTGACAGACAAATGGTCAAGGAATACCTAATCACTTTGAACGAGTTCAAACCTGCAGGGCCCGATGAACTGCATCCTAGAGAATTGAAGGAACTGGCTGAAGTACTCTTGGAACTGCTGTCTATTATCTTTGTAAAATCATGCAGGATGGATGAAATGCCGGATGACTGGAGGAGGGCTAATGTTGTCCCTATCTTCAAAAAAGGCAAAGAGGAGGAACCGGGGAACTACATACCAGTCAACCTGACATCAATCCCTCAGAAAATTCTGGAGCAGATTCTAGAGCAGTCAATCTGTAAGCACCTTGAAAGCAATGCAGTGATTACTAGGAGCCAACATGGATTTATCAAGAACAAATCCTGTCAGGCTAATCTTATCTTATTTTTTGATCGGGTAACCTCCCTGGTAGACTGTGGAAATGCTGTGGACATAATATATCTTGACTTCAGCAAAGCTTTTGATAAAGCGTTCCATGATATTCTGATTTGCAACCCAGCTAAATGTGGGCTGGATGGAACAACTATTAGGTAGATCTACAGTTGGCTGCAGACTTGTACTCAAAGAGTGCTTATCAATGGTTTCTTCTCAAACTGGGGGGATGTAACAAGTGGGGTACTTGGATGGGAACTGTAGGGAATGCTTATCAAATTTACAGCTGATACAAAATTGAGAGGGAAGACAGAAACAAAATTCAAAGGGATCTTGACAGGCTAGAGCATTGGGCTGAAAACAACAGAATGATATTTAACAGAGATAAGTGCAAAGGTCTACACCTAGGAAAAAGAAAAATGCACAGTTATGATGGGGGATACTTAGCTCAGCAATACGACATGTGAGAAGGATCTTGGAATAGTTGTTGATCACAAGCTGAATATGAGCCAACAGTGTGAAGTATAGCTTCCAAATTGCATGAAGTATTATTTCTCCTCTATTTGGCACTGGTTAGGCCTCATCTTGAGCACTGCGTCCAGTTCTGGACATCACACTTTAAGAAGAATGCAGAGAAACTGGAACAGGTTCAGAGAAAGGCAACAAAGATGATCAGAGGACTGGAAACAAAGCCCTATGAAGCGAGACTGAAAGCACTGGGCATGTTTAGCCTTGAGAAGACTGAGGAGAGATATGACAGCACTGTTCAAATACTTGAAAGGCTCCCACACAGAGGAGGGCCAGGATCTCTTTTTGATCATCCCAGAGTGCAGCACATGGAATAATGGGCTCAAGTTGCAGGAAGCCAGATTTTGACTGAACATGAGAAAAAAAATTACTAGCTGTTAGAGCGGTACGACAATGGAACTAATTACCTAGGGAGGTGGTGGGCTCTTATGGAACTCAATTCTGGGGCACGCCAGGCAAGCCCCATTGCTGACCTATTTAAATGAGCTCTAAAGGCATAGGTTTTTTTGGGGGGGTTAGCATGGCATTAATCCATGTTAGATTAAAATGTGAGGTTGGTTATTGGGTTGGAATGGTTGGACCAAGTGTTCAATGCTAGTTTTAGCTTCTTTTAGTCTATGTTTATTTGTCTGATAGCCCTGGGATTTTATTGCTGTATTTTACTGATTGTAGTGATCATAAACCATTTTGCAAGGTGCTGTTCTGAAAAGTGGTATATAAGTCTTTAAATAAATAATTAAATAAATGATAAAGGTGGATACCGTCTGTCACTTTTTGTAGCACAGGAAGCAAAAAAGAATGTCCCTGTATGTAGCCTGTGAACTAGGGCAGGGTGAGGAACCTTTGATCCTCCAGATGTTGTTGGACTACAAGTCCCATCAGCCCCAGCAAGCATGTACAATGGTCAGGGATGATGGGAGCTGGAGTCCAACAACATCTGTAAGGACACACATTCCTCATCCCTGGTCCACAATAAGTAGTCTCTACCATATTGGACACCAGAGAATCCTAAATAGGTTAACCTTGGGCATGCATAATGTGAGTCAATCACGATGAAGTCTATGGTGCAAAGAAAGGGAATCAATATAAGTGCTTGTCTTAAGAAAAGAGCTCTTAAGTGCTTATCATGGAATGTAACAGCAGCTGTACAGGAACTACATCAAAGTTAAACCATACTTCAGCTGCAGTGATGTGGCATCTTCTTCTGAAGCAAATATGCTGAATTTTAATTACTCCACTCAATATGTTGCAGTTTTATTTTTAAGTACAGGTCATCTCAATAGGAAACAACTACAGTAAAAAAATCCAAGTATTATTATTTATTATTAATAATTAATTAATTTCTATACCGCTTCACACTTCAAAAGAAGCCTCAATAGCTGTTTACAGTGTTATATAAAAAACCAAAATAACACATTTAAAACAATACAAAACATATGAAAAGCTCCTCTTAAACATCAATATAATCTAAAATAACTAACATAATAAATCAGGTATATAATACATAATGCCCTACAATTAATAATTAACATGTATGCTTTAACTAATTGGTTAGATAAGGTGTACATTTCAATCTGCCAAGAAAAAGCTTTCACTCAAAATGCTAGTATTTCCAAGGGCACATGCTGATTAAACCATCTATTCCAAAAGGTTACAAATCAATTCCAGTTATGAATATAAAGTCTTATCTTAATTAACGTTTCCCTTCTTTATGAAATCTTACTAGATGCATTGAGTTTAACCACACAGAACGTATTTTAGATTGTTTCTGAACAGCCTACTGATTGGGGGCTTTCAGTATTCTTTAATTTGCTAGCTAACTCAATTCCTGCTGTTGTTATTAAATTGGTATCAATTTTTTTGAGCCAGATCTTCTATGTGCCCAAGCAAAAACCTTACTGGCTGGAGGCATAGGTCATTAGTATAAAACTATATGCCTAATCAATTTTGCTGTCCTTTGTCGAGACATTTGATTCATCACACAACACAGCATGTGTATGTCATCAAAGCAGGGCCAGATTATCCATTGGGTGCGCGCGATCCGTGGAAGCAGGACAGGAGCCGTGGATCGCGGGACAAGAGCTTCCGAACTGCCCGCCATTCCCCCGCTTCACTTACCTTTTTCTCCACTGTTTTTTGCGGTTTGCCATCAATCAAGATGGCGGCCGAGGTTTCCCTAAGGGGCTGAAGCCTCTGCCGCCATCTTGGTTGATGGCACGCATGCGTGCTACATGCACGCATTGCTGCCATCAACCAAGATGGCGGCAGAGGCTTCAACCCCTTAGGGAAACCTCGGCCGCCATCTTGATTGATGGCAAACCTGCTCGCACAGTGCAAAAAAAGTAGAAAGGTAGGTGAAGTGGGAGGGATGGGATGGGACGGTGGGCGGCTCAGAATCAGCCTGGGGCCCTCCTCAGCTTAATCTGGCCCTGCATCAAAGTTCAATCTGGTATGCCTATATTAAATTTAGTTATCTGAAGATGGCTGAAATACCATTAACACACACGTTTAATGGTTTTACTCTTAAAGTAGTAGAAATGAAATACCTTATCTCATGAAATGACACAATGGTTTTCATCCTAAATTCCTCCCCAGTCATTCACTTAGTAAAGGGGGGGGGATCTGACTCCTCCTGAATCAATAAATCATAAATGTTTGAAAAAAGATTTTTAGAAGATTTTAAATTCAACAAAAGAAGTGGTTAGGTTCCTATTTACTTCATTTTATCTTCAGTTACTAAAAAGTGCTATTTGAAATAGTAAAAGAACAGAAGTATCCCCATGCACTCACAGATTTCACCATGTTGAAGTACTGAAGGATTTCTCCTTTAAAAAATAATAATAATCCATAATCTTATCATACTCACACTATTCCCATAACTGCAAACTATACGAAGCCAGTATAATTTACACCGGAGTAAATTATGCTGATGTAACTCATTCCTCTTCCAAACTCTGTTCAGGAGCAGGGCTACTGCCAGATGAGCCAGCACAACCCTGGCAGAGGGGGAAAAGCCTTTTAAATAGAGTTTGATTTACACTCGTTTTTTGTTGGGTTGCTAGGTCATGTGACCAAGCTGAATAGAGTTTAAAATAGAGGTAAGCCTCTTGCTGCCCTGTCCCACCCCCACCATTCTCTTGGAATCCCTTTTTGGGATTTATCCCGGGCTCAGCTGAGCTGGCTTTGGCTGAGCCCTGGCTGACCCAGGGTGGGAAACTTCAGCCAGCGTAGCCCCAGCTAAACCTAGACTCAGACGGAGATCCCCCTATTCCAAATTCTGCTCATTCTAGCAGATCTCGATAGCCTCTTAAATTCTTCACAGTGCAATGGGTTACATATCTAAACTAATTTATTTATGAGTTTAATCCCAATTCAGCAATAATGCATTCATCAACGGATTCTCATTCATGTCATGGCCCCGTCAGAGGACTCCTCAGATGAGGACGACTTGGGAGTAACAGCAGCAGACCCAGGAGCAGCAGACTCAGAAGGAGACATGGAGGAGCCTCCTGAGAATCCAGCTCCTTCTCCCCCTCAGCTGCAGAGCACCCCAGATACAGCAGAGTCCCTGCAGCCAGACACAGACAGTGAACAGGATACTCCCCCCTCACCTGCAGAACGTAGACAGCAGAAGGTCAGGCAGAAGAGAGGCAGGCCTGTCTCCTTAAGGCCCAAACGCTGAGGGCTCACACCTGCTGTCCATCCTGCTCTTTAGAAGGCACACCTTGTGTGGCTTGTGTGTTCCTAGTTTCCTGGCACCCTCTTTCGGACTGACCCCTTGGCACTTGATCCCGGACCTCTACTGACCTCACTTCTGGACTCCTGACTCGGCAAGTACGCTTCAGACAAGCCTGGCCCTTATCAGCTCCCCTCCTCCTAGACCTGGCAGATTTATGACCAGACTGCCGGCTAAGGACTTTGCTTCCCTGCCAACCACCCAGGAATTTCCAGCCCCCCACCGGCACTGCTGATGCAGTGTAGAGCTGACAATTCATTAACTATGACTAGTTTTCCTTTCACACCAGATTATGATTATAATGACAACAATGATTAGAATTTCTAGCTTCTTGATACTCAATACTTCTTGACACTCAATGCCAACAGTACCAAAAAGAGGAGATAGGTCTGGCTTGGCTTTTCCCATATGTTACCTTATGTTTTCCCATATGAACATGAAGTGCCATCAGTGAACATGATGCCTTTCAGCAGGGGAACCCAATAGGGTGCCTTCCAGATGTTTTCTGACTATAACTCCCATTATTAATGACCATTAGCAATGCTCGATAGAGCTGCAGACCACAATATTTGGAGGGTTCCATGTCAGCTACCCCTGCCTTATAGAGTTTAAGGCATTCTCTCAATGACCTTTACAATGGCCCTGTATGTATGTAGTTTCTCTCATAATACTAGAACTCGTGGACATTCAAAGAAGGTGAATGTTGGAAGATTCAGGACAGACAAAAGGAAGTACTTCTTTACTCAGCGCATAGTTAAACTATGGAATTTGCTCCCACAAGATGCAGTAATGGCCACCAGCTTGGATGGCTTTAAAAGAAGATTAGACAAATTCATGGAGGACAGGGCTATCAATGGCTACTAGCCATGATGGCTGTGCTCTGCCACCCTAGTCAGAGGCAGCATGCTTCTGAAAACCAGTTGCCGGAAGCCTCAGGAGGGGAGAGTGTTCTTGCACTCGGGTCCTGCTTGCGGGCTTCCCCCAGGCACCTGGTTGGCCACTGTGAGAACAGGATGCTGGACTAGATGGGCCACTGGCCTGATCCAGCAGGCTCTTCTTATGTTCTTATGTTCTTATGATAGGCCAGCTTTATTATCATATCACAAATGATGCATGTAAACATGGCTGAGAGTAGCTTCCCTATGAAATAAGTTCATAGCTAAGGCACTATGAGAGTTTTCCTAGTTCACAGCTACATCTATTAACCACCATGCTACGATAGTTCATTAGGTCTGTAACTGCATAATAAGAATAAGAACGTAAGAAGAGTCTGCTGGATCAGGCCAAACACCCATCTAGTCCAGCATCCTTTTCTCACAGTGCCTAACCAGATGCTCACGGGAAGCCTAAAGTGGGACATGAGTGCAACAGCACTCTCCCCTCTTGCAGTTTCCAGCAACTGGTATTTTTCAGAGCATACTGCCTCCAACAGTGGAGGTGGAACACAGCCATCACGGCTAGTAGCTAGCAGTAAAATTTGCACTGTTGCTATAACAGTTCTAGGATCCTTCATGTTCTGGATCTAGTACAGTAGGGCACCGCTCCTTGGCACCCCGCTAATATGGCGCCAGCGGGACAATCAGCTGGAGCGGGGGCTGGAGCTCCTCGCACTCCAGCTGGTAGCTCACTACAGCCGATCATCTCCTCTTCTGGCGCGATCAGATGCCCCAGCTCGAGCTGATCACACCAGAGGAGGGGAAGATCAGCTGCAGCATGCTACAGCTGATCTTCTCCTCTTCTGGCACGATCAGACTCCCACTCGAGCTGATCACACCAGAGGAGGAAAAGATCTGATCTTCTCCTCCTCTGGTGCGATCAGCGGGTTAGGTTCCAGACCCCCATGCAACAGCTGATCCGCTTTTCGCTTTCCGGTGGGGGTCTGGAACCTAACCTGCCATATGAGTGGGGCCTTACTGTAAAGACAGATGAATAGTGCTGGCCCTGAAAGATTTCACAAGAAATATAGATTTATTTATTACATTTCCAGGGGAAAAAAAACCCACCAGCAACCAGCAGCTTTTCAGTGATCGCGCTGTACTGTTGCCAGGGTGACTGATGAGCCTGTTTGTTAATACTTTTTGCTATAAAGGATGTGCTTAAAAGTGTAGTGCATAGGCTCTCCTTTTATTGTGTAGCTGTAAAATCCAAAGAATCTGCCAGTAACAAACCATGGCTCATAAAGCATTTTTTTAATGTCCACATCTCTAGGGTACAAACAAGAAGAATGGCACCTGCCCATGGCTGAAATAATTCATGTCTCACATCACTTGCCCAATCCAACATAAGCCATCATGAAAATATCAAAATCTTTTTTTGGGGGGGGGGGGACAGGTAGTTTTACATCAGGGCATGTAATTAAGGGATGGGGAGCTGGCCATGCATCACATCCTCTAGCTACTTTTGAGAAATTTGGGCAAGGGACTTCACTAACATTCCATCCAAGACTATGTAAGGCCCTTGAGTGGACATTTTCCAGCTTCGTCCCCAGAGAGCCTTCATCAAACCTGCCTTTCAGTGTAAAGAGTCAAGAGCTGCAGACTGACTCATGGGATGGGGGGGGGGAGCAGTTGGACAAACATCTCAAGCCTGGTTGCTAAGTAACACACAACCAGACAGGGCTATTCTCCCTTATGATCACCATGGAACCTTCAAAAAGCAGCAGCATCTACAGAGGGGGAGGGAGGGGAGCTTTTCTCAGCCCAAGGGCCACATTACCTCATGGGTAACCTTCCAGGGGCAGCATGCCTGTGGTGAGGCTAGGGCGAGAGGTAAAAGCAGGATAATCAATGGATGGGAACCTTACCTTTTGTACAGTAGGCTGTATACTAGACACACAAAAGTCTAAGGTTTCTAGCCCACAACGTACTCCATCCTCCATACGAGCAGGCAAGAGGCATTATTACAGTTCTAGGACACATTCCAGACAGGCAAAACCAGGGCTGTGGAGTCGGTACACCAAACCTTCGACTCAGACTCCGACTCTATTTTTCTACTGTCCGACTCCTTCATAAATGGCAAATGTACATTAACCAGTAATAACAAATTTACTGTAGTAAAATGGTAGCACAAGGCATTTCATCACCACCACGTGAATCATCAGGCTAGATTGATAGAACATAAAATATATTTATTTGATTAAAATTTCTGAAAAAGAAAACTTTCCTAAATTCCTATGAAAGTTTTTATTTTGAAGCTGGAGTCAGAGTCGGTACATTTCTACCAACTCCAACTCCACCCAGAATTGCTTCCGGCTCCGACTCCACAGCCCTGGGCAAAACCACTCGTGGAGAGTGCAGAGAAAGGCCAGTGAGAGTCCCAAATGCCAAATAAAGAGACCTGGAGGGCTGACTTGGTCCCCAGGCCTGAGGTTCCCCACCGCTTATCTATAACAGCCTTTCCCAACCTTTTAGTCTCCAGATATTGCTGGACTATAATTCCCATCATTCTTGATCATTGGCCACGCTGGCTGGAGCTGATGGGAGTTGTAGTCCAACAACATCTGGGGACCAACATTGGGAAAGGCTAATTACACAGCCAAAAGAGTGGCTGTATACTATAGTCAGCATGGATTTTTCGCATTCCGCAATGTTACATTGAAAATATCCCCCATGCCATTCTGCTGCTTTCCATAACCTCATTTCAAAACATAACGTTACAAAACTTATAGTCCTGAACTCAGAAACACTTGCTTAATAATCCTCTAAGTTTTCATGGTGATACACAAAACAGTAAGAGAGAATTGAGAGTTCAAAGTGCAAAAAGAGAGAGAGAAAAAACAGACCCCTGTTGGACTTTTTTGTCAGAGTTGTTATAATTTGTTGAAATTAATTAAAAATCAGCCATGTTCACAGAGTACCTGTAATCCTATTACTCACCTTGCCCCATACTCTGACCTTCATCTTCTGTAGTTTAAAAGTTTAAAAAATGCCTGGCTGATTTTTAATTAATTTAAGAAATTTAGCATGGCAGTCAATTATAAGCATGGGCATGCTCAGTAAGGACCAGCTGTCAGTGTTCTAAAAGCCAGACTCACAACTGCTTGGCTTGGCTAATCAGGGGGCCACACCCATGCCAGATGTAGGTGAAGGGTGTTGAGAGGAGACTCCTATTTCCCTGACAGAGCTCCAGTGGTCAGAGTGGTTTAACAGTCAGCCACTCTGATCAAAGCTCTGTGAGGGGAACAGGGCATCTCCTAGCAACTAGAGCTTGGAACATAAGAACATAAGAACATAAGAACATAAGAAGAGCCTGCTGGATCAGGCCAGTGGCCCATCTAGTCCAGCATCCTGTTCTCACAGTGGCCTCCACAGTTACCTCTCTGAGATATTGTACTACCCCTACACATTTGTCAAAATGCAAACGCAATTTGGGTTGGTCTTTCACAGGCCAATTCACTTCTTGTGTAGCTTGGAAGAATCCTAGTTGCCAAGTTGGAAAAACTCTGCCTTTTAATTATAAGACTTTATTTGCCACTATGGGGCTTTACCTATATTCAGCCTGTATTACTTTGGAAGCATAATGTGTTGCGTTCGTAACTGCTTTGGACTTCTACATAATACAAAAAAACAGGATTCCTATAATTAACACAGGAGTGCAATGGGGCTCAATACTAAAAGCCACAGCACAGTTTACTCCAGTGGATCCTGTATCAAACCAGTTCGGAGGGATACTTCCGCTCCATCCAACCACTTTCGGGTTGGCAGATTGGGGGTTTGGGGGGTCTGCCAACAGACATTCAGCAGGCACCTTCTGTTTTAACTTTTAAGCACCAGCTGAAAACCTTTCTGTTCCGTCAGGCTTATGCAGGCAATTAAGATGATGCTTGCTTTTTTTTTTTTGCAACAGTTGACCTTTGTTTTTATTGTATTTTTAATATTATTATTCTATGGTTTTTTTAACATATTGTAAACCGCTTTGATGTTTTTAACGAAATAGTGGTATACAAATATTTTATAAATAAAATAAATAAACCCCAGATACCTGGGAGGATTATGTTGGTTTTCTGCCTCGTGTTCATTGTAACAGAGATTTTATATTTAGTTTATAGAAATGATTTTGTTGTATTCCCCTCAGAGAGTTTTACTGAAGGCTGGCCTAATCATCTTTTCAACAAGTAAAATAAAAATAATACCACTCCACCTTAAAATTACTTGTGAGACTGATGGAATAACTGGCTTCCTTGAAACCTGAGTACCGAGCTAGTAGAAACCACAAACTAAAATTAATAGTGATGGGATTGATCCAACTCAGTAGCTTAATAAATAAAACAACAGGCTCACACAGAGTAACTTTTAACTTCTCTTTAATGCTTTAAGCCTCTATTATATGTTGAAACCAATTCACTCTGAAGCAAAGCCAAGTGCTTTTAAAGGAAGCAAAGATCGCTTTTGATGATATCTGAAGAAGGGTTAGATATTGAGAATTATATCTTGGTAGCCAAGAAGCCAAGAATGAAGACAGGCAATTTCCCTTTTATTATATTTTTGCCAGAGGTTGCTTATTGTTCTCTAAAGCACTTCCACACACATTATAGCTTTAAAAGAATGACTTAACACAACCATAGGGATATCCCAATCATTATTCACATATACAGAATTGGATTTCTAAATCGTATTACATAAAAGTGGAGGCTTGATAGTTTCTCTCCCTAAGAGTGGGGAGAGAGGTTTTTAGATAATGAAACTGGCTGCCACCAGATTGGGTGCTTTTATTTTATTTATTTATTTATTTATTACATTTATTTACTGCCCCATAGCCAAAGCTCTCTGGGCGGTTTACAAAAATTAAAAATATTGAACATTAAAAACAAATATACAATTTAAAAAACCATACAAAGTTTAAAACCATGAAGCACAGACAAACAAGATAAAAGACCTGGGGTCAAAGCTCAGCACATGCTGTTAGAATGCCTGGGAGAAAAGGGAAGTCTTGATCTGACACCGAAAAGATAACAATGTTGGCGCCAGGCAAACTTCATCGGAGAGATCATTCCATAATTTGGGGGCCACCACTGAAAAGGCCCTCTCCTTTGTTGCCAGACTCCCAGCTTCCCTTGGAGTAGGCCTTTGATGTTGAGAGTAGTGTACTGGTGGGTTTGTGTTGGGAGAGGCGTTTCATCAGGTATTGTGGTCCCAAGCCATGTAAGGCTTTATAGGTTAAAACCAGCACCTTGAATCGGGCTTGGAAACATACAGGCAGCCAATGCAATCGGACCAGAATTGGTTTTATATGTTCAAACCATCTGGTCCCTGTTACCAATCTGACCGCTGCATTCTGCACAAGCTGCAGTTTCCGAACTATCTTCAAAGGCAGCCCCACGTACAGCACATTGCAGTAATTTAATTTGGAGGTTACCAAATTGGAGGGTGTAAGGTGGGATTCTATCTCTTAGTGGAAGAAGGACTGAACATGGAACAAGGCCAACACTATAAATCAGGGATCACCAACGTTTTTAGGCCCACGGGCACATTTGGATTTTTGAGTGCATGCTGAGAGCATGACACCCTCTGGTCTCTTCTTGTCCTCTCCATTGGATCAGCAACCACCACCACCACCCCTGAGACAGAAAGAGAAAAAGTGTGTGTATGCACATGAATATAGTTTTTCCAAGGGACCCGGGTAAAAGAATTAATCTGAGCCTTGAAAAGCACATAGAGGTGGAAGAGGAAGTGGGAAAGAGTGTCACTCTTCCAAGTTTCTCATTCAGTTCTATGTACTTTTCAAGGAAGAAAAAAGTAACCACCCTCAACACCTCATAACCAAGGAGGCAGTGAGGCTTTGTGAACTGCAAGGTCACCATTGGGACAATGGGCACCACATTGGTGACTCTGGGCTACTGCCAAAACCAGCAACCCTATATGAAATTCTCCCCCATAATGTTTAGGATCACTTACCCATGGAGATGACATCATCATATTGTGAGTGCATTCATCCCAGCAAGCCAATGATATGAGTGGGTGGGAAAATAATATGTGATGATATCATGACATGTAGAAGCTGATCCTAAATTGCCACCCTGAACTCTTTCTGGGAGGAAGGGCAGGATAGAAATATAATAATAATAATAATAATAATAACAACAACAACAACAACAACAACAATACTAATACTAATACTAATAATAATAATATGTTGCTGCTGCTGCTGGTTGGTTTCTCAGCACAAGATTTGAGCGCTGTAGATTAACAGCATCTGTGGATGCAGAGGGAGGTACCAGAACTCTGTTCTGGGTTTTAGTCTGAACTTTCAATGAGTTGTCTAAGGTTTCAGCACGTCTGACAGCTCCTTGAAAGTTAGGACTAAAACATGGAGTTGATTCCACTGCCCGACTAGCATGGAGCCACCAAACACCACTGGCTTGTCTTGTTGTAGTGTGAATCTGTACCTTGTAGACTCAACACATCTACAGAAACATAGGAAACTGTTTTATACTGAGTCAAACCACTGTTCCTTCTTGTTCAGTGATGTCTGCACTAACTGGCACTGACCTGGAGATGCTGTGGATTGAACCTGGGACAGTCCACATGCAAGGGAGATGCTCTGCCACTGAATCACAGCTCTTCCCACTCAATACATTCAAATATCATAGAAGTCTCTAGCAATCTCTTCCTCCAAAGGAAACCAATCCTGGGTAACCATTGTCCTCCCTGGAATTTCCACACCTCTTGGGGAAGTGGGGGACATGTAATCCTAAGAACTAGATATGCATACACCTTTCTGGATCCTTGTATATGTTCAGAATAATCCTGTTGGAGATGTAGCTCTGAAATTGTACACCACAAAACTCCAAGTTTCTGCCACAACTACTAAGGCTCCATTGTGCACCACTACTTTCCAAGAGAGCAAGCAGAACCAGCATGGCTATGAGCAGCAACTGTACAGTAGAATGCATGCCACTTTCCTTGCTTGAATTTAATACAATGGAATGGCCTTGGGCAAGCATGGTAGGGGCAGTTTCATTCATTTTTTTAAACTGGGTTTTCTTTTGTGGCTAGATATTCATGTCCCATTTGGGAAGACCAACATGTACTTCTGAGCATAGCTAAAACGATAGCTAGTTGCATTTGTTGTTGAATACATGCAACTACAAGCAGACATTAGCAAGCTGCACACATATATTCCCAAGTAAGGGCACAATTTATATCAAGGCTTGTATGAGTTATATTGCAAAAGTATACCTCATGTTTCATTTTCTCAGATTGTGTTACTTATTCAAAGTATTACCATGACAATAAAACCATAGTTGGCATAATTTGCAGGTTGAGGGTTTTCAGTAAAATATAACTGCAGTTTCTGTGCCAGAACAAAACTGTTTCACTCTCTGAAGGACCCTTAAGTCTCTGGTTCCTTGGTAGTAGAGGAAGGGTATCCACAACCAACATAATTGCAGATATGTATGTAGCCCATGCATTTGTTCTAGCCCGATCTAGAAATAAGAGAGCTATAATGATGTAGTGGCTAAGATGTTGCAGTTGGATTGCAGAGGCCTATGTTCAGATTCCCAAGAACTGCAAAGTTTATAGGGTAAGCTTTTGACTCTAACTCTACCCTTCAGCTTACCCTACTTCACAGGGTTGTTTTGAAGAGGGAAGCTATGTATGCTAAAAGTGTATAAATATGTAGCAGTGTTGAAGTCATTCTTTCTTCTAACTAGCAATAAGCACAGCTGCATGGCATAAGACCATGAGGCAGCAACCTTCGCAGGGGCATCCAAAAATAATAATGATAATAATAATAATGGTTTATTCCAGCTCTGCCACCACTTCAGATGGCATCAAAGTAGTGGCAGACTGCTAAATAAAGACTAAATCCAGAGCAGATTCCTCCGCCCCACTGACATGGAGCCGCTAGCCACCACTGTAACAAAGGATTTTTAAAAAAATAGTTAAGGGGGGGAATCATCCCAACCCTCTGCCACTTCAAATTGACATGGTAAGCTCCCCTCCCAAAAAAATTCATTCAGTCCCAGATGATCATGAAGATATTCAGGCACTGTTTTTATTCTTCCTCCAAAATCTCCCATTTCCTTCTGTACTTTGGACAACAACCACCCATTGAGTGAACCAGAGACTTTACATGTATAAATTAGGCACTTCATCACCAAGAAAACACTATGGGGTGTGGGTTTTTTCCCTTCCAAGTTCAGGAACTCGGTTTCCAGGTTAATGGGTCTCAATAATGCCAACCCAAGTTCCTGACCACTGAGGACAAAACACCCTCCATATTGTGTGCTTGGTAATGAAGTACCGAAGCCTCTGGTTTAATTAACAGGTGTCTCTTGTCATAGTATCTCAAGTAGCAGATCTGGGAAAGAATTCTACTATATGAAAAGCTGCAGAGACAGACAATAGATCCATTTCCAGCAGAGATGAAGGGAGCCTTGAACTGTTGCACGTAGCTTGCAATGTGTCTACTCACTCCAGTTTTGTTTCTACTAACAGGTTTTGCAAGTTTTGTATTGTTGCAGAATAAATGTATGTAGAAATGATGCCTTCCTCCAACTATTTTCAGCTCTCTTAAATAATGCATACCATCTATTTGTGGGCAAAGAAACAGAGAGCCACAGCAAGTTATCACCTAGCGAGATAGCCCATGGGTCTGGCTTGGAATACAGCAATCCTTTATACTGTATTTGCCTTAGCACAGCAAAGAAAGCACTTAAAAACCTTTCATCTGGAGTTTCAGGACACATGCAGAAGGTCCCTGAAAATAGTGATCTGAGCTACTGTGAAAACTCCACTTGCTTGGATGTATTCAGATGAAGAGAACAGAAGCCCAATGCAACCCCAAAACAGAAAGTCTAACCCTATAAATTACGTTTGGCTTATCTTGATACTCTTGACTAGTGTTTTGGAGTCTAAAATAAGAAGTAGAAAACTGGCCTGTAATCCCACTTCATATCCACAGCAACCTTTCCAACCTGGTGCCCTCCAGAAGGTTTGGACTACAAAGTGTCTAGTATGGCAGAAATTACCTACCTAGTTTAAGGGGGGGGACTGTGTCCCTCCAGATGTAGCTGGGTTACAGCTAGAGAAGGGGGAGAATAACTGCTAAATCAGACTTCTAACTCGCTATTTTTTCAGACCGGCACTGATTTGTTGCGGTGGGCTGCAGCTATAATCAGCACTTTTTGTGTGTAGCGGGCCACGGCTGTAATTGCCATGGATTCCCCCCCCAGTTTTTTTTCCTGATTTTACATAACTATCTTTGTAATTTCCTCTAAGTTGATGCACTTGTAACAGTGTGGTGTGATATGAGAGCCAGTGTGGTGTAGTGGTTAAGGCAGCCTTTCCCAACCAGTGTGCCTCCAGATGTTGTTGGACCACAACTCCCATCAGCCTCATCCAGCATTGCCAATAGCATTGCCAATGGAGTTGTGGTCCAATAACATCTGGAGGCACACCGGTTGGGAAAGGCTGGGTTAAGGTGTTGGACTACAACCTGGGAGACCAGGGTTCAAATCTCCATATAGCCATGAAGCTCACTGGGTGACCTTGGGCCAGTCACTGCCTCTCAGCCCCAGAGGGAGGCAATGGTAAACCCCCTCTGAATACTGCTTACCATGAAAACCCTATTCATAGGGTTGCTATAAGTCAGAATCGACTTGAAGCCAGTCCATACTTCCATACTAGGTGTGATAAATGGGGGGGGGGGGAACCCACGTAGAACACCATGATAATTACATAGGCATCTATGTTAAAAATTGAGCAATTTTTTCGCAACCAAAAAACGCCACCACCAAAACAACCAGAGGATTGAATTGGCAACTGCCACAGCAAGCAGAAATAAAAAAGGGTGGATTGGGCTCGAACAATGGACTATCAGAATACAAACGGATCAAAACTAGGCAGCAAACACTATCCCTAGTTACAGCTCTCATCATCCCTGACCACTGTCCCTGTTGGCTGGGGCTCATGGGAGCTGGAGTGCTACAACTTCTGGAGTGCACCAGTTTGGGGAAGGCTGGAATCTTTAGTATCGATACAACTTGCTGTTCTTACCAACAAAACCCATCTGACTTTTTAAACAAAAACACATGGTAATATTCAATTAAGTCATACTCTCAATAGACTCACAGTAATTAATAGATTTAAGCCCATTTATTTCAGTGGATCCACTCTGAGTATGATTAATGTTGGATATCATCCACAGAAATTATTCTCTCATAAAAGCTTCTACACTTTGTAGTAAAACTAATGAGGAAGTGGTGCAGAATTAGCAGTGTGATACATTACTGAAAGTTTTAATTAAAACATCTGTTTTATACTGTGCGTATGTTGATCTTATCTTTCCTACTGCTTGAGGGAGGGAAATCACCATGCAAGTATCACCAGGGTGCTTCTTCTAAACAGATTTTCACAAGAATGTAAATATATTATTTCACTGAGTGAGTGTATGTCTGTGTGCAATGGAATTCTGTGGGTTCTGCTTGCAGAAAGAGAGATAGGTTATTTGTTTAAATATTTTACAAAGGGGGTACATATTTAATTTCTGCTGTGCCTACATGGGAGTGCTGGGAAGAGATACAGTTTTGTTGAATTTGGAAAGCTGTTCAGGATTAGTGGGGGGGGAAGAGAAGAGGGAGAAGAGAACGCTGGCCATGATGCACATCATCTAGATCGCCTACGGCAGGAATGGAGAGCTTGTGACCCTTCAGATGTTGCTGGACTCCAACTTCCATCATACCTGACTGTTGGCCATTCTGCCTGGGGGGCTGATGGGAGGTGGAGTCCTATAACATCTGGAGGGTAGATGTTCCCCAAAGCTGCCCTAAAGTGCAACTGAAAAAACAGCAACAGGGGCGAGTGCTAAAAAACATGAAAGAGCAACCCAGCAACAATGTTCTTGGACAGGGGAGGCACAAAAGCGGAAGAGAAGCAGCACTAAGAGTTCTGCTTTGTGTAACAGATTTAAAATAAAAACAGTTCACAACTCCTAATCCTATACCAGATTGTGAAAGAGAATGGTGACACATAGAGGGCTTTATGAGGCAAGGAGGATGTATGACCTTTAAAAGCTTGCTTTTTCTAAGTAAGCAAACCCCTGGCTACATACAGATTCCAATAAGGTAACAGCACAACACAGCCCTGTAAAAGAGATTTTTCAGCTAGAGATAATATTATTTCCACAGTTCTTTCCAAAGTCTATTGTTTTGGATGCCAGTGTATTGTCGCGAAGTTGGTCCCATAGACGAAGACACAAATAATGTCTTAAAACCATTCTGATGCATTTTAAGGGATCTGCAACTAATGGAGAGAAATTAAAAATCTCAAGTAGGGGTGGAAAGATTTATCAACTTTGGTTCTCCCTGTTTCTCATTTTTTTAATCTTAAATTCTGTTCTTCACATTTCTGCAGTAATATGTGGGTATTTTTTTAAAAAGTCCTCACGAAAATTCTCCAGCATTTTAGTGCAAATTTTCCTAATGAACAGTTTTTGTATGCAGTTTTGAATAACATACACATTTTTGCAAGCAATTTCTTCTAAAGTAATGCATTTTATATGGTATTTTTGTTAATAGATTCATTTTTATGCACGCTTTCCCCCAATATATGCCTTTTTATAAACATTGGTTGGATGCAGAACTGCATTGCAAAATTTTAGGATAATGTTTTTAAAATAATTAAATATTGAATTGATTAAATTAAATAGACTTCTTTCAAGTCGATCCTGACTTATGGTGACCCTATGAATAGGGTTTTCATGGTAAGTCTTCCTCTGAGGCTGAGAGGCAGTGACTGGCCCAAGGCCACCCAGTGAGCTTCATGGCTGTGTGGGGATTCGAACCCTGGTTTCCCAGGTTGTAGTCCACCACTCTAACCACTACACCACACTGGCTCCATTAAATTAAGTACTGAACTAAATACTGAATTGGAACACAGATCACTAACGCCTAAAGGTACGGAAGCTCTCTATTATCCTAAACAGAAAATTTCAATTTTCTGAGAAAGGATCTGCACTATACTTCCACAAACTCACACTTATTCACGGATTGGTTCTCTTTTAAGAACATAAGAACATAAGAAGAGCCTGCTGGATTAGGCCAGTGGCCCATCTACTCCAGCATCCTGTTCTCACAGTGGCTAACCAGGTGCCTGGGGGAAGCCCGCAAGCAGGACCCGAGTGCAAGAACACTCTCCCCTCCTGAGGCTTCCGGCAACTGGCTTTCAGAAGCATGCTGCCTCTGACTAGGGTGGCACAGCACAGCCATCATGGCTAGTAGCCATTGATAGCCCTGTCCTCCATGAATTTGTCTAATCTTCTTTTAAAGCCGTCCAAGCTGGTGGCCATTACTGCATCTTGTGGGAGCCAATTCCATAGTTTAACTATGCGCTGAGTAAAGAAGTACTTCCTTTTGTCTGTCCTGAATCTTCCAACATTCAGCTTCTTTGAATGTCCACGAGTTCTAGTATTATGAGAGAGGGAGAAGAACTTTTCTCTATCCACTTTCTCAATGCCATGCATAATTTTATAACTTCTATCATGTCTCCTCTGTCCCGCCTTTTCTCTAAACTAAAAAGCCCCAAATGCTGCAACCTTTCCTCGTAAGGGAGTCGCTCCATCCCCTTGATCATTCTGGTTGCCTAACTTCCTAACTGTTGCCCTCTGCTGACTCCATGAAGCCTTCCCCCCCCCATACAGCTACATTCTTTTCAAAACTGAAGGGAGGATTGATTGACTTTTGGTCTGGCACACAGTTCTGCCCACACAGAAATCACATAAAAACACCATCCATAATAACGTTCCCATGTATTACGGGCAGAACTCTGGAAATTTGAATAGTCTCTAAAAAGATAATGAACAAGCGGGCACAATCTATTCTCAAAGCCACTCTGGAAGTTTTTACCTGATGTGTTTCATCATCATTATTTGTGGTTTTAGTCTGATGTTTTACTACACTGTTGGCTATTGTGTTGTTTGTTGTACTGTTGTGTTTTATTTTTTATCGTAACCTTCCCTGGAAGCACTTATTGCTGAAGGTAGATTATACATTTCGACAATGGGGACAACAACAACAATAACAATTGCCTGACTGTGCTGTTACCAGATTGAATAGTGGGGACTGCAACAAAATGTTGTAGAGTATCCTCACTTCCTTGAGGTGCTCTTGTTCAGGCTTTCAGCCAGCCTGGAACAGAAGCTTTTTATATTGCTCTGAGCTGTTTGGGAGAAGTGTGGAATAAAAAATGTAACAAATAAGTATACTTTACTAGAGCAGTTTCAGAGGAAGACTGCAGCAGTGGAACTCACTAACAAATCTGACTGAGTCTCACAAGACAGAGGCAACTATAATTGACTTCATACTCTTTTCCATTTAGTTGTGCAACACAGACTCCACCAATGCTCCACCAGTGCTCCACCAATCAGGGTGTGCTTTGCATTCACAGCCCTGTTGAAGCATTTGGAGTTCAGGTAACCTGGGTGCGGGCAGCAGCCACCAGAGCTGGCCCCAACGTCCCTGCTTTCCCCAGCCTTCACATGTTGACTTCTGAAGGGATCTTCTAAGTGTATCAGGCTAGATGTGCTTCGAATTCTCCATGAGTGGCAGCCTTGTGTTGTCAGGGTTCTTGATCACAAGGAGGGTTCTAAATGTATATACTGTAGATCATTTTGCTCAGCACACATAGGTTGTGATGGTGTGCAGAGCTGGTGTGCACAGGGATGTTGATAACCAGCTGGAACCCCGTTCCCCTGCTGCCATGTCCTGCTCAGGCATAATGCATAAACAGGTTTTTACAAATACAAAGCACATCCTGGTAATGTCTTGCTATTATCAGATCTAGTAAACTTGCTAGTAAACTTGGCTTCTGCTTCAATGTAATTTAGCCCCATGAGTGTCTTTATGGGCCACCTTTTAAAATCACCTTGATGCATCTACAGCAAAAGAAGTTGTCATTAATACCCTGTGCCACAATAAACCAGGAAGAGAATATCCATACAGCAGCTCCTGATCCAGCACGATAGCACACAGTGGAGCATCAGGAGACAGATAAAGAATACCATAGCGTTGGAACAATGCATCCAACCCCTCACGTAAGAGATGCATAGATCAGGGTCTGATGGCCATCAAGAGACGGCCTCTCATGGGTGTTTTTGGAAGTGCCTTTTTCCTAGATATTAGCTTTTGCTCCATAGTGCTATTGCCATTCTTTTTATGACTTAAGGTTTTAACCTGTGAAAGGCTGTTTTTTGGGTTACCTTTTTTTTAGTGATCTAGTAAGGTCCCTAGGGATCTTTAGATGCAAAAGGCAGGATTTATATCTCTTCAATTTTAAAATTTTAGAAGAACAAACATACAGCTTAATGAGTAATTGCACAAGATGGTGGTTGAAGAAAGTTCAGAGTCTTGGTTGATGTGTAAAGCTATATAGTCTTTAAGGTACCTGTCTTGGATATTTTGGGTGGGAAGACAGAATAACAATCTAAAAATAAATAATAAATAGCATTGCAAGTTTTATTTTGTGAAGTGTTTGGAGAAGGGAAGCTCTTTCTCTCTCCTTTTATAGTAGCAATTGCTGTTACCCATCTTGAGCCCTTGGACTAGATTAAGCTTTAGAACTGAATTTAATCCAGTGAGGTGTATTGGTTACAGTGATGGACTAGGATCAGGGAGGCCAGGGTTCAAATTCCCACTCAGCCACGAAGCTTGCTGGGTGAACTTGAACCAGTCACTGCCTCTCAGCTTAACCTACCTCATAGGACTGTTGTGAGGATAAAATAGAGAGGGAGAAGAACCATGTGCACCACCTCCAGCTCATTGGAGGAAAGGTTGGATATAAATGTAAAAATAAAATAAATAATAAATAAAATAAACAATCAGTAGCATTTGCACTAGGAGGGAGAACAAGCATATTAACCGAGCATTTAAACTCATTTATATGTAGCCAAAAGCCCACTGTGATGCCAGACAGAACAATGAAATCCTCATGTGATCTTAATAACAAGAACACTTTAGAACAGGGGTTCCCAAACTGTGGTCCATGAACCACCAGTGGACCATGAGCTTCATACAGGTGGTCCATGGCCTGTCTGTGAAGAACATTTACAGTTTTAATTCTGGGGAATTTTATGGAATGCAAATTGTAATACAATAACATATAATACAAGAAATAAAAGAAGCAATAAAATAAGATTTAAAATCATGCAGCATCTAGCACAGTGCATTGCAACTGCAACAACAACAACAACAGGCAGAGAAATCATTGAGTGGTCCACCAAGACCATCAGCAATTTTCAAGTGCTTCATGGGGGAGTGAAAGTTTGGGAACGTCTGCTTTAGAGAGTTCAGAGCACTTCGCATACATTACCATGTTGCAATTCTTACAACAGCAGTATGAGAAGGTAGGTCAATATTATTGAAAATGGAAATGGACTGCCTTCAAGACAATTCCAAAGTTAAATTCTTGATTCTTGAAGTTAAATAATGGAGACCCTATGAATAGGGTTTTCATGGTAAGCGGTATTCAGAGGTGGTTTACCATTGCCTTCCTTTGAGGTTGAGAGACAGTGACTGGCCCAAGATCACCCAATGAGCTTCATGGCTACATGGAGATTAGAACCCTGGTCTCCCAGGTTGAGGTCCAACACTCTAATCGCTACACCACACAGGCTCTCTCGGTCAATATTATTAACCCCATATTAATAATATGGGAGGGTGGGGCTCGTGGTGTGTGTGTGTGTGTGTTAGTGAGTGTGTTAGTGAAAGGAGGTGCAGCTGGAACCCTGACCGAAGGCTGTGTTCTTTCCCTCTCTCCAGGTGCCTATTTAAACTCATGCCTGGCAAGGGCGCCAGCCAAAGGGTGAGAAGGGTGAGAAAAGGGTTCTCGTCTGTGGCTCTCAGCCTGAGCGCAAGATTCTGGTCTATAAGGCATTAATGGAGTGTGGCAGCTTACTGGTGCAGAAGAGAAGTATAATCGCTGGATAATTTTAACACAATGAATGTTCAAATCCCAGTCCATGAACATGTAACTTGTGTTACTGCAGATCACTCTTTGTGCATTATCCACAGGATGACAGTGTTAACCTTTGTTCTTATGGGTGTTGGGTGGGGATGGAATGATTGTTGGTGCGCCCTGATGAGAGGAGAGAGCTCCAGGGGTGGGGAGTGTGTAGTGTTGCCCCACCTTTAGGTGAGAGCGCATGTTGGGGTGGTAGCAGCAGAAGTGGGAGTGATGCTGCTACCGGTACACACACGCTCATGGGTTTCGTGGGTGGGATAGTTCATCTTCATGGTATATTACTATTTTAATCTGTTAGTAGTTATTGTGTTTTATTTTAGTTATTTTAGGTTTTATTGATGTTTAAGATTGTGTAATGTGTAACTTAGTTTTTATGATTAATGTTAAGGTATTAATGTTTAAGTTTTTTTCCAAATGTTTTCTTTGTTTTAAATGTATGATTTTGTTTGATTTTTTACAACACTTAAACCGCTTACAGGCTTCTTTTGAAGTATGAAGCAGTATAAAAATTAATTAATTAATTAATTAATTAAATAAATAAATAAATAAATAATATTTCAGGTGAAGAGAGATGGGACTGAGAGTGTGTGTTGTGTAGCCTAATGAATTTATGGCAGATTCAAGGTTCAAGCCAAGGTCTTCCAAATTTGTAGCTAATTCTCTTCATAACTATGCTTGACTAGCTCTAAACAGGTTGTAGTTAAGTGCCCCTCATTTCTGAAATGAAGAAATATATACACCTTATATACCCAATCAACACTACACTCTGCAGGTGAGGGCCTCCTGCAGATACCATCTTATCAGCAGGTCCATTCTGCACAACACAGGAAGCAGACCTTTAGTATAGTGGCACCTACCCTTTGGAATTCCCTCCCCTTAAATATTAGACAGGTGCCATCTCTGTTATCTTTTCGGCACCTGTTGAAGACCTTCCTCTTTCAACAACCCTTTTAAGTGGAGACCTTATCCCAGTTTGTGCCTGTGTTGGAATTGCTTTTTAATAATGTTTTTAAATCTTTTTTAAAAAGATGTTTTTAAAGATGTTTTGTTTTAATATATTTTTAAAGATATTTGTTTTGATATAATTTTAAAAGTTTGTTTTTATGATATTTTAGAGTGCTTTTAGTGTTTTTGTTTGCCGCCCAGGGCTCCTACTGGGAGGAAGGGTAGGATATAAATTTAATAAATAAATAAAATAATAAATAAAATGAAGCTGCCACAAAACCAGCAGACTTGTTCTTTCATGCTTTAAGCCACAGGCTTCAGATGGCGTAGAAAGCCACTTTCTTCTTCCAGATTTGCAGAGGGTTGACCTAAGCCAAGTTGGAGCTCCTTTAAAATTTTAAACTAACTGCAATAGTTAGGCTGGCTTCTTCACCTGCAACTACTGCTTCCTCGATATCACTGCTACTGGTGCCCTCCAGATGTTATGGGCTAAACGTCCCATCAGCCTGAAGGTGATGGGACCTGTAGTCCAAAGCATCTGGAGGGCACCAGGTTGGTGTAGGTTGCGTTAGGCTGTATGTACTCACATCAATGCCAGCATTATCTGAAGATAAAATATAACTCTACTGTGGTTTTACCAAGGCATCTCCTCCCCATGGCTTCCAAACACCCTATGCGATTTGTTTGTGTGTATGCAGAAGACAGGAAGGGCAGCATCTGATTCTCTGAGCTGTCTAATTGAAGCACTTGGGCTGGCAGCCAAATAGTGATGAAGCATTCCCTCCCTGCTCTCCGTCTCTGTCCCCCCCCCCAACAACATCCAGGCTATTTTACGACACCTGGAGCTTTTCTTCTCCCCATCAGTCAATCCAAGGGTGTGCAGGAAATGTATGGGAATCACATCAGTTCCATTAAGCAGGAAGGGGATGGGTATTGATCTTTCTATGCAAGGAATGCTGAGGTGACATTTCTGATGTAGCATGTCCCTTTGAGGTGGACTACAGTTGACGTGGGTGACCTCTGTTTAACGTAAATTTCTCTCCTCATGCCTGACCATGGCGTGTGGCCAGAAGGCCAAAGAGAAGATGTGGTTGGTTTGGCAGCAAGAATAAATATAGTCTTCCTGAGTAACATAATGAAGGAGGAGCTGCATTCTCATTTTCAAAGTGCAAACTCTAGCATTACTACCCCTCCTCCCCACCTGTCCTTTGAGCTAAGAATATTGCACTTTAAGATGAAACTTCTTGGTTCTGCTTTTTAGCTATAGAACATCAAAGGGAGACTTTGCAAAAGGTCTCTCTTCTTCCTCCCATTTAAATGTGAATCTTTTTAAGTTTCTAGTAAAAGTGCTGCTGAAGGCAGCTGCGTGGTCTAGACAGCTGCCTGCTGGTTACCTGGAGGTTAATAACCAATTGCTTTTAGAAAGATATATGTATATATGAATACAATAATCTCCTCTGTTCAGTGGCAGAAGAGACAGCCAGCAGGTGCTGTATGTAGGGATTAGGGATGGAAGGAACTATCAAGTTTTGGTTTTCTGATTTTCATTTCTCCAGTCGTAGATTCAGTTCTCCACATTTCTGCAACAATTTGCTTTAAAAAAAAAATCCTCATGAAAAATCTTTTTTTTTATCATTAATTTTATTCAAATTTTCAAACAAAACAAAACAAAACAAAAAAGAAACAAATTAAACAATAAAATAAAATGTTGACTTCCGATTTGTCGCAGATCAGTTATAGGTCTATGATATATAACAAACCTGTCTCTTAATATATTACAAAATCACTTTCTTCCAGTAGTTATCTTAATTAATCATCAAATCTCATTAACATCACTTTATTCTTTCCGCAAAAAGTCAAAGAGAGGTTTCCACTCCTTGAGAAATATATCCCTCGATTTTTCTTCAAATAAACATGTCAATTAATCCATCTCATCAAGTCTACTAGGACCAGTAATTTCAATAGCCATTTTTCCATTATCAGTGTTAATTCCATCTTCCAACTTCCATCCTTGCACCCATAATAATCTTGCTGTCATAGTCATAGTCAAATAGTAAGAGTCTGATGGGAATTTCCTTCATCACAAATATTTCCTTGCCATCAATTCTGAATGTGTTGCTGAAATATTGTTGTAAAGTCATATCTCTGTTCCTCTTTTTTACGAAATGCACTAGCACATCTCTTGAGAGTTTTTCCATTGTCACATATCTGGAATTAATTCTATAAATTTTCTCTATTTCAAGTTCCATCAAATCATTCCAGTCCAGAAATTCCATCGAAACATTGATAGCTTTATCTCTGATATCTTCATCAATTTCTCCAGGGACAATGCCGAATTCCAAACAGTAATCTTTATCTCCAGGATCCACAAACTCTAAATATTTTTCCAGTTCCACACTTGATATATCTGTTCCAATCTCCAGGACTTGCATCCTCCCTTCAATTTTTGCCATAAAGTCCAAATCTTTTTCCAATTCCACATTTGATATATCTGATCCAATCTCCAGAATTTGCTCCTTCCCTTTAATTTCTTTTTCATATTCTGTTGCTTGTCCATCTGCTTCTTTTCTCATATAATCCTTTATTTCTTTCAACTCCTGTTTCACTTTACCAAATTCAGTTGCCATCTCTTGTCTGCTCTGTCCCAGTTCTTGTTTCGTTATCTTAATCTCATCCATTATCTTCTGAAACATATCCAGAGGGGAAAACCCTTCCAGGGGTACATCCAGGGTCTCTGCACTTCTTTGATTGTCATTCTTAAAGCCAAAAAAAAAACCCCTTCAAATTTCCAATATAGCCACAATTCCCAAGCAAAGAGTAATTTGCTTCTTTTTCCAGCAATAAGGGAGTTAATATTCCAGGCCTGTTGACATCTGGCCAGCACATTTCTTATCTCCCGCACGTCCAAGAATGCAAAACAAATTTGGTTCACAGCGCTGAACAATTAGTAACATACACGAACAGCAGATTCGTGTAAAGACAGTAGTCCAAGAAAAAGTAGTCCCAGACATATATCAATCAAATAATCATCTAAATCAGATTTTCTCTTCGGGTAAGTTGCCCCTCATCCGTTTTAATCTTTATAGTTTCCAAATTCAGGCCTGCTTTTTGCCATAAAAAATAAGATAAGCTTTTTAAATTTTCTTTCCTCCTCCTTAATTCCTTGTATAAAAGAGAGAAGTGTAACTCACCCAGGTATCTTAATTGCTGATTCTTAAACAAATCTCTTTTACTGTAGTAATTTAAGCCAAATGATAAGATTAGACAGAAGAAAGCTCGCCCGTTGTGGATCTTTTAAAAGAAAAAACGTCTCGCTTTTTTTCAGCCCAGCTTGCTGGAAGTCCTAACTCCGTCCTCGGCTGCTAGGTATGCCTTCCTTTCCCAGGGAATTCCTGATCAATTCCAGCCACCGACAGCCCAACGAAGTTTCTGTGGATAATCTATTCGGTTCACCCTTGCCTGGGAGAACCTTTACACCAGTCAAAGTTCCCTTTTGACTGATTTTAAACTGAAAAAAGCTTCCTCTGAGACAGAGCTCATCTCAGAGGCAGCCACAGGCGGAGCAATCTTCCGGGAAGTCCTTCATGAAAAATCTTAAGCACTTTTGTGTGAGTTTCTCCTAATAAATGCATTTTTGTATGCAGTTTTACGTAATGTATACATTTCTCAAACAATTTATCTTAATATAATGCATTTTTGTATGTTATTTTCACTAGTAGATTCATTTTTATGACACTTTTCCCCAATATGTGCATTTTTATAAATGTTGTTTGGTTGGAGAATCACATCACAAAATTCAGAAAAATGCACATTTTGAAGGATGGCTGTGTTTCGGTTCTCATATTGTTTGGGAAAGTGTGAATTTGATGTATTTGCCTTCAAATGCAAACTGAAATGAATCTCTCTCCCAACCCTAGTAATTAGATTCAGTTCACATTTAAAAAGTGAACCAACCTATCTTGCACTTTCCGAAACAATAAGTGAACTCAAACAGTCATCCTTTGAAATTCTCCAGACAAAAAAAGTGTACAAAAATGCATATACTGAGATAAAGTGTTCATAAAAAAGCATATATTAGTGAAAATAATATACAGAATAATACACAAAAATGCATTATATTGGGGAAAGTGTTTGCAAAAAATGTGATTTATGCAAAATTGTTTACAAAAATGTTTATTAGAAGAAATGCACACTAAAATACTGATGAATTTTCATGAGGACTTTTTACAAATCACCAACGTATATGGAAATGTGGAGAACTGAACTGGTAAAAGGAGAAACGGGCAGAAACAGAAAATGACAGCTTTGTCCATCCCTACCTATATGCACCAAAGGCAACCATTTGATTTCACCCAAGATTCCTTGGATCAATTTGCTTCTGGTTTATTTAGCTCATGCCAAAAACCATAAATAAACATAGCAATGAAATAAAACATTATTGGTCACTGCACCTTTCAGCATGTCCCTCTCTATCCCAGAGCTTGGAAGTAATTTATTACAAGTAACGAATTACTTGTAATTCACTACTTTTTTGAGGAACGAGTGGGTAATTCCTTTACATTTTGATTGTAATAGAACTAGGAGTAATTTTATTACTTTTGTGGAGTAATTGTAATGTTTCCGGCATTACTTTTGGGCATTACTTTGGGGGGGAGAAAGCAGGGGAAGTCTTCTGCTCCTCTGATTTGTGGAAGAAAATCATGTGCCTCAAACTGGGCTTTTGTGCAGTATCACTCTTCCCTCATGCTCTGTGAGTGGGTAAGAGGCAATGAGGGAGGAGGTGGAGAGTGAGACGGAGTTGAGTGGAGAAAACAATTTTTTTAAAAAATGGATGGTGGTGGTGAAGAATGGAGTGGAGGGGAAAAGGAGCCGGAGAGCAAGAACATGGATAAAGGAGAAGGAGGCAGCAGCAGAATGGAGATAAAGAACTGTGGAGGTGAAAGATGACAACATGAATACTGTGTTTGCACTTGGCACGCAAAGTGGCCTCCACCACCCTCTCTGGTTACTGTGCTGCATTTGCAGCATTTTAACTTTTCTGCATCTCAGGGGAAAATGTTTGCTTGCGTGAGTGTCCCTTAGTCGGTGGCAGGGCAGGGTCCAGGAGGTGGTTAAGTGAGAGAGATTGTGCTTGCTGGCTGAGAGTGTGTGTGTGGCACTTGGTTTGACAGGCAAAGATCTGAGTAGTGGCCTCTGCTTCCCTCCCCACCTCCCTTACCAGTGGAGAGACCACCATTGCTATCTTATGGATAAAAAGAATTATTCTACTACCTCTGTATGTGTGTATTTTTAACATTGTTTTAGGTTACTGTGCAGCAGATGTGCAGCAACCAAGGCCAGCACCTTGTAAGTGTTTTTTTAAAAAAGTAACTGAAATATAATTGTAGTGATTACTTTTGAGAAAAAGTAATCAGTTACTTTCAGAGCGATTGTAATTGTAACGGTAATTACTACTTTTGGGGCCATGTAATTGTAACTGTAATTTATTACTTTTTAAAAGTAATCTTCCAAGCTCTGCTCTATCCCATTAAGCAGTTACTGCTCCTCCCCTCCTTTATCGAATAGACTCACAAGCAGGAGAAGGAAAAGAAATTAGACTGGATCATATCCATAAAAGTGGCTTCCCATTTTGGGTTTAGGTGTACTTTTAATGTCAATTCTGTTGCTGGATTGCCACGAGGTCAACACACTTTCTTCATCACAGCTCTCAAGGGGTAATGAATGAGGACGGTTAATTTGAGTAGATTTGATACTGCTGACAAATTAATAATACCAGATTTAGGGTTGCACATATGTTTTCCACTTGGGCAAGAAGAAGGAGCCCTGAGAGCTGTTCCACACAGCCTCTGGCATGTGTTCTACTCAGCCATACATAGTGTCTTCATAACAGCTCCCTAGCATGTGCCAATGTGAAGCAAAAGTAACTTGGGCACCACAGCTGTGAACAGATGGCACAGCCTAAGCTTGCAAGTTTAGTCTGGACTCACATGGGAATGGCATTCACATATCCTCCTGGATTAAGTCTGCAAAGCATGGAAGGCTTCCTACAGTTCAACAAGATGCGACAGCATCAGGATCTTCCTGTTCCATTCTGGGCCCAAGCAACAGAGGCTTTTAGCAATCTAGCTCCAATCTATTAAATTACCACATACATCTGATTGGTGGCACCCAAAGAGTACTCACTGGAAGGACTGTGCTGGATGAGACTTATAAAGTCAAATCCAAATTGCACCAAATGTACTACATGGATGGAATGTTATGCTCCTGAACTGACATATTTCATGTACTTGAACAAGTGTGAACTTATGCCCCATTGTTATAATGTAGCACCTTGAACTGGAAAGTGTGACCCTGTTAAGTCCCAGCTCTCCCAGGAGGATCAGGGAGGGAAGTCGGTCGAGCCCCACCTTCCCCAGATAGAGCAAGGGGAGGAATCAGAGGTAGATGAGGTTTTCGAGGACAATGAGGGAGGGGGTGCAGTCAACAGTCTGCCAGGTCCCACGGACAGTTCTCCCGCCTAAGCAGACCTCGCTCCACCTACAGATGCCCCAACAGAGTCATTGGGGGATGACTGGCACGCGCACCAACTCCACTCCCCCCAGGACTCCCCGCCTGGCACTTCAAATGCTTCCCCGCCTCCTGATGCCGAACCGGCACCTATCGAGCCTGTACTGTCAGATAAGCCGGTGGAGGCTCACCCCCTTTCACCCCGTATGAGATGCCATGAGAAGCGGGTTGGCCAGAAGGTGGAACTTTGGAGGAGTCAGAGATTACGAGCAAAGACCTTCCCTACTTAAGGCAGTGCCCCCAATTGGGGTGCTGAGTCAATTTTCTTCACATGCTGCAGAGTATGCCTAGGTAGCTTAGTTAGGGACAGTAGTGAGTTACCGTAGTTAAGTCTATGAAGCGCACTGCTTTTGATGTAACCGTTACTCTAATAAAACAAGAATTAATTCCAGCCTCGCCTCCGTCTCGTGTCTCGCACTCTGGGCAGAACAGACCCTGTACAGGGATTCCCAAACTATGGTTTGCAGACCACCTGTGGTCTGCAACATTCATTCAGGTGGTCCATGGCGTGTTTGCAGCACTATATTATGATGGTTCTGCTCATATCTGCAGGGTCGCTACCATAAAGTAGTACTAGGAGACTGTTGCTGGGCCCTGTGGCTTTTGAGGTGTAGAATCCCACAAGACTCCATTCTGTTTCCTATGCTAGAACACTATGTGGACAAAATAGTAATAATAATACCCGAGTGCTTTAAAAATAAATAAATAAAAAGTAAACTGGAGACACTGCATCCGAAAATTCATCATGGCTGCACTCAGTGTGCTGAAGAGGAAATCAAATTCCCCAGTACTAGGCACTGTGATCATGCACAATGAGTATTGTCAGCGCAAAGACATGGAATGTTTTACATAAATGAATACTAATAATAATTCGGAGTTATGGCTTGATCTCCGCTATTATCCTTGATCTGTCCTCCTGTAACCCCGTTAGGAGTCTAATTTTTAATTTTAAATGCAAATTCTGGCAAATAAACTGCTAGAGGATGGAATAGAAGTAGCACATGAATCTTAAGAGTCAACTATAGATCAAGAAGAAAAGGGCCATTTTGCCCTTAAACAGTCAGGCTCAAATTCTCAGGGGGGGGGTTAATTAAAAAGATTTTTGAGTAGTGGTTTGAAGGAATAAAAGATATGTAGGAAGATCTGTCCTCTTGTATATGCAACCGAGGTCACCTCCACACTGCCAGTATTTTGTGGGAGGGATTCAAGCACATACCAGAAATTTTGCACAGTATTTTAGGTTTGTGGATTAAAGTACTCTGCCATCTTCTCATGAGAAGTCCACTGAAAAATAATAACACACACTTTCTGCAGTTAAGAAAGTGATGAAGAAATGGAATGAAAAGTGTGGGAGGAATTAAAGATGAATGGGAAGACGTGTTAACACCCTGCAAGTAAATCAGGATGAATACTCATTGTCATATAGCCGCAAACAAATCAGTGCAAATGCTAAATAAGACCTGACACAATCTAACCTTTGTGTATAGTTGGGCGAATCTGTCAGTTCCAGTTTCTTTTTCCGGTCTTATGTTCATTTCTCCACATTTCCACATCAATTTGTGATTTTTTTTAAAAAAGTCCTCATGAAAATTCATCAGCATTTTAGTGCTAATTTCTCTAATATACACATTTTGTATGCAATTTTGACTAATATAATGAATTTTCTATGTTATTTATATTCATTATATAATATATAATTATATATTATATATTTATATATGCATTGTATAATATATAATTATATATTATAATTATAATATATTAATTTTAATGCACCTTTTACCCTAATATGTAATTTTTAGTAAACATTACTTGTACAGAAAACTGCATTGCAAAATTCAGAGAAGTGCAAATTTTGAAAGATGGCTGTAGTTCAGTTCACATAGAATTTTGGAAAGTGCAAATTTCGTAGGTTTGCCTTTAAATGTGAACTAAATCACATTTCTCCTCCATGCCTACCTAGTCTGGAGAAGCCCTTAACAATGCACTTCCTTGCTGTTTTGCTTTCTCAGGAGGACAATGAAAGGGAAGGGACAGAAGGAGAATGCTAGGGAAAGGGGAAATCCTGGTACTCTGGCTTATTTGGCTTCTCCTGCTCACCTGGATTCCTCAGAAGGAACACAGGCAGGAAGGATTTGCATGTTTTGTTTTCTGCCTAGTTTCCTTCTACAGTTCAAGCAAACAAGCAGAATGTTGGCTTATGGGCACACCAAAGATGGAGATGACATGTTGATGTCAATGATAGCTTCAGAAATCTCTGGACAATAGGACAGCCTTGCTGCAAATGAACCAAGCATGAGTTGACTGGACTCATACATATTCTGAAATGGACTCACCAACAGACAAGGCCTGCACAGGATGAAGGACATCTGGCCACCAACACATGGCTCCATTCCCAAGAAGAGCATCTGCTGTGTAGGAGCTGAACATTTGCTCACACAGGATGTTTTCTCTGTGGCTTTCAGGAGCTGTGAAATTGCAGCTCAATTAGGCAAGCCTCCTGGATACTGCTGCTGGCTGGCACCCAGAGAAAGGTGTTGGACAATTCCCCAGGAATGCATCTCTTCAGCCAGAGACAGAGCAAAGATGTAATAGCTTCCTCTCTGCATGTTAACCAAGCACCCTTGTGATAGAGCTCGGGGACTCACACACTCCACAGACTTTCATACTTTGGCTCTTGGATATTTCCCCCCTCATTAACAGAATGGGACATAACCCCACTTCTGCTGGTTTAAGAAAGTCACAGGAAAAATACTGTTTCAAGACAGGAACAACAGATATGAATTCTATAAAATGTGACTGGCAGAACGATGCTCCACTCATGCAATTTAATTAACCAGCCGGCATGTCCTCCTTGCCCTTCTTTGTTGCTTCCAAACTGTCCTTTTCCTCCACTGCAATGGGAGCCTATTTGGATGTTATGGCTGTAGTGAAATTTAATGAGCCAGCTGGACACACAAGGCACATGAAAACTAATGGGTTGTTTGGGCTAGGCCCTTTGTGGTCCATCCGTGCAGCCCCATTGGCTTCAACTGAATTATGCTGAGTGAGAGTAGCTGGAGTTGTTAGTCCCTTCCATGCCTGCCATGAGGTCGACCAAGGGTAGAATAGTTTTAAACATGCGCATTGTGCACATGTTTATCATAATGTAGACTTCTAAAATTTACCACAAACAGTATCCAAACAGTGAGATAATAATAATAAAAAAGGAAGTCATTCACACCAACAGTGTGCTTAGAAAGTCCTGAAGCTGTGAGTTGATGATGCTGATATGATTGTGATGTATATGTATTATGGTTGCCAGGTTCAGGGCCTGAGACTGATCCCGTATCTTTAGGAGAAGAGAAAGTCAGCCAAGTGCAGGTGTTCTTGCAACACTGTAATAGGAAAAACCACAAGGTGGAATTCTCCCTTCTCCCTGCACAACTTTTAAAGATACAGAAGACCTCTTGGAAGCCGGGCCTGCCCTATATATGCACTATAGTAGTATGAAACTGGCACAGAAACCATTTGCGCAGTCTTAGGAGTACAAAAACCATGATGCAGAGTGACTGTAAACAAACCATGCATGCCCTCAAACATCCAGAGCATTAACTTGAAGCAAGCAACTGAAAACTGCTAAAGAATGACAGCATTATTTACGTTGAAACAGCTGGAATTCAAACAGGCAGCTGGTTGTTTCCCCCCTCCAAGTTTTTAAATTGTTTGGGGCTGGAAAATATGATTTCAAAATGGAATTCCCCTGTGAGTTTTGCCCAAGTTACAGAAACAGACTTAAAGTAAGCCTGTCAAATTTAGTTCCCTTTAGTTGTATATGGCCTCTGATGTCCTAGGGAACTCACAAAACAACATCTGCACTAGCAAAGCTGCCTCTGCTACTACTACTGCTCTTGTTGTTTTTAATTGTTTACATATATGATCCTTCCAATCTAAGAACGGACCTTATTTCAGATCCAAAGGAGATAAAATCCAGGGATGCTCTGAGCAATTCTTTTTCTTTTGCAGTACTGCAACTCTAGAATGTCATCCCCCAAAAGGTTTACCCTACTCCTTTCCTTCAGGTGGCAGTAAAAACATTTATTATTTAAAAGAAACTTAACTTTTGTAAAGCTGCAATATACTCACTTACCTGTTAAGTCCCACTGAACTCAATGAGGCTTACTTCTTAATAGACATGTATAGGATTACACTGGCCTGGCTCACACAAAACATTAAGCCGTAGTGTATTAAACTATGGCTTATTAAACCATGGTTTGTTTGATCATCTAAACCCTGAATGGTGGTTTGTACTTTTCCATAGGAAACCTTGAGTATATGTGACCTTTTGGATTTCACTCAGTTATTGCATGCTCACCCCTTTTCTAGCTTGAAAATAATTGCATTTCCAAATGATCAGTGTCTTGTGTTTTCTCCCTTGTTTAGTTATATAGTTGCAAAGTAAGTGGGCTAAGTTGAGCCAAGACAGGAGTGAAATGTACAGTCAATAGTCCTCCTGGTGGAGTGGTAAAGATACCCATCTTTTCTGTTCAGTGCCTATAAGAACATAAGAGGAGTCCTGCTGGATCAGTCCTATGGCCCATTTAGTCTAGCATCCTGTTTTCACAGTGATCCAATTGGATGCCTATGGAAAATCTGAGGCCCTGAGCGCAAGAGCACTCTCCACTCATACTGCTTCCCATGATCTAAAGCCATGGTTTGTTGTTGGCTGATGAACCTTGGTTTGTTTTAACTATTGTTTAGTAACAATACTAAACAATTGTTATTGTTTAGCAAACCCAGCACCCTTCCTTAACCATGGTTTGTATGGCCACCCCAGATGCTTAACCAGCTACAAAGGCATAAGGCAAGAGCAGCTGGAAAACAAATTGAACTGGAGAAACAAGTCATGATTGATTTGATCATCTGTGGGCCAACTTGTGGTTAACTCCTGGTTTGTAAAACAAACCATAGCTTATCATTATATATAAACCACACTATTGTTTTATCTCTGATACTGCTCATGTCTTTCATTATGTTTATTGCTGTTGTGCTCTTTTTAATCCTTTGTAACTGTTCTTATTAAACACGTGTGACTTTAGCTTTTTGTGTATGTGTTGCACACTCTTCTGAGTATTTTACTAGAAAAGCTGTTTGGAAACATTATAAATAAATAAAACTAATTATTCTTTTATTAAGCTTAAGCAGTATGCTAGGCACTGAACACAAAAGACGGATGTCTTCATCACCCTACCAGGAGGGATTATTGGCTGTACTTTTCACTCCTATCTTGCCTTCAACTCGATCCACTTTGTAACTACGTATCTAAACCAGACAAGAAAGAAAATAAAAATCAAGAAGTCACTAATCATTTGGAAATGCAATTATTTTCAAGCTGGAGAAGGGGTGAGCAAGTAGCAACTGAGAAAATTCAAAAGGTCACATACACTCAAGGTTTCCTATGGGAAAATTCTATCCAAACTTGGTTAGAAGTTTGCAGCAGTCTCTCAGGATACACACACCCAGTTGCATATTTTCTGATATTTTCTTCAGTCAGGTTAGTAATCCTGGAAGAGAGAGAGCTAAAAACATTTCTCATTTCCCCCCTCTTTCTCCTGGTGGCATAGCTCAGAGTCAAGAAGAGATACCGCTGGGAATTATAGGGCCTTTTAGAAAAGCACAGCAGTCTCCTGATCTTTGCTGCCTTGACCTTTTATGATGCTGAGAACAAGTCAAGACCTTGCCTCCCTTTGCCTTGAACTCTTTTTTTGGTATTAAAAAGTGTACAATTTAAGTTCTCATGATAGCCACATTCATGTGCTCTCCAGCCACTCTAGCAAAAGTTTGCTTTTTTAAATATGTCTCTAAAAGGAAAGGGAGGGGGGTGGAGAGAGAGAGAGAAAAAAGGAAAGTTATGCTTTTAGTGTTCAGGGTTAGAAAATACTTTCTGCTGCCAGCAATGTGCAAGTTCAAATGGGCCATCTGAGGCTAGAAGATCATTGAGTAGTTTATTTTAAAATAACACTTTTTGTTATGGGTATATGCTGAGCAAGTGAAGAAAACAGCACTTTGCACCCTACTAGCTAAAGGAGAAAGAACATTCAAGGTGCTTCCTTACCAGGGTCTTTTAGTGCTTGCAGTCAGCACTCTTCCAAAATCAGTTAGAAGTGAAATGTTAACGGTGGATCCACATCTATTTTTTCTGCCTATATTCTGCAGCTTCTATCCATACTAAAAATGCATAACTGAAAATGCATAACTGGATGTCCCAGTTTTGGTGAGCCTGTGCAGTACATATTAGAAGTGGGCAGTATTCTTTTCTGAGTTACTGTGTAGTATAGATATGCACATTTTTTTACCATTTATGTACAAATGAGATATGTTAATAAAATTAATTTTAAGTTGCATTACAGTATTGCATATCTCTCTCTCCCTCTCTCCCCCCCCCTCTCTCTCTCACACACACAAATGGCATATGCAAGTCACAGAAGAGGTAACAGCAGGACGGGCTGCGCTACAGGCAAGATGTACGGAATTTCAGATGTAATGCAATGTGACAGCAGGTAAGTGTGGATAAAGGCATTGTGACCAGCCACGCAGTTGCTCATCTTAAGGAATGCTTATTGCAGAAGGCCAGATAACAGCTCTATACTAGTCCACCCATGCACATATTGTACTGTAATCCTCTTGGAAGTAGAAAAATAGAAGGAATGGAAATTTAAAAAAATTAATGCTTTGGGAGCAACATCAACTGGATCATCTGGAATAACTAGTGAGCTACAGTGTTGATTCCAGAGAGAATAGCTAGTGTGGAAGTATCCTAAACCACACTGCGGTTTGTTTCCAGTGATGGATGGGGTCAGGAGAGGCTGGTCCATTAGGGCAAGTGGGGCACTGCCCCAGCAACCTCAGCTTGCACTCACTTGCCTGCCATCTTACTTAAAACCAGTCCAGGGAGTGGTGCTGCTTGTCAGCTTCCTCCTCCTTAGTCTCAGTGTTGCCCTTTTACAACTCAGCTGGGAAGAGGATGGGGAGAAAAGTAAGATTGGTTGGCTGTGCCTTTAATTGGCTCTGGTTCCACCTACTGTTAGGACCCCTGCCTTCTGCCCTACCAGTCCCAGTGGGCGCCAGCTAAGTGTGCATGGATTCATCCACAGCAACCTTGTTTGCACATCACATTAAACTATACTTAGTGTTAAAGTTACTAATAATTTCAGCCAAAGATTATTCGTGACTTACCACTTGTGGGTTATTTGGGGGAAATAAACCATGAGCCCAGGTTTGGATGACACAACAAGCCAATGTTTGTGGTTTGCCACTCCTGGTGCAGTGTGACCTGGAGCAGGGATGGAGCACCAGCACACTGCTCGTTCTCAAGAAACCATAGTTAAACATTAACTATGGTGTAACATGATGTGTGAACACAGTGGCCCTGATCATATGTAATGATGATCCAGACCATGAGCAAACATGTCGGTTCTCAGAGCAAAAATGACAGCCACAGAACTATTTTTGTGGTTCTGCTGCTGCACTACCAGGTGCTAAGCCATGGTTTGGCTTAACATTTGAACCAACCCTGAGCATTTGGTTTGTCTCCTCCAAACTACAAGTGGTAAACAAAGAACAAACCTTGGCTGTAATCATAGTTTGTCTGGGAACCTCAGGCCCAGAGTCCAAATGTAACTCACCAGGCCTTTTGTATCTAGTCCTTTGGACCCTCCCCACACGACAATCTCTCCTTAGCCACTCCCATTCTCCCCAGGCCACATCTCTCACTGGCCTGGCTTCACACTCTCCACGAGTGTTTTCACCTGGTTTGAATGTGTCCTCTTGCTTGCCTGGATAGAGGTTAGAGAGGGGTTTATGAGTGAGTGTAGAAACCAGCCTTCTGTACAAAAGTAACATTCATATTTGTTGCTTTTTCCATTTTTGCCTCTGGCCCCACTCACCCCTGCCATGTGGCATCTGGAAGGTTGCCCAGAAGGCAATGTAGCCCTCGAGCTGAAAAAGGTTGTCCATCCCTGGCTCAGTGTTACATGTGAACCTGGTCAGTGTCAGCAATAAAATTAACAGGGGATTTACTACACTATGTTTCTGGCTTGAGGCAAACTAATTCTGTTTTGATGAGGTTGGCTACTGGAAACTGGTATACAAAGTATATGCAACTAGCCTTAATATGCTTGCTACATGCCACTGGGAAAACATTTCGGCTGTCATGCTCAGTTTCCAGATAACATAACGAAGACACCATGTAGCATTTTAGTCCTGCAGGAGTCATATTAGTTACTCCTGTAGTGCACTCAGTAAATGCTGGAGGAAGTTTTAAAAAGTATTAATAATGGTGGTGATTATTTCCACCAAGGATGTGGAAGCAGTAGTAAAAGTTAAGCTAATTTTTCTAAGCATTTATCAAAGTGCTTTGATTTTCTGTTTATAAATGCAAAGCAAAGAAATGGCAATTAAAAAATAAGTTAAATTAAAAAAAAAACACCCTGCAGACCTCTGCCAATTGTTTTTATAGAGAATAATTATATGTGACAAATGATGTTCTCTTTTGTTCTGAGTCAACTCTTGGTGTACTTTTTGATTTAATTGAGGCTTCACCAGAAAATATTCTTCAGTGAAGATGGAGAACTGCACCACCCTGCAGGATAGCTAACAAGAATCCCTTCGTTCAGTTAAAGGAGAGAACAGGGCATGTGGTTGCTCCAGTATGTTGGATATATCTACATTACAGACTTTTAGAGCAATCCAAATGCCGGGGAGCAGGTGGAAGGGGGGCTGGTGGAGGAGGAGCCAGCAGAAAGCTCCATGGGATGTTATTGTGCCGGCCTTTTGGATGGTGGAATTTCCAGGTGGGCGGGACCCAGGGGTGGGCTCTGAACGTGAGGAGTATCTTGTGTAAGTCCTCCTGTGGCTCCTCCCCCACTACACCCCTGGAATGCCCCATTTTTGGGGTTTCTGCCGGACCTCTGTCCACTGGACTGGCCATCCCCGGCAGACCCTTGGCAGCACCTGTAGGCTCCTGGTGCACCACAGCTCAGCTGTGGCAGAGGGCTGCTGCCGGCAGAGCCTGGCACAGTCGGCAGCCTGACGGCGCAGCTGGGGATCTGCAGCATGCAACTCACCCCAGCCCGGTGAACAGGTTTAACAGGGAATTGAAGTGATGTGAGGTAAGTTAGGGATCTGTGGATGAGTGGTTCCTGGATCCAGGAAGCTGGAAAGTTGCCTGCCCTGGATGGGGTCACACCCTTCCTGAAAGTGCAGGTGCACAGTCTGGGGGTGCTCCTAGATTCAGCTCTGTCACTGGAAGCACAGGTGTCCTCAGTGGCTACGAATACCTTTTACCAGCTTTGGCAGGTAAGACAGTTATGGCCATTCCTGGATTGACCACAGTTGCCCATGCACTGGTAACTTCAAGGCTGATTTATGGCAATGCACTCTATGTGGGGCTACCCTTGAGCTTGGTCCAGAGTAGGGATGGAAAAGAAATATGATTCAGTTCACATTAAATGCTGAATCTATCAAATACATACTTTCTGAAACAATATGAGTACTGTTGGCAGGAATGGATGGCATCCAAAGAGGCAGAGGTGAGAAAAGGAGGGGGGAACCCCAGGATGTCAAAAGGAAAAAAGGAAAAAATGTAGATGATGAAATTCCAAATGGATTTAATAATTTTTTTAAAAAAGAAATGTGTCCAACGCGTTTCGGCTAGACAAATCTCAGCCTTCGTCAGGGGCAAATGTGGAATCTATGAAGTCATTCAATAGTCAAAAAATACAACTGGAGCAAATAGGCTGTGACTCTACAGCCTATTTGCTCCAGTTGTATTTTTTGACTATTGAATGACTTCATAGATTCCACATTTGCTCCTGATGAAGGCTGAGATTTCTCTGGCTGAAATGCGTTGGGCATATTTGTTTTAATTTTTTTTATTAAATCCATTTGGAATTTCATCATCTACTTTCTTCCTTTTTTCCTTTTGACATCCTGGGGTTCCCCCCTCCTTTTCTCACAATATGAGAACCAAAATATAGCTATCCTTTGAAATTTATGCTTATCTAAATTTTGTGATGCAGTTCTCCAACCAAACCATGTTTATAGAAATGCATATATTAGGGGAAAGTGTGCATAAAATAAATATATTAGTGAAAATGCTATACAAAAAGTGCATTATATTAGGAAAAATTGTTTGCAAAAATGTATTCGTCAAGACTGCACACAAAATGTGTGTATAAGAAGAAATCTGCACTAAAATGCAGAAGAATTTTCTTTTTTCTTTTTAAATAACACAAACTGCTGCAGAAATGTGGAGAACTTAATTTAAGATTGGAAAAATGATAAACTGAGAGAACCAAAACTGACAGTTCCTTCCATCCCTAGTCTAGAGGCTGCAGTTATTGCAGAACATGGCAGGTAGGTTGTTTGTTGGAGCAAACTACTGCCAGCATATAACACCTTATTTGTGGATTTGTACTGGCTGGCACTCTGCAAGGTTTTGGTACTAACACATAAGTCTCTGTATAGCTCAGGACCAGGTTACTTGACAGACCACCTTACATGCCCATTCTGCAAGAGAGCTTCTCCTTCAAGTTCCAAAAATATCAGGAGCTCACTCCACAGTAACTTGGAGCAGGACTTTCAGTATGGCTGCCCCGGTTCTGCATCCCTGCTGAGATATCACAGTTACCTACATACTGTATTTTCTGGAAACAATGGAAGACATTTTTATTTTGGCAAGCTTTTCCAGGGGGATGAAAAGTTCTCTGCCTTCGGTGTTAAATTTGTATTGTTTTTAAACCTATTTTCAGTTGCTTTTTGTACTGTTTTAAAAATTATGTTTAGCTGTTGTTATTATTTGTTTGTAAATTGCTTTTGGGATAGAAGGTGTTTAGGATTGGGCTTTACAAGGCTTGTTTTATTGTTTTATATTATTATTTGTATTATTTTAAATTGTTTTTAGATTTTTAAGTGCCTTTCACGGTTTTAAGGTTGTGCATAGTTTGATTGTATTTTAATTGTATGTTTTTCTATGTTTTTAACTACATGTAATTCTATTTGTAAGCCGCCCTGAGTTCCAGTTTGGAAAAAGGGCGGGGTAAAAATAAAGTTTCAATTCAATTCATATTTTTTTGGCCAAATTACAGTTCTCGGGAGTCATTGGAGGAAACCATGGCAGTTAAAACAGTATAAAAATGACATAACCCTGTAGTGTAGACTGATATTCATCACAGCATTACAAAAAGAAGTCTACCATTCTTCCCAAGCTTTGGAGGATAACAAGGGTCCGTTCTTTTAGATTTTTTTTTTAAACTGGGCCACTGATATGTCACATTGGCATGAATATCTTTCGGATATTCTAAAATCATACAGTTACATGGTGCATGAGAGATATCTTCCTTGCTTTACATAAGAACATGAAACTGATGAAGCACTCTGAAAGGAAAACAAAACTTTTACCAGGGAAACCTCGGTGAGATTTCCTCCGCAGGGAGGAATCTTTATTCTTACAGGATTTCAAGAGCAGGAGGCCTTTTGAGATCTGCTCTACCTTCTAATGAGGGGCTCTGCTTGCTGGCATTGGCAGCAGTTCAGAAGGATGAACACTGGTGTATACATCTAAATATTATTTTTTAAAGTTTCTCTGCCATCAGGTGCTCCCACTGAAACCCCCCAAACTGCCTTTTAAATCATGGGTGTTGTATGTTTGTTGCAATTCCGTGGAAGCATGGGGAAAGCACAGAATGAGGAAAAAGGTGCAGGATTTTGCTCCTGAGCATCTCATCACCATATCTATCTATCTATCTATCTATCTGTCTGTCTGTCTGTCTGTCTGTCTGTCTGTCTGTCTGTCTGTCTGTCTGTCTGTCTATCTGTCTATGGACACACACACACACAGTAAGTTTCCAATGCTTTACCTGGCTGTAAAGGTAACTGCATGGGCATGCCTGCTGGTATTTCCAAACCCAGTGACGCGGCTGAATGACATTTTCAGTAGTGTCTCCATGCCCTTACCCCCTCTGATAACTTGCAAATGGACAAAAAATTACTCAAAACAGGAAAAAATACAGAATACATTATGCAAAATAAAATAAACTGTGCACATTTGCTCAATTAACTGTATTTTTATTTCATTAAGAGTCTGTTAGGATGTCTCTTCCCCTTGCCCCTAGAAGTGAGGAAGAGAGACTGGGATCAGGAATTAGACTTGTGTGCTCCCCCTGCCCCTCAGCATTGCAGAGAAAGGTGTGCAAGATGGCAAGACCTGAGCAGGACCAAACACTCAAAACAACTTCCAAAACTGCCAAGTTGGGGGGAACTGTAAGGCCAGATGTCCAAGAGAGAAGAAACCTCCAAAAACTTCAGGTGCACAAACATCCCGCAATATCATAGCCAGCATCCACTAATGGCCACCTACCAGAGTATAAAAACAGCCCTGCTGGATCAGGCCAATGGCCCAACTAGTCTGGCATCCTGTTCTCACAGTGACCAACCAGATGCCCATGGGAAGCCCATAGGCAGGACCTGAGAGCAACAGCGTTCTCCACCCCACTTCTCATTTCCAGCAATTAGTATGCAGAGGCTTACCGCCTCTGGCGGTGGAGGTAGAACACAGGCAATGTGGCCAGTAGCCATTAGTAGCCTTATCCTCCATGAATGGTCTAATCCTCTATTAAAGCTATCCAAATTGGTGGGCGTCACTATGTGGCAGCAAATTCCACAGTGTAACTCTGCGCTGTGTGAAGAAGTTGATTCCTGTTCTCTGTCCTGAGTCTTCCAACATTCAGCTTCATTGGATAGTCCCACGTTCTTGCGTTAAGAGAGGAGAAAAACCTCTCTCTATCCACTTTCTTCACACAAAGCATAATTGTACATACCTCTATCATGCCCCCCTTGCTTCCCTTTTTTTCTAAACTAAAAATCCCAAATGTTGTAATTTTTCCTCATAAGGGAGTTGCTCCATCCCCTTGATCATTTTCTACATCTTTTGCAGCTCTACAATATAATTTTTGCGTTGTGTCGACCAGAACTGTACACAGTATTCAGACTGTACCACAGATTTGTGTAACGGCAGTATGAAATTGGCAGTTTTATTTTCAGTCCCTTTCCTAATGATCGGGTTACCGATCACAGCATGCAGCTATTAAAGTATTAAATGCACCTGTAATAAACAAACTGAAATCTTGTATTTGCTTCCTGGATTAGTTCCAGTGAACCTGCACCTAATGTAAATGTGCATCTTGTCGCTCTGTCAGACCTTGCCCTTTAAACAAGGATGGATACTGTACTACACCAGTGTATTGATTCAGAGAGGAATCTATGTTCAAGATAGAAAATGAAGCTATCTTAATCAAAGCTAATTTTCTTTAAGATGTTATCACTATTGATGATACTTTTTCTCTGTCTGAGAAAAGAATCAAGATCAATCTAAGCAGACTCTCTCTTTTTTACATATCTGGCTGTAGTCAGCTATAGCAGTGGCACTATGATGGTTATTTTCCACAATCCCTCAGGACCTACGCAGGAACAGACAGTACAAAGTATATTACTTGGGTAACAAGATTTGCAAACAGTTGGAGATAATCATTTTCAAAACGGAGAAGGATTCTAAAAAAGAAAGATCCTTGTTTACAACTGTTTGCTCTGTGCCAATATTGGATTTTAAATACTAAATTTAGGATCAAATTGACATGAAGCTATGCCCTATTATTTTTGTGCCATTAAAACAATCTCCCATATGCTTTGCAACGATTCTTCCCCCCCTTTTTTCTGCTTATATACGTACAAACATTTTTTCTAAAAAAAAGCTTTGTGTTTTGTTTTTTCACATTAACAATCACTTCTTCCATTATTATTATCATTATTAATCATTTATTTATTTATTTATCATCAGATTTATATCCCGCCCTTCCTCCCAGTAGGAAGCCCAAGGTGGCAAACAAAAGCACCAAAAACACTTTAAAACATCACAAAACAGACTTTAAAATATGTTAAAATAAAACATCTTTAAAAACATTTTTTTAAAAGCTTTAAAAACATCTTTTAAAAAAAAGGTTTAAAAACATATTTTTTAAAAAAGAAGGTTTAAAAACATATTAAAAGCAATTCCAACACAGCCGCAGATTGGGATAAGGTCTCAACTTAAAAGGCTTGTTGAAAAAGGAAGGTCTCCAGTAGATGCCAAAACGATAACAGACATAGCGCCTGTCTAATATTTAAGGGGAGGGAATTCCACAGAGTAGGTGCCACCACACTAAAGGTCCATTTCCTATGTTGTGCAGAATGAACCTCCTGATAAGATGGTATCTGCAGGAGGCCCTCACCTGCAGAGCGCAGGGATCGACTGGGTATAAAAGGGGTAAGATGGTCTTTCAGGTATCCTGGTCCCGAGCTGTACAGAGCTTTGTACACCAGAACCAGAACCTCGAACTTGGCCCAGTAGCAAATGGGCAGCCAGTGCAATTCTTTCAGCAGCGGGGTGACATGTTGGTGATACCCTGCCCCAGTGAGTAGTCTCACCACCGCATTTTGCACCAGCTGCAGCTTCTGGACCAACCTCAAGGACAATCCCACATAGAGCGCATTACAGTAATCCAGCCTGGAGGTTACCAGTGCGTGGATAACAGTGGTCAGGCTATCCTGGTCCAGAAACGGCTGCAGCTGTCTTATCAGCCAAAGCTGGTAAAAGGCACTCCTAGTCACTGCGGTTACATGGGCCTCTAGCGACATCATCATCACTGTGATTCAGTGAACAGATCTGTGCACATCTGGATGAAAACTCCCATCTGCATCATGATGCTCATCTGATCAAATCCTGGTTTGCAGGCAAACTGTAGTTTGGGCAAAACATAGTTTTATTGCATTTGCATTCATGGGCAAACCAAGAATCTAGAGATCAATAAGGAAATTGCTGCGCATGAGGGAAGGATGTTGACTACAAATGAATGTAGTCAATGTCAGAAGAAATCCCAGGATAAATAAATGTAGTCAATGTCAGAAGAAATCACAGAACAGTCCTGGGTCAGTCCCATAATTCAAATAGGATATTTGTCACATGTTATGCAATAGTTATGTTTACTACATATTTGTATCAGTGAACATCGAGAAGTGCGAAAGGAAAATGTGTGTCTGTAAATATGCATTGTGCATGCAGAAAGCAGTTGCAGCGAATCACAACTCCCACATGTCCACTCTTGATTGGAGCCACTCATCTCCCCCTGAGACCTGCCATTACAACAGCCACCACAGTATTTATGGCAAATACAACTGCAATACAGAGACTGACTCAGTTTTGAGACTACTAAAAAAAAACTCCAAGTAGCTTAGGAATTTCAAACTAACTAATGGGTGGAGAATAGTGTGGATATAGCCTGATACTTCCTATGTTAAGTGCCAGTCCCTGCTGATTGGAGTTTTTGGGTTATTCACCTGGAATTGCTGAGTAACAGGAATTGAAGATTAATTGTTTATTGAACCACAGTGATGGGGGAAAAAACCTATTACATCACCTGCCCACTAATCCAGAACTGGTCCCCAATGCTTTGCACAGCAAAGGTTTTTAATACTCCAGTGCTGGGGTTTCTATAACTCCTTAGAGAATCTATCCCACAGATGAATGAATGTTCAGAGAGCATTTCCCTCCCACCACCACCCTGATTTTAATTTGCTCCATTTTGTTGCACACTGATTCAAGTTTATATTTATATTTTTTTCAGACCAGCTTTATGCTTTATGCTTTACATCATCAAACACACCTAAACAACTGACCATCTCACTATTTTTATTTGTTATTTATTTATTACATTTATATCCTGCCCTTTCTCCCAGTAGGAGCCATCATGCTTATTTAGTTAAGGCACTCACATATAATATCATGAGAGCCAAATTGCAGATTTAATATCATAAATTACTTTACTTCACTCATCCAACTTCATATGGTGAATGTTTCCAATGGATGAACCCCCTTGTGGTGACAATTGGTATTTGCCACATCTGGGTTTGTTTTTTAAATAAGATGTACAATGACGGGGGAAGATGAGAAGCTGCTTACAAATATGCCAAGCTGAAACTCACTGTGGCTTAAATCAGGGTTTCCAACTTATTTTCTGGCAGGGCTCCTGAGCGTTAGACAGATATATGCAAACAGATATCCAGCAGGCAGGATGATGATGAGGACAGATTCACCTGCCGGCTATGCAGCAGCAGAAATGCGTAGTAGCACTGGCAGGAGGGTAAGGGCTTCCTCAGTCCAGATGACTTTCCCCATTGAAGGCGAGCAGCAAGACTGTTTTCAGTCTGAATGCATTTGCACTGGGCTGAGTTGGGGAGGTTGTGCCTAAGGGTTAATGGAGTATCAGCAGGTAAAAAAATGGGGTCAAGATCTGGTGAGGTAGCAGGTTGTCTGCATACCTTCCCAGCAGCCTCTGCTGCAGATGCTAGGGATCACTGTGAGCTGCTTGGGGCTTCACTTTTTAACACTCAGCATGCCCTACACCAACCATGAAAGGAAACCAGTGTAACAATTTTGGTTTCATATTTTACATCCCAGTACTAAAGATTTCAGATGCTAATCACTGACTGGTGAGGAAACAGACTTTCGGCACAAGCAGCTGCTGCTATCTGGTGTACCTGCACAGGGCTCCGAGTTTTGGCATTGGCCTCCACTCTGCAAGAGTGATATGAAGCCGCCAGAATGTTAGCCCGGAATGTCTGCTTTTCCATTGTCTAAGAAGTCATGTTCTTTCCAATACATGATGTGCCATGCTGCCATACATGCCAATCTGATACCAGCTTCAGGCCATGGGGATTTATTTATGCACCTATGAAACTTACTCTAGTTTCAGGCAAATTGTTCTAATCTAAGGCCTTGTGCACAGGTTAATATGTCACAGAAAACAGTAACATGTACTTGTTCTAGGGATAATTTGTTTCTATTCCCTTGATTTCTGGGCAATGCCCTTTAAATCAAAGTCTTGTTGGACTAGATTAACTGTTTAATTTTTCCCAACAGCAAATTTTCCACTCAGAAAGACTAATCTCCAGACATGCGGTGGCTCTAATTTGATATGAATTATATAATGATTTTAAACAGGACTATTAATAGCAATTAGGCTGAATATTAATCTTCTCCTAAAACCATCCTATGTCAACCACCTAACATATGAGAGCCAGTCAGAAGGTATCATTTTTTTAAAAATCTGGTCAGCTTTGTTAATCAAATAGTTAATATTCTTCCTTGCATGATTAGGAATCCTAACTTAGCACACCTAAATGAGAAAGTATTAGCAAACATTCAGGTGCATAATCCAAACTTTCCATCAGGCCTCTATCATTGGAGAACTTTGTTCAAATTTGAAATTGAGATTTGACATTTCTCTATTAATATACCCTGCAACCTGCACCACATACTAAAGAAATGGTGCAAGCTACACTGTCATCCTTCTAGAAGCAAGCTAAGAGAACTTGAAATCATTTTATCCTCTGCTACTAGTTTACTTATTGGGCTTTGCTTTTACCATATTTTAATTGTTTATTGTTGTTGTTGTTATGTTTTATGAGCTAATTGTTGCAATTTTACATATCAGAGGGGGGAAGAGCCCCCCTGCTCGCTTTGCTCACCAACCCCCACCCCCAAACACACACAGAAGGTCTCTCTCTCTCACTCACTCACACACACACACACATACACACACACAGCCCAGGCACCTTCAACAGGCACACACACAGGGACTCACACACAGAGACACACAAACACACACAGACACTCACAAATCGCTCCCCCTCCCGGCACTCACAAACCTTACCACTCTCCCATCTGCCCAGGCCGCTGCTGCCACTCTGTCTCAGCTGCTTACTGGCCTTCTGCCCCCTGGCCTGGAACAAAATCACTGCCCCATCTAGGCTGCTTACCAGTCTGCTGCTGAGGCTGCCATTGCCACAGCCTAGGCTGCTGTCGCCATTGCCACCTCCACCGCCAAGTGAGCTGCTTACCAGCCTCCCCGCTGCCACCAGCCTTGAGCCCAGCACAGCTCAGGCTTCCTTCTTCCCCCTCTGCCTTCCCTCCTTCCTTCCCTCCTGCGCCCGGCCTTGAGCCCAGCATGGCTGCAGTTCACCTCCCCGCGGCTCTTTGCCTGTTGCTGCTGCCGCCGACCAAAGTGAGCAGCTGAAGCATTCAGGCTGCAGTATGCTCACTTCAGCCACTCACCTCGCTTGCCTGCTCTGCTTGCCGTGAACAGCCACCACCACTCACCTGCATTGACACCTTCACAGCAAGGAGGAGGCTTACAAAAATACGTATAGGAAGGTACTGCTTTGGAATTTAGACTGAAAGGCAGTATTTTTAAAAATCTGAGAAACAAAAAAACATTAAATAGCAATTCCTTTTCCCCAGGGAATTCTGTAAATTATGACTTCACAGAAGTATAGAAAAGAGCTTTGGTAAGAACTTTACTCAGTGAAACATAAACTCTGACCCTTGAGAGAGTACCTTATAACTAAACTAGCCTCAACACCCCTGGCCAGCCTCTTCCCAGAGTGCACCGGTTTCTCTAAGAACTCACTGCACCTTAAGATCAAAGGTAGCAACCTGCCAACTTTTTCTCAGACAGAGCTGGAAACTTACTTTTTACTGTTGTGGTTATCTTCAGCAATTTTCCAGCCTTTATCTGTGGCATCATAAAATGCTAGCCTAAAAGTGTTCAATAAATGTGACTGGTAAAGTATTACACAACTACAGAATGAATCAGGCATATATATGAGGTAGCAGCTTGCAGTGCAATGTATACTCAGAAGTAAGCCCACAGAGTTCAGTGGGGTGTACTCCTAGTTAAAAGTGCTTGGGTATATATCCTGGGGTTTGCTTAAAGGACTGACTACATGTTATGTGCAAGTATGTGTCGTGAAATCCTGATAGCCTCTTTACTCATAAAGAAAAACAATTTTAGGAACTGGGCAGATCCAGAATGGCAAAGCTGTGTGCGTGCGTGGGGGTACCCAATCCTTTGCTTGCCTGCACAGAAATCAACCACATGAACTGGACATATTGTTAACAGGGACCAGGTTGGTAACAGGGACCAGATGGTTCAAACATATAAAACCAATTCTGGCCCGCTTGCATTAGCTGCCTGTATGTTTTCGAGCTCGATTCAAGGTGCTGGTTTTAACCTATAAAGCCTTAAATGGCTTAGGACCACAATACCTGATGGAACGGCTCTCCCGACATGAACCCACCTGTACACTACGCTCAACATCAAAGGTCCTTCTGCGGGTGCCTACTCGGAGGGAAACTAGGGGTCTGGCAACAAGGGAGAGGGCCTTCTCAGTGGTGGCCTCCAAATTATGGAATGATTTGCTTGATGAGGTGTGCCTGGCGCCAACACTGTTATCTTTTCAGCGTCAGGTCAAGACTTTCCTCTTCTCCCAGGCATTTTAGCATGTTTTTTAAAATTGTTTAAAAAAAAATTAAATTGTGTTTTTAAATTGTTTGTGTTTTAAAATTTGTATATTTGTTTTTAATGTTTTTAATTGCTGTAAACCGCCCCAAGTTTCGGCTATGGGGCAGTATATCAATGCAATAAGTAAGTAAGTAAGTATGTATGTATGTATGTATGTTGAATTCTGTGCACATATGATGTTATATGACACATTTTATATCACTAGATATTATGGGGAGAGATCAGGAAGAGGCATGGGGTTGCTGTTTTGTGAAAGCCATAAATCTAGTTCTATCCTAAGAATGGGCTGAATTGGACAATACCGTTTCCTGAGCCAACCACATAAAGAATGGTAGTGCATCTTCCACTTACCTGTCCATATTCAAACAGGGCTTATGCATATAGAATTCAGTGTAAAAAGGATTATGTACTAACCATGAGCTGTAATGGTGACTTGTTCTATGATTTACAGTTCATGATTTGTCCAGGATAGCTAGACCACAAGCCCAGTTCAGATGACATGCTAAGCTAAACCATGGCTTAGCTCAGTGCAGTGCAGCAGCAAAAAACTGAGAAAGACCTAAGCAGCCATACTGTCCTGGAGCCCATACACTCTTGTATTTGCACTTAGCCATGGTTTGGCTTAGCATGACATGTCAATCAGGCCTGTACAAAGCAACGTCCTTTGAACTGGTCATCTAAGCATTATATATCTTGAGTATGGAGAAGAACTTTTTTTAAAAAATAAATAAAGCCAAAACATCAAGCACTGCAAGCAGTGTGTCACAAAATAATACATATCATAAATGTACACAAAACACAATCAAATGAATGAAATATCTAGTCATCATGGACAAAAGTCACGCATGACTAGCAGCTAGAGATAAAAAGAGCAAGTGTAGATAAACACCTACAGAGTATCCATTATGAACACAGGGATGGAGGAAACTTATACCAAATCACACTATTGGTCCATCTAGCTCAGTATTGTCCATACTGACTGGCATCAGCAATACCGAATTTCAGACAGTTGTCTTTTCTAGCCCTACCTGGAGATGCAGAGGATTGAACCTAGGACCCCCTTCATGGAAAGCAGTTGCTCTACCACTGAGAAAAGACCCATCCCCTTAGTATGAAAATAGTTAAAAACATTGGTGACCATTTCATATATCTGACTGTCAGGGCTAAACTGTGAACTGCAATCTGAGGAGCGCCAGCAACCAAGACCCATATGGCAAGCCAGTAAACAGGGCTGAAAAATAAGTCCGACCCAAAGGACTAATCAGGAAGGATGGCTGAGAAGCAAGCCAGAAGTCAGGGCCTAAGGACGACAATAACAACAAAAAACACACAAGATATATGCCAGAGCTCAAGAAGACCTTGCAGGAAGACCAAGGTTCAACGAGACCAGGAAGCCCTCTCACACATCTTCCTGACTAGTAGGATCCAATGGCCAGCTTGAGTATGCAGAATCAATCCAGGGCCAGAGGGAGCTGAAACCTGCCATTCAGTCTCTCACCACACAGGGCAGCTGTCCACAGATCCCAGCAGCTCCTGCACTGATGAAGCGTTCTTTGGCCTATAAGCCATAATAAATTTCTTAAGTTTTTAAATTGCTATAAAATTCGTTCTTGTTTTTTCCTGCAACAAACTAACACAGTTACCATTCTGGAATTTGTCAAGTAAAATGATATCCCACTGGAATTTCTTGGGAGACAGACATGTCTAGATAGTCAAGAGATTCAGATAAACTGAAGAATTCTTTATACAGATTTTCACTGACCTGGAATTAAACTGTGTTCCACTGCACTTAATTAATGACTGGGAAGCAAAACTAGAAGTCACTGAGGATAAAGCAGCAAAACAACAAAGATAATCCTTGTTAAGATTTCAAGATACATCTTTGCCTTCAGGCTGCCTTCTGTGAAATGTACAATCTGAAACTAAAATATGATCACATGCAAGCTATCGGCAACATGTCAAATGGATAGTATGCCATATGCCTTTTCATGCATAGTTTTGCACTCCTAGATACTCAACTACAAATTACACGTGTCATTTCATCTTTCATCCCATGTGTCATTCTCCCATCACAAAGGTCCAGCAATTGTGAAAGAACCAGCCCCTATTTCCATGCATTTAAAAAAACATGAAATAAAATGTGCATACATAGTTCACAAGAGGTACCACGCACATAACTTATTCATGCACCTGCATCCAAGTATAAAATGCTGCACAAAAAGCCAACCTAACTTTAGTTTATTATTTATTTGATTAATATATTTAAAATATTTAGACCCCTCCTTTCTGCAGTTACAGTCTATTTAACTCTGTGCTAAAAGGGTGCTGGCATGAAGTACAGTATATGGACTTGGAATTAGAGATCTGTACATAAATGGACAGTACAGTAGGGTCCCACTCATACGCTGGGGTTAAGTTCCAGACCTCTGCCTAAAAGCGGAACCCGCCGAAAAGCAGAACTCCGTCAATAAAATGGCGCCCGAAGCCCAAAAAATGCCATAACAGCGGAACAAGCACCGTATGAGTTGGGCCTTACTCTAATTGAAAGCCGCCGTATTAGCGGGCCACCGAAAAGCAGGGCCCTACTGTACTTCTCCTTGTGCATGAGGAATATCAATTTGCTTCCCAGCTGCACATATATTTGCACTGTGTTGCATCTCAGAATAATTCCCTCACCTTCACATAGGGTTGGAGAAGAAATTCTATTCAGTTTGCATTTAAAGGTGAACTAACCTAATTTGAAATTTCCAAAACACTATGTGAAATGAAACACAGCCATCTTTCAAAAATTCACACTTCTCCGAATTTTGCAGTGCAGTTCTCCAGCCAAGTAATGAGAAAGAAAATGCATATACTAAGGTAAAATGTGCAGAAAAATGCATATACCAGTGAATATAGCATACAAAAATGCCTTATATTAGAGAAAATATAATTATTAGGGAAAATACGCTTTGCAAAAATGTGTATACCGAACAAAACTGCATACAAAAATGTGTAAATTACCACTAAAATGCTGATGTAATTTTCATGAGGACTTAAAAATATATTCACAAACTGATGTGGAAATGTGGAGAATTGAAGCTGAAAAAATGAGAAACCAAGAGAAACCAAAGTTGACAGAGTCGCCCATCCTTACCCCCAGGAATGCAGTTTGGGGTAGGAAAGAGCTAGAGCAGGAGGGACAGCCAGAGAAGTTCTGGTGTGTATGTAAAGCATCACATTTGGATATTTGGATCTCAGCCATGATGTAAAAATGTGTTGTTAGCCAGTATCTAAAACGGTATTAATACCACCAAAAGGCAGTTGATTTCAAAGGGTTAGAATAGTGGATTCCAACCCATGAAAGGTTATGCCATAGTAAATGTATTAAAGGTGCCACAAGGCTCTTTGGTGTTTTTTGCTGCAAACAGACTAACACAGCTACTGCTCTGGAAGTTATGAAAAAGGATTCATGAGTGTGAGGAGCACAACAGAAGTAATTCCGCTAGAAAAAAAGTTGATGGAAACAAAATTGCATTGGTCTGGACTTGTCAAGAGACGATCTAACAAGTTCATTGGTGGGAAAAGTAAGATGGTTCTTCAAATGACATGGGGAGAAAAAACACCAAAAAGGAGACGTAAGATATTGGACACAGAGAAGATATCAGAAGACTTTCCAGAACATCAGAAGGTAAGAAGATCCATGCTGGATCAAGCCAAGAGCTCCTCCAGTCCAGCATCCTATTTGATATAAATCAAATAATAAATAAATAATCCTGTTCTCACAATATTCAACCATATGCCTATGGGAAGCTCACAAGCTGGGCCTGAACGCAACAGTGCTCTTCCCATTTGTGATCCCCAACAAGTGGTATTCAGAAGCATACTGTCTCTGCCATTGGGAGTAGTACATAGCTGTTATGGTTACTAGCCACTGATACCCTTATCCTCCATGGATTTGGGTAATTCCCTTTTAAAGCCATACAACTATGCACTTTGTGGAGAAGGACTTACCACTTTACAACCATTTACCTTCATTGGATGACCCCTGGTTCTAGTGTTTTGAGAAAGAAAGAAAAACCTCTCTCTATCCACTTTCTCCACACCAAGCATAATCTTATATACCCCGATTTTGTCCTCCCTTATTTGGTTTCTTTTTCTGGACCAAAGAGCCCCAAATGTTATAACCTTTCTTCTTAAAAAGAGTTGCTCCATCCCCTTGATCATTTTGGTTGCCCTTTTCTGAAACTTTCCTAGCTCTAAAACAGGGGCCTTTTTCAGCCTGAGCCACATTTCCTCCTGGCAACCTTCCCAGGGCCACATACCAGCAGTGGGCGGGGCCAGCAGCAAAAGTGGGTGGAGAAATGAATGTAAATATTACCTCTGTACAGTAGGCTAGCTTCTGCACACATCCCTCTCTGTCCTCCATCCAGGGAAACAAGAGGCATTATCAGAGTTCAAGGACACATTCTAGCTAGGCAAAAACACTTGGGGAAGAAGCAGAGCCAGTGAGCTGGGGAAAGGGGGTGCAGCCTGCGAAGAGTTCCAAGGGCCAAACCAAGAAGCCTGGAGGGCCACATCTGGCCCCCAGGCCTGAAGTTCCCCAGGTCTGCTCTGCAATATCCTTTTTGAGATGAGGCAACCAGAACTGTATGCAGTCTTCCAAGTGTAGTCACACCATAGATTTTTATAACGGCATTATGATATTGGCAGTTTTATTTTGAATCCTGTTCCTAATGATCCCAAAGGAGATTGGGACACATGAGGTGGCCAGTTGGCTTTTCTTCTTTGGGGGAAAAGAGACATACCTTATGGAGGTAGGATTTGGCAAAACGCCTTCCCTTTCTAGCTCCATTAGTTGAAGTGCTTCTCAGGCACGCATTCATGATTGAGGTCACATCCACACTACACATTTAAAGCAATATTATACCACTTTAACAGCCATAGCTTCCCCCATAGAATCCTGGGAACTGTGGTTTGTAAAGGGTTCTGAGAGCTGTTAGGAGACCCCTATTCCCCTCACAGAGCTACAATTGCCTGAGTGGTTTAATAATCAACCCCTCTTTCCAGCGAACCCTGGGAATTGTAGCTCTGTGAGGCAAATAGGGGGTCTCATAACAACTTTGTGACCAAGCTGGAAAAAATAAATAAAAGGTCAGCATCTCTGAAATGCACAGCAATAACATGAGAGAAAAGGACCATATGAAAAAAAAAATTAAGTTGCTAATTCCTCAGCTATTGAAAATTCTAGGATGAGAGCAGAAACTGAGAAAACAAATACATCACAAATTACTGGTCTAGCCCAACTTGGCACAGCTGAAGTTGAAACCAGCCAGACGTATAACAATTCCCAAGCAAGGAGCAATTCTCAAAGCACCTTAGCTACTTAACAGTTACAACTGGAGAATGTCTGGTGCATGTGACAAGAACAGCCACGCCTATCATTCACAGCTCCCAACACTGAAAACATGAACAAGAGTAATCAAGATTAACTAGGCAGTGATGCCATAGCAGGGAAACACTTCAGTACATTGGAATTTTCCATCTACACAATTCCTTGAAGCTTTGATGCTGACCCACATTAGACTGAGACAAACAAAACAAAACTGTGAGGCAAAATATAGCCTCCCTTGAGAGACGATTTCGTCTCAGCCTTCCCAAACAATGAAATGATTTATTGTTAATCATACCCCACCTGTCCTTTTAGTTATAGAAATATGTCTGTATCGCCTGCATGCTAAGTTTCACTGAGGATTAGTCTGGGTCTTTTGACAACAGATAAAAGACGAACAAGGCAGAGGCATAATAGAGGTTTACAGAATGAACACTGTAGAGAGAATGAAAACAGATAAAGTATTCTCCAGCTCTCAAAAAAGTGGAGGAAGTCATGGTCATCTGATGAAACTGAATGGCAGTAGACTCAGCACAAATAAAAAAGAAGCATATCATAATGTAATGCCTATCAAAAGCTGCGTACATACCATAAATTTAAAGCACATTATTTTTCCCCAGAGAATCATTAACCCTTCACAGACATACAGTTCCTAGAATCCGTAACAAACTACAGTTCACAGGGTTCTTTGGGTGAAATAAAGTGCTTTAAATGAGCTTTAAGTGTACAGCTATGGGTGCCTCCAGACTGTCGCTATTTTGCAAGAGGGATTCAAGCACACCGGAAACTGAGGTTTATGTGATGAGGAAATGCACTGAAAAGTGTGGGATAAATGAATGATCAACAGAAAGATGTGTAAACATCCCACAAGCAAATCAGGATGAATGCTCATTGTCATATAACCTCTCTGCAAACAAATCAGAATGAATGAGCAATAAAGACATAGTCTAACCTCTGCATGAGCTTTGTGCAAGCAACAGATGAATGCTCCTGTTTAATGAACAAAATGTCTTTAAAATCATTCCTGTTCTTTGAAAACGTGGCACTTGGAATGCATCCAAATGGCTGTGATTTCAACAGTCAGATGTACACTGTTTCAATCCAAAACATGTGGACTGCTTCAACCCACAACCATTCTTATAGGTGTGGGAAGGCCACAACCAGCTTGCCAAGCACACTGCAGGTATCCTGCGACGTTGCCAAAATTGAGATCTAAACCATCAGCCCCAGCTAGCATGGGCAATGGTCAGGGATGATGGAAGTTATAGACCAGGGGTAGGGAGCCTGTGGACCTCCAGAAATTGCTGGACTACAACTCCAGTCATCCCCAACCACTGGCCATGCTGGCTGGGGCTGATGGGAGTTGGAGTCCAACACCATACAAAGGTCCATAGGTTTCCAATTCCTGTTGTAGTCCAAAAGGTTCCCATCCCCATGCTAGTTTCAGACTCATGCTCTAGTCTACAGCATAGTTAAGATAATAATGATTTTTTAAAGCTAAGGTGTGAGCAGTGGTACAGGCTACACCAGTAGATTTTTGTTTTTCCTAAAAAGCAAAGGTACCATGTTGGTCAATGAGAAAAAACCTCTAGAATCCACGGTTAGGCAATTACTTTGATTAGACAAACTACCTTTGAGTTTTTGAGCCTTGACAAATACCAAATCCAGCTGTAACCTCTATAGCACCTCGGAGGTACTTATTCACCCTGAAATCTCCACTTTCGAACTGAATCTACACGCTGACCTTCATGACTACGAAGTGAACCTAATTTTTGTACTTTCATTTTGTTTTTATTTTTTCCTTATCCCCCTCACCCCTTCTGCCTGAAGAGTTCTAGAAAACTTGAAAGCTTGCCACACTTTTGATTATTAATATCATTAATTTATTAATCGCCTTCTACAATCATCTTGAGGTGATGTACATACTTTTGTGACATTTCAGTTGATCCCAATAAAGGTATTGTCTAACTGAAGATTTTGTGTGTTTCCTATAATGTTTTTAAAGCTGTAGTGTGAAATTATCTTCCTCTCTATCAACATACAACCTCAACAGATTAATTGAGAGCGCACTCTAAGTGGAGTTCCCGTGGAACTCCCTACCCATAAATATTAGACAGGTGTCATCTCTGTTATCTTTTCAGTGCCTATTGAAGACCTTCCTCTTTCAACAAGCCTTGTAAGTTAAGACCTTGTTCCAGTCTGTGTCTGTGTTGGAATTGCTTTTTAATATGTTTTTAAACCTTTTTTAAAAAAACAATTCTTTTTTAACCTTTTTTTAAAGATGTCTTCAAAGCTTTTAAACAAAATTAAACTTGGGTTGTTTTAATGTATTTTAAAGTCTGTTCTTAAGATGTTTTAAAGTGTTTTTAGTGCTTTTGTTTGCCGCTCTGGGCTCCTGCTGGGAGGAAGGGCCGGTGGGATATAAATCAAACAATAACAACAACATTAACATTAATAAAGTGTGCTCCAAAGTCTTCCTTCGCAGCCACAGTATGAATTCAAGCTGAAGCTACAAAGATTCCTGCCGAAAGCAGGGGCTGGATTCAGTGCTGAATTTAAATTCAGCACGTTGAATGCCAACTCTGCTTGCCAAGGAACAATCAGGAACACACTTTAAGGCTCACAATTGCTCATTTGCAGCTGCAGCTTCACCTGCTCCAGAACTGACATATGTAATGTCACATTTGAGGCAGATGGGGATGGCTGGGGAGGGGGGAAGGGCCTCACAGGCCAAATTAGGACCCCTAGTAGGCCTAATTTAGCCCATGGTCTAGAGGTTCTCCATTCCAGCTTAAACTGTCACTGGCTCATAGTACAGCAGCTCCCCTCTGAGAAAAGAGAAGAGGGGAATAAGAAGCCAGAGTACTGAGCCTCAGCAGAATTCCTTTCTGGAAAGCCTGTTGATTTGTGCATGCAGTAGTTATTTATTATAAACAAAAAGTTGGGAGAGGAATGAAAGGATAAACTTGTCACAATGAGAGCTGGCATGAACTGTTGGGTCAGCACTTATTCACTTTCGATTTTTAATTAATTAAAAATGCTCTGGGTATAGATTACCATTTCTCTCTATGTCATTTATTATTGCTTCACCTGTCTGTCATTAGAACTTGGGAGCCCTTTTGATAAATCAACTAGAAGCCTGGTGATCACTTTGGATGCAAACACTTGTTGCATTTGCTTCCTTTGATATTAGATGTGCTTATTAGTTGATGTCAGTGGCTAACTTTTTTCCTGTTTACAACAGAGGCACACCAAGCTACGTGGGTGTCACTCCGCATGTTGCTACTAGAATGCACAGAGCACAATGACTGGGATCTGGGCCAACATTGCCATGCAATGAATATTCACTGCCATCCAATATTATTTCTGCCCCCATATCACATTTCATTTTATGCATTTATTTTAAATATTTATAATGTTACATCTCAACCATAGTTGAGTAAGCTCAAAGAATGAATTTAAAAAGCAGTATCAACAACAGAACAGAATTACTAGAAATAGATGTTAAAGATAAAATAGCCCTGTTGAGATTAAAAATGGCAGCCAGAGGAGCTCACCTTGTCGAGCACCCCCCTCAAACCTGAAGCCAATCCTGAGAGTAGATTCTCTGTCTTCCTTTGGTGTATTATTATTATTGTTGTTGTTGTTATTGTTATTATTGCCTGCACTTCACCAGTAGATCCCAAGGCAGGTTATAGAAATTTAAAATAGTGTTAAAAATAATTGAAACATATTACCTTCACAAAGGCCAGGGTAAAGTGGTGTGTCTTTGGCATCCACCAAAAACTGCACAGCAAAGGTGCCAGGCACCCCTCTGTAGAGAGGGAATTCCACAATTTAGGGGCTGCCCCACTGAAAGCCCTCTCCTAGGCCATTATCCCCCAGAACTTCTGAGGACAGTCTGCAGGGAAGGAGATGGTCTTTCAGATATTTGGGGCTATAACTGCACAAAAGATGTTTTTCAGTGTTCTAGCCATTATGTTCACTCCCAGAAAATGGCTTCATCTATATTTTTCAGTGCTGTTGAAAGCCAGCTTGGAAATTCCTCTCCCCTTATTGATGGAGACTGCTAACATCTCCCTTAGGGATGGCAAGCTGCTACTGACATTCAGAGAGACTGTATCCTGGCCTAGCCTCAAGATACCATCATTCAGCATTAACAGCTTCATCAGTATCTGAATGGTCTCTAAACTTGACTCCCTCTTGATCAGGCATAGAAGTGCAGATGGCCACCATCAGCAAAACTGGTCGAGTTCCCCCCTCCTTTTGTATCAGAGACATTTTGCAATCAGATTTTGAATACCTTACTAAAGGGTTCTCTTCCATAAGGCAAAGGAGACATCACAACAAAAGACAAATTTTCAAAAGAGGAGCTGCATTTTGGCACCTGTTCAATACCACTTGTTAGGCATATAGGAAGCTGCCTTATACCGGGTCAGACCATTGGTCCATTTAACTCAGGACTGCCTACACTGACTGGCAGCAGCTCTCCAGGATTTCAAACAGGATTTTCTCCTAGCCCTACTTGGAGCTACTGGGGATTGAACCTGCGACCTTCTGCATGCAAAGCAGATGCTCTACCACAGAGCTACAGCCCTTCCCGTTTGTTTTCGATCCAGGTTAAAATTCTGCCTGTGTGGTAAAGCCAGTCAGCTTCCTTGTTAATCAAAAACACCCCACAGACTACCATTTTAGATGCTGCCCAACGACATCTAAAACAAATGGATCATATGGAGCTATCTGTGATCATGACAACCTGTCTAAACGGCCGATTGATTCTTCATGGCAGAAAAGTTGGCTGTGGCTAAAAAGAAGCTGCCTTCTATCAGGCTTGAACAAGCACAAGGCTGTACTCACCTGTAACAGCCAGAAGGGCAAAAGTTCTGTGTTATATTTAGATAAATTAATCTGTTGTTAAATAAGCTTTTGAGACCGCCTACAAAGGCTGGTCCAGACTCTACATGGCCATACCAAGGATCCAGACTGGAGCATGTGTTCTTCAACCTGTAATACCTGAAGTCAGGAGCTGAAGTTGGGGGCCTAAGTCAGAGCACGGGCGAGGAACCTTTTTCAGTTCACAGGCAACCTTCTGGGGCCACATGCCTGTAAGAATGGATGGATCTGACCATTTCAGTTCTCTCAGTTCCTCATTTTTCCAATCTTAAATTTGGTTTTCCACATTTCTTCAGCAATTTGTGACTTTTTTTTATAAACCTAATGGAAATTCATCAGCATTTTAGCGCGAATTTCTCCTAATAAACACATCTTTTTATGCAGCTTTGACTAATGTACACATTTTTGCAAGCAATTTCTCCTAACAATGCACTTTGTATGTTACTTTCACTAATATATTCATTTTTATGCACACTGTCCCATAATATATGCATTTTTGTAAACCTTTGTTGGCTGGAGAACTGTATTGCGACTAGTGCAAATTTCGAAGGATAGCTGTGTTTTGGTTTTCATATTGTTATGGAAAGTGTGAATTTGATGGATTTGGCTTTAAATACGAATGGAATCAAATTACTTCCCCCATTCCGACATGCCAGTGGTGGCAGAAGTGGGCATGGACAGAGGCAAAAGAGGGCAGCGCAATAGATGTGATTCTTGCCTCTGTACAGTAGGCTATATTTCAGCCATGCAAAAGCCAGAGGTTCCTACACACACCACACTCACGCCCACCTCTTTCTCCACTGTCCATCCAGGCAAGCAAGAGGTGTTATCCGAATTCAAGGACGCATTCCAGCCTGGCAAGAGCATTCAGGGAGAGGGTGAAGCAAGGCCAGTGAGGCACATAGCCTGTGGAGAGTCCTGAGAGCTAATTATAGGTTACCAACAAGATTGTGGAGTACAGGAAGGGAAGGAAGTACAAGATTGTGGAGTACAGGAAGGCTTATGTTCCATTGACAAGAAAAAGGCAGAAGGTGAGGCTTCGGATATTTATACTGGGCCTGGCCAACCCAGGGGCCTCACACCATTGGCCAATCACAGTGGCCAATGCTGCACATTGCTACACCCTTCAATGACTCTACATTAGTCCAGAGCCAGAGGACACAGAATCATAGAATAGTAGAGTTGGAAGGGGCCTACATCTCATATAGTCACAAGGCTTTCAGCACAAGAAAAGCCAATCACCATCTGTATATGCAGTAAACCACCACACCTAGCAAAGGAGTAAAAACTAGTATTCTTCTCAAATGGCCAAGGAGCAAGATCAATGTTTTTCACATCACTTGTAGCCAATTCCCCAAATATGACGCCTCTCACTAAATTCCTTTCCACTTCAGAATGTCAGTCACACACCCTCAGGCAGATGTCAACACACATCTTAATTCTGTGTCTCTCTTCTGTGACCCTGACTCAGTGTTAACACTATGTACATAGCACTCCAGTTTATCTCAACTCCTGATTATGCAAATATTTTGGATGACACCCAAGATATTTGGTAAATGAAGTGGTACAAGCTTCCCATTAATAGAAGGTGTCAGTTTTCTGTTTTCTGTTTCCTAGTTATGATGGTTTTGCATTTCACCTGATAGCAAGCTTAAAAACTACACTGCACAGTGAAGGAGTAGACTGTGGACCAATACAATATGGAGATCTCTCCAGCTGGCATGGGACATGTCGACCTGCGCCTCCTTTCCAATGGCCTCTTATCAGAATATGAAAATAAAAATTTAAATGAGTTTAAAGTTTCTTGAGATCTTCAAATCCACAGAACTATGGAAACACAGAGCGCCATTATTATGCTATAGCACAGTGGTCCCCAAACCTTTTTTCCCCATAGACCACTTGAAAATTGCTGTGGGTCTTGGTGGACCAGTTAATGATTTTTCTGCCTGTTGAAATAATTGTAATTTCATAGAATTCAAACTGTAATACAATAAAAACAGTATAAGAAATTAAAGGAAGCAATAAAATACAATTAAAAATCAATATGAATCTTCAGTGCCATGGACATGCCATCTCTCATCTTCAACCACAAATTCACAGACATGCCGTGGACCATCTGTATGGAGCTCATGGGCCACTGGTGTTCCACAGAGCACAGTTTGAGAACCCTGAATGAAAAATACGGCAACTGAAAAAGAAGCGTAGGATGCGCTTGTGATGTTCCTCTATTAGTGTATATATGGTAAGTGCTGTTTGTATAGGAGATACATGGTAAGTGGAATGAAAGAGGAGGGGGGAGTGAATGGGCAGTAGAATGCTGGATGATTGGCTGAATGTTTAAAATGGCTGACAGTATAAATGGAAGGATGTCAGGTAAATCTGGGTGGATGTGAGGTGGACGTTGGTGGACTTGAGAGGGTTGTTTTGGTGGGTTTTGAGAGGAGATTGTGTGGAGAGTTGGTGGATGTGAGGTGGAAGGTGGATGTTAGTGGGTTGTTTTGGTGGGTTTAAGAGAGGAGATTGTGTGGAGAGTTGGTGGATGTGAGGAGAGTGTGGAGTTCGGATTAATACTAAGACCAGTACCTCAGGGATAGATGAAACCATATGCTTAAGTGCCTTTATAAAGAAATCTTGTTATCTCTGTTATTTAATAAATATATTTGGTTTACCAAATGCCTGATCCTTGGCTGGGGTTTCACAGACCAGAAGGGAGGGTAAGGTAAATACCAAGGCTGAACTGTAACAATTGGTGGCAGCCGTGAAGGGAAATATAACACCACAAGTATTCAGAGCAAACCAGAATTATCAGCATTGATACAAAGGGATTGGGACAGCTTAAGCACGCAGTCACAGAGATAACCTGATAGAGAGACTCAGGCAGAGTCTCTGGGAATACTGGTTATAGTGACTGGTGGTGCTGCAGGTGGATCTGGTGAGGTCTATGCTAGAGCGGAGAGAGAAACCATAAAAAAGGGCGGTCCAGACTGGTGGAGTCCCTGGTGGTGCCTAGTGACAGGCAGTAACCACGAGCAGGTAGGAACCTGACAGGGAGAGCCAGGGAAGGACGCCTCACAGCGCTCAATGAAGTCAGTGGAAGCAAAAATTCCAGCTTCCAACTTTCTAACAAAATGCAAAACAAAGTAACACTTTAAAAATGCATACACATGAAGCCCATTTTTTTTTATTTAAGTCTGCTTTGAAATCCCCAGAGTAATCAGCTGACATGGAGCAAGTTTATGGAATGGAAAAATCAGTCATTGCTACTTCTCACATGTCTTTTTTTAGTCCATAAAGTACAATGTGCAATGGGAAAACAAACTCCAAACTGCTTACTCAGCAGCAAAAGCCATTCTGAGGGTTTACTCTGAAGTTAAAGAAATACACGATTCATCTTCAATTGGCTTTGAAGTAAGGATGGATCACCCTGTTTCCAGTGCATGTCACTTTCACATGTGTTCGTTAATACAGTGGTTCCCAACCTGAGGGCCGTGACGCCCAGGGGGTGCGTGAAGTAATCCTGAGGGCCCCGTGAACAATAAAGAAATGAATTATTTACTTTTTTTTTTATTAAAGTCTTCACTCTCTGTCTGTTCCCCATTGTTGCTGCATATGACACCTCCCCCTTGCTCCAAACAAGAGGGGGGGACTTTCTTGAAGAGCCAGGGCGTCTCTCAGGCATGCTGAGTGCAGGCATCCTATACCACACTCGGCAGATGCCAAAGGAGGCTGAGTGAGGTGCTACCAGGAAAAAGAGGGGATTACTATCACCGACTCCCGATTCCTCACACTGCTGCTGCTGCTGACACCCTTGCTCAGAACGAGAGGAGAGGGCTTTTCGTGAATCAAAAAGAAGCAATGCTGCAAGGAAAGGCTACTTTCCCTCTCCTGACAGCCAGCCTGCCTGCCTTTCTTGACTCTTGCTTCTCTGCCACCACCTTTTAAAAATTATTCTTATTTGCGAGGCCACCCAGATCTCGCCTTCGGCCCAGACAGAGCAAAGGAGCAGTGAGGAAGCTCAGGACTCGCTCAACCCCCATCTCTGAGGCTAAGTGTGTGTGCCAATGTCTCCCCTTTCTTCCACCTACATTCTGCCCCCCCAACCTCTCTCTTCAATATGCTACGTTGAGAGTTTACCCCCTCCCATATGCCCAAATGCATGCACGCCTGCAGATGTTGATCTGTCTTCTGTTCCACTCTCATTCCCCAAGTGCACTCTAACCAAGTCATCAGTTCTGATTATCATCCCAAGGCCTAAAAGCACTAACCCCCCTCCTCAACCTATCCATCCTTTTGTCTTCACAATCTAGCATCCCCACCACTGCTTCTTGATTATTATTATTATTATTATTATTATTTAAAAGCTCAGCAGGTTGGCTAAGGCTGGGGTCCACATATTGCAGCTGAAATGTATTTATTTATTTAATTAATTATTATTGCATTTATATCCCACCTTTCCTCCAAGTTGCTCAAGGTGGTGTACATGGTTCCCCCCCCTTTCCATTTTATCCTTACACCAACCCTGTGAGATGGGTCAGGCTGACAGACTGTGTCTGCCCTAAGGTCATCCAGTGGGCTTCATGGCTGGGTGGGGATTTGAATTGGGATCATAGTCCAACACTATAACCCACTGGTGTTGGGAGACAGGACTGTACATCTTCAGACTGTTGAGAGGGTGGAGTGGGATCCCAATTTGATTGGACCTTTGCATTAAGAAAAAAAAGCAACACCTCCCTGTTTGCAGGGAGCTTTTTATGGAAAGGGATATTTGGAGATGTGATTTTGCCACGCACCATTTTTTCAATTAACAGAGACTAAAATTACAATTAGCGCATGTGTGTGGGGGGAACAACATTTTTGGAGCTTACAAAGGGGGTCCTGTACTCATTAAGGTTGGAAACCACTGCATTATTACATTTGTTTAGTTTCCACATTAATCTGTGGTGTTTTTTTAAAAATGGAGATGGGGAGCCTGTGATGCTTCAGATATTGCTGGACTCCAGCTCACATCAGTCTCAATCAGCATAGCCAATGGTCAGGGATGATAGTAGCTGGAATCCAACAACATTTGGAGGGACACAGGTACCATATCCTTGCTTAAAAACTATCAGCTCAAAAATTCATATATATGCAGTATTTTATTTCAATGCATATATTTTAAAATGTATTTTGTCCTAAAATATGCATTCTTCACTGCATTTTTGAGCCAAGAACAACATCACAAAATTTGAAGAAATTAAAAATTAAATTAAAAATCTGAAGGAATAACTTCATTTTGATTCACACCTTAGTCCAGGAGGTGCAGATCGTGTCAGTTCATATCAGAATTTGCAAAGAATGAATTCCTTCAGCATCTTTACTTTGAAGAGGACAGATCCCTTACTGTTTACTGCAATAACTGAACACTGAGACTCACAGGCCAAAGAACGTTTCTCCTGTTTCTTCAATTACTGTTTAGGCATGGAATAGTAACTACTGGGTTGACATCCATGAAATGGTGTTTATTTCAGATTGATTACTCCAATATAAACTATTGCCCTGAGTGGTAGCGTAGTGGCAAATTCAGAAGTGCAAGGTCCCTTTATCATAGTCTCGCCATGCCCCATCACAGCCACATCCCCTTTTCCACTTTCCGTTGTCTCCCTTGCGCTCCCTGTCATCTTGAGAGTCCACACTCCGCTACAACAGATGTCCCTAGGAGCCAATCAGCATGAAAGAGGAGGCTGTGTGTTAGCTACTGAAGAGAGTCTTCTCAGTGGCTGACTCACTCTGGCTCCAATCAGCATGAAAGGACAAGGAGTCTTCTCAGTGGCAAAAATGCTTCCTTTCCATGCTGATTGGCTCATACACAGGGACCCGGCTGGGAACCTGCTCCCAAAAAAGTAATGGGTCTGTGAACCCCTGCAACCCTGGATGACTCCACCCCTGGCCCTGACCACTCATGAATAAAAGCACTGGGCTCATCCACACTTCTCTTAGGAAAACCTGGCTATTTAGCTTCTATCTAGACTTATCCTTCCTTTGTCAGCACAGATTCTGGCATCCTCATTTTCCTATTTTCACCATTTAATTCACTATTGTTCCCATTTTTTAAATGTGTAACTGAGCTTGGGAGAAAGGTGGCTTGACAAGACAGTGCCTGAGAAGGGGGGAAGTCCCATTGCACAAGCATAAATTCTTGCACTGACACTCAGTGGCTGGACAACCAGCCAGATGGGCGACTAATAAATTTAATAAATAAATAAATTAATAAATAAATACAACTCATAATAAAAATTAAAATAGACAAAATTCCTAAATCTGATCATCCAATAAAAACTGTAGAAGAGGATATATCCTATGCCACCCAACTAAAATATGAACACGACAAAACAGGCCAGAAGCCTGGGCAAACAGGAATGTCATAGGATCGTCCCTAAAAGCTGACAATGATGGCACCAGGCGTGTTTCCCTGGGGAGAGCATTCAATAAATGGAGAGCCATCACTGAAAAAGCCTGTTCTTGTATTGCCATGCTTTACACCTCCCTTGGAGGAAGCACGTGGAGAAGGGCCTCTGATTATTGCCATTTTTACACATATCCATGTAGATATGAGGTGGCAGAGTCATTGTAGTCGTTCTGCCTTTTGGCTATTCAGCAAAAGCTTGGCCGCTGTTTCAAGTGGGGGCGGAAGAGCAGTAAGCAATTACAGCCCAGTGACACTTCTAATTGAGACTGGCCCAATGAGAACAGCACTACAGACTTATTCAGGTGTCTGCCGGAACAAGCAAATGCTCCTACTGTAGACAAGGGCAGAGGGCATGCTCAAGTTCCTCCTCCAGTGCCCTTGTATGCATCATGCCCCCCCCCAATCAATCTTCCAAGTGTTGCATGAAGGTGTGCAGGGGGCTTCTACCCATGTCTGCTTGTACACAAGCAGACCCTCAGGGTGATTGGGGACCTTGCTTTATCAGTGTCCCAAACTGTGCAGACATTTCTACTTGAGTTCAAACAAATATGAGCAGAAACCCCTGCAAACTTTCCTCATTCAACACGGAGAAGATCAAGGACTGAGGAGGGCATGAACATGCTTTGTCACGACACAGTGTTGTTCTTCAGAGCATTGTTGGCAAAAAAAAAAGGAAAAGAAAAAAAGATGGCTTTCTGCACTAAAATTATAGGAGCATGCTTGTTTCACATAGTGGTGGATTGACCTGAGATACACACTAGATATATGAATCTAATACTGCCAGAGTTAAATGCACTGTTATTCTTAGCTTTGAAATATTAATTGCTACGCTAAGATTTGGAAGAGAAATGCATGTTATATTCCCCCTCCTTATTAATAACATTAATATTAGATGAAAGTCAGGAAGCCTATACCCTCTTCTGATGTTTCATGGTAATCTGCCTATCTAATAATACCAATGAATGTGTTCCTTATAATTGGGTTTTCTTTTTGCAGTAATTGTGCAATTGCTATTTAATTGTTCCGTAAGATCTAAGTAACTTTCCTCAAGATTTCAATCCAGCTGTTGAGTATCTGGGGTGGGGTGGCCAAACAAACCACGGTTAAGCAAGATATAACACCAAATGATAGTTAAAGCAAGCTAAGGTCTATAAGTCAACAGCAAACCATGGCTTTACATCATGGTTTGTTGTCAAAAATCAAACCATTATAAATCTACTTGGTTTGGTTTGGACATGCAAAAAACCCCACACTTTTCATAAACAAATGGATAGCATTATGTATGAACCAGATCACTATCAATACTTATTTAAACAGTTTTTACAAACTCCATTTGGACAGTAAGACAATTTAGTTCTTTACATGTAGTGCACTTTCCTTCACAGTATCACAATGCATACCTTCCTTAATTAAAGAACTAGAAAGTGAATGTGAGTGTGACTATCCACTACAGCAAAACCAATACAATCCCATGGCAATTCCATGGAGTCAGGACATTGTGCTGTTGATGTTGGAATGGGACAAGTGCAAGTGCTGAGCTAAGGGGAAAATCTACATTTTAACTGTCTGGAAAGGCTCCTAATTGCCTCGTAGCGGCTTTATTGTTTATTATGTGTAACTATGATTTTATGTTTTATAACTATGGCTTTATCTTCTGGAAAAAACTGTGACAGCAAAACCCTAACAAATAAACTGACTTGGCTGAACTCATATAACTCTGAAGGGTGTGATATGACGTTGATGTCTGAGTAACTCTTTTGGCACTGAAACAGAGAAAGGCATGGATGAATGGTTAATGTGGATGTGAGGATCAAATTCTTCTTGCTTTCATACCAGATAGGCGGACTCAGTGACTCGTTCCCTTTGGATGTCAGATCACCAATTTTAATGTTCATCTATTCTTGCATTTAAGAACAAAAGTCCACTAGTTGCTATAATCTTGCCAATTTTTTAAAAAGAAAGCTGTGTTGTTCTATGTTCCCACTTCTCAGAACATCCAAACCTGCCTTCTACCAAGTAAAAGATTTGTTCATGTAGCTCAGTACTGTCTGTCTGATTGGCAGTGGGTCGCTTGCTCTCCAGAACTCAGGAGCTTTCCCATCACTTGCTACCTGAGACTTTTATCAGGAAATGCTAGGAATTTAATCTGAGACCTTCTATGTGCAAAGCATGTCCTCTGCCACTGAGTTGCAGTCCATCTCCAAGCACTTGACTTCAAGTCCAGAGCAGCCCTTAAAAGACTGTTCTTCAAAGAGTGGGAACTTGGAGAAGGCTTGAACAGACCCCCAAGTATGAAGATAGGACATGTGGCATGACATGAAAATGAGTCCCAGGCCTCCACGTCCTTCTCCACCATATGTAGAATTTTAAGTTGAATTGCCATGATCCTGCCCAACCCATATTCTAAGGAGACCTCCTCTGAAGAAGAGGCATGGGACCCTGCAGAGAACCCCAGTACAACTGAAGATCTGGAAGAACCCACAAAATCCCATGTGCCTCAGCTCATGGATGTCTTCCCCTCCCCTCCCATAATCCATCTGACCACAGCTTGAGCCCTGCCTTGACTCCTGATTCTCCCCTTTGCCACGTGAGCATGAAAAGCAAAGGAGAAAGCATAACAGGTGGGAAGCCCAGAGTTGGCACTGGAGTGCCCATCTGGTTACCAAAAGGTTCTATTACTAGGGATATCCTTGGGTGCAAGGGTCTGCTAAGGAGATGAGAGAAGATCAAGGATCCAGCAAATGACGAGGAAGAAGAGTGGATGCCCGTGCGGATATAAACCTCTTAGTCTCCTCTGGACTCTAGCTGGGTTCTCCCATTGAGCTCCTTGACATTCAGCTCACATACTCAGCTCCAGAACACTCCAGCTCAGTTCCTGCTCCAGCTCTTTCATTAGGTGCTGGTCACGAGCATAAACTGAGACCTACACAAGTATGTCTGGCTATCTATGCAATCTATCCATTGCAAAATATTCCGTTAAATTGGCCCTGCCTACATAAGCATTAATGCATGCCTTTAGGCTCCAGTGCACATTAAAGGCTGCATGTGCAGTGATGGATAAACTTGCAACCAGGCTTCACTGCGGGTTTAAGCTACATGCTGGATGCCTACTGAACTGGTCCTCAAAAAGTCTGTGTGATAATAACCTACTTAATTGCAAAAGTACAAGTGGAGCATTATGAATAACGTTAGACCCTAAGTAAGAATTAGTTCACCCTCTATAGCCCAATCAGTTGTGAGGGGGAAAATATCCAAAATTGTACCAATTCTCCAAGTCAGCTCAGGAATATTGTTTCCAATAACTACTTTTTGCAGATAGGTGTAAATCCCAGGTACAATCTGGGTACAGGAGCAGTCAGCAGGGAGGGCTGCTGCAACTTACTGGGAGGGAGAAGTGACTGGTGGCAGAGAGGTTGTGCTATGCGGGTGCACAGTGGGAGTGCCAGGTCAGCTCCACTGGTGTACTTGCACCATGCCAGTGTCCCTGCTGCCTTGCCCTTCTCCTACAGGTAAGTCGCAGTGACACTGCTGCCAGGAGACCAGATGCATGCCAGCACCCTTCCCCACAACCACTCATGTCTGGGCAGCTTAAGACCAAGCACTTCCTTCTGAATCTAACTGCTCATTAATGAAGCACCCATTGTTCCCATCAGATAGCAAGTTCCACCATATTGGAAGAACAGGAGATAATTTCTCCCATTTCATATGATACAAGAACAGAAACAAAAACCTCTGGCCATAACACAATTATGTGCCATTTCGGAGTATATTATTGATACTAGCTGATTTGATATTCTAGAGGGAGGCTATGATGCGTAGCTGTGCCTGGTATGCAATTACTATCTCTTGAGAGGGAAAGTACTCTTTGGGTCTTATTGTTGTGCAAGTGATATATAGAGAAAAGTACTTCTTCATGCAGTGCATAGTTAAACTATGGAATTCACTCCCACAAGAGGCAGTGACGGCCACCAACTTGGATGGCTGACAAATTCATGTAGGATAAGGCCATCAATGGCTACTAGCCATGATGGCTATGATCCACCACCACAGTCAGAGGCAGTATGCTTCTGAAAACAGTTGCTGGTAGCCGCAGGAGAGAAGAGTGCTCTTGCACTCAGGTCCTGCTTATGGGTGTCACATGGGCATCTAGTTGGCCACTGTGGGAACATGGTGCTGGACCAGATGGACAACTGGCCTGATCCAGAGGCTCTTCTTATGTAGAAGGACAGGAGGAGGATGTAGGAAACTGAGTCAGAAAACTGGTCCATCTCTTTCAGTATTGTCTACATTGATTGACAGCGGCTTTCCAGGGTTTCAAGCAAGGCTCTTTCCCAGCCTATCCAGAGATGACTGGGAAAGAACCTAGGACCTTCTGCATGCAAGGCAGATGCACTACCACTGAGCTACTATGGCCCTTCCCCAAATATGGCCTTGCTAACTGATAGCCTTGAAAACTATCTGTAATGCAGAGGTCTAGCTCTCTTGCCCAGACAAATAACAGAAGAGTGTCACATCAAAACCATTTCTAGAATACGGAAAAGAAGCTCTTCCCTCTTTTATAATTATATGCCACTATTGTATAAATGAGACAGACAGCTGTCTTTTCTTTGGGACTAGAGTAAGCCAATGACATCAGCCTATCGTGAATACTAATTTGTTCAGTATAAAAAAGAACTAATGTTACAAGATGTTATAATTGTCAGAACATTTTAAAAAGCAGGGAGAGGAGTTCAGTCACTGAGGCAATCATTTGCAACAGGAAAGACCATTTGTGACCTTTTTGGTTTCCTTCCATTCTAGCGTCTAGTTTTGCCTTTCTTGGAACTTGTTGACAAAACCAGGGCGCTTAATAATGTAACTGGCTGAAACAAACATCTAGTAATACCACGGACAGGAAAAAAACGTTTTCTGGATTAACTGGTGGTGGTGGGGAATTCAGGGTGTAGTTTGTTGCTTGCCAACCCTGTGAATTTTTTTTACTGAACATGTGTTTTCTATGGAACATATTTCCATGTTCTCATTGAAAATGTCAGTTTTGTACTAATATAATTAATCCCCATAACGCATATTCAAATACGTCTTGAAGGAAACATATTCAAGCCTGCTCCAATAAACCACAATGGATTCTGGCATAACCATGAAAAATGAAAGAGAAAGGTGAACTCTGTGTCACAAAGTATTTTCCCAGGCCTCCTTACAAATAATCAAGGCAAATGACTGAAGTAAAACACAAATTTATTTACATCACAAAAATATATTAACCAATACAGAGTACATTTAGCAATGTAGACAGAATTTTTAAAAAATCTGATAGATTAATTATTGCACAGAGTTTTAAGATGTAGCGGGGGCTGGAATGCAGTACAACAAAAATCATGTAAATGTGACTTAAATCTCAAAACCACTCCAGGAGAAAAAGACAACGATGAAATAAATAATTTGGGAAGAAAGAAAAATGTGGAGGAAAAAAGTTTACTTGGAGGGAGAAATATTTGCAAGCCGTCCTTTCTTGGATTAATGATCATCTGCTACAGAATACTGGGCCATGGGAAAAAGGAGCTTGCGCATTTTCATGAGGACTTTAAAAAAAATTGCAAGCCAATGCAGAAATGTGGCTAACTGAACTTAAGATTGGAAAAATAAGAAATTGAAAGAAACCAAAATGGAAAGAAGCAGCCGTCCCTACTGAAGATCTCTGTTGAGCTTGGTGAATCACAAGCTGCGCAGGTGGGTATTATAAAGCTACACTTGAAAGGAGTCCAACAGTGTTTGGGCTGAGTGCCTGGGCATGACAGATATGACAACATGTGCCCCATTCAGCCTTACAAATCTGCACATTTAGTGACTCCTACAAGTGGCAGCAATTGTAAACTGTGGGAGCAGGTTCACTGAAACTCTCCCACGTGCTAGAATTTTGTGTCAGCTAAGTACAGTTAACAAGGAAGCTACAGCCTTGATCACTGGTTCCATGGAAATCAGTAGGGTTGTGTAAACTTAGGCAAAGAAATGCTTAATTTCTGGGCAGGGGCTGTGTACACACTAACCTGCTTGTAGTGGATAAATGTAGTTTTTCTCAATCTGGAATTGTTCATGCTAGTCAACAAGCTGCTTTCAGTCTGGATCAGCCTTTCCCGACCTTTGGCTTCCCAGATGTTGCTGGACTACAACTCCCTTCAGCCCCAGCCAGCATGGCCAATGGTCAGGAATGATGGGAACTGTAGTCCAGCAACATCTGGGGACCCAAGGGTTGGGACAGTCTGGTCTAGATTGACTCTGCAGCCTACCTTTCCCAAGAGTGGGTATGGTCACTTGATACATGTTAGAAAACCCTCCCCTTGATTAAGTTATCCACATCATTTCCACCCTGCACATGTCCCAAGTGAATGAACAAGGAAGTGGCGATTGCAGTCTTGGTATGTGCCCACCCACATTGCATTGAGCAGGTGTGGATACATCTCTCCCCCATTGCCAGGACTGCCTACAACTGTTTTAATCTCTTTTCAAATGGACACACTGCAGAGTAATGCAGAATCAACCCACAATTAGCTTTTATTTTTGGAATGAAAACAGTTTCTCAAGAAGCGCAACTCAGGGGCAAAAACCAGGCCATAGATCTCGATGGTGTGTGAACCACATAGAAAAACAAGTACTCAGTCTCCATTGATTCTAGGAAAAAATGTGTATATGCAGCCAGAATGCAAACTTGCATATTTCTGCATTCTTGCCATAATATAATGGAGAGTTAAGATTGCCAGGATGCTGAGTCTTGTCCACAGTGCAAAATTCTCTACATTGCACAAAACTGTGGGATACACATCACTCTGCAATCCAGCAACCAGTGCATAGGGAGGAAGTACTGCTTCTTCCTTATAAATCAGTTTTATCTACTCATAGCAGACATACTCTGTGTTTGTGGGGAGGAACAAGTGATGGAAGTGAGGCAAGGTGGCTCTCCAGCCAAGGAGGTGTAGTTTATATGCTCTCCATTCAGCTGGGACTTGGGTTACAGCCCTGACTGTTTGACTTCTGAAAAGGTTCACTTGTTTGTTTTGTTAGCAAATGTTCCCATCTGTTCAGTGCCATTGGCTTAATGCTGATCTATGTTGCCAGTTACAATGCCTACCTATGTACTAACATGCCAAATAATGATCCCCTTGGAACACAGAGACAGACAAGTTAGTTGCAAGCTCTTTTCAAACAACAACATGCATTACTTTTCATTAGTAGTGAAATGCTTGTTTGTTGCAAACATACGGCGTGATCCAACCAAAGTTCAGAATATTAAAAATCTCACTAATTTCAACGAAAGAATCAGGCACATCTCTCCCACTGAAAAATGTGTCTTTACATTTATATGTTGGGAAAGAGCATAGTTCAGTGGTGGAGCATCACTCAGGCATCTCCAGGTAGGGCTGAAAAAACCTCATCAGAAATCCTGGAAACGTGCCAGTCAATATAGACAATACTGAGCTAAACATTTGCAGCTTCTTATATTCCTATGTTCTCTATGGAAATACACATGATGAATGAGAAACTTAAGAATGTTTTTCTTTTCTAGTATTTTGCCAGAGCAAACACTATAACTTCTTGCAATACAAACCTTCCAACATACTGCACCAGACGTTGCTGAGAACATATCCTATTTTAAATCTAGATACTCTATGCAGCCTTTCCCAACCTTTGGGTCTCCAGATGTTGCTAGGCTACAGTTGTCTATCTGGCTGTAATCCTTACAACAGTCTTGTAAGGGAAGACCATATTATTATCCTTCATATTGCCCATGGGAGGACTGAAGGAGAGAGAGAGAGAGAGAGAGAGGTCAGAGGGTTGCCTAAGACCACCATGTGAGTTCATGGCAGAGGTGAGATTTAAACCAGGAAGGGTGGAGCAATCTGGAGGATGCCACCTGTAGCTGGCCAGATATGTGAAGGCCTGAAACAAAATTAGAAAAATTCAGGAAACGTTTGTGTGGGGGGGGTTCCCCCCGAAGCCTTTTTAGGGAGTTTCCCCCCAAAAATTGGGGGGGGAATAAAAAAATGGGGAAAAAACATTTTCCTCCCCTCATTTTTTTCCATACCCCCCCCAGCCATCACATTTCTAATTACAAATAGCACTCCTGTACTGATAGGAATTAACTTTTTCATTGTTTGCTGTGATACTGTAATAGGAATCTTCCACATTCCAGACTCCCCTTTAACTAATCTAATAGTTCAGTTCTGTACTTCATAGCATATATACAAGATACTTTAAACATTAGCTTAAGTATGCGATGTCAGATTTTAAACCATTATCACTTTCTGTTCCTGAACCTGTAAGCCACAACATCTTTCCCTATGAGAGGAGTTAGCAGTCTCTCATGACTGCTGGCTAAATTTGGTACTTGCAAAATCCACACAGACTATTACCTCCCGTAGGGCCTGCTGTGGCCAATACAGAAAGCTGTGATGTCTTGCTGCTGCTTCTTCTTCTCAGGAAACTCATACATGTGAACTTGTTACTCAACCAAAGTAAAAGAAAAAACAAGTGTCACATCTTATTTGTGTATGCTATAACTAATTTACCCATCTGCATTTTTATCCCACACTTCAACAAGAGCAGGTTGCAAGATCAATAGTAAGACAGTCCCTGCTCTCAGGCTTACAATCTTAATGGCATGACATGCAAGGAAAAAACATCGGGGAGGGAAGAGGGGGCAAGAAAGCTCAACTCTAGTTCTTAAAAGTTCTTAGAATGACCAGCTGGGATGAATGAGATGAGAATGGCTGCTGCTAGGTGATAGCTGAGGCAGGGTCAGTCAACTCTCCCTCTGCTCTGAATCCTGTGGTAAAGCTTTGTAGCAGGGATGGGGAACCTGTGGCCATCCAGATGTTGCTGGATTACAGCTCCCATCACCCCTGACCACTGGCCAACACTCTAGCCCAGCCTTCCCCAAACTAGTGTTCTCCAGTTATTTTGGACCATGAGAACCATTATCCCCAAACACTGGCCATGCTTGCTGGGCCAGATGGGAGTTGTAGTCCAAAACATCTGGAGGTCACCAAGGCTGAGGAACGCTACTCCAGCCCTGAAAAAACAGTGCAAGTGGAGAAAAGAAAATGCCAATAGAAAAACTGGACAGCCAGAGCTCAGCACACAAACTTTATGGACCTCTGTGGACATAAGACCTTAGACCAGCCTTTCCCAACCAGTGTGCCTCCAGATGTTGTTGGACCACAATTCCCATCTTTCCTGACCATTGGCAATGCTGGCTGAGGCTGATGGGAGTTGTGGTCCAACAACATCTGGAGGCACACCGGTTGGGAAAGGCTGCCTTACACAAAGAGATCAAGAAGGATGTTATTTAGAGTGGCTTCTGATTTTCCCTAGTGTTTATTAATAGCAACTGTATTTATAAGACTCAGTTGTTTTTGTTAAGAACCTAACTGCAGGCATGAAATGCTTGTCACTTTCCTTTGAAATAAATTCTAAGGTCCTTATCAGGAAAGCTTGCAGCTAACTATAAATGCAGAAAACATGTAGATGTGATTTTCTTTCTTTTTTCTCCTAAAGAAGATTTACTCTCTTTTTTTTTTAAAGGCACTCATAGTGTAGAAATTTTTGTGGTGGCCCAGAGTGCCCATCAATAAAGATATAAGACCCTGTCAGAAAGCTTCAAGCTGATCTGGGCTTTTAAAGATTTCATTCATATTTTGTCAATGTAAGCAGCTGTGGGTGGCTGAAGCCAGGGGAGGGCAAAAATGGAAAAAAGAAAAGGCTGTGAGTGTGTGTGTGTGAACAAATGTGTGACTTTCCACTTTCCTGAAGAATTTCAAAATATTAAGAGAAGGTGTTTAGGAAAAGTTAAGATAAAACATATGGGCTGCGAGTTTGGGGGGGTGTTTTCAGGCACATTGAGAGATGGAGGGGACATTCATTTTTGAAAGTTAGTGCTCTAGGAAGAAAGTTTCCCCTCCATCTCCAAAATTCCAAACTGCTCTTTATGTTCCCCAGAGTTCAAAATAATTTGGGGATTAGATCTAAAAGTGGTTCAAAAAGGAAAATGTCACCAATATGTGCTGCATTTGCCTGATGCTCTTTTCAAGTGATTTTTGTTTTCATACAAAACTGCCATGCTCTGCACCCAACTTCTTTTCTCCCTGGGGCAATTTATAGAATAGATCCAGGCAGGGTGGCCACTTATGCACTGGTAAAAAGAAGGAAAGGCATTAGCAAAATGAAGTCAAAAAGAGGCACAGAATTGCAAAAACATTTCATATGCTAATTTTGATGTAAAGATTACAGTTTTGAAACAATTAATTACTATACTTGAAATAGAAATACATCTGGACAACTTCAGGGCCTCTTTTTATGGTCCTTTATCTTGAAACCAGACTGGACAGTCCTTGCCCTACAAACAGATAACATCCTAAAATCCAAGGCCTTTCTCCGTGTCCCAACGCATAGGGAGGCACGGAGAACGATAACTAGAGCTAGGGCCTTCTCAGTGGTGGCCCCCGAACTATGGAACGCCCTCCCTGATGAGATACGCCTGGCGCCTTCTTTGTTATCTTTTCGGCGCCAGGTAAAGACCTACCTCTTCGCCCAGGCATTTTAAAAATTTAAAAATTTGAATTTAAAATTGAAAAATTTTAATTATGTTTTATTGTGTATTGTATTTACATCCACTTGTATTTTAACCTGTTTTATTATGCTGTACACCGCCCTGGGAGCTTATTGCTATAGGGCGGTCTAAAAATGTAATAAAATAAATAAATAAATAAATAATATAATAAAATAAAGGACTGTCCTCTGATAGCCTTTCAAGTAGTGACATGTGAATCTGTCAATTTCAGTTGCTCATTTTTCTAGTCTTAAATTCAGTTCCCCACATTTCCACTTCAGTTTGTGATGGTTTCTTTTAAAGTCCTCAAGAAAATTCATCAGCATTTTAGTGTAAATTTCTCCTAATATGCACATTTTTGCCCTATATGCATATTTTTGCAAATCAAGTCCTAATTTTTTTTGTATGTTATTTTCACTGATATGTGCATTTTATGAACACTGCACCCAAGAATGTGCATTTTTATTCACTTTACTTGGCTGGGAAATTGCATTGTAAAATTTGGAAAATTGTAAATTTCAGAGGATGGCTGTGTTTCAGTTCATGTATTCTTTTGGAAAGTGAAAATTAGGTTGGTCTGCCTTTAAATGTCAACTGAATCCAATTTCTCCCCCATCCCTACTTTCAAGTAGAGGAGAGGGCTGGTCCAGGAAAGAAATCAGGTATCTGTGTGAAATATCAACATGCACCCATCTATATACTAGTATTTAGCAGAATCAACTTCAACCACAAGCACGCCAGGAGAAGGACATGTAATTTAGTTCTTAGGCAGCTTCATCTCTGCATAAAACTTAGGAATGTCAGAGAATTTCAGCTAAAACAGAAACAGAAGCAGAAAGTGCCGATGTTTCCTTATATGTCTCTTGTCCGTAATGAAAATCAATCCACTGAGTATGATTGCTATTTGTTGGTGCTGTTGCTTTCTGTCTGTAACAATATATAATTGATTACATTTTCCCTCCATTTGTATTGCATTTTCTTTGCACTGAAATGAATGGGGTGGAAAAACATAATGACAACTTACATAACTTATGGAATTCATGTAAATGCTTAAGTGTTGTAATTTTGCCACAAGGCACAGTGAGACGAATAATATAGTTTTTGATAGAAGATGAACTGCAGCAGAATGGAAACAGTGCTGCTTGTGACAAATACAAAGCAGAATGGAAAATGATGCCTTCTTAACATTTAAATGGACTGCCTTCAAGTCGATCCAAACTTATGGTGACCCTATGAATAGGACTTTCATGGTAAGTGGTATTCAGAGTGGGTTTACCATTGCCTTCCTCTGAGGCTGAGAGGCAGTGACTGGCCCAAGGTCACCGAGTGAGCTTCACGGCTGTGTGGTAATTCGAACCCTGGTCTCCCAGGTTGTAGTCCAACACTATAACCACTACGCCATAATACTACATGCCCCTTGAGGCTCAACTGGCTTTGCTCCATCCGTCCCCACTGCAATGGGTCACTACCCTGCCTATCTCTACATAAAGTTTTCTTTAACAGTTCTTTTTCTGCCAGTCCTGTGGCTTGCTTCTCTCCCTCACCTGTCCCATCTGCCTGGGTTTCTGGAATTTACTATGGCTTCCTGCTCTGACATATGATTTTGTATTGCTTCTTGACAGATGCATCAGCCATACTACTTTGCAGGAAAAGGTGAGGCCATGAGAAAATCCTTGACAACTGATAGATGTGTTTTTGTTTTTTTGTAATACCTTCTCTGTATCCATTTTCTCTCTTCCATGCACACCCCATTCCCATGCAGATTGCTAGCAGCTAACAACTACTTTGGTAACAACTACCTTTTTCCCTCTCTGAACCCCTTCCCATTCACAGCCCAATCTGTCCCTAGGCCTAGTATGCTGACAGTTATTTCAGAAAAGGAACATTTCATGAGCCTCTCAGCAGCTGAATGAATGATTATCCAGAGATCTTACAGTCAACAGCTACAAATGTTTCAAAAGCTATGTTTTTATTTTATTTTCTCCAGTCTCTGGCTTTTGGATTAGCAAAGCCATCATTCCCCCCCCCAATGCTATGCATTTTGTGCTTTAAATTGATACCTCACTCATCTCTTCTCAACCATAGTTAAGTGCCCTAACGTGTTATTTAAACTTGGCTTGGACACAATAAATAGATGAATAAATAATACCATGAGAGGTAAGGGCGAAAATTTGATCCTTCTTTTGTGATACTACTTGAAGATGCTTCTCTTGGATTGTAAAGACTTCTTGAATTGTGTGACACTATGTTTATCTGTTGCCTTAGTAGCAGTCCCACAGCAAAGCAACAGAAGAGTATAACACAGACAGAGACTAGCAACATTTCAGGCACCAATATACTTGCATGCAGATACAGGCTGTGATTTTGGATTCATTTTTGTTTACTTGTATCACAGAACAGGATTTCAGTTTCCCAGTTTGGGGCAAGTGAAATGTCTCATTTCAAAGCAACGTATTATGAGACAGGAATCTTATTTAAATCTATCTATTTATCCTGGGAAAAAGTAATCCCAGCAAACACTTCCAACAGGATAAAAGTGAGGTTGCTACTGGAAAGGCAAATATTTATAAGAATTGCTCCTTCTGCAGAGCCTACTCTAAACAGAAAATAATGTTCAACTTTGTAAATTGACATCTTGGCTATATATGGTTGGAGAACTGCTGTGACGATGTGTGTGTAGAACTGATAGATCTCTTGCATTGTGTGGATGTTTTGTGTCTAAGAGCAGCACTAATTGATACAAGAAAAAGTGGGGTCCTCAATAAGAACATAAGAAGAGCCCTGCTGGATCTGACCAAAGGCCCATCTAGTCCAGCTTCCTGTTCTCACAGTGGCCAACTGGATCCCCATGGGAAGCCCCAAGCAGGACACGGGTGCCACAGCACTCTCCCTACTTGTGCTCCCCAGCAACTGGTGTTCAGAGGTATGCTGTAATGGTGGAGAATCCAGTCCATGTTTTATATGTGTTCAGTTCACCAGAGTCTGGAACAAAAAAGCTGTAGAGACCAGCATCTAAGTTTTTTTCCTCATGTCTAATGATTGTTTTTGTTCTAAATAAAGTATTTTGGTCATCATTCTTTCCATAAAGAGTACATCTTAACACATATCACCTCCACTACTGAAAGTAATATGCAGCCATCATGGCTAGTAGGCGCTGTTTCCTCTATGAATTTGTCTAAACTAAATGTAATGAATAATGAATAAATAAATAAACTCCCTTTTAAAGCCATCCAAGTGTGTGGCCATTACTACATCTTGTGGTAGCAACTTCCATAATTTCACTATGCACTGTGTGCCTTTGTAATGCTAACGCAGGGAAGATATTTTACAAGAAAGAATTAGCAAAAAGGAGATTCTTCCTTGTAAATGCCCTCTTACTGCCACACCACGCCCCCTGCTAGGCTCTGAAATGGGAAATAAGCCATGATGATTTCTGCCTACAATCTCCCTGCTACAACCCATCTTTGTGTTATTTGAAAAACTAAGGTTTGGGAGCATCGAGTTCTGTCCTAGGGGGTTACTAAACCCAGTATGAAAGTCACTATGCACTGTCATCCCCCAAACCTTCCAGTATGTGGTGGAAACTTCCACTGGCTCTCCAGCATAGTTTCCTATTATGGAGGTTTTCAAATTTTCTACATGCTGGAAACTCTTTCCAAATTGAGTCATCTACCATGTAATCGCTGCCTGTTTCAGAGGGACTGAACCCCTAGGATATATTCCACACAGTCCAAGTGGGGCTCTGGAATCTGGCTATGCCTGTTAAACCACCCCAACGTCCTGTGCGACCTGAGACTATGTTATGGAATGCACCACCACAGCTTCCTTGCAGGTGTGCATTCCAGGGGAAGAGCAGTGAGGGCAGACAAGTTGTGTTCAGGAAATGCTTGGCTGCCATTACTGACCTTCTAATTGAGGAGCTCTTAAACCTGTGGCCTTCTGGGGGTCCATGAATGAGGTGCAAAATCAACTTCCAATGCGATAAAATTAACTGTATTTTATTTATGGAGGGCCCTAGCTTTCATCAGCTTCTCAAAGGGGTCCATAACCTAAACAAGGTTAAGAACCACTGTTCTAATTAAAGGACTCCTGATAAACCTCTGAGGGATCCCAGAGTTCCTGGGAACACAATGCAAAAGATTATGGTCACTGTGCTTCTTCAAAGACCATTGATGCATTAGGGACCACGGAATGTTTGTGACCTTCAGATTACACTTTAAGAACCACTGGGATAGACTGATAGGTTTCAGTGTGAGTGACCCAGGTTGAAAACTCTGCAAACCACTGGCTGTTGCCATATCTAGGAATGTAGGGGGCTGTCTTACACCAAGTCAGACCACTGGTCTATGGAGCTCAGTACTGACAACACTGACTGGCAGTGGCTCTTCAGGAAAGAATCTTTCCCAGTGCTACCTGGAGGCTCCAGGAATTGAACCTGGGACCTTGTGCAGCTCTATCACTGAGCTACAGCCCTTCCCCAGGATAGTTATCTCATGCTAACCTACCTCATAGCTTCATATAGTGTAACTTGAAGTCTTTGGATAAAGTGGGAGATAAACAAAAAGACAAACACGCATCAAAGTCCTTTGAATTGCATTGTATGTTAAGACCTAAGTGATAGGGCACTCCTCCTTTCCAACTCAACTCTAATTGCAGAACCGTGCCTACAGTTACACAGCAATATTAACTGATTGCTACATCATTCAAGAACCTTCAGTGTAATTAAAGCATCTCTTAATTAGACGAGAGAGTGCAACCTCATACATAACTTATTTGCATTGCAGAAGAGGATTACTAACAGCTCCTGTTTGCCAGGAACACTAGCGGAGACCTTTAGTTAAAAAGGGGGGGAGAGGAGGAGTAATCGTATTGAAGATTAATATCGTCATTGTTTTGCAAAATTAGAAGCTACAAAATCCTGTTAAAGCAGCCTTTTGAGCTATTTGTCTACCAGGACTTGAAAAATAATGTTAGAGCACTAATATTAAACTGGTGCTTAGTGATCCAGGATGGAATTGTGTCCCAACCTGGGTTGTACCAATAACATCAACCATTTTCTGATTCTGTTAAAGTGTGTCCTATTTATTTATTTATTTTTAAAGGAGAAAAAATTGAAAACGATAGAGGAGCAAAGATGGACATTATGAGCTAGATTGACCAATGGTCTGGCTCAGTATAAATCAGCTTCCTATGTTCTCCCAGCATGCATTGCTGAACCAGAAACTTCCCTCTGTCAAAAACCATCCTTATATACAGAAATATGGAGGTTTCTGGTTCAGCAATGCATGCTGGGAGAACTTAGGAAGCTGCTTTATACTGAGTCAGACCAATAGTCAATCTAGTTCAGTACTGTCTACATTGATTGGCAGCAGCTCTTCAGCAATTTATCCCTGCCTAGAATCGAACCTGGACATTTTGTATGCAAAGCACACACTCTTCACTGAGTGAGCTCCAGCCTTTCCTTTAAAGGGGGTAGTGTGACTATCGCTTGTGGTTGGAACTAATCTGGCAGCTCCAGCTGATAAAAGGCTGTGCTGAGCTTAGTATGTGCCAACATGAGTTCCACAACCTTTCTCAGCATATGCTGCTGAGCTGGCAATTCAGCACAGGCTATTTTGGTGGCAACCAGACTTTGAGGGGGTTGTGTGACTCGGTTCAAATGTGTCTGAGTGCAAGGACTCTGCTGAAAGCAAACCACCAGCATCAGAAAGAGGAATTAACCAGCACTCTCCAACACTCAGGGCTGTGTGTTTCAAGTAATACTGATCTCCGTCCACAACATACTGCTGTGGGTAATAAAGGATTACAAAAGCATCTGCAACTACAAGACATTTATACTGCAATCCTCCCTTAAATTAAAGTGAGCCACATAAGCTTGTCTTACTTTCCATGCCAAGTTTATTTTGGGAGAAAATGTTTCCAGCTAAGCCGGCTGCAGGATGTTTTGTATCAAGTGTGAATTCTGTCTTCCACCCCACCCCTTCCCAAATTTTTGACTTGTCTTTAATTGTCAAGTTGTTTCTAAACACACATCACCTAACTCTGTGTTACCTATAGGGGACAGTTTAGCCTTTCTACAACAGCAGTGCTAGAGGTAATGGCTTTACACTGCAATGTCACACATGACAGGCTTCCAAAAGTTAAACGTATCATGTACAAACAATGAGCCAGGAGCGGACAGAGGGGTGGGGGATTAACAGCTGGAGAGTTTCTGTTTTTAAATCTTCAGACTGCAAGAACTCACATCTAAGAGAGCATGGACAACATCCTGAAAATCCATGATAGCCTCCAGCTTTCATGACAGCTTAATGAGCGGCTGCAGAAAACACCAGCATCTCCCAGTCAAGGCTTCAAATTATGAAAACCATAGTCAGGGCTATATGTATTCCATGCAACTGTGTGGGCAGGGGGGGGAGTATGCAATTGGTACTGAGCATAATTAAGCTGAGAATCTCAGTTTTCATTTTAAAAGAAACTAAAGTGGTTAGGTACATTTGATTTCCAGCAACCGGGTTTCTGTGACCTTCATAGATCCTTGTCCTTCAAATGACTAAAAGCAGCAGCATAAATCATCCAAAACCATACAAATTTGCTTATTTTTAATAATTTACAAGGACACAGATCTTTGTGGCACAGGATTTGGGTTAACCTGGAGCAGAATTATAATGTTGGGGCATCCCTGCTATTAGTTTGCTCCACAGAATACAATAATTCTTTTTTTCTTCCTTATTTTTTCCTGTTTATTATTCATACTGCACTGCTCAAAGAACCTAGAGATCTAATGGATCTCTCTTCTTTAGAAACCCAATCCAAGACTGCAACATGCAAATCATTACACTTGGTATACCTGCTTTCGGAAGTCTTGACTTCCATTGGATTAGAGCTAATTTATGAGGTAGTACATTGGCCTAAATGGCCACTGTCATTTTTCTGAAGGGTAATGCTGCAGAGCATAGACAGGAAATGTATTAGTTATATGAGATCTCTAAGGCATATTGATGTGGCTTATTAGAATCCCAAGCATATCTCAGGGATGTTTGAAAATATGACAGCAAAACCCCCACAAAAAAAATTAGAAACAAGAAGAAAAATATTTTTAAAAAGAATGTCCAATTAAGTCTTTGCTATAACAGAGGGAGAGATGGGAGTGCAAGGCACCATCCGATTCCTTCCTCAACTATCATCTATCTGCAGCCATTCCAACAGGCAATGGGAAATGCAAAGTTGGAACTGTAGGGCCTCTCCATTGGATGTAAAGGAAGACCTGCAAGTTTTGTTTCCCCATCTCCAAATCATTCCATTATACCTGGTCATTACAAGAACTTAAAAACTGAGAACTAGTGTTTGAGTTCGCTTTTTTCCTCCTCCGTCCCAATCACTTTTTCTTTTATATCATGTCATTTTTACTGTAAACCTGTCGACAAGGTCTGTTTATCAGTGATGTTTGTTAAGTCACTCTGGCATTCTTTTTTTGGCTGAAGGATAATAAAAATGCTTTGCATGAATGATTATATGAATGGTCAAAAAACTCAGGGGCAGGGTTGATGGGGCACAAGCTTTCCATGTTGTTTTGCTGTGAAGTAAGAAAATGCCTTCATAAAAAGTTAAAATCTTTTTGTCAAGTCTGGGGGTTTTTTTTGCATTTCAGAGTTCCAAAATAACAACACCATAGTAATATGGATCTATCAGCACCAGTTTTTTTAGCTACCATGTGCTTAAATCTGATATGTAAACTATGCCAATTACATGCAATTTAAATACACAAATTAGACACAGCCCTCTAGTGCACGTTTCTGACGTCCAACGTGCAGAACAAATTGTCCACCCCTGCTGTAGCAATAATAGGCAGAATATTTCAGTTTAATACTGGAACTTGCTGAGAGAGAGTTATTCTGGACTGTGCATTATGCAGAGGTCAGACTAAGGTCATTCCAAGGATCCCATCTGGCCCCATGCCTCTCCAAGACCAAGGCTTTTTTTAAAAACAAAAACACATACACACAAAATTCCCTAGTATTATGGAAAGAGGAGACTTCATTTTCACAAGCTACATAATTCATTTTTTTAAAAGTTAGTACCAATTCAGTTAATTTGTGATCTCTCTGCAAAGCTGTATGCAGGTTTATTAAAACATGAAAATAATTTTCTCTTTGTGTTAATAATTTAAGTAATTAAGCAACTTCTTCCACATTTGGTCACAGTGTGGCTGAGCACTGATTTTTAAGCAGTGAATAACAATGTCAAAATGCTCCATCTTTTATCCCAGCTTGCTTTGAAATGAGAAAGAAAAATGTTTATTTCTACTATTTCTATTAACGGTTTTGTCCCACTTTCCCCCTCCTTATGGGGGCATTCAAAGCAGCTAACAGAATCCAACAAATAGCCAGAATTAAAAATAAAAATAATCCACAGCATTAAAATGATAAAAACACATAACAATTACTACAAACAGCATAAGAAAAACTGAGAAAACCAGCCAGTAAACAATACTTTACACTTAAATAACAACAGAATTAAAAGCTTGCTGAAAGAGAAAGCCTTCAAATGCTGGCAAAATACCAGTAAAGATGATTGACTGATTTACTTGCAGATTTAGAAACTGCTTCATAACCAAAAACTACTGAAATGATGTACAATAAAGATGAAATATGATAAAATACAAAACATTAATTTAAAGGCTGCTTTCACACATGGGGCTGACTGCGTTAGTTTAACAGATTAAAAAGGTAGAGCTTCTGTCCCGATTTCTAAAATCCCTTTTGCAGTACCTTTTGCATTAAGGAACAGAAGTTTTTTCAGCCGATATACCAACATTTTGAGCAAAGGTCTTACACACAGCTGCAGTGAACGTCTTGTTTTCATCCCTCACCCATTATACACAAGCGCACTGTTCCCCACTGTGCAGGTCTAAGATCTTGTCCAGTCACCATGCAAGCCCTCTCCCTTTGGGATCTGACTTTTTAAATTTGTTTAGTTGTATCAACACGGGGGTGGGGTGGGAAATGCTGCTGCCATCTGTGCCGATGCTGGGATACCAGTACAATGTTCATCAGGCAACCCCCCCCTGCGTGTGACTAAAGGGTGGGAACACAGTGCATGTTGGGATGCCTGTCACGTGAGCGGCTGCAGCTAGTGAAAAACTCCTGCAATCTTCCGGCTTCCCAGCCTTGCTAACGGATTATTTCTGGTATCATTTATCATGGAAATTTGTGCAAAACTTCCACTACATTCCATTAGAATTCTGGAGCTAGCTTGTGCGTCATGTGAAAGTTCAAATATAATGCGCAAATTACCAGGTAAGAAATTGTCAGAATAATGGAACAAAGTGCAGTGTGAAAGCAGTCAAAGTCTTGGGTCAGGGAGTTTCACATAAGGAGCACTGCCACAGAAAAATGTGAGCAGCTCAACATTCCCATTTACTGGGTGATATTCAGTGCTAGTCCCACTCAGAGTAGATCTACTGAAGTTAATACATATGAGTAACATGTTTATTACTTTCAATGGGTGTACTCTGAGTAGGACTTAGTTGAACACAACCTTTTGTGTTTGCTATTAGTGGCAAAATCTGTACTACTACAACTTCCACCTCTGATAATAGTGTGCCCATTTGTACATCACTGGCCTTCAGAAATTGACGGGGTTGAGAAATTGTTTCAGAAATTTTGTAATCATGCTGTGTAGGAATCCCTTGTTAGAATGTAAATGCGGAAGTACCATGGGAAAATATATTTCCTGACACATACTGCTGTGGAGAAAGAGAAGTGAGCGGAGTTTGGTCAAAGTGTGCTTTTGTTGCTTTTCTTAAAGAAGCAATGAGAATTTTAAAAGAAGTAGTATAGTATTTAGACAAAGCCATTGAGTAAGGACTTCAAAACTGGCCCTCGGGGTGTTTATCACTAATAGTACTGATATCATCCTCCACAAGAATTTACCAGGCAAATAGGGGTAAGCCAATATTGCAGAGTCGGGTTGTCAGGGCCTGCTTTATAACTCCTTGACAAACCACATGCAGAAGCAGAAGGAGTGTAGACCCATAAAGCCCAGGGCCTCCTACATCTGTTGCTGGTGGATCCCCGATATTTATTTGTGACCACTGGGTTTAGAATTGGGAACCTCTTGACTCCGTGTGCCGACCCACTAGACTATGGTTAGGAACAGGGCTGGGCCTATCATTAGGCAGAGCAAGGCAGCTGCTTCAGGCATCTGATTTTGTGTGTGAAAGGGCAGCAAATGTAATTCTCACAACCAAAGAGGGGAAGGGGTGCTTGAGGTATCTGCTTCAGATACCAAAGCAACTTATTTCCCCAATATTCTCTTTTGTAAATTACCACAATCAAATGAATTTATCTCTGACAAAAAATGAAAAGTAAAAAAAAAATCTCTGGACTTCTAAGTCCATGAGGGTACAAAAATTACCATGAACTTTAGTTTACATTTGTATTCTCCTCTCCAAATCTCCAGCAATTGTGCCATCGCATTTTCAGATTGAAGACTAGAAACTCATATTGTCAAACTGAAAAGTCCAATTTTCAGGATTCTGGAAACAGGAGCGTCTGGGCCACATGTATGTGTTAAACAGGTACATGCATGTAGCTGACACTTAGTTTTATGTTAACCTGCACTATACAGGCAATCTGTCTGAATTGCCTTAATGCAGCCAAAGCACTGAGTTAATATGTGTACCATCTCTAAATTCTAAGGCTCAACATATCTATAGCCCTCCAAACAAATCAGATTAAACAAAACCCGTCATGTTAAATCAGAGAGATCATTTTTTTCTTCACATAATACAGCAGTATCTTCACATAATACAATGCTGTACGCCTGCCACTCAGCCTGCAAAAGTTGCTCTAGCACTCAAACATAGCCGTGTATTTGTTAAATGCTAACTAAAACACAAAAAGCTCTTCAAGATGCTTCAGTGGAAGTTGGGCCTTTTAAAAAAGGAAAGAAAATGGCCCACTTGTTTGTTTACCAGTGATTCTCAAACAGTGTGCCGCAAGAGGTGACTAGGTGTGCCACGAATATTATGAAAGTATATTTTAAAAATGAGAAGAAACCCATTTGCATAGAGATTTATTTTTATTCATAGTTTAAAATATATTAAAATATTTTTAATTTTGTACATGAAGTGCGCCAGAAAATTTTTATGTTTTACAGTGCGCCGCGAACCAAAAAAGTTTGAGAACCACTGGTTTATTCCCTGGCATTTGTATCCTGAACCTGTAGCACACTGCTCTTCAACCTTAGGTCCCCAGGTGTTGTTGAACCATGACTCCCATTATCCTTGGCTATTGGCTAAGGTGGTTGGGGTTGATGGGAGTTGTAGTCCAATAACATCTGGGGACCCAAGGTTGAAGAACAGTGCTCTAGCAGTATTCCCTAAGCTGATGTCCTCCAGATGTGGCTAGGGCTGATGGGATTTGTAGTCTAAAACGTCCTCAGAGGATGGCAAAATGTTTAATGTATGCAAACTACCCTCACATCAGGATGCCATATTTTGGGTTAAAGAATAGTAGACCCCCCCCCAACAGGTTTTCCCAACCTTTGGATCCCCAGATGTTGCTGGACTACAATTCCCATCATTCCTGACCATTGGCCATGCTGGCTGGGGCTGATGGAAGTTGCAGTTCACCAACATCTGGGGACCCAAAGGTTGGGAAAGGCTGCTCCAAAGAGCTAAGTAGTGCCTCACAAATACTTCTTTTCTGATAGATGGCAAAAAACCTCTTATTATTTCAGGTGCCTGCGCTCAGTTCTTTCAACCAAGAAAATATGATCACAAATAGCAAGGCTACATTCACAATATCACACCCTCAGGTGAAATCTGCATTACTTAATTCAGAGTAACTAGTACTCCAACCGCACCACTCATTGAGCCTCATCAGGCCCATTCTCACCACAAACTAAACTGCTGGAAGCTTGCCATACCCCCCCCCGATTCCTCACATTTCCAAGTGGCAATGGGAACCTGGAAACATGGAATATGCCCAGTTACAAATGACCACCTAGTCACGTGGTGGGCACCACTACTTAGTAAGCTTTTGAGTGATCGCTGCATTACTGGCACGTCTCTGAATCCATCCAACCTCAAAACCAGAATACAGTGCTTTGCTTCACTGAGGGGAATACCCATTTTGATCACATTTAGTTCCCATGAAATAGCTGGACCAATATGAAAGACAAGAGCTACCACAGTGCAAAATAGAGACAGATCTAAACTCCTGCCACAAGGCTCCCTTTTAAAGAGGATACTTCCTGTTTCATATCCTATCTCCAATTACTTTCATGAGACACATGGGAGTCCGTGCAGAACTGCTCAGAAGTTAATTGAGTTCAGTGAGAATTACTAAGTGTGCACAGGATTGCAGACTTACGATCCACAAGCCACCCATAAGATCTGCCTTAAAAGACCGGGGAAACCCCACCCTTTGACCAGCCTTGTAAATAAGCCAAGAAAAATTACTAGCAGGAACAAAACATTTGCTAGCTTGTTGGGGGCTGGCAGAGGAGAGATGGAGAGCTCTGTCTCTCCTACAACAGCCTGTTGCATTTCTATGCTTGGCTTGGGGTGGGGGAGCCTCACCTCCTCTGCCAGCCCATTTGGTTCTGTACAGGGCACAGGGGAGGGTCAGACCACAGAGCAGTTTCCCAAGATTCCTTGAGCTGTTATCTCAGGTTCTAGTTAGCAACTATAGTATGCGTCTAAGCAACCCCAAGGTCCAGGTGAGGCTTTAGTATAAGATCCCACTGTCATTTAAAAATGGGATTTGGAGGAGTGCTTCTAAAGACTAACATGGGATTTGAACACAGTCTGGTCGGTCGTCTGGAAAGGCTTAGCATTGACTAAAGCTGTGAACACTTTAGTTGCTAAAGCTATGCCAAAAGTAGGTCCCAGACTATGGACTGAAGGCACATGAGGCCAATTCCCTACTCAAGCTAAGCAGGGTCAGGGCTGGTCGGTGCCTGGATGGGAGACCGCCTGAGAACCATATGCAAACCACCTTGGGTTTCTATTATGAAAAGAAAGGCGGGGTACAAATGATATAAATAAATAATTAAAGAACAAATCTATAAAAGCATGTATCCAAATGTTGGAGGAAGAGGGTTCTCAAAATGTTCAAAATCATAAGTTTGGATAAAGAATACAGAGGTTGCTTAGGATATACAAGTGAGTTTAAATATTTCCAAATGATCCTAATTCAGATGGGATCCAGTTTCTATAGTACTGCACACTTTTTATGCTGGAGATCAATTTCTGTATAGGGTGATGGCAAAAATGACATTCCTAGTAGGGGAAACTCCAGAACATGAATTTGTTTCCTTATCTCTTCCAATCTAGCTTCAAAAGTTGCTCTTGTCTCCCCTCCCCTTGGTAAAAGTGTAAGATATGAAACCGCTTGCAGAAACTGCTGGGAGAATTGCTGTGACCATTGCTATGCTATGCAGAAGGTCAGACTGGAACAGACGTTCTAAAATATGGCCAAGAGCATAATTTCGGGCAGCTGCACCAACACACCTCTCCCCACTATCTCCTCTTTTACACGACAGCCCATTTAATAGCTTTATTAAAATACTGTGCAGGGTTCTACAGACTGCAATGATTCTGGTGGTTATTTCCATTTTTTCCTCTTTCTCCTTCTCACCCTAGTTACACTTGGGATACAATTAGGGATGGGGAGAAATCCAGTTCAGTCTGCATTCAATAGCAAACCTACCTAATTTGCACTTTTCAAAACAATGCACAAAGAGAAACACAACTACCCTATGAAATTCACACTTCTCCAAACTTTGAAATGCAGTTCTCCAGCCAAATAATGTTTACAAAAATGCATATACTGAGGTAAAGTGTGAATAAAAATGCATATTTGTGAAAATGACATGCAATAATGCATTATATTAGGGGAAACTACTTTGCAAAAATGTGTATATTAGGCAAAACCGTATACAAAAATGTGTAAATTAGTAGAAATTCACACAAAAATCCTGATGAATTTTAAAGAGGATTTTTTTAAAATCTCAGACTGATGTGGAAAAGTGGAGAACCAAATTTAAGATTGGAAAAATGACAAACTGAAAGAAACCAAAATTGATCGATTTACCCATCCCTGGATACAACCTTAGTAAATTATTTACAACAGATGCAGACTGAAGCTTGGTCTACATTGACAGCAGAAAGAGGTGGTAATAGCTTCAAGTTTGCCTAACATGGTAGAGTTTCAGACTTCAGATTGAGACAGCAGTTTTTGAATGCTTCCCCACATAACTCCAATAAAAGATTGCACAACAGGGAGAAAGGTTCTAGCCTAATGTGTTTCCCATCATGTTCATTCTCAATCTGCAGGGAGGCTTTTTTCCATGTAGGGGAGCATTCAAAAATGTTAGCTCCCACCCCCAGTCCTTTGCATCATTCTGGGTCTACACATGCATGGAGTGAGGTGGAAGCAAATGAGACCTGAAGCAAACAGATGCAGAGTTACTCTTGTTCAGGGCTCCAGTCAGCCATGCCCTCTTTGAAAATATTCCATTCCTTTCTCACACCTGCCCCCCCCAAGTTAGTCAGCATTTGATGGCCACTGAGCACATTCCTTGGCCTGTTTGAGAAGGGATCATGAAGATTTTTTTGTTTCTGAAAACCTTCTATGGTGTTTTTCATCTACATACAGACTTGCGCTTGGAGAACTGAGATCACTATCAGTAAATTTATGATGAGGTCGGTAGAATGCTGAAGTAACGGGATGAACTATATCACTTCAGACTGTAGGTGGGCTCTCACAATTGTGAACATACTCCTATGTTAAAAACAAAACAAAACAAAACCACCTGCAAATGGAAAATTAGCAGAGTATAGAGAGGCAAAGCTAGAATCTTTCCTCCTGATGTCTTATTTCTATTCTCAGGAAGTTTTTATGTGGAAGGGCATTCAATATTCTCCTACCTGCAGTCTAAAATGTTGCAGTTAATTCAATCACCTGATTCCACTGTCATAAATACAGGTTTGCAAATATTTCCTTGTTTGGCCACCTGTGGTGAGTGCAAATCTCCTCCAGGCAACTAGACAGAGAGCCTTTAAAAAAGCTAGTTCTTTTTCTTTTTCCATCAACAAATTACTAACATAGTTATTTGTGGGCAGACAGAGTAGTAATTAACAACAATATAAAGCTAATTGGCACTAGGTCAGGCTAGACTCATCTAGCTTAGGGCCAAACTAGATGTGAAGTTTGTCACATAGTTTGGTGTTTTGTAGCTGACTTTTGTTAAACAAAAGGGGATAGAGATTACTAGGCTTGACTGGGACTGTGGTGTGGGGGGAAGGAGGCCCTTTGGCCTTCCACTGTCCTGATCACAATCAGACACACCCACATGTGCTATTTGCAATGGGACAAAAGCTCCCATCTATGTCAGTGGGATGCATGAAGCTGCCCTAATTCATCCCTTGTGTCCCCAAGTCTTGCACAATTAAATAAATCTTAGCTGATCAATCATATGGGGTTTCATTTATTAGTACTACATATATCTGCATATGAACAGAAGCAATATTTCTGAAGGGCAAACCCTATGCTTTTAGGTGATGCACATGCAGGCGACATCTCAGAAGAATCATCCCCTCCTACACAAGGCAGAAGAAAGGCTTCTTCTAAGATCCATGGAGGGAAAGGTGGACAACAGGACCAGGAGAGGGAAATGTCACAAGTGTAGGCCTATTGACAGACATGCAACCAGGGAACTCTGAACTGATTCACACAACATAGTAAGCCAAACTTTGGTTTAGTGAGACTGTGCGAATGCTGGCTACAACTTGCTGTTAGTGAGGAGACAGCTGAACCACCCTCCACCAAACTTTGGCTTAGCTCAGTGCAGTACAACAATAAAAAGGACTGGGGAGAAGCAAAGCAGCCATGAGCTCTTCTCTGGCAACCTGCGTATTCCTGCAGTCTTGCTAAGCCAGTTTGGCTGACCATGTTGTGCAAACAATCTCAAGGGGTGAACAGAGCAGCCTATAGACTATTTCTTATTTTTCCCTTCATTGATCCTAACTCAAATGAAGGAAGCAAAAACCCAGTGATTGCAAGTAGGTTGGAAAGATTCACCTTTGGAATTAATTGGAAGCAGACAAAGTGCACCTGTAACATTCAACTGGACTAATAAAGGTCAAGACATGTGGCTTTCTTTTTAGAGGAAGAAAAGTGGCAACAAAGGTTTTGCTGCCAATTTTCATTATTTTAACTTGAAAATGTAAACAGCCATTTTTATTTTTATTTTTGTAGAGAATCAGACGGCTTTGGTGATTTTAAATTAACATTTTTGTAGGGAGTTACTGGCAGGTTCAAGGCTGCCAACAATATTATAATTTACCTTCCAGTCTGGAAAGTATCTTTTCCTCCCAAGAACATCCTTTTAATCTCAACCCTTTTAATGAGTGTCCCAGTTTGTAGCAGCCTGCAAAACTATTCTGAGAAAAACAAGGAGTCTCTGTCCACCCAGAATTAAATACACCAGATTATATGCATATTTTGCATAATAAACACTTGCACAAACTCAGCCTTCATACCAAATTACTTCTTTGGCCCGTGGAAAGTGATTGCAAAATAAGATACTACAACAGATAAGATAATGACGAGGAAGCGGTTACACAGAGGCAGGGAAGAAAAAAAGCGATCCTAAATGTAGAAAAAGGCAAGCACCTTACAAAAGGAAAGGAATGTTTCAACACCTCATCAATTATCGATGTAGCTGGGACAAGGCAGTTGACAATGAAAAATGAGCTAATAAAGGCTTCTATTTAACTCATTATAATTTCAGTGGCAGCTTGACATGCACCAGTGATGTACAGAGGTTTGTTTACATCTACCCTGACATCACCCTAAATAACACTACCTCTGCCTAAATAGCACTACCTCTGTTTTTAGTTATTAAAAGAGCAAGAGCCAAAGCATTACAGGTAACACACTAAGGGAGAGCAGTGGCCCTTTGCACAGATGAAAACAGGTGAGTCTAGGTTACAAGTGGAGCCTATGTTCAGCAGCATCTCAGCCTTAGGCTGCCTCATTTCTCTGGTGTACATGACGCTGAATATATTCTTCAGGGACTTATAATTCAAAAGGAAGTCCACACATATTTAATTAGTGCAGTCCTTCTCTTTAAGGCTTAAAAGCTTAGTTTTCCTCATGTTGCAGTATCTCGTAAAGGTAAGGGGGAGATCCAACCATTGCTCACATGCGCATCTTATTCCATACAGATGTCTGCAGATTTATATTTGTCCATTGCCCAGAATTAAGGACACAAGGGGCCTCCATTCTGCCAATCCACCTAGGAATTCTTGTCCTCCAATGGTTGCTGCATTATTTTGAATAGAGCAGGGCATCTTTTCTAGCTTCACTTTTAATGCTAGCAGTCAAAGGCAAGTGATAGTATAATGTCAAGTATACGGTTGTTGTTGTTATGTGCCTTCAAGTCGATTATGACTTATGGAGAACCTATGAATCAGTGACCTCCAAGAGCATCTGTCGTGAACCACCCTGTTCAGATCTTGTAAGTTCAGGTTTGTGGCTTCCTTTATGGAATCTCGTTTGGCCTTCCTCGTTTTCTACTCCCTTCTGTTTTCCCCAGCATTATTGTCTCTTCTAGTGAATCATGTCTTCTCATGATGTGTCCAAAGTATGATAACCTCAGTTTCATCATTTTAGCTTCTAGTGACAGTTCTGGTTCAATTTGTTCTAACACCCAACTATTTGTCTTTTTCACAGTCCATGGTATGAGCAAAGCTCTCCTCCAACACCACATTTCAAATGAATTGATTTTTCTCTTATCTGCCTTTTTCACTGTCCAACTTTCACATCCATACATAGAGATTGGAAATACCATGGTCTGAATGATCCTGACTTTGGTGTTCAGTGATACATCTTTGCATTAAGTATACAGTTAGATGCTAAAAATTATAGGGACTGGGACTAGGAATTTCAGCATTTGTTTTCTCATCACTGCTGCAGAGCTGGTACCTAAAATGTCAATGCTGGGGGGCCTGGGAAGTTGAAATATTCTCCCAATCTAAAGAATATATCGTCTGGGAATTACTGAACCTTCTGTGGATTTTGTACCATAAACAAATGAATAACCTGCCTTAATCATTTATGCAAACAATCAAGTTAATGTTATGGTAATGAGGATTATTACCTCATTATTATTATTCTCCCCCACCCAAAAAAAATGTACTTGTGGGAACATTTTCCCAATCCCTATTAATTAACTTGTGCAACTTTCCTCTGGATTAATTAGGATTAAACTAATTCTGACAGCACATATACAAGAACACAATCTTTAATCTGGTTTAATTAAAACAGAATAACTACCCACCTGCTGGTTCCATATTCACCGTCACTAATTAGACTGACATCTTTGTATTTATGTAAATATTCATTGGTAGTGTCAGAAACACCCACCCTTTAACCTCTTTTGAACACTCAGTCTTAGTAAATTTGCACCAGCTAAGTGTCAAAAGCCTTTGATTTTAGGCAATTCTTATGTGACAAGCAGCAAGAATAAACCCCACAAATTTTAATGGAATTTCCTCCCATGTCACTGTAAATAGGATTGCACCCTTAAATGAACAAAAATTACAGTCAGAATTAGGTTTCCTCTGTCTCTCTTAGGTAACTCCTTCTATGACATTAGGGCAATTAAGCCAATGGTGACCAAAGTAGCCACACCACTGTACTATCAAGAGAGGTTCCAAAAGTGCTTGAACATGTGTTTTCTGTGATCTATCATAGTGAAATACCACGCATGTGGTCATTTATTGCTTGTCATTTATCTTAATAATAAATGCTTATATTCCACCATCTTCTCTTAAGGATGATATAATATCAGTTTGGCAACGGCTGGAAAATTATATAATTAATCTAGAACAACAACACCCGAAGGCTCAACTTATAATTACTGGAGATCTAAATGCCAGAATAGGTCCAAATAATGATACTTTGGCTGCATCCTCTTTATGGGGTGAAATGGATACTGAAAATGTAATCCCGCAGTACGTCAGAAGTTCTAAAAATCATAAGATTAACTTTGCCGGAATATGTCTGGTACAACTAGTGGCTTGATTGAATTTGGTAATTGTAAATGGGCACAAAGAGGTTGACACCCCTGCAGAGTTCACCTACATTTCAGGGCGTGGCAGCAGTGTGGTGGACTATGTGTTGATATCTCCTCTTTTGTTTATACAAATTCTTAATTTTTTAGTCGGTGACAGGTTGGAAAGTGACCATCTCCCCTTAATATTCAATTTGTCTATAACTGGGGTATGCCGTTCTGTCACAGAATTCTTATACGAAAATACACCATCCGACACTTATTATAAGAGAATACACTGGAATGAACGTGTTCTCTCCAAGGTGGAGAAATTTTTAGTTTCTCCAATGGGCCTCACTGTCAGGTCTCGTATAATAGAGACAAATGTAATCTCGGAGGCTTTATTGAAGTACTCTTCTCTATCCTCTGCTCTAGCTAAGATCTTGAAAGTACTGTGCCGTCCTCGATGCTTAACCAACTTGATGTATCCAAGCTGGTTTGATAAGGAATGCAGGGAGTCCAAGCAGGAGTTAAGAAGAATATATAATAACTACAGGAAAGCAGAGGTAAATATTCTTCCTCCTGAATATTATTCAGCAAAAAAGACTTATAAACAGCTAATTGCCCATAAAAAGAAATTAGCATTGCAAGAAAATTGGAAGGTTTTAATTAATGCTTCCTTAAATAATGATTCTAAACTCTTCTGGGCCTAGTTACCAACGCCCTGGGTTCAACTGCTTCCTCGCAATGTACCATTTCTTCAGAAATTTGGGAGCATCATTTCACACTTCAGTTTGCAAACTATAGAGATAATCCCTGTTGGTTTTCATCCTTGTCCGGTTTTAATACTCTACCTGATTGGCCCCCGGTAGAGCAAGTAGAGGTTGCTCTCTTGATTAGAAATCTTAAAAGCGGAAAGGCCCCAGGAATTGACGCAATACTACCAGAAATGTTAAAATCTAATATTGAATGGTGGGTACCATTGCTCACATCTCTTTTCACTCAGATAAATTTGACTGGAAAAATTCCTTCATCCTGGCTTGAGGCGGTGATTATTCCACTACACAAAAAAGGTGACAGGGGTGATCCCACAAATTATAGGCCCATTAGCCTTCTCTCTGTTGTAGGTAAGATCTATGCGAGTCTCTTAAATGTTAGACTGCAATCTTGGTTAGAGGAGGAAGACATCTTGGGCCATGAGCAGGCAGGTTTTCGTAAAAATAGATCCACCATTGACCACTGCCTAGTACTAAGGTACTTGGCGGAAAAATATATGAGTGGCACCAACAGAGGCCTCTTTGTTGCCTTTATGGATCTCAAGACGGCATTTGATTCGGTTCCAAGAGATCTATTATGGGCTAAATTAAATAAGACCTCGATGGATAAGCGTCTCTTATTTTTAATTAGTCGGCTCTACCAATGTACTTCGCTTCAGGTGCGATATGGGACAAATGGTAGCTTAACTAGACCAATCCCAGTTAATACTGGAGTACGACAAGGGTGTGTTTTGGCCCCTGCCTTATTCAATCTATTTCTTAATGACCTGAGCACCCAGTGCTGTACTGAAAATTTACATTCCCCTAAAATTGCAGAGGTGAGATGTCCTCTGTTGCTATACGCAGATGATACGGTTTTGCTATCCTTCTCGGAAATTGGTCTTAAACGCCTCCTTCATGTTTTTATGAGTTACTGTAAAAAAAAATCTCCTCACCATTAATTTTATAAAATCTAAGATAATGGTTTTCTTTCGTAGGCAGTCGAAGCAACATTGGAAAATAAAAGGTCAAATGATTGAACAGGTTAGGCAATTTAAATATCTCGGTATTACATTCTGTTCTTCCCTTTCTTGGTCTCCCCATATTCGGGCCGCAGTTCTTGTAGCACATAACATCTCTAAAGTCACCACTAGATTTTTACTAGAGGTGGCCGATATATTCCTGCTGCCTTAAAAAATTTTAAAGTTAAAATACTTCCACAACTACTATATGGCATCCCGATTTGGGTAACAAATTTCAATGCAAATGTTGAATTGGTGCTCTCGGGCATTTTACGGGCCATATTCGGTTTGCCAAGCTGTGCCTCCCCAGCTGGACTTCGTCTAGAAGCGGGAATCTCCTCAGTTGAGTGTACAGCCTGGCTACAAGCATTCAGATTCTGGGTCAAGATGGCTTACATTGGACCCTCCTTGGGGTATCTTTATTTAATATGGAAGGATCCTTTTGAAAGTTCTTGGTCCACAATCTTTACTGAAAAGTTAAACTGTTTAGGTCTGTCACTAGAGCTTCTGGCTGCCTGGGATTCCGAGGTAGCCAAATATATCATTAGCCAACGAATAGAAGATCTAGATCGCCAGTACCTATTGTCCAAGGCACGTACATCGTGCTTCCCTTTTTATTTTGGCCTGAGCTTTCGTTTTCCATTTCAAGTGACATATCTAGAAGAGTTAAGTTTCCCGTATTATAGATTTCTGTTCTCCCGAGCGAGATTTAATTGTTTACCCTCTGCAATTTTAACGGGTCGCTTTCAAGGTACCCCTTTAGAGAGTCGCTATTGTATTTGTAAGTTGAAACTGCCCGAAACTATTGATCATGTGCTCCTTGCATGCGAGTTATATCGAGATGCAAGGGCTAAATTTATTCTGCCGCTTATTTCAGGGTTTCTTGGAAGATCTACAGAATGGATAGTACAGCACCTTCTGTCAGATAAAGTTAAAGCCACAACTGAACAAGTTGCAAAATTTCTTTATATAGCTCAGTCTGTACGAAAAAGGCAGGCTTCCATCACTGGATCTTAGCAAGTAAATTTTGCAAATAATGTATTGTTTTTAAAATGCTTAAAAAATGATGATTTTATTTTTATTTTAATTTGTATTGTATTGTGGGTCTATGACTGTATAATAACAAAGTAAGTATATTATTGCTTGTTTGTGCAAAATGCACACTTGCAGACCACAGGCCAGGGATGGGGAACCTGTGGCTCTTCAGGTATTGTTGGACTCCAGTGCCTATCAGCCTCAACCAACATGGACAATGGTCAGGGATAATGCAAGTTGTTGTGCAACAACATTTGGAGGGCTACATGTTCCTCACCTCCCAGAGCAGATAATAGGCTTTGGACATGCAAGTCTTCAAAGACAAACATTATGGGGATGCAGGGAGAGGTGAAATAAAATGACATGTAATGGAGGCTGGAAAGAGTCACAACAATGTGACAACAGGTAAGATAAGACTAGAAAGGACCAGGAAAAGATTTGTTAAAGATTTAGATCAGGGGTTCCCAAACTGTGGTCTGTGGACCATAAACTTCATTCAGGTGGTCCGTGGCATGTCTGTAAAAATACAATTAAAAATTATAGAGCATCTACCTCCACAGCACATTACAATTGCTACAACAGGCATAAAAATCATTGAGTGGTACATCAGCACCCTCAACAATTTTAACGTGGTCTATTGGGGAAAATGTTTGGGGACCACCGATTTAAAGTTTTTTTTAAAGACGCCCTCTTTTAAGTGATGTTGTGAATGCCATCAAGTCCTTACAGAACAAAAATGTCAAACAAGGTGGATCAATATACTGTAACATGTTCCTGCCAATAAGCTGTCAAATCAAAGCTTGCTGAAATCTTCATTCCACATGCACAGTAAGAACACATTTTTCTTTTTAAAAAGAAACAGGGCAGTGCTGGTAGTGGGGAAACTTAGTCAAAGGTAAATTTCCCTCATGCGCCATTAAAATATTGCTGAAACAAAAACATCAGCAGCAGGCAATGGTCAGATTTGGGTTAATTGCTGGGTAAGAGTTGTGTGTGTATATATGTATGTATTTTGCTTGGCTATTTATTTTTTAATGTGAAAAGTCCAGTCTGACAGTATAAGCAAGATATGTCTATGTTTCTGTAACTTGTGCAACTTTAGCTGTTACCATTTCCTGACTCTCAAGGGCTCAGTGTTCTTTCTAACACATTCTTGCTAATGGAATTTAAAATGGGAGGGGGAGCAGGCAACCAATCTGTTAGGCAATGTGTAACCCCCACACACAAAGACACACTCTGCATTCAGGATCCTTATGCTGCTTCCTGCAGACCTGCAACACCCTACCATCCTGGCTTTGATCCTTCAGTAAGTAAAGTGGAGAAATTCCACTTAAGGACCATTCTGATATTACAAACCTCATTTCTGCTTATAATTCAATCAGGCTTTACAGGCAGGTTTCCTTTGGCTCTGCTATTCATCTTACTGAGCCATCTACACACATTTCCTGTTTCTTAGAGAGCAGGCAGGAAGGCTGCTCTTTGGAAAATGTCTGTGTCCAGGCATCAGACAGGTTCATGCATGTTGCGTGAGCACCTCAACTAACCAGATGCGTTCTCCCAGAATCCTCAGATCTGAAATGGTTTGGCTACATAACATCAGCATCAATGCCAATCCAAGGCCTGTCATTAGCACAAATACATACACTTCATGTATTTACATACACAGAGGAGGAAGGAGATGAAAGAATAGGCATTGTACCTCAACTGGTGGTATTCTCCAACCACCTTCTGTTCCTCAACTGGTGATATTCTTCAACCATCCTTCTTCCACTTGGACTCTCATTGCAATTGCCCCTGAATCTTTCTGTGCCAGCCTTCTCCAATCTTTGGGTTCCAAGACGTTGTTGGACTACCCCTCCCATCAGCCCCTGCCAGCATGGCCAATGGTCAGGAATGATGGGAAATGTAGTCCAACAACATCTGGGGACCCAAAGGTTGGGAAAAGCTGTTCTATGCTATGTAATTAAAAATGTTACGGCCTGGGGGAAAAAAACAGAAAAATTCAGAGGGAGGAAAATGCCCCCCCTTTTTTTCTCCAATTTTTCAGGGGGGGAGTCTTCAGGGGGGGGAGTCTTCGGGGGGGGGAACAGAAAAATAAACCATTTTTCCCCTAAATCCTTCCAGTTTTGTTTCTCTGCAGATACTCCAGTTCTGTCTGCCATGTTTACTTACCATTCCAGGCACTGTTTACTACATGTGCCTGCTTACATGTGAGCAATGGTAGGTAAGGCTGGCCGGCTACAGGTGACATCCTCCAGATTGTTCCACCCTTCTTGGTTCAAATCTCACTTCTGCCTCTCTCTCTTTCTCTCTCTGCCTCAGTCTTCCCATCAACAATATGGAGGATAATAATATGGTCTTACCGTACAGGGCTGTTGTAAGGATTACAACTAGATAATGTATGTGAAGCTCCTTGAACACTTGGAAGTGCTTTGTAAATGTTGTTTTTTGTTATTCTTATCATCATTATTATCATTATCATCATCAAATGACAAGGCAGTTGCAAATGCCCAGAAAGAGTAATGAAAAGTATTAATTACTGTTTTGAGAATTCATGATTAAGTACCCATTTGGAGAGGTAACTCCTGGTTTTGTTATTATTTTACATTTTAATCATCAGAGATGCAAGTTAAAAACTTACTAAGCTTTGGGTTTCCCACAGAACTCACATGAAAACTGTTGCTAGCCTTGTTGAAACCCTTGCAGTTTTCTTCAAAAAATTCCTTGCCTGTTTAGCCTAAAGGAGAACCCCCAACTTCACCTTGAATTTTGCTTTAGGTGAAATTTTGGTGGCCTCCCCAGTCATTTGAACAAGCAGAATGAGTTACCGAGGAAGTCTGTGGAATGTTTGCACCTGTGGGCGTGCACATGCACACACACGGAGAACTCATTCAACGTGCACTGGATAAACATCTGCCAGGGTTGGCTTACGTTTAATTAATTCTGCCGCCTTACAGCAACAGAAAGGATCATGCCAAGTGTTCTCAAATTTGTCACAAGGAGCCTCTTGAAGTAAACACATTAAACCCTCTACAAGTTTAACTAAAGATAAAACAGGAACTCTGAAGATCCCATTACCCATGCTTATTATTAACTGAATTAAAGGTGGGTTACAGAAGGTTGATGATGGGACACAGGAACTATGTTTGCGAGGGGGGGGAGCAAAAAGGAGTGTAGTCTTTCGCTTTGTTTCAGGCCATTTGCATCTATTTCTACATTTATGGCAAACTCGTTGATTTCACATACTGAGTAGCTATTGTTACATGGGCCAGTGCACTAAAAATACATACTAGTAAATAATACATACTAGAGGCACAAAATGTTCAGGTCCCAGAGTATGGTCTGAAGGCACATGAGGCTAATAGCTACTGTCTTGCAGACTAATCAAGTCTGGGTCTGGTCAGTGCCTGGATGGGAGACATGTGCACAGCCTTGGGTATAAATGTAAGGGAAAAAAATGAAATTATAAGAAGTCACTTCGACCTGTGTCAGTAAAATTGATGCTGTTATGAGGTATAAGAAAACCAGGGATGTTATTCCCATAATACACTGCTTTTTTGCAGTTTATTATAGGAGTGTTATGGGGAAGGCAGTAGTTCAGTGGTAGAGCATCAGTTCAGTGGTAGGTCCCAAGTTTGATCCCCAGCATCTCCAGGCAGGACTGGGAGAGAACCTGGTCTGAAATCCTGGAGCGCCACTGCTAATCAGTGTAGACAATACTGAGCTAGATGGACCAATGTCACACACAATATAAGGCAGCTTCCTATGTTCTTATGTTATTTAATCTTTGAAGAAAACCCAGCCTTTGTGCAGAATTCTCTCCATGTATACATTCTCCTCTATGTGAATTACAACCACAGAGGCCAAATGAAGCAATTGAGATTTGAAAGTTTCTTCGCATGTGGTGAATAAAAGGTAGGAAAATGCGGTGGTCCATAAAAAAACACGCAAACTAAAATAAGTGTGGAATACTCTCATATTTTCAGGGCAAAAGCAGGGCTGGTGGAACAGAATTTCCAGAAAAGTCCTACGAAAGTGTAAATGTCCATTTTTAAAATCTGTTTGCTCTCCTTAGTCTCCCTATGTGCCGTTGCACCATTTTTTCCTTGTTTACTTCTTTCTTCTTAAAGTGCTCCCAACCAATCAGGGATCACATAGCGAATGCAAATGTATCACACTGTGATACAGCCAGATTTGGCCATGTACTGATGTCATAATGGGCACACAAAACCAAGGTAGAATGAAGGCAGTGCTTCCTGTAATGATCACATGGATGATCCTAGCCAATCATGGATGATGCAGACAACAGAGAACATTACTGAGGGGAAGCAAAGTGTATACAGCAAATGCTTCCTAAACAGGTGAAACATTTCTTCACCCTGCACAACTATCTTGGGGGGAGGGGACCAACAGAGGTTTCCTTTTGATAATTACAAAAATCTTGGCTTAAAAACATCCCCACTTTGGCTCACTCCTAGTTTAACTATTTAAGAATCACTGGCATTGTGATGCTTTAGTTTGTGCAAATGTTGGAAATAGGACATAATAGTACATAATCTTTCCCATTTCTGCAATCACCTCTTCTTACTGGGGATGTAACAGCAGGTATACCTTGCTGGTATAGCAAGGCGTAACTTGGGTTCAATTTTTCTGTTTCCCCAAGGAAAACACAGAATTAAGCCTTACCCTACATCTGCTAATTTAGAGTTTGGAGTTGTACTCTAAAGCATCTGGAGGACACCAGGTTGCCAAAGATTGCCCTAAATCATGGACACACTTCATTATTAACAAAGCTTTCCATTGTCCTACATCCTGCTCCTCATTAAACAGCCTTTAAGGGGAAGGCCTGTAGCTCAGCATTGCAGGAAAGACTGATGTCTTTCTCTAGGCCTAAAGAAAAGAAGGGAGTCTCACTTGTACAATACTGGTATATAATTATAAAGGAGGGAAGAGCTACTTTTCCATATTCTAGAAATGGGTTTTAATGTAACACTCTTCTGTTATTCGTCTGGGCAAGAGAGCTAGACTTCAGCATTACTTATAGTTTTCAAGGCTATCAGTCAGAAAGCCAATATTCAGGGAAAAGGCCATACTTCAGTGATAGAGCATCTGCCTTGCATGCGGAAGGTCCCAGGTTCAATTGCTGGCATCTCCAGGTAGGGCTGGGAGAGATCCTGATCTTAAATCCTGGACAGCCATTGCCAGTCAGAGTAGAAAACACTGAGCTAGATGTCCCAATGAACTGACTCAGTCTAAGGCAGCTTCCTATGCTACCAATCTATACACGCAGGAGAACTAGGTGGAACAGCTTTTCCTGGATTTCAGTTTGCAGGTACTATGCATGTCTGAATATTTCCTCAGGAAAAACTCTTTCTTGGACAAACAAAGCACGTCAGTAAGTATATGCATAGGGAGTATTTGTTTTTATATTAGGGAGCATTTAAAAATTCCATCCCACATCTGCATACACTTTGCAATGGGTTGACACAGGTGGAAGTCAGCTTTGGACAGTCTTTCCCCCCCCTCCAAGGCTACCCCACACTAAAATGGCCATGTGAAAAAGCCATCTATCATAAACCTTTAGAACCCCTAAAGGGTCCTGGTTCCTTTCCTTTTCACTAACTGCACCCTCAAAAGATGGGCCTCAAACCTCAAGGAGTCAAGTGCCTAGTTCTTACTTTGTCCTCTCCAAAAGAAAACATACTCTACAATAAGTATGTTAAGCTTTCCAATAGTCAAGGAAGAAAATAATGTTATCTTTATGTGTAAGCATCCTTTGATGGTAGGGTTGCCAGGTTCTTGGCCTGAGACTGATCCTGTATCTTTAGGAGAAGAGAAGGTCAGTCAAGTGCAGGTGTTCTTGCAATTCTGTAATGGGAAAAACCACAAGGTGGAATTCTCCCTCCCCCCTGCACAACTTTTAAAGATACAGAAGACCTCTTGGTTGCCAGGCCCAGCCTCCAAGAGGTCTTCTGTATTTTTAAAAGTTGTGCAGGGGGGAGGGAGAATCCCACCCTGTGGTTTTTCCCATTACAGAGTTGCAAGAACACCTGCACTTGGCTGACCTTCTCTTCTCCTAAAGATACAGGATCAGTCTCAGGCCATGGACCTGGCAACCCTATTTGATGGGTGTTTACATGGCTGTCACCATTAGGATTGTTACTTGGTGCTGCTTTCCTCATGTTACACCAGCCTTGTATTTGACAGCCGTAGGTGGCAAGGAATTCCATGCAGGTGAGTTAGTAAGCTAGTGAAGAAAGCAGAGCGATTCTTCCTCCTCTTCCCTCCACTCTTCTTGGTTTCCATGCTGGCTGGGTCAAGAAGGGAAGTCTGTCCCTCTGCTCTGAGGCTAATAACCTTATGCTGGCTGTGTCCAAGTGGGGTCTGCAGCCACCATGGAAGTGCAGGATTCTTGCTACTTGGGAACTAGGAAAAAAACATTTTTTTGTAGACCAGGAAATTTTGAGGGGTTATTCACAAGGCTGTGTTGCACTTTAAGCAGCAGCTACCACAAAACAGCATTTCGAGTTTAAAAATATTTTTTTTTAAAATCCTCTAGGCATCTTCAAAAGATTTTTTTTTCTGTTACCAACAAGATATTTCAGACTGCCCTAATAAGAATCTAATGCTCTAGGGAGATCTCCTTATCTGAAGTCTCTCTTTTCAACCCTCTTCCATTCATCCTGGTAATTAGATTTGTCTTCCAGATCAAGTTTAATAAGTTCACTATGTAGTTTTGATGCCTTTGGAGTCTCTAGAGCTCATTAGCACCTTTTCAATCACAGTAAGTGGTCTCTTGAAGCCCGCCGTTTCTCAGGGGTTTGAAATATAATGTTTTAATTGTATATAATTAAATACTGCTTGCCTTATGTAGACTGAAAATTCTTTGTAATGTTCCCAGCTCCAGGGCTTCCCCCCCCTTTTAATTAGCTGCCCTAAGTCTTTCTGCAGTCCTCTTCCCCATAGGTATCATGACTTCCTGGAGACAAGGCTGGAGGAAAAATTGAACCACATCTAATTATTGTTGAAGGAGAAGGGGGCAAGACTATCTGGCCCATTTGCTTTGTACCAGACATTTGAGTTAACAGAAAAGGCTAGGGGACCCATTATGCAAGGTTAAGACGTTTGAAGCAAGGAAATAAATTAATGACAGAGCACAGCCCAAATGGTATCTGCTGGAGTACACGATGGAGAAAGTGGGTTGTGTTGTTATGTGCCATCAAGTTGATTACGACTTATAGCGACCCTATGAATCAGCGACCTCCAATAGCATCTGTTATGCCACCCTGTTCAGATCTTGTTAAGTGGGTTGTATGACTCTGGAAAGGAAGGTATTTTTCCACACACACACAGCAGGACGCCAGCCATGTGCAAAACAGAGCCTGGGTTGGTCCCACAATGATGCAACAAAGACTGGCAGAGGCTGAAGCACGTGACCTATGAATATTATGGGATCCAGCTGAGCTTAAGAACACACCAGACTAGACCCCACAAAACCAGAGCTATGCGGATGGTTCCTACCTAGGGCAGAGGTTGGGTAGGGTGTATTGGGTCAGTGAACCCTTCCTATTCCATTTTTATTTAATCTTTATTGCCATCCCTCTTGCATCATCAAAATTCATGTGTCTGCCTGCCACCTGAACAAAACTAGCTGCTCTCCTGATGCTGATGACATTTTTAAGAGGTCCCTGAATAATGCCATTTCTAAAAGTCCCTGAATACTTCCTCCCTACTTGTATTGTATGTTCCATAGGATACTGTGGTGCCAAGGGGACAATCCTTTGTCCTACCATAGGCATCATGGCTTCCTGGAGGAAAATGGGACAGTATCTAATAGTGATAAAGGAGAAGGGGAAACAACTAGCTTGCATGGAGGATTCCATCTAGAATTCTGATGAGGAAATAGATGGGGACAGGGAGAGAGAAACAAGAAACTAAAGGAAGTGGGGATTGCAGGACTTGCAAGAAGAAGATTGCAAGCTAAAGAAAATGGGGATTGTAGGGCTTGGGCTGTGGCAACTATAGGGCAGAAGTTGTGGGACAGGCCCATAACAGGAGATGTACATGCACTGCCTGCTTAGGGCACAAGTGCCAGATGTTTTGTTTTAATATGTTTTAAAGTCTTTTGTTTTTAAGATTTTTAAAGTGCTTTTAGTGTTTTTGTTTGCCACCCTGTCTTCTGGGTAGAAGGGTGGGATATAAATTTTAACAACAACAATAAATGAAGAAGCCTAACCAATTGTGTTAACTTCCAGGAAGCAACAGGAGAGTTCAAATAGGCGTATTAAAGCTCATTCACTGGTTTAAAAACAGACTTCTCTAAATAGAACATAAAATGTAAGCTTATTTTGCAGGAAAAAGGAGAAATACAGATGCAAAGCACTGGATGGAGAATGGTTTAATAGAATGAGACTGTCTGTTTATATCTGTCAGCTGATTATGAAATGAGATGATAATTCCACAACAGTTTCCTTGAAGAAGAAGAAAAGAAATTTCTGGATGTGAGATTGTGTTGCCATCCTATCTTCCCCCATGCACATTGGACAACAACCCATGGGAACCTTTCTATTATAAATTCTTCAGGTTTCAGTCTTACAGGCTTCACAGCCAAGAGCATTTTTAAAATAGTGCAACATTTAACTTACGCTGCCCTTACGGTGCCCCCTGAATTAGCCCAAACTATTCTGATTCATCTCTCCCAAGCATATTATTGTAATCTTTCAAAAGCTGACTCTAGTATAAAGAGGATTCCATTGGTTGCATTCAGATCCAGTCTCCTCCCATTTTAATTTTCTCTTCTACAAAGAGAGAAGAGCTATGGCAGAGGGAGGTACAGAAGTAAGTAGGGATGGGGGACAATTTTGTTTTGTTTCACATTTCAAAGCTGCACCTACCTAATTTGCGCTTTCCAAAACAATACACAAACTGAAACACAAACGTCCTTTGAAACGGTTGTTTCTTGGAATGTTGCAACGCAGTTCTAAGTACAACTAAGATGTACAAAAATGTAAAGTGTACATTACACTGTATATAGTGGTGAAAAATTGCAAATATTGAAACTGAAATATTTAGGGATAAGGGAGAAATTTTAATTAAGTTCGCATGTAAAGCTGAATTAAATTTGCACTTTCTGAAACAATATGAGAACCGAAACACATAAATCCTTTGAAATTTGCACTGCTCCAAATTTTGCGATGTAGTTCTCCAACCAAGCAATGTTTACAAAAATGCATATATTATGTAAAAGTGTGCACAAAATGAATATATTAGTGAAAATGACATAGAAAATGCATTATATTAGGATAAATTGCTTGCAAAACTGTGAACATTAGTCAAAACTGCATACAAAAATGTATTTATTAAGAGAAATTTGCACTAAAATGCAGAAGAATTTTCATGAGGATTTGTTTTTCTAAAAATTACCAAATTGCTGCAGAAATATGTAGAACTGAATTTAAGATTAGAAAAATGAGAAACTGAGAGAAACAAAATTGACAGATCATACCATCTCTAAATATATTAGGATTTTTTTTTTTTGAAAAAAATGCATTATAGTAGGAAAAATTGCATACAACAATGTGTATATTTTATTAGGGGAAACTCACTGTTGAATTTTCATGAGGACTTTTTTTGGAAAAAAAATCACAAATTGCTGCAGAAATGTGGAGAACTGAACTTAAGATTGGAAAAATGAGAAATGGTGAGAAACTGAAACACACAGATTCACTTACTAGAAGTAAGCAAAATGTCACACTGAGTGCATGGCAAGGCTTAGTTGTGAGGAGATGATGCCACACTGCGGAAGCACCCTTGCCTCACTGAAGAAGAATGTGTGAGGGCTTAGCCTGGGTAGTTGAAGTGGGTATGTGCACACGCCAGCCTTGCCCCCCAATGTCCCTATGAGTGCTATGCATGCTGCCTCCACTTCCCAGAAGTTTGAAGGAAGTTTTCAAATGCATTTGACTGGATGCACTGACAAGCCTCCTTGTAATCGGGAACCTTCCCCTTCAGGTCTGCAGGACCCAAGTGGAAGTTCACAGATTGCCCTGGGAGCTGGCTGAGCCTGCTCCGATGCCTTGCTTTGGCTGTGTGTATAAATGTATGCTGAATGTGGGGGGTTTCCCATTCGCAACACCTCCAGTTTATATTTGAGATAAATATTGCAGTTGAAGTAGTCACCACAACCTTTTATTAAAGGTAAAGGTAAAGGTGTCCCCGCACTTATAGCGCGAGTCGTTTCCGACTCTTAGGGTGACATCTTGTGCCATTTACTGGGCAGACCGTATATATAGGGTGGGATTGCCAGTTCCTTCCCCAGCCTTTCTTTACGCCCCAGCATATGTCGGGTACTCATTTTACCGACCACGGATGGATGGAAGGCTGAGTGGACCTCAACCCCTTTTACCGGAGATTCAACTTCCTCCTTCCGTTGGAATCGAACTCCGGCCGTGAGCAGAACTTCGGCTGCATTACGCCGCTTACCACTCTGCACCATGGAGGGTCTTAACCTTTTATTAGGACACGTTTATATATAAAGTGTTCTATTAGGGATGGTTTTTTGGGTATTTGTTTCAAATCAGGCTTCAACTATTTAGCCAGACTTGAATTAGCATCCAGTAAGTAGTCGTGTGAATGGTTTACTAAATGCCCAGACTATCCAGAGGCCCATCAGTAGCTGTGTTGCACTTAGTTTATTTGGCAGTGGTTCATAAATTTGGGCTAGCCAGTCCCACATATATATTAATCTTACCACAACTTCTATAAAAGAGTACTTTTAAGCTGCAATCCTGGCACTGTTACCTGAGTGTAAGCCTCAATAAACAAACTTGGGCTTATTTAAAAGTAAAAATACACAGATTTGTAAAGATTTTTACATGGTATTTGGTATGGGAGAGGGCTACCGCACTCATGTCCTGCTTTTGGGCTTCCAATAAGCATCTGGCTGTTTTTTCTGGAAACCAAATACTGTACTAGACATCTAGTACAGTCCTCCTCAGGGCTAAGCCTATGAGAAAAGATTGCAGCATTTGGGGTTTTTTAGTTTAGAGAAAAGGTTGGTAAGAGATGACACAACAGAAGTGTATAAAATTTTGCATGGCATGGAGAAAGTGGATAGAGAAAAGATTTTTTCGCTCTCTTATAATGCTAGAACTTGTGGACATCCAATGAAACTGAATGCTGGAAGATTCAGGACAGACAAAAGAAAGTACTTCTTTACGCAGTGAGTAAACTATGGAACTCACTCACACAAGAGCAGTGATGGCCACCAGCTTGAATGGCTTTAAAAGAGGGTTAGATAAATTCAAGGAGGATAAGGCTATCAGTGGCTACTAGCCATTATGGCTATGCTCTGTCTTCATAGTCAGAGCTGATACACGAGGATGAAACTTTTGCAAAGCAAATTGCCAGTGTTTCTAGGAGGCATGATGATGTAGTAATGGGGGACTTGATTGCCCCGATATCTGTTGGGAGACAAATTCTGCCAAACACAGGTCCTCCAAGAAATTCCTGATTTGTGTTGCTTATAACTTTCTCCTACAGAAAGTGGAGGAAGCAACTAGAGGACCGGCTGTCCTTGACTTGATTCTAACCAACAGAGATGACTTGGTGGATGAAGTGGCAGTTACGGGAACTCTGGGGGGAAATGACCACGCTATACTAGAGTTTTTTATTTTAAAGGAAGCAAAAGCTGAGAGTAGCCATACGTGTACCCTGGACTTGGAAATCTGATCTTAATAAACTCAGAACAATGGTAAGTGAGGTTCCATGGCAAACAACACTAATGAGAAAAGAAGTCCAAGACAGATGGGAGTTTATAAAAGAGGAAATTCTAAAGACACAATGGCAAACAATTCCATCAGGGAAAAAAGGGGGAAGACAGCAGAAGATGCCAATGTGGTTTCACAGAAGGCGTACTGATGACCTGAAAACATAAAAAGGACACATGCAGGAAGTGGAAGGAAGGCCAGGCCACAAAGGAAGAGTACAGACAGGTAGCATGGAATTGCAGGGATGGTGTTAGGAAGGCTAAAGCTGAGAATGAGCTGAGCTTAGCGAAAGATGCCAAAAGTAACTAAAAAGTTTTCTTCAGATACATCCATAGTAAAAGACAGAGAAAAGAAATGGTGGTACAGCTACTCAATGAGGATGGCAAAATGACAACAGATGACAAAGAAAAGGCAGAAGTGCTCAATTCCTACTTTGGCTCAGTCTTCTCTCAAAAGAGGGTCTATGACCCTCCTGAGAAATGTGAAATTGAAGGGGCAGGATTACAGCTTGAGATAAATGGTCAAGGAAACCTAATCACTTTGAATGAGTTCAAATCTGCAAGGCCCGATGAACTGCATCCTAGAGAATTGAAGGAACTGGCTGAAGAACTCTCAGAACCGCTGTCTATTTTATTTGCGAAATTGTGGAGGATGGGCAAAGTGCAGGATGACTGGAAGAGGGCTAATGTTGTCCCACCTTCAAAAAGGGCAGAAAGGAGGAACCTAGGAATTACAGACCAGTCAGCCTGACATCGATTCCTGGGAAAATTCTGGAGCAGATTATAAAGCGGTCATTCTGTAAGTACCTTGAAAACAATGCAGTGATTACTAGAAGTCAACATAGATTTATCAAGAACAAATCCTGCCAGATTAATCTGATCTCACTTTTTGCTTGGGTAACCTCCCTGCTAGACTGTGGGAATGCTGTAGACATAATTTATCTCGACTTCAGCAAAGCTTTTGACAAAGTACCCCATGATATTCTGATTAGCAAACTAGCTTAATGGAACAATTATCAGATGGATCCACAGATGGCTACAGAACTGTACTCAAAGTGGGCTTATTAATGGTTCCTTCTCAAACTGGGGGAAGGTAACAAGCAGGGTACTGCAGGGCTCGGCCTGGGCCCAGTGCTCTTCAGCATTTTTATTAATGACTTGGATGAGGAGGTTCAGGGAATGATTATCAGATTTGCAGATGATACAAAATTGGGAGGAGTAGCTAATACGATGGAAGACAGAAACAAAATTCAAAGGGATCTTGATAGGCTGGAGCATTGGGCTGAAAACATTAGAATGAAACAGGGATAAGTACAAAGTTCTACACCTAGGAAAAAGAAACCAAATGCACAGTTATAAGATGGGGGATACTTGGCTCACAAATACTACATGTGAGAAGGATCTTGGGATTTTTGTTGATCACAAGCTGAATATAAGCCAACAGCGTGATGTGGCTGCAAAAACAGGCAAATGCAATTTTAGGCTGCATTAACAGAAGTATAGTTTCCAAATCTCGTGATGTATTTGTTCCCCTCTATTTGGCACTGGTTAGGCCTCATCTTGAGTACTGAGTCCAGTTCTGAACACTGCACTTTAAGAAGGGTGCAGACCAACTGGAACAGGTTCAGAGAAGGGCAACAAGGATCAGTGAACTAGAAACAAAGCCCTCTGAGGAGAGACTGAAAGAACTGGGCATGTTTAGCCTGGAGAAGATAAGATTGCATGCTAGCACTCTTCAAGTACTTGAAAGGTTGCCACAGAGAAGGGCCAGGATCTTTTCTCGATCATCCCAGAATGCAGGACATGGAATAATGGGCTTATACAGCAGGTTCTTCTTATGTTCTTAAGACAGTTTTACTATGTCCAAACCTGGGTTTATGGTTTGTCTGTCTCGCTCTAAACAAATCATGAGATGTAACTGAGGTTTGTTCTATGGCTTACCACTCATGGTTTGTCTGGGGGAGATAAACCATGAGTCTGGCTTCAGATTTAACACTAAACCAAACCATGGCTTAACCCAGGTAGGGCAGCAGCAGTAGGACTGAGATACAAGATTATTGCCAAGATCTTCACTCCAGGAACGCACATTTGCTTATTTACTCTAAACTATGGTTTGGCTTAGCATTACATGCAAACCGGGTCACTGTGTATGAGTGTGTGAATCAGCTAGGTGTACTCTCTGTGCACAGTCGACATTTCTATTTATTGTTGCAGATCTCTATTTATTCTTCTGAATTTGACTCCTGTGTAATGTAAATTTCTATAAATTTGAATGAGTTGCTTTCTGCCATAGCGCATCCTGGCGGATGTGTACACAGACTCCAATGAAGCTAATAAGTGGTTTTCACTCAGCTCTTAGAATTATCACACAGCTAAGATACAAGCACTCCTAATCAAGCATGGAGAGATGCAGCTGGCAGTGGGAAAGTGCCAACAGTTACATTACAAATAAGGAAACATTGGCTTTTCAAGGACAAGAGACAGGTCAAAGCCTAACAGGGATGCAATGCAACTAGTACTGAGCACCTTTTCCTCTTCTCCTTTCTCTTAGTTTGTTACTTGCTTTTGGGGACGAGCTATGGCACACAATGAAGCACCTTCTACACCTACTGAATCCCCCAGGTTCAATCTCTGGCCCCTCTAGTACACCGGGAAGAGGAATTGATGGAACTGTAGCTCTGTGAGGGGAATAGGGGTCTCCCAACCATTCTCGGCACTTTCCCCAGGGTGCTCTGGGGAAAACGATGACTGTTTGAAGTGATATACTACTACTTTAAATGTATAAATCAGCTGACAGGGCCTTATTTTTGACTTACAACAGGACCAGATTATCTTAGAGGCAGTTCTGGCCTCTATATCCCTGCTCAGCTGATGAAGCCTTAGTAGCAGTGCCATGCATTCTGTGTGTGATTAGCAACAGGGTCTTCAATATGGTTACACCAGCATTTATGGGCCTCAGTCCCCTTAGTGTTTAGGATATGCATCGAGTAGTCTATGCTTTAGACACCTGTTGAAAAACTTTGTTTTTACTCAGGCCTTCCATAGCTGAATTGTTTTTAGTTTGCAGCCAATACTACCTACAATGACGCATTTTTATTATGCTTTTAATTTTGTTTTATGACTGATTTTATCTTATATATTTTTATATACTCTTGCTCACTGCTCAAAAGATGTTTATAAATTCTTAAAAAAAACAAAGTAAAGGAACCATGCCTACTGCTAAGTATTGACCTCATATACCTGCTCCCCCCCCCCACAATGGTACAGAGGAAATATGGCTTCTTTCAAACATCCAGTCAGCAGCACAGAAGCCACCTTCAGGATGCAATCCCCTGTGGAAAAGAAGATGTGTGAATAAAGAGTGGACAGGTTTGATTGCACAGATCTTCCCCATACAATTAGCACTCTCAGCAAGTGGTCAACTGTGCAGGGAGATAGACATAACTGGTCCTAACCATGCGGTTGTTTAACTAACAAGCAAAAAAAACCTTGCAGTTTAAGAAAGTACTTATAGCCAACAGATATTTCTATCAAACTTTAAAAAGCAGGGAAATTTGACAGCTACAGTGAATGCATCAGGGGAGCAGGAGACCTGACCTCCTCTCTGAGATATTGGACTGCCCTACAAATTCGTCAAAACGCAAACACAATTTGGGTTGGTCTTTCACAGTGCAATCCACTTCCTGTGTAGCTTGGAAGAATCTGGTAACATGTGCCTCTAAGCATATAGTGAGTGGTGGCAACACCTGCAATCAGCCCAAATAACAGAAACAAGACATGTGCTGTGTTGATCTTGTTTTAGCAGGGAGGAAGCAACAATGACCATGGGGGAAGGGGGAGATTGGAAGGGGAGGGGGCGAAGGAAGGGGGAGAGAAGGGGTAAAAGGGAGTGATGGGAGGGAGGAGAAGGGGAGGGCAGGTTTTATCATTTGCATGCTTATTGAGTTCAATGGGATTTACTCCCAGGCAATCATTCTTTAGGTGAAATGACCATGGGGGAGGAGGAGGGGACAGGAGAGGGAAAGAGGGGGAGGGGATTGGAAGAGGAGGGGGAGGGAGGGGCAAAGAAAGGGTGAGGGAAGGGGCAAAAGGGAGGGGATAGGAGGGAAGAAGAAAGGGCAGCTTTGATTATTTGCACGCTTTTTGAGTTCAGTGGGATTTACTCCTGCACAATCATGCTTGGGATAAGTGAAACTCACCTGAGGAAGGGGCAGGGAGGAGGGAAGGGGAGGGAGAAAGGGGGAGGGGAAGAGATTGGGTGGGCAGGCACTTTCTAAAAGGAAAATATTGTGAACATATATTTCTTTTTAGGGTTTCCCCCACCTTTTTATTCTACATCAGGCACATGTAGTCTCCCACTCAAATTTAAACCAAAGCTGTCTCTGGCCACACCAGACCTTTATTTCACTTTTGACAGTCATGGCTTCCCTCAAAGAATCATGGAAATTGTAGTTTGTGAAGGGTGCTAAGAGTTGCTAGGAGAGGCCCTATTACCCTCACAGAACTGGGGCTCACTGTTAAACCCCTCTGGCCACTGGAGCTCTGTCAGGGAAACAGGAGTCTCCTAACAACTCTCAGCAACCTTCACAAACTACACTTCCCAGGATTCTTTGGGGGAAGCCAGGACAGTTTAAAGTGAAATAAAGGTCTGCCGTGGGTGTGGCCCCTGATTAGCCAAGCCAAACAGCTGTGAGTCTGGTTTTTAGAACACTAATAGTTGGTCCTTACTGAGCATGCCCAACGCTATTATAGACTTCAATGTTAAATTTCTTAAATTAATTAAAAATCAGCCAGGCTTTTCTTTTAACTTTTAAACTGCAGTTTAACTTTTAAACTGCAGAAGATGAAAGTCAGAGTATGGGGCAATAAGATTACAGGTACTCTGTAAACATGGCTGATTTTTAATTAATTTCAAGAAATTATGAGACCACTGACAGAAAAAAGTCCTACAGGGGTCTGGATTTTTTTCTCTTGTTTTACACTTTGAACTCTCGATTCTCTTTGACTGTTTTGTGTATCACCACGAAAGCTAAAGAGGGTTGTTAAGCAAGCAGTTCTGAGTTCAGGACTATAAATTTCGTACAGCTTTGTTCTGAAATGAGCTTATGGAAACCAGCAGAATGGCATGGGAGGCATTTTCAATTTAACATTGCAGGATGCGAAAAATCCATGCTGGCTGTAGCATACAGCCACTCTGGCGGCTGTATAATTCAGAGTTATCCTTCAGCAGGAATGGGGAACGCTTTTCACCATAAGGGCCACATTTCTTTCTGAAGGTCACATGCCAATCCTGGGTGGGGGACAGAGGTAAAAACAGGCAGAGCGATCGTAAATTATACTTCTGTACAGCAGACTAGTTTCTACACACATTCATATATCCCTCTCTAATCTCCATCCATGAAAACAGGCCTGGTGCCAGCAGGTGTGCAGGTTGGACACTGGCTGAAGGCTCCTGTGGCAAGCCAAAGGCCCTGGAAGCTGGCACTGGGAAGGAGGGGGCTCCTGCTCCACGATCCCCACCAGCACTGGGTTGCGAGCCATGACTGGCCAGTGGTGCAGATTATCCCCATGTGCATGCAGCCGGCCAGTGCTTAAATATGCCCAGTTGCGCTAACTTGCGCATCAGCGTGCATGCCTGCTTATACCCAAGATGGAGGCAGGGGTGTCAACACACCCAGGGCCACCCTGGGCTCCTGCTGGGAGGAAGGGCGGGATATAAATCAAATAATAAACAAACACACAGGAGGGAGGCGGGGGCCCACAGCAGACTGGTGCGAGCCCTGTAGGCAAGCATGAGTCATTATCAGAGTTTGAAGGCACTTTCCAGCTAGGTAGAAACACTCGAGGATGCAAAGCGGGGCTGGTGGAGGGTGCAGCTTGGGTGTATGGCCTGGGTAAAGTCCCAAGAGCCAGGTAGAGGCCTGGAGGGATGCATTTGGGCCTTGGGCTTGAGGTTCCCCCATCCCTGCCCTTCAGTATGGGATAGCACCTTGCAGAAGGGTCCCCTACACTTCCTGCTGAAAGGGACCAAAGAGAGAGACTAAGTAGGCAGGTGGAAGAGGGACAAGAAACAGCACAACCTGGGCAATTCATTTTCATGGGGGGTTTAGGGAGCTTGGTCTGCCACCCCCATTGCCCCTGATATTGGTCCCTCCTTCCAAGGCTCTGCAGCCTCTCATGGCTCCACCGATGTCCCATTTAATTTAACCTTTTATACATTTCTAAAATTGTTATTCTTGCATTTATATCCCACCTTTCCTCCAAGGAGTTCAAGGTGGTACATATGGTTCTCCCTTTCCATTTTATCCTCACAACAGCCCTGTGAGGTAGGTTAGGCTGAGAAGCAGTGACTGGCTCAAGGTCACCCAGCAAGCTTCATGGCTAAGTGGGGATTTGAATCCTGATATGCCAGGTCCTAGTCCACCACCTTAACCACTACACCAAACTGGCTCTACATGAGCACTGAAAAAGATCTGCTCCCTGTACACAAAACTGAAAAAGGGGGGGGTCTTATCTGGCTCTACAACCCTCCAGTCTTTCTGCAATGACTCTGCTATCAGTCCCAGACAGAATAAAATACAGCTGCAGCTGTCAAAAGCAGTTCGCTTTATTTATATTTTAATTCATTAGAAGAAAAGCTGAGATGCCAACTTATTTTAGGCTTCAGTGACACTTTTCCCCATTCATGATGAAGAAGATATTTTTCTTTTAAAATGAAAAATACATCTTGCTGACGTATGGAAAATGGATTTAGTACACAGAAAGTGGAAATACTGTAAGGTGCCTGCCATTTTTTTTAAAGGTGCAAGATTTAATTGGTCTGATCAGTAGAATGCATCAAATAAAGCTTTTCTTTATTTAATGAACTGGAAATGCCATATTTCAGTCAGTGAGAATATATTTGTTTATTTTTAGGTCTGGTGAGCTACTCTCAAATGAAATGAAAAATGAAATATTCATGATCACCTTTCCTAATTCTAGCAATGCGGAAGCTTTTATTTATTAAGTTATTTTACACTGTCTTCAATATCTCAAGGCATTTATGTTAAGGTTTTTGTGATATGCAAATTAATTTCAATTTAATCAATGAACAGGTTAAAAGTTGATTAACTAAATATTTTTTAATCAAGGGAAAGACACACAGCACTAGCCTTACTTTGAGCCAGGATGAGGGACTTCAACCGGTATACCCCAGGCTCAGCTGGAGACACACATTTTCCAAACTCCTCTAATCTTGGATTTGGATTGCTCTCTGAAGCAGCAACTATCTGGACTTATGTGTGAGCTGCTGCCGTGAATCCCATGGAACAGCCTTGGAGCGACAAGGAAGAAGAGGAGGAGATGGAACAGGACTTGTGGCAGGGCCCTAGTGACTTGCGATCATATGGTGTTGAGGCTGAAGGCTTTCATACCTTTGTCAGTGACAGCTCCACTTCCATAGCTCCAGTTACAACTGATGAAACACAGCTGCTCTTGCCCCTCCCTTTCATCCCCTTCTTCGCTCACGCTGCTGCCACCACTGCCATGCACCTTCTTCCCAAGGAGGAGGACCTCGCAGAGGTGTCTCTGCCACCCTCACCTCGGACCCATAGGTAACTGCATCGGCAGACTCAAAGGGTTTCCACTGTCTCACTAAGGAGGAGTGCTCATGTGTGTGTGCACTCCCGTTCCGTGACACCTTCCTCATGCAAACAAAACGTGCCTACCCACACTTCCTTAAGGGTTGTACGGGGGCATTGCTAATTGCTGTGACGTCTTAGCTCTGTGTAGTCGTGCCTAGTTACGCGGTGCAGAGAGAATCCTCTGTAACCTGTAAGTGATTCATGAAGCACTCTGAACTGAAATTTTTCATTAAACCAATGAAAGAAAAGCACCCCTTCGCATGTGAGTGACTTCAATGAGCTTGGGCAGGCCAGTTACTTTGGCTGGATCAGAGCCATTATCTGCAATTATATTATTTAATATATAAATATGTTAAGGATAATTTGAGTGCTTCTTTATTAAGTTTAAACAGAGCTGACTTGTTCCTGTTCTCCAATTATCTTTATTCCCCAATTATCCTTTTTATCTGGACTTTATCTGCATAAAAGAAAATCCACATATTTGGCAGAATTACAATGTGCACCTTTTCCGAGAACTTACAGTTCAGAATAGTGCAAGTGAAGAATAGCTTGAATATGTTCCCCATGGGAGAAGAAAAATCCCCGCACATAAAAATTTAGTACTAGAGAGATATCGTCTCTTCAGTAAAGTTAAAAACCATGCAGATCATGGAACCCTCTCAGCAATAATTTTCCCAAAGTGTCTCCTCAGACCTCCTCCTTTCCCCTGGATATATGTTGAGCTGCAATACAAAATGGCATCTAGTACAAAAGTGATATTTCAGAACTAGGAAAGAGGTAAGACCTGAGGAACCTTAGGAATATTCTGTAAGAACAATTTGAGATAAATGAAACTAGTCTATTTTTATAAGTAGAGAAATACAAGACTAAGATGAACCATTGTAATGGAATTAGAAAGAAATGTTCAGGCCAGACGGTTTCAATGATTTCCCCTTCAGCCACTTGCACCAGCTTCCACACTGTGCTGCAGTGTTCTCCACACACACACCCGAGTAGATTTGTAGGGAACAGGGGACTGAAGAGGGAATCAGTGAAAATCAGTCCCTCTCCCCTTCATAAACAGGAGGTTCTGTAAAAGGAACACTGCTCACGGGATCTCTGGATCCAACCCAACATTTTTAGAAAGCATCACTGTGCATTGCCTGAAAATACCCTTCTTCTCCATGGCTGAGCTCTTGGGGGGGACGGGACTCTTCTGCAAGCTCAAAGCAGAAACTCACTGTGCACAGTGCTGTTTGGCCAGCAGCTGTGTGTCACCAAAAAATGTTCCATCATCACTCCCAAAGCAGTACTGCACTTTGTTTTTTTAATTAATAAAAGGTGAATGAGCAGATCATCTCATGAGCATTTAGGCGGCACTTATGAAAATAAAAAAGGGGAACAGCCCACCGCAAACATTGGTGGAGTGCAAAGACTAGCAGCTGAGACAGCATCTGATTTGCTGGAATGGATGTCTGCCATGTAGAATGTATGATGCATCCATGTCAAGCAACACTTTTACTTTGAAGCTGTTTGATAGGCAGGGGGGAAATAAGCACCACAAAATGTACTCTAATGGATGAGCCTCCATGGATATGGTGAACTAACTTTGCTCTATATAATTGGGCCTTGGAGAACTGCATGTTAGAGGCTAAAGACAATCATTTTCAGGAGAACAGAGCACTCATAAGTCCTACTGATTTTTAACCAAGAGTTCTTGGCTCAGAGCATCTCTAAAAATTAGGCCATGTCTCTAACATTAGATCTTTAGCTACTTTTTTTTTTTACAACTTTATTCATTTCATTCACTACCCATCTTAGCTGTCTGTGTTGCTGTGACACTTGTCTCTTAGAAAAGGTTTCTTATTGTGGCTGCAATCTTACACCAATCAATAAAATATAGAGTATCACTGGTGAGGCATCATCAAAACCCCTTTTGCAAGAGTACCAGAAGAGCCTTACTATTCTTACCCACCTGTATGTGTGTGTGTGCATGTGTGTGTGAGCAAACCAGGAAATGTTACAAATCCATCTGCACAAACTACTGCACATTATTCTATATGCTCCTAAAATTAGACATGCCAGCATGAGATCATAGCAAATGAGTTGACCCAGTGAACAGGCTTCAGGCACACCATCTCTGTACAGGCTTCTGGAAATAACGATTTGTTGCTTAGGTAAATGTTTTCAAGCCGTTGCCTAACGTTGGGAAACTAAGTGCAGTGTATGTTGAATTAATTATCAGCATTTTGGGGCCAAACCTCTTCATTTCATATGCCTGAATCCCCCCCCCCACATTCTTCAAAAATAGTTAGGGGCCTTACTTTAACAATATAATATGTTGGAGAGGGGGTGCTGAACTTTGCCATGCCCCCTGCCTCAACCTCCTTCCTATACTGCTTCAGATACTTTCCTTCATTTCTAGCTCATTTCCAGTATCAGAGCCAAAAAGAGAGAAATATACTTGGAACAAGTGACTACAGGGTGGTAAGGCATTTTGGAGAAGTTTAGTGCCTCTCACTCATGCACACCTTTTATGGTTAAAGAGCTCTCATCCTCTACTCTATATATGGATGGAGTGGGCATATGAATATTGCTGTAGCTCAGGAAGAGACAAAACTCAGTGGTAGAGCACATGTCTTGCATGCAAAAGATCAAAGATTCAATCAGTCTACATTATGTCCAGATAGGGCTGGGACGACCTCTTCTTTGAAACCTTGGAGAGCTGCTGCCAGTCAGTGTAGACAATGCTGAGCTAGAGGGACCAATGATCTAACTCGATATAAGGCAACTTCCAATGCAACTGTCTATCTAGTTCTGCCCTTAGAAGCATTTCAACCAGAGACATAAACATAATATAGACTGGATAGCCTGGGGCCACCCCATCGCCTCTAAGAATACCCTCAAGAGGTCCCACTGTCTGATACAGTTTTGCCCACAGCTCCTTACTTTCCCATTCAAAGTGCATTTTGAGCCTTTCCTAAAACTATAAGATTATAAAATCATTGTGATATCTACAATGGAAGTAATCCACATTCATTTAAAGCAGGGGTGGGGAACCTGTGGCTCTCTAGATATTTTTGGACTACATGACCATTGCCAATGCTACCTGGAATCCCACAACATCTGGTGGGCCACAGGTTCACCACCCATTTTAAAAGCCAGCAGCAAACCTCCTAATTTTTTGATAGTGTTGTTGTTGCTGCTACATTTCTGAAATATTTATCCCACCTTTTTCTTTTCAAAAAAGGTTGATATGGAAGTGTGTTGTGGTCTTTCTTGGCTTACAACTTGTAAAAGCTCATGAATCTTTAAAACAAAGTGAAGCACAGATTCACTGAGGAAGCAGATAAGTCCTGAGATCAAAGACTAATTGTTCAAAGGTGTCGTTCTGCCTTTCTGATACGGCTCAGTACATCACACATTGACTGCATTTTACACACACTTTATCTTATGTATCTACAAAATATTCCCTGTACAATATATAACATATATTTCAATCTAAGCTTATAATAATTTCATAGAGTTTACACCCTGACTTTCCCCCCCTCAGGTATTGCTTCTCTTTTTCTTTTCTCTAGACAATTCAAAACTTACCATAATGTGTTAAAATATCGTAAAATTCCTTATTGCAACTGCCCTTGTTCATTCTGGTTCCACAGACATATCATGCTTTAATTCAGGAGGAAAATCAAAGATTCAGTGTATCTATCACGTTGCCTTCATCTCATATATATCTCTAAGCCCTGTTGCACTCGTACTTCAACATGTGGCTGAAGACAGCACCAGCCCCGCTGGACCTGCTGTATCAATCCACTGCACATAATGTTTAAATGGGATATATATGTGTGTTAATTTCACACAGACCAGAAGACTACACATGTTGGTCTCTAAGCAAATGTTATCACCAATGTGTGGAATCAAACTGGGCCCAGGGATGGGGTAAAAAACACTCCGGGGGCAGGCAAGTTCACTTCCCTATGGCTCATTATCTCTAAACATTTTTAATCCAGAGCTTCAGCCACCTTTAATCCAACAACACTGTGATGTTATCGAAGTTATCACAGCCCACTGATATCAGTGGGAAAAAGAAGCTATCAGCATTAATGGACTCAATAACAAAAACTTGTAATGAAAATCCAGCTTAGTCTATATCTTAAAAAAACACAGTAACAAAACAGTTTATTTAGGTGAAGTTTTTCAACACGTGTAAATATTGAACAAGGAAATTATTTTCTTGGCACCCCCCCAGGAGAATTTTGTTAAAAGCACTTTGCTTATGTATCACCACCACTCCTACAATCATTTCCCCTGTAACCTTCAAATTATGCTCAGCAACAAGATGCAAATTCATTATATGATTGCATAAACTAAGGCTGCAATTCAGTACGCACTTACCTGGGAGTAAGTCCCACTAAACCCAATGGATCTTACTTCTGAGTAGACATGTACTGGATTGCAGCCTAAGTCACAAAACTTAATATAAGTATTCAATGTACCAATCTCAACAGACTCACTCTAATAGGGAACTGATCCAGAGTCTGTGTCCCAAGAGATATGCAATGTCCCCTGTTGCCTTAGAAATAGTTCAATGTTACGAAGGGCTACAACTCAACATGGGCAGTGGCCCTTTTCCTTCACATGAAAGTATAAGGTGAAATATTATTTGATGGAAGGGGGCAAACAGAAAATACAACCTATTTTCAAATTAAAATTATTCACCTTAGGACGTCTGTTACTTATCTTCACTATATGATAAACAGACAAAAGGATTTGTACATGTATATTTATTTGTGTATGTATATGAAAGAGAAAAATTCAGTCCTAGTTGCCAGGAAATGCTTATCAGCAATGTTTCCTTACTAACTGCTTTTTCATTTGTAAACTGTCAAACCTGTCTGCCTTGCCTAATTGGACTTTCCTCCACGTGGCAACATTAACATGAAAGTGTACAGCATAAATATTTCATGATGTCACAAAGGCTAATGACAACCCTCTCTGAACTTGCAACCTAACTGTGTTTGTTAGTCACAGGCTGCTTTTTGCAAAGTGAACAGCAGGACCATTCCAGGAAAGCTCTGAAAATAAAGTCTTCTTACTACATACACAATAAGCTCAAGGCTTAAAGTGTGCTTAGAAAAAGACATCCCAATTTTTACATAGGTTTTACCTAGTATCAATGTGTTTTTACCTAGTACATGGGTTTTGTGCTCCTCCCAACTGGGATATCTGGAAAGGGGGTAATTTCCATTATGTCTGTGTACAATAATGGAGGTACAATGCAGACAATAGTATGCAATACATAGTGGACGTATAAGCATACAATGTATGCTTCTGTTCACATACACAACTCCAGAGTTCACTCCTTTTGACAACACTCTCTCACATGCACACTGCTTCCTGACACACAAAATCTGCACGGGTTTGCCACAGCCAGGCACACACACTCAGTATCTAAGGTCACATGGCTTTTGCTATGATTTGGGCACAAGAGCATCCATCATTTGATACAGCATGAAAAATAAAAGGCTTTGAACCTAGTATTTCACCAGTTATGTTTGTAAACATATTTCTACTGTTGGCAAAATGCAAAGGTTAAGTAGTACTTACACAATCTCATCGTTCTGAAATTCAAGCTCTCCGCAAGTGTCTTCAAAGTCCTCTCCACCCCCTTTGGCTGTGCCTTCAATTGTTTTGTATGGCACAATAACATTTCCTCGAGCTCCAGATGTCCTTAGCACTTTCACTTCCATCGTTCCCACACTTTCACTTACATGAGAGACTGGTTCCTCAAAGGTAAAAATGCCAGCATGATCATCATCAAAGATAGTGACGGTGGCAGTAGCAGGCGATCCCAGGCAAGCCACTGTTGTAACATGATTGGCCTCTAGGACACTGTCTTCTGACTCCTCAGAGGACACTCTCACATTACTTAGGTGAACGAGGAAGTTCTCGTCTTCCTCAAATATATCATCATCAATTATGCCAACCCGTATTTCTTTCTGTGTCTCGCCTGGCTTAAACATCACAGTCCCTTCAGTGAACTCATAATCGGAACCCGCATTGGCTGTCCCATCTTCTGTTCTGAAGTCAACTGAGACAGTTTGGGTCAAATCACCACCTCGGCGGGCAACAGTTAGGGCTACTGTGCCACAGTTCTCAAGGCATTGGTAGGTGTTCTGCTCAAAATAGACCTTACTGATAGGGTCATTTTCTGCCACTTCACAGTTGACCTCATGCATGCTGACTGCTTTCCTTGCTTGGTCAGCTGCATGTCTCTTCAATATATTGCCAGCTCCAGTCATTAGCCGAGTGGCCTGGATACGGTAAAAAGCTCGGCTCTTTTGCTGCTGGCTCAGAACCTGATAGTTAGCTAGTTCTATCAGCTGTTCGATTTCTTTGTCTGGGTGCTTCTGCTTCAGCTCTTTAAGGATCCTGGCCATTTCTCTCCTCACTTCCTCATCATCTTGATCCTTTTCATCCACCTCTAGGACCAGAGTGCCATCTAAGAAGCTTTCAACATGGGAATTAACTACTTTCCCATCCATTTCAATGTCAGCTTTGGATGATGGCGCTTCACCCTCGTGTTCAATGATCATGCCCCTTTGCTTGCCAGCTCTGTACTTCTTGTAGACATACTTGTAAAACAAAAGCCTTCTGTCAGCAACCCATGCAAATACCACACAGATAGGGAAGAAGAATAAGGTCAGCAAGCTTTCCCAGACCTCTACAACTCCAGGCGATATGACTGACAAAATTAGGTAAAGCCAAGTGTAGGCAAAGATGCTCCAAGCTGCCGTGACGAAAAACACACGGAGATGCTTAATCTTCCTGATTTCCCCATCAGGGACAACATAGACACAAAGGGCTATGATAACAAACATGTTAAAGGCAGCACTCCCTACAATGGTGCTTGGCCCAAGGTCCCCGGCTTTGAAGCCATGACCACACACTTCAATGACAGAAAGGAGGATCTCAGGTGCAGAAGAGCCTAGGGCCATGAGGGTCAAGTTGGAAACAGTCTCATTCCAGACCCTAACTGTCGTCTTGCTGGTTTCACCATTGGGTTTCTTGATTGTGATCTCTCTCTCTTGGGATGTAATAACTTCTATGGATGACATGAAGCGGTCTGCTATGATGGACACTCCTAGAAACATGTAAACCATGGCCACAAAGTACACAGTAGCTCTTGCTATTTTATCACCAAACGAAGGGTCTTGAGGTTCCCAGACAGGCAAAATCACGCCTTTCTTACATATATAGGTACCAGTACATTCGTCAGTTTCATTGGTCACTTCTGTCTGATGCTCTGATTGCACTGTTTCCACATGAAATAGTAGCATGAGTACAACACTTAAATGATAAAGACCACCAGGAAAGGCAGCTAGATTCTTTAATCCCATCATGATTGCCTCTTTGGACCAATTTCCAAATGTTTCCTAACCTGCAGAATAAAAAAAAATGTAAAAATTTGTTACCCAGATTCAAGGAGGAAAAAATGCAAGTTACAAAGTATTGCCTTTCTGCAAGACCCACATATTTACATGAATAAGCCCCATTAACAAAAATAATGGTTCATCAAGTCATTAGTGAATTGGTATAGTTATATCATGAAAACTGCACATCTGCTGTCAGCTACTAATTTTCAGTTCAACTTGCATTCACATGAAAATCACCGAATAAATAGCATAAACCAGATGTTTACAACCAATTATAAGACTTAGCTCTAGCCTGCTACAGTCCAGTGTGCCTTGGTTTACCTATGTCTTTGGATTGAGTGAATCCTAGTGATTAACAGCCCAATCCTATGGATGCTTACTCAGTAAATCCCAATGTGGCTTACTCCTTTGTGCAACCTTTGCCAACCTGGTGCCCCCCAAATGCTTTGGACTATAACTGACAGTACAACAATGGTTGATGGGAGCGATCAAAATATGTGAAGGGCATCAAGTTGATGAAGGCTACCCTAGCTTGTTTATGGTCGCAGCCTGAATTTTGATTTGATTGATAAAGACATGGTATATCTCAGGATGCCTTTCTTTAATCTCATCCTGTAAAAGACTCTTTCCTATCCCTTTCCTTCTGGACCTATGTTTATACTGTATTATTTTTAACAGATTTATAAACTTCTTCATAGCCGGAGATCGTCAAAGTGGTATACAAGATAAAAAAGGATAAAACACAAAAAGTATTTTCTAAAAGCAATAAAATTAGTTCTACAAAACTCTAAAAACAATAAAACCATGACTTACAAATTCCAGAAAAACAATGAAACCATATCTTACAAATTCCAAAAAAATCCCCAATAAAACCGTATCTACAAATATGCAATTAATATTCCATACGTGACTGGGTCACCCCTTAGGAAAAGCTTTCTTTAATAAAAATGTCTTCAACAGGTGCCTAAACATTATGACATTAGGTGTTTGTCTAGTTTCAGCTGGTAATTTATTCCAGAGGATTGGAGCTACAACACTAAAAGCCCAGTTCCTAGTGCAAGCTAAGCTCACCTCTGGGGCGCAAGGTACTCTCAGCATTGCCCCATCTGAGAAGCACCATTGCCAGGCAGGGACATACAGGGCGAAGCAGCTCGTTAGATAACCTGGTCCTAAGTTAAATGGTCCAATTCATGCATCTGATGAAGTTGCACCTTGTTTACTAAGGCTCATGCTACGACACATTTGTTAGTCTCTATGGTAGCAGATGACTGTGTGGTTCAAGCATTCTCTCCACTTTCCTTTCGAGCTCAAGAGTTTGCTTATTTCTCTTTATTTGAAGTATTATGTATCACTTTTCTATTAAAACTATTTAATTATAAAACAATTAAAAAAGCACACAAATATTTTTAAAAGAACAGGAGCAACAGGAAACTGTCTACAATTGGATAAAAACTTGTTTTCCAGAATGATAAAGGGAGAAGCCACCAACTACCTCTTGAAAATCTTGGAGAATAAAAGGGTCTCCACCTGTCACCTAAACAATAAAAGAATTGATTTTGTCTTCCTGACAGTTCCGAGAAAATAGGTATGGACCACATTTCATATGCTGGTTTGCCACTGGTGTTCATGCTGTACATAATATAATGAAAGTTTATCGACCAAAGAGAGCCTGCTCATTTCCTTCCCTTGGGCACAGGGGAAGGTTTTAACAGATGTTACCTCTGGCACCTATTAGTTATGCACTGGAAGGCAGGTTTTGCTGAGGAGTTCAAAACCACAGATGAGCACAGTACTTTGCCTCCTGTCCACAAAGACAACAAAAGTGGATTTTGCAGGCCTTATGGCAGCTAAGAGGCATATACTTTGAGCCTGGAAGGATAAATACCCACCATCTATCACACAATGGTCTGAGGACCTCACTGCCCCAGCTACATACAGACATCAATTTAATGTGGATACCTATTTGGACATCTGGATGGCTTATATGAACTTATATCTTTAACGTAAGATGGATGTACTGATGGTTATTGTACATGTAATGTGAACTGATGGTTATTATTATTATTATTATTACAGTATTACCTTTTACAGTTTTTTCTTTCCCTCTTTTCTGTCTTCGTTAAACATGCAAGTAAAAATTAATTTTAAAATGGCTTCTTTCCTTCCTACAGCACATGGTTGGCACAGGCTCTTGGGCCAGTGCACAAACCGATGCAACAAGAATGTGCAACGCTGAGGCAATTGGGTAAGGCTGGGAGTCCAAAATGTTACTTTAGATAGGCCCATGACCAGTGGGTTTTTTAAAAATGTTTTAAACATGATAAGCACCCATGCCATGTTCCAATCTGCTTTTGGTGTCAAAAATGTGGCACAGAGGAAGATGCTATTTGAGTGACTGAAGCCCAAAGCCTATCTGGGCACGCAGAACTAATTGTGAACGTTGTTTAGATCGTAGCTTATGAGAGCAAAAATCCAGCTCTGTTCCCAGAGGATGCTGGTTTGAGACTCCATACAGAGAGAGGTCCTGACATACAAATGTCTTTTATGGAAATGTTTACCAAGAATGCCTGTGGAGCTTTGTTCAAACACTCTGATTTCCCCCAGTTTTCACTGTAATATACTCTGTGAGAAATATGTCCATTCCATACATTCCATTCAGCTGCCATCAATTTTACTGTTATTTTTTAAAAAAAACACAAGTGCGCTTTGTGTAACAAAAGTTTGCAAACTCTTTTTACTTGTGCTGAATACCACAGAGTTGGCACTGTTAATTGTTCAATTAAATAACACACACCTGTGGCACAGAAGAAGCTTGGAAAGTTTATGCAAAATGCAAGTGATTGAAAACAGATAATTAGAATGGAAATCGCTACGTAAACATAATCTGTAGTAGGTGGTGACTGGCACTGCTAGAAAAACACAAGATGTAAGGGTCAAACTTCAATCAACAGTGACAGACCAGTGTGTAAAATCCAGGCTGCCATTAACTTAATATAAAGTGGCAGGTGGTGGTTGGAGGGATAAAATATAGCAAAGTCAAGAAATAAGTCCTCCTCTCCAGCACTTCCCACCATTAAAAGTTGATTCTCTCCCCGCCCCCTGCCCCAAGCTTTTTTTCTCCAGGTAAGGCTCTGAATTCAGTAATAAACCTGCTGGAAGAAAAACAGCTGGGGCAAAACTGGTTTGGGGGAGGCATTAGATTCCACTTCATTTTCCTACTTGTCCATGCTGCACCCTCAACCTTCTGCTTTATATTAAATCCGCAAGACCCAAGTTGTGTCCTTCCACTAACAATTCTAGTTTAACCTGTCCAAGACCTGCTGTCTACTATAACTTATGCACCACAATGCAAATTCATAAATCAAATCAGTGCATGCACCAGTTTCCTTACCAGACACTCCTCCTGCTTAACTCCCAGACTTTCTGGAGCTTAGAAAAGCAGCTTCAAAGAAAACAACATGTGGATTAGTTACCTCTCTGGATCCTAGCTACAGACATCCACTCTTCAGACTTTTACCAGGAACACATCAATAAGAATGCAAGTTCCTTCAAGGTCAAAGCACTAACCCGTCCATAGATTAACCTCCCCAAAACAGGTGTCAATAGTTAAGAGAGACTGAGCAAGTCAGCTTGGTGTGGGAGAGAGGAGTTATTACCTGGCTTGGATTAGAATTCTAGATAGACAAGACCTGGGGGGGGGTCATAATGTTCACATTTGATTATTTATCACAGAGGTTTGTGTTCCAAGGCAAGGAATTATGAACTTTGGCAAGATCATGAACTGCAACTAAGATATTGAGACATTTCTCCATTATTGAATTTTTACCCTCAAGGAGACAGACGTCTTTTTCCACTGAAACTGATCAAATACTGACAAAGTAAGATCAAATAATCACAAATATTACACTGCAGTGAAATTGCCTTCAACCAGAAAAACAATAAATCTTCCCCCAAGTATTGCGCTTCTGCATTAAAACTGGTGCCATCTGGATATATTTGACTTTCGGTATTGGTATATTATGAAACCTTTTTTATATAGGTAAATTATATCAGCAAACATAATCCAGCAAAAATGGGTCACATGGCGGTGGGAAACAGTAAATACTGACACCTTCTAGATAGTGAATGCTGCTGGCCAGTGTAGGTGACCACTGGAACAAATCCTTTTCTTTGTTCACTTGCCATGACGGGGGCTGATTTACATGCACAGATTAAGATGAAAGTACACATTACACTAATCATCAACTTTGCCCTTCATACAAACTATAGGATCAGGTCACTAGCAGTGGAGTTGGATGGGCACGAGACTTTAATCCTTTGGCCCCTCTGGTGGTCCCAGTCTGGACTGAGTCCTTTGTTCCTCCACACTGGCTATTTGTGGGGGGGGATCCTGAACTTGAGGGTGATCAACAGAACATGGAACCTGGCTCTCACTTTCTGTATCTATACGTAGGGGAAAGTGATGTATGAACTGGCCCCAAAACTACAAAGACAGGTGCATCATTTTGCAGAAGCCAAGCACACCTGGGTGCAGGCAGCATCTGAATGGGAGAGCCCCTGGGAATCTCATGCACACTGCTTTGTGTTCCATGGGAGAAAGGCAGGCTATAAAGGTAAAATACACTGGATATATATCTTGTTTCATTGGATCCAGAGGTTGCCCCCTGATTTCCCACTGGACTTTTCACCCAGTCTGTGACAGAATTATGGACAAATGAATAGGCCAGCCTCACACTCATTCAAGCTTATGTCCACAGTTTGGAAAAGACGCTAACTTCTAAAGTGAACATTTAAGTGTTCTAACAGATAAAACCTTAAAGGTTTTGTTACTGCATAGCTTTCTCCAAAATATTACTTACATTCTACACATGATTTGTAGTGACTTCTATTGATTTCTTTTTATATACTCTGTCTACATTGGAAGCAGTTTGGGGTGAAGAGCTACATTTCTTTAGCTTTAGCTTGTTAATGCTGCTTCAGGTCGTCAGCTTGGCTGAATGTCATCTGTTAAGAAAACTGATTCCCTGTAGGATATTCTAGGTGGCTTCCTCCAGGAATGCAGACACTCGCAGTTGCAGAGTTTTAATTTTTAATATTGAAGCAATATTAGGGAAGAATATTTAATAGTCATAATGTCACACACATTATGGTGATGCATGTGTACACATACATCCCACAACAAAATTGGGGAAGTGCTGTAGAATTTGGTTTTCTAGGAATCTTGGCTTGCTTTTAAAATGAAAAGGCATGTTCATGGTCCTTACTGCTGGTAAGTTGGAAAGTATGCAAGTAGGCAGAGGTTGCCAACAGGGATGGGATCCATTGGCCAGTGCTGCTTCAAAAGCATTCCATCGACCTAACAGGCAGTATCAATTTGAGTTCATTTCTTTGTCCACTACCCACTGCTTTTACTGGCCCAATCTTTTCCCTCCCAAAAAATTGATATATTAGTATCAATATTTTTAAAATATCAATATTTACTTCAAAGTATCAGAAATATCAATAAACTAAAGAAAATATCAATGTTTGTGAAATAAAATATTGATATTTGTTAAAGAAAATATTGATAAAAGAAAGTGGCTTTGCTGCTGCTGCTGCCGCCACCACCACCTCCTCCTCCGCTGTGACTGAGGCTGGTCAGTTTTCACACCTCCCGGTGGCAGTACTGCATTTACTGGGACAGGAATGGGGCGATGCAGCAGTGAGGTCAGGGGAGCTCAGTGTTGGTGATGTTAGCACCCCACAGCAGGTGTGCCCACACTTGCAAAATGCCACAGCTGCCAACCTGGAACTCCCCCACAGCAACAGAAAAAAATTCTGGAAGGGCATAGAAGAAGCAAAGCATACATCTAGGTGGGTGAAATATATTAGGAGGGGGGCACACTCCTTGTTTGGGGGGACACTTGCCCCAACCCCACCACCACCTTGCTCCACCTCATCTGTGACCCAGCAAACACAGTGCTGCTCCTGCTCCTGCTCTGCTTCTGCCCCCCCCCCAACACTGCTGCACCTATACTCTTGGTCACTCTGCTTTCTGTTCAGCTGCTGATGTGAGCCTTGAAAAACACACAGTTGAAAAAGGACATGGGATGCAGTGTCACTCTTCCAATATTCTTCTTCAGCTCTATGTACTTTTGGGGGGATGGGGGGAAGAGGTAATCTCCTTGACACCTTATGATGAAGGGGGCATTTAAAAAAAACCCCAAAAAACAAAGACATCCTACGGAAGCACCAGGAGTTAACACAATCTCATAACTCAGTGGATCCCAGCTGTCCTTTGAAACAAAACTGTGTTCAATTGATGTCTGAAAACGAATAAAGAAGAAAACACGTAACACATTAATTTGCTGGGGGATGGGGGAAGGAATGCGGCATGGAATAAATCCACCCTCAGTAAGAGGCATCCAAATTACTTTTGTTTCTGAGCAGGTTATTTCAAGGCAAAACATGTTATGAAGAAACGTTCAGGACTGCAATGTCTAAGAGCTCAGTTCTGTACAGAGAAGACTCACAAAGAACACTGCAGAAGTGGAAAAGGTGCAGAAAAGGGCTACCAAAATTATCAAGACCCTGGAGCAACTCTCTCATGAGGAAAGTTTACAACATTTGGGGCTTTTCCGTTCAGAAAAAAGGTGAGTAAGAGGGGACATGATAGAGGTGTATAAGATTATGCTTGGTGTGGAGAAAGTGACGTTTTTGTCCCTCTTTCATAATATTATACCTTGAAGCCATCTAATGAAGCTGAATGCTGGAAGTTTGGGGACATACAAAAAGAGGTACTACTTCCCACAGTGCATAAAAGTACAATGTTTGCTACCACAAGATGTGGTGATGACCACCAACTTCAACTGCTTTAAAAGGAAATTGGACAAATTCCTACAGGATAAAGCTATCAATAGCTTACTAGACACGATGGCCATATTAAGTGCAGTATCAGAGGCAGTACGCATCACAAGCAGGATAGGGCTATTGAGGGCTTCCCATACATATCTGGTTGGTCACTGTGAGAACAGAATGCTGGATTACATAGGCCTCTGATCTGTTCCAGCATGGCTCTGCTCAGCATTTTGCATTAGAGCAAAGAGCAAAATTGTCACCTGTGCCAATTGTTCCTTCTGAAACCTACGCTATCCAAGAGATGATACTGGAGCAGAGAAGCGGCAGGTAAATGCAGCCGGAATAATGTCTCACAAGATGTCCAAAAGGTAACTGGAGTATTGATTGCCTTCTCATCCCAAGCAATGCTGTGCTGGCAATTTTAGGGGTTGAAAAGTGACAGTGGTTCTGTTCCATTTTGCTAGCAGATGATGCTGTTTTAGCTGTAGAGGGAGATGCCTCTGGAGTGACACAATTAACACTGTCCTGACCTAACAGATCACAATAATATTTACAACGTTAAGTGAAGGTTAGGTGTCCAGTTGCATCATATATAATGAATCGACTCTCTCTAACAGATAAAACTTATGTGTGTCTGTGCATGCATGGCTGAATCTTGTTTAAAGAGTTTGGCGCACATGCATTCTCCATGTAAGAATGTTATAGAAGTCCATTTTATTTTAGTAAAATGATATGATTTTGTTTATACATGAAATTACTCCAATAAATACTATTTGAAAACAAGCCAACCATCATTACCAATATCTGCAGCAACCTTTGCTCTTCAAAGGGCAATGTAATATCATGAGTTCTCTCTTACGATAATGTAGCTCACAAGTCTGTTCAGAATATACTTATTCAAAAGTTAGGCAGAAGTTCTGTAGAAATCCCTCTGGCAAGAATGGGAAGCAGATGGTTGAGGAGAAATTATTACACTTGGGGTCACTGCTTAAGGTTGTAAAGAAGAGCAGTGTCTCATCGTGGTTTGGACCAGTTCCACCACCTCAAAAGGATTTGGCACAGGTACCCTCAGCCAACACAGCTGCAGTGGAGTATGTTCATAAATCACCTGAACCTTTGATTGGAGCCTTATTCCCATGAGCCATTTTACTGCAGAAATTCTTCTAAACCAAATTTCAGTAGACAGAAGCCACAAAAGAGATTGTATCATCTTCACTATCTTTTTGATGTACTGTCTGATAGGTTGAAAGAAGATCTTTCTTATACATCGACTAACATAGCAAGAAGGAAGATTCTTGCAGCAAATGGCAAAAGGGTTGAGGAAGGAAAAATTAGCATGCACATTCTGGGTCCCACTGTAGTCTGCCCTAAATAAAGCATTTTGCTGCTCTGAAGAATGCTGAATTCTGCACCTTGTGTACATTATGCATATCAAGCAGATTTGCTCATTTTGCATTGTTTGTTCTGCTAGCTCATGGAAGTGGTGCAATCATCTGTACGGGACACTGAAGCCCTATCCCTGAAATCCTGTCCCTTAGGGGAATCCAGAGCCCAGTGGTGGTGCAGCACATGTCTCACATCTCCAGTAACAGGACTGGGAAAGGAAACTCTGCCTGAGACTTCAAAGAGCTACTCTCAGTCACAGCACTTGACTACACGGTACAATGGCCTAGCACAGAAAAAAGCAACTTTGTATGTTAATGGAAATCCAGCATAGCATCTCTTCTCTCTCCCTACACCCCACTTCCCTGTTTTTTGCTTCTGAAATTTCGCTAAGACTCAACCATAACACTGAAGTGGAGAACCTTTTTCAGTCTGAGGGCCATATTCCCTTCTAGGCAACATTCCAGGGGCCACATGCGAGTGGTGGGCAGAGCCAAAGGCAAAAGTGGATGAAGCAACAAATGAAAATTACACCTTTGTAGGGTAAGCTAGTTTCTACACACACTCTCACACACCCTGCTATCCTTCATCCAGGCTTTCAAGGACACATTCTGGCCAGGCCACAACACTCTCAAGGAGGGTATGAAGCAGGGCCATGGGGGTTGGGCTGGGGAAGAGACCTGAGGACCAGACAAAAAAACTTGGAGGGCTGAGGTTTTTTACCAGTGCCATGCACTATCACACCTGTCTTTGCAGGCTAAATTGCTAGACACTGACCTTTTTAAAATAAGAAAAGGAAACTGAAGATTTTCAGCTGGCACCTAGTTTCTTGCACATAACTGCAGAACACTGTCCTGTTTTGACAATCCTGACTATTTTTCCAAAACTCTGAAACAGGATGGCTAAAATTGCAATCTGCAGGCTCTGTCCAAGTGACTACTGGAGTTTATCAAGTATTTATTGGTTTTTAAAATATATAGATGTAGAGAGTCCAACTGCTTCTGAAAACTTAAGATGGGTAGTAGTAGATTAAAATGCATCTTCAACAATTAATACCCAAACTTAAAATTGAGGAAAAACACCACTCTACAATCCAAACTCTCTACTGAACCCCCAACCTAAAATGCAATCCTATAGGCGCTTACTAGGGAGGACTTACTTTGAATAGACATGTACAAGATTGCTCTGTTAATAATTTGCAGCTAAAAGTCTCTCCATGTTTACCCAGACTCCCTTGAAAATAAACATAGGATAAACACCATAGTCTTGCAACACTTGTGAAAGATACTCAAGACTGAGGTTTTAGACAAGGGAGGGAGCTCAACTATTTTGGAACAGTCATCAAAACCACCCTATGATGCACCCTAGCTGTGTTGGATTGATTTAGCACATAGATGGCATTGTTAAGAGCATACATTTAGTCAATGCTAAATAATACAATAGGAAATAGAAAAGGAGGTAATGTCTTAGGCAATGCTGGAAAAATCCTAAGCAGCTGGTCAACCAGCTGCCTACAAATTTGGCTCTGACACCTAAGAATTTTGACCTACTTTCCATCCCTCTGCAGGGCTGATGCCTAAAAATTTGATGCTCGCTATTTTTCCAACTCTGATCTTGTGTATATTGTATACTGTGACAATCCAAGAAGCTGTGGTTCTCAGAGCTGTGACAGGGTCTGCCATTATGTAGCATACTATGCATGCATGCCAACTATACAGCATATACAATATAATTAAATATTTATTTATTTATTATTTGATTTATATCCCACCCTTCCTCCCAGTAAATTAATTGTATATATAAAATACAATTAATCAGGGTAGGCACAAAAGCATTCTTTCATCAGGACTGCAACTGACCAGCATACCCCGTTAGTCAACCAACTGGCCTGCTCACAGGTCTGCTATTAAGGTCATTCAGATTTTGGGGGGAGGGGGAACAAGGGACAGACCCTTGTCACTGGTGGCCCCATCTTTGTCGAATGCCCTTCCACAGAAGGCACATTTGGCTTCCTCTTTAAAGTCCATTTAAAATCAGCTAAAGACATTTCTGTTCCAACTAATGATGTTGGGCTGGATTTTTAAACTGCCACTGCTTATTATTTTATATAATGCTTTTTGGGATTGCTAGTCTTGATTTGAGTTGTTTTATCTGCTGTTTTAGACAATACTGAGCAGGAGTTTAGACAATACTGCTGCCCTGGGCTCCTACTGGGAGAAAGGGCAGGATATAAACCTAATAAATGGAAAATGGAATGCCTTCAAGTTGATCCCAGCTTATGGCGACCCCTATGAATAGGTTTTTCATGATAAGCGGTATTCAGAGGTGGTTTACCATTGCCTTCCTCTGAGGCTGAGAGGCAGCGACTAGCCCAAGGTCACCCAGTGAGCTTCATGGCTGTGTGGGGATTTGAACCCTGGTCTCCCAGGTCATAGTCCGACACTCTAACCACTACTCAACACTGGCCAATGGTCTCACTTGGTATAAAGCGGCTTCCTATGTTCCTATTTATTTGTCTGTTCATTTATTTAAGAACGTATAGACAGTTCTACATTCAATGAATACCCGACCAATAATATAAAAATAGAATATAAAACAGAATACAAATCATTAAGAAAAATGAAGTCAGCAATAATTAAAAGCTGCAGAAACAGAATGGATTAATTTGGGAAGGCCCGGGAGAAGTTTTCAACAAACATCAGTATATTTATTTGTTGTTGTTTCTGAGACTCAGACAGTTGGGTGGGTTTTTTTCCCCAAACTTGGTGGGTTTTTTTTTTTTTAAGTCTTTGCCTGACCCAGAAAGACAACAAGGCAGGCGCCAGGCAAGCCTCCCTAGGGAAGACGTTCCGCTGGGGAGAATACACAGGTGTACTTCAATTACAATTAAAAGACTTGACAATACAGGGAACAACTCAAAATGGCTAGACAGAAACCATGACATGGACTTCTGTAGAAGTGTTCTTCAGAAAACGTGTAAAACATATACCGCTGTGAAGCAGCCAGCATCTATACTGTAAGGGCATAGCCAGAGATGTTAAACTGTGATAACCTTGCTGAGAGGTCAGACCTTCCATTCATTTTGTTGCAGTAAATTCACACGTAGTTATAAGGGCTGTGTTCACAGCACACTAGCCTACTGGTTCTGTGTGGAAATTAGCTAACAGTGCAATCCTACATATGTTTACTTGGAAATAAGTCCCACTGAATTCTAGTGGACTTACTCCCAGGTAAGCATGTATAGCACCAGAGTAGCACTGCACCTTAAATAGGATTTACCCAATAAAATTGTTCTACTAATTCCAACTACATCATGGTTTTTCCAGCAGCACTATCACAAAACCAGTCTATTACACATTTGTTGTAAAGATATAGTGTATTTTCCATGCACTCAAAATGAAAATATTCTGTACTTGATCATAGATGAGGGAGCTGGCCTGAGTGGGCAATAGGGATGAAGTAGAAGTCCAATTCAGTTCACATTTAAAGGAGAACCTATCTAATTCACACTTTCCAAAACAATATGCGAACCAATATATAGCCATCCTTCAAAATTCTCACTGCTCCAAATTTTGCAATGTAGTTCTTAAGTCAAGCAATGTGTACATAAATGCATATACTAGGGTAAAGTGTGTATAAAAATGCATGTACTAGTGAAAATGACATATAAAAACGCATTATATTAGGGAAAAATGCTTTGCACAGATGAGAATATTAGGCAAAACCGCATAAAATGTGTATATTAAGAGAAATCGGCAGTAATATGCTGATGATGTATTTTCATGAAGACTTTTTTATTTAAAAAAAAACACAAACTGATATGGAAATATGGAGAACTGAAATTAAGATTGAAAAAATTAGAAACGAAAAGAAACCAAAATTGTCAGATTCAGCCATCCATAGTAGACAAGATGGAAAGCCTGGCTGGAGCAGGCAAGCTCTGCCCTCCTGGGTACTCACAATAGCACCAGCACAGGGCTGGCAGTGCAGAGGCATTGCCATCATATACAAAAATTCCACTTCTCTCACTAGGAAGCCAGTGTGCCTGGGCACCAGTATCAAGGGATTGTACCTGATTTTGCAATAAAGAGGCAGAACATAGATCCCATAGATCCTGCTGCTGTACCTTCCACCCCACACACCCCCTCTGCTAGAAGGCCAGGACAATTTTGGAGGTGGTGTTGGAACACCCCCCGTTAATTATATTGGGGGACTTCTAATGGAACCTTCATGTTCAGAGGCAGCCTACAGACAGACAACAGGGAATAATGGTCTACCATGGAGCCGCCAGAATTTTTTTTGGCTGGCTATTTAAGAATGAGAGAGAAATTACATTCAGTTTGCATATGAAGCTGAATTTATCAAATTTGCCCTTTATGAAACAATATGAGGACCGAAACACAGCCATCCTTCGAAATTCACACTTATCCAAATTTTGCGATGCAATTCTTCAACCAAGCAATGTTTACAAGAATGCATATATTAGGGGGAAGTGTGTGCACAAAAAAAATTTGGTGAAAATATACAAAAATGCAAAATATTAAGCTAAACTGCTTGCAAAAATGTATACATTAGTCAAAACTGTATACAAAAATGTATTTATTAGGAGAAATTTACACTAATATGCTTAAGAATTTTCATGAGGATTCTTTTTTTGCTGCAGAAATCTGGAGAACCAAATTTAAGCTTAGAAAAATGAGAAACTGAGAAGATCAAAATTGGCAGATCCTTCCATCCCTAGTCACACTGGATGTTTTATTAGGACTATTATTATTTGACTGAGATGTTTTACAGTACATTTTTATGTGAACTGGTTTGATCACAAATTTATTTGTGGGAAATGTGGTATAGAAATTGATCGTGACAATGAATGTGTTAGCACATAATGTTCAGCCAAACCATGGCTTAGTGTGAATGGGTGAACATGCTGGCTCCCGAGGAGGAGATTGCATCCCACTTGGCTTTTTTAGCTCAGCGTGGTACAGGATTTCATCTGAACCAAGGCCTGTGGTTAAAGCCTCTCCTCCTGAACCAAAATCCATGGCTTACCTGCTGTCCCGCATTGAATAAAGCCTGGGAAGGAGCAAAATGGGTATGGGTTCCTCTTTGGGACCCAGCGCATTCACATGGACATTGGCTTACCATGATGTGCAAACAAAGCCTATGACTGTAACTACTATTCTGGACCTTTGCCTCTTCTTCTGCTTCCCTTGATCTGATAATCCAACAGACAATTCTTGACTAAGCAAAAGTACATGCAACTGAAATAAACTCAAATTATTCCCCTGCCTGCCCATGCCTCCATTTTCTTACTTCCTCTGTTGTTTCCCTATGCCTGTTTTTAGAGTGTAATTCCCCTTGTGGTAGGGTCTTTGACTTGTTATACCTGTTTTTAGCAACATGCCATGTACACATATGATGTTATATAAATAAATAAATAAAAATAATTAAACCACTGCAAATCATAATTGGAACGCTTCCAATTCAGAGACTGACCAAACTGTATCGTAGGTCATTAAAACGTGCTGTTCTATTTCCCAGCCAGCAGAACAGAAAATATCCTCCAGAACGGTAGGGGCTTCTTCCTTGCCCCAACCGAGATTTCTGCATTACTGCTGGAAGCCAACGGCATAAACTGCATCTCTTGAACTGGCCTTACTCTATTCAGCCAATGAAGAGACAACTAATGACAAATCTGTTACTATGGTAGTTATCTCCTATAAACATTTACTCTTCTGGATTTTTCCCACCTCACCCAAAAATGCCTGGGGAATCGAGATAGTTTTGTCAGATGCTATAGGAGCATATTATTAGCATAATTACAGTCATGCAAATGGGCAAACTTTACAAATATATGCATGGATCTAGTAATGCTGATAGATATCAGCATTACTAACTTTCAGCCGTCCACTGGTGCACAGAACATTTCTCTCTCCCCATCCCTCCTTTAGCCCTTAACTTATTGCTATTCTAGGAGTCACAAGACATGCATATGCAAACCTACTGAACTTGTAATCTTCCCATTTTAAGGGCACCAAAATCAAGCAAAAAATGATATAAAAATAACCACCCAAACATTTTCCAAAAATGGGCAAAGGCATCAGACCTCACTGAATACAATCCCAATGCAGAACATATCAGGGCTATCTTATTTTTTCCTGAACAGGACATTTCAAAATGTTATAACAATTATCAAACCATGACTGATCTTTTTGTTGTGTCTCTTCAAATTACTGTATCCAATTCCTTCTCCTGTAAACTTTCAAAATAAAATCAGCAGCCAAAATGAAAAGACAGCTGTGCATCTGTGACCATCAGCTACAAAGTTAAACATTTGGACCACCCTCCCTATTGGAGTGTCAGACAGACTGACTGAGCTGAGAATTTTTGAATAATTATAATTTATAAATTAATCATAATTTTAATAATTTATTAAGCACTCCAAACAAACATCCCATCACAACCCCAGCATCCTATAAAGCAAATGAGCCACGAAGCAAAGTAAGAAAAGTGCTTGCAAGTCAAATTCATTAATTCACTATTCCTTAGTTTCACGTTTGTTAAATTTCCCAATTCTTCTTGCAGAATTCAGAAAAATTTGGTACAAAATGTTGCATTGCCATTTTCATGGTGCTCTAGTAACATGTCCATATCTTGGTCTTTAGTCTGGTACTAGATGGATTGATTCCATAAAGGAAGCCACAGACCTGAACTTGCAAGATCTGAACAGGGCGGTTCACGACATATGCTATTGGAGGTCGCTGATTCATAGGGTCGCCATAAGTCGTAATTGACTTGAAGGCACATAACAATAACAAAGTCTGGTACTGTGTATTATAATACAATTGTATTAATATTCCAAGAAGACATCACTTTGTCTACTCGACAAAGACTATGACCAAAGCAATGTAAGCATATCAAGGTAATCCAAATTCTATGCCAAAGAAAGGTGGACTTGTATAAATTATGAAAATCTTTATGCAGATGTGAAGTGGTTTATTTTGCATAATTTATTCAGCTAGGCATGGAGTGGGGGCAGGAATTGTCCAGACAGACCAGCAATCTTATTGAGGTCATTAGAAATCTTACTCACCAATCTAGTTCTAATCTAGGGTTTGTCCCAAGTCAGGTTATCTGAAGGACCACTTCCTCCCATATGGCCCTACCTAGAATCTGATATCATTTTTGGAGCCCTTCTCTGGGTGCCCCTGCCAATTAAGGTGTGGGAAGTAGCTACTAGGAAAAGGGCCTTTGCGGCAGTGGCATCCTGGCTGTGAAATGCTCTCCCCAGAGAAGCTTACCTGGCACCACCTTTGAAGTAATTTCATTTTTCCCCAGGCCTTTTAAAATTAATTCTGTTTATATCTGCTGTTTTTTAAAAAAAATTAGGATTGTTATGTTTTTAATATTTTATTAATACTGTAAGCATCCCAGAGAACATTAAATAAATAGAAGGCAGACAGCTGAACTCCTCCCTGTCTGTGCTCTATCCATGTTTTGCTACTTATCTGAGTGATGACTGGGCCATTCTTTCTGATTCCTTCCTTCATGGATCCTAAACATACTACAGAATTTCCCCCTCTTATTTCTTCTCTTCTATTGTCATCAGTGTTTAGAACAATCTGAAGGAAACCGCAGATATGAGGACCTGCTGCTTGGAAAAATGACTGACTCTGGGGTGATCCTTTGGGAGAACTGAGTCAGATAAACTCTGCTTAGCTGAAGTTAGCAGGAAGAGCAGTAGTTGGGGCATATTACTGTTGGTCCTGATATTGTTTTATCTATTTTAATCTGAGCCTCTCAGTTTTTAATTCTGAACTCAGCTTGGGAAGGGGGGAGGTGAGTTTTGTTGTATTTATGTGACTTTTGATTTTATGTTTTTGTCTTTGAATTGTTTTTACCTATTTATTGCAACCCTCCCACAGAATGGTATCTTATAGGGCGGCATACAAATGCTATAAATAAATATTGAATACATAAACGTTGTGTTCTTTAGAGTACCTTTGTTGTTTTTCTTTATAAGCTGTTTTAACTATGAATTTAATAGAAAAGTGTGGTATAAATATTAAATCTAATACAACCTAATTTTGCAGCCTACACCTAAGCAAGCTGTTCATACATGAAGTCCCACTATATTTAAAGGGACATGAAAAGAGTAAGAACTACTGTACTCAGGTCCTGCTTGCAGGCTTCCCACAGGCATCTGGTTGGCCACTGTCAGAACTGAATGATGAACTAGAGAGGCCTTTGGCCTGATCAAGCAGGGATCTTCTTCTGTACCTAAGGAGAACGATGATGATGATTTACATACCACCATCAGCGGTCATACTTTGAAAAGTACAAGAGAACATGTTCCTGCCCCAAAGAGCTTGCAATTTATGGGTTGCATCCAATGATGTCATCCCATTAGTGCAAGGCCTTCTGCCTGTGCAATGGAACTTCCTCTCCTTCTCCTATCCCCGCGTACCCCACCCCCAATCAGCCCTGAGTTTTCACCCAACCCTCCAGAGCAGATTTGGACAAGGTGTGGGGAGCGAGGAGAGGGAGAGGAAGTTTCGTTGCACAAGCAGAAGTCCTTGCACTAATGGGATGACTCCACTGGATACAACACTATAATTCAAAACAAAGGAGACAATAGAGGAAGGAGAGAAAACGAGAAAGAGATAAACAAGGGAATAATGTGATTGGTTACCATATAGTAATGGGACTAAGGGGGTTGTGCCAAAGGCTTCACAGAAAAGGTGGATTTTGAGGAGGGATTTGAAGGAAGTACAAGAGGTGGAATCACAGAGTCATTCTGGGAGGTAGTGCCAGGCATAAACGGTATCAAAGGGAAAGGGACAGAGTCGTTTAAGGGGAACAGGAAGCCTTCAGATGGGGAAAAGTGATGGAGTTGGAGGAGTGAAGCTCACAGACAATGCTGGAATAGCGGATGTGCCTTCTGAATATACAAGCATACAATAGAGGTCTGTTGATTCTCTACTGAAATAGAGTATATGAAAAAGCTCAGGACACTCAAAAGACACTAATATAAATGCAGAGTATGATTATTCTTAGCACCCAGACCCATGAAAAGAATGGTCATTGCCTTACTGAAATTTATTTTGCCTTCCTTCACCTGAGCAACACCCCAAGCTGTTTTACAGCATATGGATGTATCAGTGGCCACACAAAAGGACAAAACCACCATATTAATTTTCAAGGACAACATACTCATAACTACCAGATAATGGGCAACAATGGCAGAGGGTGGTTTATCTCCAGTTTTTAAGAACAAAAACCAAATATTAATGTGCCCAACACTGGATGTAAGATTACAGATTTTGTGACGCGCAGGCTGAATGCAATCTTATGCACTTACATGGGAGCAAGGGTAGTTGGTGCCCATTGGGAACGGTAAGGCAAAAGTCAAGAAGCCCAAACAGCCAGTCAATGACAGGCAGAGCCAACTCGTTCTAGTCTTGTCCCCATCCTTCTCCCTGCTGAGTTCTACAAAGGCAACACTGAGGAGGCAGCTAACATGCACTGCAACCCTCTGGACTAGTTGTAGGTAAGAAGCCAGGCAGGTGGGGGCTGGTTGAGGGCAGATTGAGATCATTGGGGCAGTACCCCATTTGCCCTAATGGACTAGTCTCCACTGCATGATGAGAGTAAGCCCCATTGAACTCAGCGGGGCTTATTTTTGAGTAAGCATGCAAAGGATGTTATATTTTCTAGGAGTTAACCATGGCTGGCTTTTTGAAATTCCAAGCCCCTGGAATCTTTCCAACATTGGTCCTTTATGCATCTGACTGGTTGCTGTCAGATGCTAAGCTAGACACATTACCTTTCCTGACACAGAAAGGCACAGTAGGGCAATGAGACTCTGAGAACCCAATATAGGGTGCCAGCAAGAACAGTTTTGCCCCATGAGAAAAGGGATCTGTGCAGCCGCACACAAAAGTGTGGAAAGGGTCTGGCAACTTCAATATCTGGGGCAGTAGATGTCAGTATTATAACAGTCTCCTGTTTTGCAGAACCCATTGGGAGTATATAAAACTCATTTAGGCTGCAGAAGGATTGAACAGATGGAAAGTGGGAGAAAAAAAATGTCACTGAGCTACCTAGCAGATTAAAGAAGATGAGAAGATAGAAAAAGAGGAATTGATCATGCGCACCTGAACGGATTTGAACAGAATGTCTACAAAGCTGGAACAAAGAGAGCAGCAAAAATTAACTGCATCCACAGAGCTAACCCTTGGTATTTTATTATAGCTTTCATTCTTTATTTCTTTTTAGAAAGTGAGGCTCTCCCCCATCCGTTTACAGGATTGGTACTATATATTGGCAGTTTGCTGTCGTTGTACAGTCGCCTCTATTGGAAAGGTTGCTTTGCACAACAAGGATAAAAAAATCTACTAGTCTGCTATTAAAGAATTAAACTAACATTACTGGTAAGATGCATTCATGCCTCCACCTAGATGAAGCCTACGCAATGTGTTTCTTGGCAGTAATGGAGTTCCTAATAGTACAAATCCCACATTGCTTGGAAAGAGAATTAGAACTCAATCAGGGCTGCAGGTGTCTCTAATTATTTACTTTGCCTAAGGAAGAGATTTAAGTAAATACCTAAAGGGAGAAAGGGGGGAGTCAGTGAATTTGCTGTGCAGGAAAAAGAAAAATCGATTTTCGTTCAACAGCAAATATGCTAAATCAAGCAAAATTAACAAGTGCTACAAAAGCAGCAGTTTGCTTTTGCTTGTCAGACTGAGTAACTGTTGTGGGAAAATGAAGAAAATTAGAGTGACCCACAGTGGAAGAACATTTCTTAGTTAACCCTCCACTCACTCCCATTCTGTACTCCAGAAATGACATTTTCTCATCACAAAAGCTTTCCACCCTCTCCCCAGTATGGTGAAATTTTGTACTGTGTCTTCACTACATTTCTCCCCCCTCTCCACCCACTCACTAGTGCAATATACAATTGGGGCTATTTTAGAGGTGCCCTTACCTTGATGAATGTCTGCAGGCTTTGGTAGGTGTCATCCTCATCCACCCCACCCATGCACACAAGAACAGGTTTGACACACCTACGTCTGATAATCTGCTTAAAGAAGCACCTACGGGTGCTTTTGGACAGCATGTTGCTTTAAGCTACTTCACATTATTTTATATTACTTTAAGCATCTTACTTGAAACAGTCAAGTCTACCACGTACTTCTCTCTATGTGGCAAAGAGTACCTTGCAAATGCTCACCTATGGTCCTCCAGCAGAACTGGTGCAGGGCTAAAGCCCACCCTTCCAGTCCCACAGTCACAGTGCACCCTATAGTGGTGATGCTATAACCTTGAACAGGTACTCAGCTCCGCTGTAGTTTTGCATTTACACAGCCCCACCTCTTTGTAGTTAACACTGATTAAATGTGTTAGCACATTTAAGTCAATGTCATGATTAAGAAAAAGCAGCTATGGAGAGCCTAATGGAGATCAGAGAGATGCGGAAGACTTCCCCTTCACATTCCAAGCTCATTCTCCCACCCTCCTCTTGGTTAGGTCCAGGGGAAGCACAGAGAAGTGATGCATCTCACATACACCCCCAACCATATAAGAAGACACTAGTACACCCCACCCACTTGATGGTTCCAGTGCAGCTGTTCTATCCAACCACTACTCCATTTATCTGTAGGGGGGTGGGGGAGAAACTGCATGGAAAGGGAGATTCCTTCAGGTGGGTGTGTTCTGTAGTCACGCTAGAAAACGATACCTGAATCCTGATAGCCTCTGCTTATACCTACTTGATCAACATTTTCCACAACAGTCCCCTCCCCACACACCTTTGAGGGAATCAGACCATTCGTCGGCTGTCTTTTATTGGTGAAATAAAATGCCAGAACCACAACAGTTTTCAAGCTACGATCTCTCTGTGTCCATGCAAACTCTAGTTTCTTTCCTGGACTGTATAGTATACACACACACAGAACCTTCCTCTGCAGATCCTCTGCTTTTCCTCCTCACTCTACAGCCATCCTGACCAGATCGGCTGCTAAGTAGATGATGATGATTCCTACAGAGTTCGCCTAGAAACTGCAGTTAAAAGCCAAAGGAAAACTCCTTCTGATACCATCTGAGTAGGCAGACCCTCCAGTCACTGGCAAAACCTGCACGTCTGTCTCCAATGTATTGCAGGAGAAAGGTGCGCTCTCCCTGGATGTATGAGATGGGCATTACTGCTTTCCCCTTAAAACACATACACACACACACCCAAAACCACCCTTGCTAGCTTCTCTCCCTCCCCTTGTCGGAAGAGGGAAATACGAATCTCGCTCCAAGCCATTCATCAGCCCGGCTGCGGCGCTGTCAACGGAGCGAACGCGCCAAAGGGCCCCGCCGCAGGAGCATCCTTCGAGCCTCTTTTCTCCCCTCCCCGCCAAATTAAAATCCCCTCCAATGCTCGCATTTATTTTTATGGCGTGTGTGTGTGAGGGGGGTTACCTCCTCTGCAGCAACAGGCCCTCCCTCGGCGGCTGGGGAGACCCCTCCAAGCAACACGAGGTTCCTAGGAAGTGGCCCAGGTAGCAATGGGTGGGGAAGTGGGTGTGTCTGCAGAGAGAGGCGTGCAACACACACACACTCACGAAAGGCCGTATCTAAGCATCCATGCCCGATGCTCGCCTAGCTCCCCCCCCCGCCCATCTCTCATTCTTCTGAGCTTCTGAGCACCTCCAAGGAAGGGCATCTCCACAACCACCGTCTCATCTGGAGAAGCTCGTCCCAGGGCAGCTAATGCAGCCCCACAAAACGGTGCCATGTCCGCCCAGGGGCCACTATACATCGCCGGGGGCTTCCAAGGCTTTCACGCCCAGTGCCTCTTCTTGTCCCACGCCACGCAAGCCGGCTGTTTACGCTAGTGGTTCACTCCCCGCGAGAGCGAAGGCACATTTTACACGCGCTCGCTCGCGCGCGCACACACACACACACACACACGCAACTGCAATGGTTGCGGATACGCTCTGCACAGCAGCACCGGGGGCTGCGTGTGATGGCTGCCCACCAGCCAGCCGCGAAGCGAGCGACCATCGCTCCCCTCCACCCTCCCGTTTCCTCCATGCATCCACATCCATTCCCCATCCTGTGGGGCGGCTGAGGCTCCTACCGGGTTCCTCCTAGCGACCGAGCAAGCCTTGCCGCCGGGTCACACAAAGCTCTTCCTCTCCCCCCCCCTCCGCTGTGCCTGCCTGCCTGCCTGCTTCCCTCCCCTGCTACCTACCTGCCGACAGACTTGCTCGCCCGCTGCTCCCTGGCTGGCTGGCTGTAAGCAGCAGGCAAGCGCTGCTCGTCGTCCGTCGCCGCCGCCGCCTTCCTTCACCCCGTCCTCCTCTTCTTCCTGCCGCCGGGCCCCCCGCCGCGGGTGCCGGTGTTCACAGAGAGCCCGACGCGGCCGGCATCGCCACCTCCACCCCCGACGCCTCCTTGACCATATCTGGAAAGCGCCAAGCGCTCGCGCCCCATGCAGCGCGGCGGCGAGAGCAGGAGGCGCCCCCTGGAAGGAAGGAGTCGCAGGCGGAGAGAGACACGCGCCCAGAGCGGAGAAGGCGGCGGCAACTGCAGCAACAGGGAAAGGCGAGGAGCGCCGGGTGGCGGCGGCCCCCTCAGAGAGCAGCGGCACGAGGAGCGAGCTGCCTTCTCCGGCCGCCTTTTCTTCGGCTTCGGCTGCGTCCCTTCCCTCCTTCTCCGACGCCAGCAGCCGCCGCCGCCAGGCAGCCCCTCCTCATGCTGCTCTAGGTGGCGGGAAAGGGACAGGCAGGCCGAAGGTCGCCGCTGCCGCCCGCCTTTCCCCTCGTGTCTCCACTTTGGGTTGAGCGGAGACTTTTTAACAAGAAGGGCGGCGGCGGCAGGAGCAGCTTCCTGGGAGAAAGGGAGAGCGAGCGAGCGCTGCCTCGCCCCGCCGGGCTCTTTTCCCCGCTGCTGAGGGAAATGTGTCCCCGGTTTTCTCCCGCCACTACCACGGCTAGGGGACTCCTAGTTTGCTTGCTGAGGAGCTGTGGATGGGAAGGCTCGGCGGCGAGCCAGCAACCCCCCCTCCCCTCCGCGGGCAGACATACACACACACCCCTTATCGGCATAGAAGATCCTCCCACCCGCTCCCCAGACTCGCGAAGGGCACTTGGCACGCACACGCGTTATTCCCGCTGCGGAGCAGCTTCCCGCAAGCGAGACGCCCGAAAGCGGCGCTTAGTTGGAACGCGTGAACGAAGGTAGCGCCCTTTGGGAATGAGCGAATATCCCCGATGTGGTGCTTGTTTTTTAATCCGCTAATGGCCCCCTGAGAAGGTTGGATGGGCGTCGGTGTTTCTGGCTTCATCTGTGGTGTCACCTGTGCAGAAAGGTATTCTACCTGCAGCACAATATTTTTATTTAGTATGATATGCGCATCCAGCCCTTTCTCCAGGTGGTAGCCTTACATGGTTCTCCATTCCTCTATTTTATCCTCACAACAACCCTTTGCATATATTGAACCCAAGGGCCCTCAAGCATTCCACCATAGTTGAAAAACCTCAGAGACTTCTGAGCTCATAGCTCACAATCTTAGCTGTGACACTTAAGAAATGTATACAGTTGTGTCAATGTATACTGAACACCCCACTGGCAGCAAATGTTTACCTGAGCTACATTCCTAGCCTATCTTTCCCTGAGGCACCCTAGCCAGTTTAGGATCTACAGCAGGGATTGCCGATGTCTTTAAGCCTGCTGTGGGCACATCAGGGTTTTGGAGTGAGTGCTGTGGGTGACACCCGCTTTGGTGACTTCTCTCAACCATTCCCCAGATCAGCCCCTCAGTCCAAAAAAAGAGAAAATGTGTGCACACATACTTTGGTTTTCCAAGGGATTTTGGTAAAAGTCCAACAGAATGATTCAGCCTTGGCAAGTGCATAGAGCTGAAATAGAAAGTGAGAAAGTGCCACTCTTCTAACTTCCTCCTTTAGCTTTATGTACTTGCCCAGGGAGTCAAAACATAACCACCACATGATCAAGGGGGCAGTGAGTAGTGCTGGAAACTCAGAGGTTTCATGGACACCAGGGGAAGACCTCAAGAGTGCCATTGCATCCGTGGGCACCACACTGGCTACTTCTGATCTACAGGATACAAGGGACATACTACAGGTGGATGGGACCCCATTTTAGATGATTCTTCAAACGAGCTGTGCACAAATGGCCTCTAAAAAAATTCCCAACCCTATTTGTGAGCAGAGAAATTGAGGGAACCATTTCACCAATTTCTACAAGGGGAAGATAAATTCTCTTAACAGTTTTCAGGGTGGGGCTCACCATTAGCAATGGTGGCAGGAGACTTGTTTTCTTTTTGTTTGCTGCTGCTGCAAACTGCACTGACAGCCTGGCCACCATTTTGCATCCTTCACAATGCCCTAGCATCATTACAGAGCATTGTGGGGGTTGGGGCAATGATGGAGACTATTCGGAGGAAAAGGTGTGTGTGTTTTTCCCCAGGGGGTGAGGAAATGAAAAATCTCCGAAATGATCTCAGAAAAAAATGTCTTTTGAGAAATTTCAGTTCAGCTCTACGTCAAACACTTAAATTCTCATTGTGCTTAAGGGACACTGGTATTATATTATTTTTACACATAATGTTGCTGGCTAAGACAGCAAAATGTATTTCTGGTCTTATGTAAGGAAAATAAGATAACAGGAGGCATGAACTGCTGTTGGGGAAGCTGATCAATCTGAAACAAATCCTAGAGCAAATAATCTGATTTTTCTTCATTAGCAGGACCTACTGGTTTACCTAGAGAACTGGAACTTAGTTGTCTCCCCTCCTCCTCCCTCTGAGGTAAAATAGGATGGTACTCAGGGCTGGCACAAGACATTTTGCAGCTTGACTCAGAACAGCAAATGGCACCCTGTCCCCGCACCAAGTCAAGGTGCATAATACTAAAAGCCAGCCAAATTATACTGGCGTCTGAAGTAGATAATCCCACAGGTATCTCTCCCCTTCTCTGGCAGTAAAATGCAACAATAACAAAATAAATAATGATTGGCTGCCCTTCCATGACAGCCAAAATATACTGCCTGAGACGGCTGCCTCACTCTGTCTAATGGTAGAGCTGACCCTGATGGTACTGGAATCCCCAATAGGATTCTGAGTTCCCACTTGTTCTCTTCTGCTTCACTTAAGTCCTGCCCATGCATGGCCGGGGCTTGTATCACACAGATGTCAGGCGGAAAATTAAGTGAGACCCTATGCTACAGCTGATTTACGCAATTATCTGTTTCACTTTCATGCCACAGATGTTCCTGCAGCATTCCATTTTGATCCCTTTTAGGATGCTGTTTTGAATCTTCATGTATCAGTTATGAAAAAGCAGTGCCCTCTGTTTATTCATATCAGCCAGGCAAGGGGATAAGCCAGGCTTCTTCCACAATGTCTAACTGGCCCTAGGCATGAATATCCAACCCACATTCCACTTTCTGCCCAGACCACATACAGCTGGAGACTGAGCTCCTATGATAGGGCTGTCACCCATTATAAGACATTTTAGTTGGGTAAAGGTATGAGTATTAGTGGCAAGCAATTGATTAAATTTGCATCAATTTTGTATATTGTATCAGTTATGGCTCTGAAGCAAAAAAGAATGCTTCCGTTACTGTAATGTCATGCACACCTAGGCTTGGAAGCTGGGATTTCCTTGAAAGAAGAGGAGGGGGAGCAGGACTCTTCCCACACCTCACAGATCTCTGCACCACCAGTGACTCTGAGAAGCTGTCAGATCCGGACATCCAAGGACTGGAGGGAGGTCTCCACACCAGCTGACTGGGTTCTTGGCTGGTTCCCAGACTCCTACCCCACGCCACGCCACAGGAGTACGGTGGATCAGGCAGCAGTTTTAGTGTTGCTGGCAAAGCTGTCTAGCTCCATGTGACAATACTTGGAAGAAAGTACTAGCCCTGATCAGAGCCTAGCTGAAAGCTGGGAAGAAGAGGAGCTTTCAGTCTGAGTGTTTCACTGTTGAAGCAACAGTTCAATTAGAGGAGCAGTAGAAGCTGGATCCGGCTGGTGGGCAGGATCCTTATCCCCACCCCACTCCCAGTGGGCCACCCATCTATCAATCACCTGATGTCACAATGAAGTCAGGTGACCTATTTTTGCATAACACTGTGCATGGAAGCTCTGATGATCAGCTGGTTCCCACCACTTGCAAAGCCCTCTGGATGGGGTTTTGCAGGTGTCACTGAAAAGCTGACTGATGGTGCCTGCAAACCTCCTTTGTTCCAGCTGTGTCTTTTACTTGCCCCACACCCGATGCCATATATGACATCAGATGTAGGGGTAGTGAATGTGGCTGGGCCAAGATGGCTTCACAGGCCAAATGGGGAGACCTGTTGGGCCTAATTAGGCCCACAGGCCAGAGGTTCCCCATTGCTGCCTTGGAGCTTGTGTGAAGCCTTTTTAAGCTGGGGAAATGGAACACATAGCAGGCATAATCTTACATAGGGTAGAATGCCTCCTCTAAGGGCAAAAACGATGAGGAAAAAAAAAGAAAATAGATGGTGCTTTGCCATCTGTAATTTGCTTAGAAACAATGTTTTCTAAATACCTGCTAACCTATTAATCTGAGGGCATCTCAATTAATACCACCAGTGAAATGTTGCAGGTGTAGTGGTGCCACAGAGCTGCCCCTCCTGACACAGGCATCACTGACGCTTACCAGAATGGCATGTGGATGGGACAGGGTGGCAGTGAGGTTGGAGCTGGACTATGGCACCCAGGGCTGTGGAGTCGGTACCCCAAACCTTCGACTCAAGACTCCTCTATTTTTCTGCTGTTTGACTCCGACTCCACAGCCCTGGAAAGTGCTGTAAATGTCTTTTTAAATTTTGGAAGCTCTTGTAGGAGCATTTTTATCGCTGCCTGAATATGCGCTGACCTTGGCATCACAGCCTTCATCTGGGTCCTGTGTCATACACTGACACACAAAATGTTTTCCATCTTGAGTTATGGTGAAAGGCTCAACTACAGCTGACTTCATGGGAAGCTTCTTTGACATTTTGAATTTATATTTTTTTAAAAATTGTCAATCAAAATTTATTTTGAAGCCGGAGTTGGAGTCAGTACATTTCTACCAACTCCGACTCCACCCAAAATTGCTTCCGACTCCAACTCCACAACTCCAACTCCACAGCTCTGATGGCACCAGTGGGAGTGTTGGATTGGCTCTGCTGGTATGCCCACACAGCCCCGACCTTCCTGCTGCCCTGCCTATTCCCGTAAGTGGCAGTGACATCACTGTCAGGAGGGCAACCCTGTGGCACTGCAACAGCCACTACTGTTTGCAGCCCATGTGACAGCCTCTGTGTACAGGCATGAGGATACATGGCACACATCTTGTGCACATGTACACACACTCTAGATTTGTGTCATAAGATACCCATACACATGTGAATAAAGTAGAGATCCTGCATGCCATTTTCTATGTATGACCTACGTATGCTTGTGTGGCACACATATAGCACATTGCTGAATGCACACATTGATTTTCTGACTTTCCTTTAAATATATTTTTATTGCTCCAGTCATGTCAAGCCATTTTCTTCCTTTTGGAGAGAAAGGCAACAATACTCATTGTTTTACTTTAATTTACTGGACGTTTTGGGATTATTTATTGCTTACTTCATTTTTAGCACGTGTCTAGTTAATTTGCTTTCATCTTATGTCTTGGAATAATTCTCCTTGACCTGAATGGAACTTACTAGTGAGATAAGTGTTGCCCTACAGGTTCCTCAAGTATGCAATGTTACTGTGTGTTCTTCCAGGGCACAACTGACAGTATGGACATAAGAAATTGCCTTATACCGAGTCAGACTATTGGTCTATCCAGCTCAGCATAGTCTACCCTGACTGGCAATTATGCTTCTAGGGTTTGGGGCAGGAGTCTCCCCCAACCTTACCCAGAGATGCCAGGAAATTGAACCTGGGACCTTCTGCATGCATGGCAGTTGCTCTACCACTGAGGCACATCAGCTCCCATACTAAGTAGCACAAGGCTGGCACCAGGCGGGTACTGATTAATTTGTTATAAAGTTAGAAGTGGCAATCAGGCAGCGAGGACATCCCCTCCTTTATTTATTGGCTTGCAAATGCTTCTTGGCCACCCTTCTACAGAGATACCAGGATGGTAAACAAAGATAAAAATAAACCAAACAAATATAGTACAATTAACAATAAAACAAGATAAACATAAATGAAAACAGAGGCAATTCAAAAACAAGCAGGGGAGACTAGATGCCATATAATTTTGAACTTTAAAATGCCTGAGCAATTCGATGGTTTTTGACTTGTTGCCAACATGATAGTAATAATCGTGGCAGTGGTACCCCAACAAGGAGGGCACTCTGCACAGAAGCCTCTATCCCTCCTTGCCACATAACAAACTTCATCCAGGAACGGAACATGGTGAAGATCCTGCCATGAGGGTCTTAAGACATGGGGAAATTGATATAGGAAGGAGCTCTCCTTCAGGCATTTTTGTTCCAAGACATTTAGGGCTTTAAAGGGAAGCAAGAGCACCCTGAACTGAGCTCAGAAGCAAATGAGCATCTGTCAGAATTGGTGCTATATTATCCCACCAGACTGTACCAATTCTGCACCAACTGAAGCTTCCAAATCATCTTCAAGGGCAGTCCCACATTACAACACATTACAGCAATCCACCTGAAACCCTATTCTGAGATGATGAAATATTGCACTTTTGTTGCAATGACCAAACAAAAAACAAAAACAGTTGGAGCAGATTTCAGTTATTGTGCAGAAACACCCAGAGAGTACTGAGGCACCTTAATGTGTGTGTGTGTGTGGGGGGACATTTGTAGACAAGTCATCTCCACCAGATACATTAAAATAGCACGGAGAGCCTGGCTGGGAGTCCAGAGTCTGTGAGTTCAAATCCCCCGCTTGTGTCTCCTGGGTGTCAAGGGCCAGCTAAAGATCACCCCACAGTGAGCGGCTCAGGGGTTATGTGCCCTGCCATCTGTGCAGGCGTGGGCAAGCTGCATAGTCCCAAGGAGCCCAGTTGCCCCCCACCTGGCAGTTGCGGACAAGGAAGGGGCTGGCTTGTGCAGCTGTGGCAATAGCCTCAGAGGGAGCCTCAGAGGGACACAATGGTAAACCCCCTCTGAATACTGCTTACCATGAAATCCCTATTCATCGGGTCGCCATAAGTCAGGATGGACTTGAAGGCAGTCCATTTTCCATTTCAAGAAGGTAACTGAGGTTGAAAGAAAGTGCAGGCCAGCTGGGGAACAGGGTGTGGAACATGAAAACAATCCTTAGTTTGAACATAAGCAACATTTGCTTGAATATCGAAGGTGGGATGCTCAATAAGTGCTGCAACACCCAACGCAGAACAAATACTTAGAACTGCCCTCCGGAAGAAAGAATGGCTAAGAGATTCTAATTCATCCGCTCCCTCTTGCTTGCAGAGAGCGCGAGTCCACCTTCACAGGGGGTTGGACTCGATGGCCTTGTAGGCCCCTTCCCACTCTACTATTCTATGATTCTATGATTCACGCGCACAGTCGGAGTGCGACGGAAAAGCCAAGGGCCTGAACACGAATTTGGGGGAGGATGAAGGCGAGGAAGAGGGCGAGGAAGAGGGAGGACGGCAACCCCCAAGGGCAGGATGCTCGAGATGCTGGAAAAAAGGGGTAGAAGAATGGGAGAGGAGAAGGGAGAGAAATTCTCACTGCGCTCAAACAAGAGAAAAGGGCGCTGTGGACAAGAGGGAAACGGGCTCTGATGTTTTTCTGCACAAGTTTGTTTGGCCGGTCGCGGCGGGAAGATCGGAGGCGCGCAGGCACCCAATTGCTCGACCTGATTGTCAGAGCCAAGAAACCGCCGGGAGGCGAGGACGCGGCGCCTCCAGTTTCACTCGCCTCCCTACGTGGGCGCAGGGTTGTCCCAGCAAGGGAGGCCCAGGCTCCGGCAGGGCAGGGCGAAGAAGAAAGGCTCGTCGCCCTTGTGTTTGTTGTCATTCCACGGCGAGGTTAGCGCGGAGGTCGCCGCTTCGTCGCGGTGGGCGCAGAAGAATGCGTCAGGCACGGAGGAGAGCGCCTGCCAAGGCTCTGGCACGCTTCGCGCCGGCTTACCTGAAAGCACGTCCCTGGGGAATCAGTGGGGCATCACTTCCAAGTCCGCACACAAAGGATCGCGGCTCTAAAGAAGGTGGATCCACCGGAGCTACTGAGAGTGGTTATATGGGCCGGGGGGGGGGAAAGCAAAACCAAAAGTTGCCCTCCCCACCCCTAATTTCGAAACTTGTTAACCCCGTTCTTGGCCTCTGGCCAGCTCTGGGCTCCTCTCTGCTGCCGCCTCTCACTATGCCTCCTTGGCTCAGTGATTCCCCCTTACGTCGACATCAGGAATTCGTCTGCATTCATCGGTTTATCTGTCTGACTTTCAGGTATCTTTAAGACGGGGCGGGCCCTAGCGCAGTGGCAGGCGTTGCACGCAGAAGGTCCCAGATCCAGTTCTTGGCATCTCCAGGTAGGGCTGGGGGAGACACTTGGAGAGCTGCTGCCAGTCAGTGTAGACTAGCTTTCCCCAACCTGGTGTCCTCCACATGTTTTTGGCTACAGCTCCCATCAGCTGCACTGCCAATTATTAGGGATAATGGGAGTTGTAGTCAAGTTGTGCATCTGGATGGCACCAGGTTGGGGGAAGGCTGGTGCACACAGTACTGAGCTGCAAGGACCAATGGTCTGACTTGGGATAAGACAGTTTCCTAGGCTCCTCAGGTTTGTTAGCTGCCAAAGTCATGCGCAGGAATTAGCTGGTTATCGCTTTTGGAGCAGAGAAGAGATTTCCCCATTCAATTAGCTTTCTTCGGTTTTCTTTTAGTAGCAACTAACACCACCATAGCACTTCAAGAGGGCAATGTTCACAACCCATGCCAACAGGATTGTTGTTATGTGCCTCCAAGTCGACTGCGACTTATGGCGACCCTATGAATCAGCGACCTCCAATAGCATCTGTCATGAACCACCCTGTTCAGATCTTGTAAGTTCAGGTCTGTGGCTTCCTTGATGGAATCAATCTATCTCTTGTTTGGCCTTCCTCTTTTTCTACTCCCTTCTGTTTTTCCCAGCATTATTATCTTTTCTAATGAATCATGTCTTCTCATGATGTGTCCAAAGTATGATAACCTCAGTTTCATCATTTTAGCTTCTAGTGATAGTTCTGGTTTAATTTGTTCTAACACCCAATTCTTTGTCTTTTTTGCAGTCCATGGTATCCGCAAAGCTCTCCTCCAACATCACATTTCTAATGAGTTGTCAATCCAAATTTCACTATGCAATGTCAGATGTAGAATTTCAGCAGCATAAGTAGTCATTTGTAAAACATTAATACACTGAAGAGAAGGTTCTGTGTCATGCAGCCTATATTGCAGGGGAAGGGAATCTCAGGCCAAGGGTCAGAATGCGGCCCTCCGAGCCTCTCCCAGGACTCTCTTCAGGCCCCACTCACTAATACTGGCTCTATTTTGCATTCTGTTTGAGAGCTTTTGCTTGGCTAGGATATGTCCTTAAATTCTAATAATGCATCTTGCTTGCGTAGATGAAGAAAACAGAGGTGTGTGTGTGTAGGAACCAGCTTACTCTACAAATGTAAAATTACCTTCATTGCTCTGCCCACTTCTGCCCTGCCCAGTACAGGCAAGTGCCCCTGGAAGGCTGTCCAGAAAGAAATGTGGCCCTTATGCTGAAAAAAATTCCCTATCCCTGCTATGTTGAATAAAAATAAAGTGTGTGTGTGTGTGTGTGTGTGTGTGTGTGTGTGTGTGTGTGTGTGTGTGAGAGAGAGAGAGAGAGAGAGAGAGAGAGAGAGAGAGAGAGAGAGAGAGAGAGTAGTTCTCCTAAAAGCACTGAGTTCAGATTTCTTGCTTCTGCATTTGTGTTCTAGGGACACTGTTCTAGAATGTTTTAGTATTTATCTTCACAGCAGCCCCGCAAGGTAAGTTAGAAAGAGTGACTGGCCCAGCAGGCTCACCCTAGTGAGTTTCATGGCTGAAGGTCTGTACAGGGCTCTGCAACGGGGCTGTTGTACGTCTCTGATTCTTGCTCATTTGGTCCCCTTCAAAATCCACGCTGCAGTCTTCAAATAAACCATCCAGTCCCAGTCTTCCAGTCGGTGTAGGCATTTTTTCCATAAGCCTTGCCCACAGTTATCTAACCCGCTGAGATTTAATAGCCTGCCTACTGGTCTAATCAGGCTTAGTCCAGGGAGTGGGGAGGGGGGAGATCACCATTCTGTTTTGTTTATAGTGTGGGTGGGTCAGGCAAAGTGGGTTATAGAACAGCGCTAGATGGGAAATCTGAAAGCTGTCTCATAGTTTCCTAGCTGTAAGTTATTACCAGGTTGCCATGCCCACAAGAAGGAAACCTGCTTAAACAAGGGCACCCCTTTCTGTTCCAGCAAAACAACCATGATGACCTAGCAGAAAAGTAACTTTTTGCTGTTTAATGTTCCTGATGGTTTCCATCCTGAATACAGAGGTCCTGAAGTACAATGTGTGGGAAACAAAGGACTATGATTTTCCCTCCCTTCAAATTTATATCCCTCCTGTCTATTCACCATCTATCCCAGATCTGCCCCAAATTGTAATCCAGTAAGCCAATGCAGTGCAAAATATTTTTGAAGGGCAGGGTATAGTTTACAAAATAACTGCAAAAAATAAAACAATTACAAAAGAATCCCAACATTTCATGTTTGTGTGTAAAGATGAAATAGAAATATAATTCTACAATATCGTGTATCCATACAGTCAGGTTTAAGGAGTATTGTATACACTTATTAGCTGTCCTTGATTAATGCTATATTTTAACTGGAATGTAAAATTATATGAGTGACAACAATATATAAGTTCAAACACTTTCTTGGACTTTTATACTCCAATAATTAACAGACTCTAGTATTTAATACATTTGGGCAGGAAAGCAATTTTGTAATAAAACAAAAACATGTATTAGGGCCTGTTTAGGTCTGAACTAGCTATCACCAATTCCCATTCTTAGGGGAACCAGTTAAGGAGAGACAGGGTGAATAGTCCTCATGAAAAATTAAGAAGCATTACAAGGATATCACTCCTTATATTGGCAAAGTTGAATGTCCATGTATAGTGCAGACATACTCTGCTTCTAGCAGACATACTCTGCTTCTAGCTCTAAGAAACAGCTCTTAAGCACTGTAAGCTTCAAGCAGAATTGCAGTTGACTTTCCACACTCTCGGGCACTTTTCCTGTATGTTTGTCTCGCTATGTTGTGGTGTAGTGGTTAGTGTTGGACTAGGACCTCAGAGACCAGTGTTCAAATCCCCACTCAGCCATGAAGCTCACTAGGTGACCTTGGGCCAGTCACTGCCTCTCAACCTACCTCACAGGGTTGTTGAGGGGATTAAATAAGGAGTGGGAGAACCATGTACGCTACCTTGAGCTCTTTGGAGAAAAGGTGGGATATAAATCAGTATTTCATATGAATTAAATAATAAATAAATATGTTCTGGTGACACTTGTGGGTGTGACATAGCTGTTGTGGGTGGGGATGCTCCAAAGCCATTGGGGGAGGGAGAATTCTCAGTGATTCTTAAAAAAAAACATTATTGATTATTTAGTATTGAGATTAATTTATCTGTAATTGCTCATTACTATCATTTTGGGGTGAGGTTGTTTTATTTGCTTAATTGTACTGTATTATCTGGGACCTTATGGTGAAGGGTGGGTAATACATACACTAATCATAAGAAAAGCAACAATGATCTAATAACTGTGAAGTAAAAAAAAAACCCTAAGTGTTTAACATTTGTTTTGATCAGAAGCACAGATTAGAAATCTTTAATTGGGGGGGGGCATTGTGCTAAAATGACAGTGACCAGAAAGGTTCCCCACCCACCCCCAGCATCATTAGCTTTATAGCACTATAAAACTCTTTCATTTAAGTGGCATTTTGCTGATATTTAAATATATATATAGCCAGAAAGACATTTTAGTCTTAAAAGAACAATTAAGAAAATGAATGAGGTAATAAAACGGCAGCCACTTCAAAAATTATAGTGAATGTGTGTTGTGCTACAATAGGTCTACCTGTGTGATACATCACTGCGCACATCGAATCCACATTTCTTTGTCTTCTTTAAAGTGTGTTTTATTGTTTTAAAATACAATTACAGATGAAACTACAACTCTTTAAAAAGGCAGAAGAGTAGAAGGATAGCTTGACTTCTGTTGTCTATGCTCTGGTAACCTCTAAGTTGTGTGTGTTATGTGCCTTCAAGTCGATTATGACTTATGGCGACCCTATGAATCAGCTACCTCCAATAGCATCTGTTGTAAACCACCCTGTTCAGATCTTGTAAGTTCAGGTCTGTGGCTTCCATTATGGAATCAATCCATCTCTTGTTTGGTCTTCCTCTTTTTCTACTCCCTCCTGTTTTTCCCAGTATTATTGTCTTTTCTAGTGAATCATATGTCCAAAAGTATGATAACCTCAGTTTTATCATTTTAGCTTCTGGTTCAATTTGTTCTAACATCCAATTATTTGTCTTTTTTGCAGTCCATGGTATGCGCAAAGCTCTCCTCCAACACCACATTTCAAATGAGTTGATTTTTCTCTTACCCACTTTTTTCACTGTCCAACTTTCACATCCATACATAGAGATCAGGAATACCATGGTCTGAAGGATCCTGATTTTAGTGTTCAGTGATACATCCTTGCATTTGAGGACCTTTTCTATTTATCTCATAGCTGTTCCCCCTACCCCCCATCCTAGCCTTCTTCTAATTTCTTGACTATTGCCTCCATTTTGGTTAATTACTGTGCCAAGGTATTGATAATCCTTGACAAGTTCAATGTCCTCATTGTCAACTTTAAAGTTACATAAATCTTCTGTTGTCATTACTTTAGTCTTTTTGATGTTCAGCCATAGTCCTGCTTTTGTGCTTTCCTCTTTAACTTACATCAGCATTCGTTTTAAGTCATTACTGGTTTCTGCTAGTAGTATGGTATCATCTGCATATCTAAAATTATTGATATTTCTCCCTCCAATTTTCACACCTTCATCTTGGTCCAATCCTGCTTTCTGTATGATATGTTCTGCATATAGATTAAACAGATAGGGTGATAAAATACACCCCTGTCTCACACCCTTTCCGATGGGGAACCAATCGGTTTCTCCATATTCTGTCCTGACAGTAGTCTCTTGTCCAGAGTATGTACGTGGGGCTGCCTTTGAAGACAGTTCAGAAACTGCAGCTGGTGCAGAATTCTGCAACCAGACTGCTCACCAGGACAAGGCAGTTTGAACACATAACACCAATGCTAGTGCAACTGCAGTGGCTATCAATTAGTTTCCGGGCCTAATTCAAAGTGTTGTTTTTGTCATATAAAGCCTTATATGGCTCAGAACCCCAGTACCTCAAGAACCATCTCTCCCTATATGCACCAACCCAGACCCTGCACTTCGCAACAGAAGCCCTTCTTTGTGTGCCCCCACCTAAGAAGCTGCAGAGAGCGGCAATATGAGAACGGGCCTTCTCAGTGGCAGCCCCTCTGTTTGTGGAACACTCTCCCCAGGGAGGTACACCTGGCGCCACCATTATCCATCTTTAGGCACCAGGCAAAAACATTTCTCTTTTCCCAGACATTTGGTTCTTAACTTTGGAAGGCATTTAGCATTAGACCATTGGTCTGTCTAGCTCAGTATTGCCTCCACTGACAGGCGGTGGCTCTCCAGGGTTTCAGTCAGAGGGCATTCCCAGTCTTACCTGCAGATGCCAGGGATTGAATATGGGCCTTCTGCATGCAAAAGCTGAGCCACCAAGCAATGCCCCTTCCCCTAAGGGTGTCATGAAAGGATGGCAAAGTGTTATTTAATTTGTGATTATCATTATTTTACTGCCAGGGATGGGAAGAGGTGCTTGTGGAGTTTTCTGCCTCAGGTGCCAAAATAACTTGGTTGGCCTTGGGTACTGGTTGTGGAGAATGAGGACAAGCTGCCATTTGCTGTTCCACGCCAGGAAGCAAAATGTCTTGGATCAGCCCTGCCTTCCTTGACAGACCCAGACACCAAAAAGGGCTTGAAGCAGCCACTGACTGGAGGGATTGGGCATTACAGGGGGAAGTAAGTGGGGGCAAGGACTCTTTTTATTCCTACGCCCCTCCCTGCAACCATTTGCTCCTTGCAAAAGACGGGGTGTTGGGAAAGGGGGCAGAGGAATAAAAATAGCCCTTTGCCTCCTTCCTGCCCCCAAATATCAAAGGGACCTACTTGTAAATGAATAATACACACAAAGCATTTTTTTTAAAAGTACTAGTTGACCCACTGCACCTAAGCTCTGTAAAGTACTACCAATAAATCCACTGTACTAGAGTCTCCTCACTAACACACAGCACACATAAGGCTGGCACCTTTATGATGATTACTACCTGCAAGAATACTTTCTGTGTTCATTTTCAATACGTTTCTTTTGAATAGGTCTAGAATAGGGGTGAGGACCCTGCGGCCCTCCAGATGTTCCTGGTTTCCCATCAGCCCCGGACAGTACAGCCAATGATTAGGGATGTGGGGTGTGGCAACCAGCAACATGTGTAGGGCCGTAGGGTCTGCATCTCTGGCCCAGAATCAAGCAGTAGCAGTAAGCAGGGCAGGAATGCCAGGGTTCCTCCCGGTTACTGACAGGGAGAAGGGGGAGATTGGTGCAGTGAGGACACAGCAGTGGAACCAATCCAGTGGCCCCACTGCTGTGCCCGCATCATGCCAACCTCCCTAACACCTTGCCCCTCCCCCTCTTGGTAACTGGCAGTGAACCTGGGGTTGGGAAGTCAGGGGAGCAGTGTCCCCCCACTCTGTTCTGCCCTGCCCATTGCTACTAGAATGAAGACACCACATCAGTTATTTTTGGGAATTTCTGGGCACAGAGCAGCTTATCCAATTCCCACAGGTTTGGATTAAGAACCTACAAGTGAATGAAGTTCAGGTATTCTTTAAAAAAAAGTTTGTGGTAAGATGCTTAGGACAATAAATGAGACAATAACAAACTTTTCTTATTCCAGGAACATGCTAGGAATATTTATTTATTCATTTATTGTTAAATTTATATCCTGCCCTTCCTCCCAGAAAGAGCCCAGGGCGGCATGTTGCGTTTTGACCCAGAACTAAGGCTATGGCCTAGCCTCTTGAGCCATTATGCATTGCCTATATTAAGGCATCAGCACCTTCTTCAAGGCAAGGAAGGGAATTATGATGTGCTACATCTGCAGATAGGGAGGTAATATGAAGCTGCTGCTACACTGGTCACAAGCAGGGAAGGGGGGGAAATTCAACTCAGTTTGCATTTGAAGGTGAATGTACCTAATTCACACTTTTCAAAATAATATGTGAATTGAAACACAGCCATCCTTCAAAATTTTCAATTCTCCAGATTTTGCAGTTCAGTTCTCCAGCAACGGAATGTGTACCAAAATGCATATACTAGGAGAAAGCATGAATAAAGATGCACATATTAGCAAAACTAATATAGAAAAATTCATTATATTATGGAAAATTGCCTTGCAAAATGTTTATATTAGGGAAACCTCATAGAAACATGTATATTAGAAGAATTTCATACTAAAGAAGGGTTTTCACGAGGAGTTAAAAAAACACAAACTGATGTGGAAATGTGGAGAACTGAACTTTGGCTGTAGCTGCCAAAGATGTGATGAAGCTTTGGAAGGTTTGTGTCCCCTCCCCCCAGATCGTCATCTTTCACTTAAAAATAAGGTAAGGCTATTGGTCTTTTACTTGTGGAGATGGAAGGAAAAATGCATGGGCGGGATCATAATTCCCTCATTTTCCAGTTTTCAGGAATGGTTTCTATTGTCTATGCAGCCAAAACAGCACCATCCATACACAAGATGGAGATTTCAGCAGGCTTGGGAAACCCCAAAATTTGCAAAACAACAACAACACTTTAGTGGGGGAACACACACACACATACCATACAGCCCCAAAAGGATATCATGTTAGCTAACTGTTAGGGGTGGGTAGGAGGGGGAATAGAATGGAATATCATAAGGGCATGCATGGCTGATCAGAACAGTGCACAGAAGCATTCCACACTGCAACATTTTGTTCAAGGTCTGACTTGTTCCATTTAGTAGTAGATTTAGGTGCTTGAGTGCCTATCAGTTTGGAAGCAAACTGCAGCTGCTCAAAAGGAGTTGCAGGTCTTGCATGTTCTACCCAATTACTCACTAAGAAGTAATATAATTTAGTAATGTTAAGGTTCAGGCATATTGGGCTACCTATGTTCTAGCTGTTCTGTAACTTCATAATCACAAAAACATTTCAGGCTATGGCCTGCTTTGCTGATATTTATATACCAGGCCTGAAATAGCAGGCCTGTAGGTAGAAATGTTAATTTAATTAGAAACACAACTAGGAGCCTGGACTCTAGAGTAGGGCCTTCTGCTTGATGTATTCCAACTGGAGGCCTGCAGGCCTAGATTTGAGTACAACCACCCACACAGGCCTGGCCTGTCTAAGGTGGCCTCATACACATTGCCAAAAAAGAGAAGATGCATCACCTCAAAAAGAGGGCACATTTGCATATAAAGTTTGCATATGCTAATTTTTGTGTGTATGCAAATTTAGAAACAAATACTATCATTTTAATAGAAATACATCTCAGCATAGTGAAGAAGACTGTGACAAGGTGACCTGCTGATGGGCAATTTCAAGGCCCCTCCTGCTTTCCCTTCTCACGGTTCTTTATCTTTAAACTGGACTTGGAATGGGTGGCCCTTCAAACAGAGGAGAGTCCTATAAAACATGGCCAACCGAGGTCTGGCCCTTGTGGTGGATGGTAACACTCCACACCAGTGCCTGCCAACTAGGGTATAGAGAAGAGCTCTTGGAGGCTGGGCCTGGCAACCAAGAGGTCTTCTGTCTTTAAAAGTTGTGCAGGGGGAAGGGAGAATTTCATCATGTGGTTTTTCCCATTATAATGTTGCAGGAAAACCTGCACTTGGCTGAATTTTCTCTTCTCTTAAAGATACAGAATCATTCTCAGGCCCTGAGCCTGGCAACCCTACTGCCAACCCAGTAGTGCACCCCACTCACAACAGGTGTCCTGTCCTATTTCCCATCTCATTGGATTCCTCATTTTCAGGATATGAAGGTAAGGCCTGTGAAGCAGAATGGGAAGGGCTTTAGGATGTTGCACGGGCATCCTCCGATTCAGAGGACTCCAGTACACAAGGCCCAGGAATCCCTGAGGGTTCCAACTCCGTTGCAGTAGATTACTGGAGAAGGCTGAGCCCTACAGCATCTTACAGCACAAGTGGTGCTAACAATCTGGCATCACCTGTTGCTACTACTATATAAGAGCTCATCAGAGTGTTCCTTGCTGACTTCAGAGTTCTGTGGTCTTCAGAGTATGACTGGAACTCTGCCAGAACCATGTCTCACTTTGCCTTGTCTTACATCCAGGGGGTGTTGTCATCCAGGGTCTTGGGGGGGCTTAGATCCCTTACTTTTTTGGGAGCAGGGTCTCAGCAGGGTCTCCATGTCTCCAGTATCCTATGAGCCAATCGGCATGAAAGGAGCCACTGAGAAGAGTTTTCTAACATACTTCCTTGTTCTTTCCTGCTAATTAGAGTGAATCAGAGTGAAAGGAGGTGAATCAGCCATTGAGAAGCCCCTTCTCAGTAGCTAACACCCTTCCCTTTCATGCTTATTGGCTCTTGGGGGAAGGCATTAACAAGGATCCCATTCTCAACCCAGCAGGAAAAAATAGGATGGGAAGGGGCATGAAGAGACCCTGCACTTCTGAATTTGGCACTGCATTACCGCTTAGATCCCATTTTGACCTTGCCTTGCTGCACTACAGAGCACAACTTCTCCTAGGGCTGTAGGATTCTTACTGCCTTGCCGTGCTGTGCTCAGGAGTTGGGGAACTGAATTTCAAGTTTCTTGCTTGGCAACTTCAGCCTTTCTCCCCTCCAGATTTTTCAGGCATTTTAACAGCCAGTACCACAGCCCAAACGATCTCTAAGCAACATGAGGGACCGCCAACTCTTCAGTGTGCTCGGTGAACAGTATACCCAGAAGTCCAATTAAGCAGCTTATTATACAAGAGTATAAAAAATGGGGTAACGGGGGGGGGACAGGACAGCTGATATGCATGATAAAAATGAAAATAAAAATCACACCAAAATATTGTCGAAGCAACACTAGGCAAAACAAACATAAAAGCTTACCCTCAGTGGTCACCTCTGGCACTGATAGCTTCTGGCAATGGCTGTAAGATGAGGGATCATGAGGGACAAAGAATGTTTGCTAACATTCCAGTTTCAATGACCCAGGTGGGTTCTGATTGACAGGTGGCTCTGTCCAGCCAATCAGAGGCACTGGCACATAGCCAGGAAAGGTGCTGTTACCCCTTGGGTAAGTTGGAAGCTGCACTGCCAAACTTGGTGATTGATCCACCTCTAGGAAATGGAAGCTGAGTGAACTGTTAGGCTTTTAAATAGGCTGGGAGTAGGCCACAACTGTGTCATAGTCCTTACATAATAACAACCAAAAAATGCTTATGAACTTTATCACCATCAGCCCACAAATTCATTCTGTGAAATCTCCACTGAATTCAGCAGGTCTTGTTGAAATTGAAGCTTCAGACAGAACTTATTGCCAAATCTGAGCTTTATTAGAAAGTAAGCCCTCTGTGGTGCAAATGTTTCTTAGTGTAAGCTTTAGGGAGTCAATAATATTGAGTTTGGGGCCAGAGAAGATCACGAGTCTTCTCTCCAAAAATCTGAAGTGAAAATGCCTTCACTATTCCATACCATTTTTCCGCTTCTGGCTATCATGCCAATAAATAATGCAGTTGTTTTGTAAATAATTTTCTTAATATTCATTCACTTGCCCAGAATACACCCATTTTCTGCTTCTGCTAATTTTTCCTCACTGTAACCTGCCAAACTGGTGCTAAAATAAATTGCAACCAATAGCAATGAAGAAACAGACACGGCCTCGTTATTATTATACTTAAATACTGTTGTCAGAGTTCTTTGAGTCATATGTAATACTCTCTGCAGCCCAGCCCAACCACTTGGAACTTCTGCTTGTTTTCTGTGTAACCAAGTAAGTGGAATATGATGCATACTGGGGCACCCGCAACTTCACATATGCACTAATGGGGTCTGAGTGGGTGGTGACTGACCAGGAAATGGTGGTGGCTTGCCATCTGCGTGTGGCAGATGTGAAAAGGGCAAATTCTATGCTGGGGATAATTAGGAATAGAGATGTGAAGGCCCGGAATAATTTGGGGAAAAAACATTTTCCCCTGTTTTTTCTAAAGCCTTGTTTGTTTTTTTCCTGAAAAATTGAAAAAAATGAAGAAAAAATGGATTATGGAATCTTTTATTTTAGCATGATGAATAAAATGTTTCATTGAATCTTCGTCCCCCGTTTTTTCTTAGTTCTTTTTATGGGAATGGATGCTTTATGTCTACATGACACTGTGGAGGACTAGCGAGACATAAATAATTTTCTCTGTTATTAATGTTGATGGTTTCTTGTTTTTTTAAATTGTTTTTTGCCTGCTCATAAACTGGCAAAACGAAAGAGGTTCCTTACAGTTCAGGTGTTCCTTACAGTTCAGGATCTTGCAGATCCATTTGTTACCAAAAAAAGTAAAAATTTTAAAAAGTAAATTCAACTTCTAATAATTGTTTGAATAAAATGTACTTTTAACATACCAAATATGATAATTTTATGCCAAACCAAATTGTACATAATTACATTGGATGTTCCTGAACTAACAAAGTGACTTTCAATCTGTAAAAAGTGCTAATATTGCATTTTTAAAAATATTCTGAAAATTTCCATTTTTTTCTGGGAGGAAAACGGGGGGAAATCTTCAAAATTTCTGGAAATTTTACATCTCTAATTAGGAAAGGGACTGAGAATAAAGCTTTCAATATGGCAATATAGGGGTGGGAAAGAGGATTAGTCCGGCAAGCCAGATCCTGATCTCCCACACCACCCATGGCTCATTTTGAATACAGTATGGGCAGGACCGCCCACCTGTCAATCACCTGACAACATAATGACATCAGATGACCCAAGGGGATGTCTTTCCTTTGTGGGCGCAGCTGAAGCCGTACCAGCAGCAGAGGAAGATCTTTTACATCGTTGGCTTGATTCAAGCTGGTGAGATTCAAAGGAAGGATCAGGAAATTTGCTCCCAGTCTTTCCTTTGCATCAACATTTTTGAATTTGGCACTTTTTTCTGTCTATGTGCCAGGCAACAGAAAAAGATATCAAATTCAAAAAGTGCTGACTTTTTGATTCAAGGGAAGGATTGGGAGCGTGCTTAGTAGAATGGTCTCCCAATTCTTCACATCACTAAGGGACATGATGCAAACATCTAGGTGGACATATTTTCAGGAAGCATGCAAAGTTTAAGGGATTTGGCAAAGTGTCCTTTTGTGGGCCCTCTGGCGGTCTCCTATGGCTACAGAGGCAGTGGAGGATAGCAGCCATTTTAAATTCCCCACAAAGTGCTGGACATTACATTGGGGGCATTCTGTGCAATTGTGAAGGGCCAGGGTAAGCATCAGCACCCACGGATCCTGCTGGGGTGCTGTGGCTCTCACAGCTGCTGGGCGCTGACCCTGGACCTTCCTATATGCATGCCAAAGGCACAAAACCCTTTACTTAAAAAAAACAACAGAAAATGATGAAGCTGCTGTAAATATTGTGAAGTACACACAAGAAAACAAGTGTAATAATTATGTCAGAATTTAGCTTAAAGGTTTGAACCCTAAGGTCTAAGCTAAGCATTGCTTTCCTCTTCAGCAGAGGTGAGGAACTCTGGAGCCAGACTTACAAGCCTCGTTTTCAAATTTTGCAGATTAATTTGCTTTTCTTATTTCCCTCCCCCCCCCAATGATACTAAAAAAAAAGACTTTCTATGATAACTTCCCCCTCCCCCAGGGACCAGCAAGAGTGAATGACTGGGCACTTATAGAAAGCTTGGGCTATGGTACTCACAATATCTATGTTCACTGCCCAGAGAGCTATTGCTAGTCGGGCGGTATATAAGTTTTAAAAATAAATAAATAAAATAAAATACCTGGCCTGGAGTCATGGGGAAATATTGGGAGTAGGTCTGATTCTTAATGCTGCCAGACCACATCCTCCTACAGTTTTAGAGTAAACTAGACAATATGTTAACAATTGTGGTCTTCCAAAAGCTTTTCTTCCCACTTCTGGCCATTAACCTCCTTTCTAATTCTACTTTTGCTGAACATGGTGAAAAAACTGTTGTGCAACATCACAGCTAATATGGCACAACCAGCAATAGCCCTTTGGAACAGTTCCTGCCTATGTGCAAAGTTACTCCCATTCCTTCCTATAAAAACAACACATTTTTCAATAGTATTTCTGGGGTGTGCCAGAATTCAGCTATTTCTGGGACCTGCAATTGTAATAAGTAGTGTGCAGTGGGATGTCCTGCTTTACAGAATGCAGTCATCTACTTGAAGGAGGCCTCTGTTGAAAGGGCTGTCTGGTCCAAGCCCAGTTTAAATATAATGAGCCATGAGAAGGGAGCCTTGAACTTGCCCATCAACCTAGATAGAAAACAGCAGGTCACCTGATCGCAGCCTTCACTGCTATGGCGAGATGGATTGTATTTCTGTTCAAATTATATTTCTAAATTTGCATCTATACATATAAATGAGAAAACAGTTTATGCAAATCTGTGTGCTTTTTTTGATGATACATTTCCTCTTTGTTTGTTTTGGTGATATGTAGGCACCCCTATGCAAAATCAGACCAGCAGGCTGATACAAAGGATGGTGTTCAATGCTAGTCCTACTCAGAATAGACCCACTGAAGTTAATGGGCATGAACTTAGGTTCATTCATTTCAGTGGGTCTATTCTGAGTAGGACTTAGTTGAATACAACCCAAAGGCAGGTTGGATTTGAGTTCAACAAGGCTACCACAACTTTGAAGTGGCTCAGGCTGGACTTGTGTGGAATCTAACTTGCCTAAATACTGGGTGCCCTTAATATTAACTCCAACAAATAAATAAACAAATCCCCCAATTTTGATTCATGAATTGGGATCCATAATTGGGCCACAACTGCTACCAGGGCTGGTTCTAAAGGGCGGCCAGGTGGGGCACTGGCCGAGGGGCCCCCTCAGCAGCCCCTCTGCTCCCCTTCCGTGATCCGCAGCGATCCACGCCCCCCTACCTACCTGTCTCCTGCCTTTAGCATTGTCCTTAATGAAGATGGTGGCCACGGCTTCCCTAAAGTACTGAAGCCCCTGCCGCCATCTTAGTTTATGGCAGAGATGCACGCGCGAATGCACACACACACACCAGGGGCCAGGGCAAGCTGATGCTCAAGGGCCCTGGCATGCCTGGAGCTGGCCCTGACTGCTACCATTTTCTTTTGTTGTTCAGGGTTCAGGTAGTGGAGGCTGCTCCATTAGGGCAAGTAGGGCACTGCACCAACCGCAGTCTGCTTTCAGCCAGCCCTCACCTCCCTGTCTGCCTTCTTACCAGTCCAGGGGACTATGGCACTACCTGTCAGCTTCCTCCTCCTCAATCTCAGTGATGTCCTTCTAGGACTAAGAATGGAGGATGCTGCAGACTAGGGATGGGTGAGAATTTTTATTCAGTTTGCATTTCAAGCCAAAGCTATCAAATGTGCGCTTTCTGAAACAGTATGAGAACCAAAACACAGCCATCTGTCGAAATTCACACTTATTTGAATTTTGCAAAGCAGTTCTCCAAACATTGTTTATAAAAATGCATATATTAGGGGAAAGTGTGCATAAAAATGAATATATGAGTGAAAATAACATACAAAAATGCATTATATTAGGATAAATTGCTTGCAAAAATGTGTACATTAGTCAAAACTGCATACAAAAATGTATATATTAGGAGAAATTTTTACTAAAATGCCGAAGAATTTTCATGCAGGTTTTTTTTAAAAAAAACAAAGCAAAACTGCAAATTGCTGTAGAAATATGGAGAACCGAAATCAAGATTAGAAAAATAAGGAAATGAGAGAACCAAAATTGGCAGATCATTCCAACCCTACCGGGGACAAAAGTAGAATTAGTTGGCTCTTCCTGACATTGGCTCTGGTTCCACCTGTTGTTGGGCCTCCCTGTCTTCCACCCTACCAATCCCAATGGGCACCAGCCACCACTGCAGTCAGGAGAAACACTGGGAGAGGATGACCAGATGCAAATGGAGAAAAGTGTCCTGTAGTTTAATAGTTGTATAGGAGAATTTTGGCAGATTTTTTTTCACTCCTGAATGACAAAGTTGCACCTGCCAAATGTTAAACTAATGCAGCTATTAAAGTTACCTGGCCTCTGCTCTCCTTTCATCTGGTCAGCCTAGGCCAGGGATGGCTCACCAGTTTTGGCCTGAGGGTCATGTTCACCCTTGGCCAACATTCCAGGGCACACGCTAGTGGTGGGTGCGTAGCCCAAAGTGTGTGTACCCACTCCACACTGTCAGAGGCATACATATTTATTCATTATATTTGGGTGGTATTCCATGCTTATCTTACTTAGAGTAGACCCATTTAAGTTAATAGACATGACTAACTTAGGTTCATTCATTTCAGTGGCTCTGAGTAGGACTTTGTTGAATACAATCCTTTAAATTTATTTATTTCAACAATTTATATACTGTTTAATTACAGTCATCTCTAAGCATTGTACAGAAGACTCAGAACAATGGAATTAAAAACAGTTTAAATGATAAAATCAGAATTCAATTAAAAAGCCTGCTGGGATAAAAGAAAAAGTCTTCAGCAGGCACCTAAGTTCAACAGGGAGAGGGCCTGTCTGACCTCAACTCCAAGGGAGTTCCATAAAATTGGGCCCACAATACTGAACACAAAGCTCTTGGTGCCTGCAAGCCGTGCATCTGAGCCACAGGGGACTGCTACCAGTGGCTCCCCTATAGACCTCAGTGATTGGGCAGGGATATAAGGGGACAGGCAGTCCCCGAGTTATTCTGGACCCGAGCTGAAAACTGGGCAGCACACAGCCTTGCTAGGATGTACTACATTGGGGTGTTTTGGGGGTGAGCTCTACTTTGCTGATAAATGTACCATTGGGTGACATTAAAATAAAAAAAGCTTGCAATCTCCTTTGTAAGGAAATGTGCATTTTTGAAGGAAATGTAACCAGGCAGTGTGGAAGTGGCTCACTCATTTGGTATCTTCTCTTCTTCAGAATCTCTTCTTTTCTTACATATGAAGGAAATCAGGTTCAGACAGGGATGGGGGAGAAATCTGATCCAGTTCACATTTAAAGAAGAACGTACCAAATCTGCACTTTCTGAAACAATACGCGAACTGAAATACAGCTATTCTTCAAAATTCGCATTTTTCCAAATTTTGTGATGCCGGTCTCCAGCCAAATAATATGTACAGAAATGCACATAATAGGGGGAAATGTGCAAAGAATCCATATATTAGTGACAATAACAAAAATACATTATATTGAGGAAAGTTGCTTGCAAAAATGTACACGCAAGGCAAAATTTCATACAAAAACATGTATATTAGGAGAAATGTACATGAAAATGCTTATGAATTTTCATGAGGACTGTGGGTTTTTTTAATTATTGCAAACTGATGCAGAAATATGGAGAACTGAAATTAAGACTGGAAGAATGAAAAGCTGAGAGAAACCAAAACTGACAAATCTGTCCTTCCTTAGTTCAGATTGCTACTCAGCGAGTGGTCTTGGATGAGTCACTTATCTCTCATTCTTACCCATGTAATGAGCTTGCTGGGAAGTTTAAATGCTGCTCTGAACTCTCTGAAGGAGAGGAACAGGATGAAAATGAAGCTAATAAAACAAGTGTACATGCTTCACTCTGTCAAAGGACGGGCAGTTTAGAACAAGAACCCAAAGGCCTCAGTCATAGTAGCCTTTCCCTAATTTGATCCATAGGTTTTGCACATTATGGCAACCATCCAAAGTACTAAATTCCCATCAGAATTTGTGGCTTCTTTTTCTTTAAACAGCAAACCTCACATGCTATACCACAAATTTCTTTTGAAAGGGCTGTAGCTCAGAAGAAGGCCATAGCTCAGAGGTAGAGCACATGCTTTGCATACAGAAAGCCCTGTCTTCCATCCCTGGCATCTCAAGTTAAAATAATAAAGGACAGGAAGGGGAGAAATTTGATTCAGTTCGCATTTAAAGCCGAATTGATCCAATTTGCACTTTCCAAAACAGTATGAGAACTGATATATAGCCATCCTTCAAAATTAGTACTCATAACATCTTTGCAGTGCCATTTGCAACCAAGCAATGTTTACAAAAATGCATACATTAGGGGAAAGTGTAGATGGGAGTGGTCGTCTAGGGTTGTGGGGAGGTCATAGAGGCCTTACTTTTTTGGGAGCAGGGTCCCAGCCAGGTCCCTATATATGAGACAATCATAATGAAAGGGGAACCTGTTAGCCACTGAGAAGAGTTCTTGTCCTTTCATGCTGACTGCAGCCAATCAGGGTGAAAGGAGATGAGTCAGCCTCTGAGAAGACTGTTCTCAGTAGCTAAGACACAGACTCCCCTTTCATGCTCGCTGGCTCTTAGGGATGTCTGTTGCAGCGGAGTGTGGACTTGGAGATGACATGGAGAGCAAGGGAAATGAAGGAAAGTGGAAAGGGGGCATGGCTGTGAGGAGGTGTGGCTGTGACTATCACGAAGGGACCCGGCACATCTGAATTTCCACGACACTACTGAGTGCACATAAAAATGAATATATTCGTGAAAGTATCATAGAAAGGTGCATTCTATTAGGAGGAATTTATTGCAAAAATGTATATAATAGCGTAAACTGCAGCCTTGTTTTCAATACCGTTTGTGCTTGCAAAAGTGTCAGAATGGACATGCTGCTCCATTTCCAATCAGTGCATGTCCCATAACTTTCCGCTGAAATCCTGTAGCTTTTTATACCACAAATGTTCCAGGGTTTGTTTATTTTTGTCCCACTTTTGTTATACTATAGTGCAAGAGTGCCCCTTTGGACAGCAGTAATGCCGCTACACTGGCAATCATTACAGAACAATTTATAAAGCAGAATGATGTGTGGACAGTCTGGTATAAATCCACCACGAATGCACTATTATTGCATCAATAACATGTTGCAGCATACACCCACAAAATACCCCATCCTGGAGAGGCCCGTACTTTATTATGCTCACTTCCCCAACTACAAGCTGGGGATAAGGACAACATACCTGACAGGGTCATTGCAAGTGTGAATGATTTTATTAAAGACACTTTGTATAGTTAAAATGCTATTTAAAAGATTCATTATAAATTTCACTTTACATCAAGCAACATAATACATGAGGAGTGTAATGGCACTTTTCATTTTTAATAAATAAGAACATTGATGCATTTTAAAGCTGTCTGGGCTGTCAACTGAAATTTCCTGTCTGCCCCCATGAAAGCAGAATGAGAACCCCCTGGAGTCTTGCTGCAAAATGTAGGTCAAGCTCACCTCAGGGTACTCTATGTCTTATTCATGACTAATGTAGCCTTTGCAAAATTAAAGAGAAATGACAGGCAAGAACTTACCAGTAAGCGGTGCAAACAGGGACTACTATAGCAGCAGTTATATTCTGTAACCATTATATCAAACTAATAACAAAGGAATACAGGGAACACTGAACAATCAGTCCATATCTTATGGGTGGGAGTGCGCAAGGGGTGCTCCATCCTGCAGCAAGTTGCCCATTTCTTTTAGTGCCAGATGCAGATCCGTGTATGCCTTCAGCTGCACAACGGCCTTGCTCCCACCTTAGAAAGGAATGGGGCAGCTTGTGCATGCAAGAGCTCTGTAAATTCAGTGTGGCTTTAGAGAAGTGTCCTAGTACACTAATCCATAATCTATGGCCAAAAGACTATGAGACAATATCTACTCCAGGGCTACAATGGAACAAAGGAAAATGCTGAAGAGTTGGACGTTTGCTTGAAGCTTCCACCACATGCTGAAGAGGCAACCCATTTTCCAGTTTATACTAAAAACTGCTTGCCTCTTCAGTACAGTGGAACATTAAAAAAAGCCCAACCCTCTGAGTGTGTACATGTGTGCCTGCTAGATGTGCACATAAAGCTTTGTTGGATCATGGACACAATTCAGCTTCTGAGTTTTCATTTAGAAGCTTTTCAATCATTCTTCCATGTAACAGCCATAAAGTAAGAAAACTGGTGGTCCAGAAAGAATCAGCAAACCAGAATTCTTCAATTCAACAGAGTGCAAGAATGACTGTTCTAATGGATACAGGCTCATTAGAGCCTGACAAAGACACAATACCATCCAGTGATCTCTATTTGTTACCCAGGACATTTTTGGTGCCTAGTAAATCACTGCTCTGTAGATTCTGATTTTATTGTTGCCTCTTTGCACCAATCCAGTACAAGCTCCAGTGGCATCATTTGACTGCTTCCAAGGAACAGTAGTTTAATCCACATTATTGTTGTTGTCGCTATTGTTGTCGATTGCATCTATTATTTGTTTTTTTCATGAGAAGTGACCAAAATGGCTTACAAAATGATGCAAAAATATGCAAAAATTGAAACCTATTATGAAAAACCAGAACAAAATGAAAACCTAAGAACACATCCATTATATATAAGCCACCACACTAAAAGATAAGCATGAAAGAGGCCACTAGTGTACCTAATACACTCCAAAGTCGGAAGATGTATGTATGTATGAACAATACAAAAATGAATTAGTTTCTCACTGAAGTCATATTAACACTAGTTTAAACCCACATTAACTTAAATGATTTGCTAAGAACAAATGGAAGGAAATCAGTACTGTAAGGATATGGGCTAGCTTCTATCCCATATTTTCCAGCTTTTCCTTATGTGAGAAAAATGTGTTGATTTCCTTTCCCAATCTCATCCTTTTGTATTACGTCCTTTGCCCTCACAGAAAATTCCCCTCCCTGCTGCCAGCCATTTTGAACAGAGATGTCACCTATATCCCTTCTCATGGTACAACACTTGCCCATGGATCTTAATTACAAGTGTTACATCCTCAATGCAGGGTTAAAATGTGTTCCCAGGAGGTGGGGGTGAGTTAAGTCATTTCAATTTTTAAGAAGTGAGAAGTTACTGACCTCAAGCAGCTGCACAGAAATGCCCTGCTTATAATTCTCTTGAGCCAAGGAAGTTCACCAAATATGTACTGCAACAGCAAGTCTATTGACAGTCAACAAATTTGACATGAGAAGGAAAATAAGCCACCTAGACTAGTAGGGCTGTAATCTTTCAAGGAGCTGGGCAACTTAAAATTCCATTGATGTCTATGCAGTTTAGGTATGTGTGTAGAAAAGTAACAAAGAAATGCCTTAAATAGAATATACAAATGCTAAGTATTATTAGTGTTATTATTATCAATACTTTGTACGAATAATGAACTCATTATCCAAGTATAGATCCTTCTTAAGCAAAAGCAACACCATCGACACACAAGAAGGAGGTATCGGTGGGTTTGGGGGAACCCCAACATTTGCAGAAGTATAAAATCATTAGAGAAAAAAGCCCTAACGAGGAGGGGACTCACTCCCAAACAGACCAATGAGGGTGGAGCATGGAATGTGGGGAGTATTGGAGGGGGGGATGAAAAATGGGGGAAAGGGGTGGAATGGAATGGAGTGCCGTGAAAGAGGGCATGGCTGCTTGGCTGGTACCCTAAATAGGAATACTCCATCCTGCAACATTTTGTTGCAAGTCCCACTTGTAGTAGCAATAACACTATTTGGAAGCTTTTCTTAAAGGTCCACATGACATCTCCTGTGATATTGGCACCTCAGTTATTTTTCTTTACGCTAAAGTTTCAGCAAGTAGGGGAAAACATTTATTCACCCCTCCCCGCAAGAATGTCATCTATTAAAGAGAACTGCCCTGATCTAAATTTCTCAACATGTCCCAATATTGTCCACAGAGCTCTCGGCACATGGGCTGTGCCATTCATTGCAGTGGAAGGATAGATTCACATGTACAATGGAATGCCTGTGTGGATGGACTACCTCAATGGAAGTGGGTAGAATAGCCCTTGCAAGTGTGCATGAGTGTGTGTGTGAGAGAGTATGTATAGGGGGACAGGGGGCTTCAACCTGGTCTGTATTAGAAGGATGGTAGCTTGGCCAGTGGGGCAGTTAGGAAATGTTAGATTATGGAATTAATGGCCTTTATTTATTTTCAACTAAATGTAAAAGGCACCTTTTAGAATTAGATAGTAATGGGCAGTGCTTTTTTGTGATGGCACTCACCTAGGGTTGCCAGGTCAGAAGCATCCCAAACCGAGATTTCAGGGGTGGGCCCTAGTGATGTCATTAAGAATGCTACATCAAGCATCAACCACATTTGCTTGGAGCACACAATTCAAACAAATACATTTATCTGACTGAAAATTAAGAAAGAAATCTTAACTAAAGGATGGTGTTCCCAGATGAAATGACGGAATCATTCCTGTTCACTTGCTTAGGGAGCCGGGTAGGGAACATATAATCTAGCCTACTTGCTTCTGGCAAGAAGGGTTTGTGCCCTCAGGCCAGGCCAGTCACCAGAAGGCCACTGTAGGAAGAAAAGAGCCTAGTGTTGTAGAGATGTTTGATGGGAACACTCAGGAGTAAAGATGGATGCCCCTGAAGGCTGCAATTCTAAACACACTAAGGGACTAAGTCCCATAGAACTCAACAGGCCTGACTTCTGAGTAGATATTGTTAGGATTGTGCTGTTGGTAAAGCTTGACTAGGGATCCTCTGCAACTATATCCATATCAAAGCAGGGTTGGCAACCCCCTGCCTGGAATGCCCTGCCTGCCTTTTAACATGACAGCTTCACATTTCTTTACAGACTTGACCCTTCACTTCAGAAAGAAGTCTGAGAAATGAGTAAGAAGATTCTCTACCCTTTTCTGCCTACCCTGCGGGCTGCTATAAATTCACTTTGACAGCCAACTCAATTCCAGTGAGTAATAATTGACAGAGAGAAAACGCACTTAGTTTGGTCTACCTTCACAGGCAGTAGCTTGGGAACAACAGCAATTGCAGCCACACTTCCCAGTGTGTGAATTCTCTCTTACCGCTATTGGGAAAGAAACAGTCATGGAATCAACAAGGTGCATCAGCAGTGGGTTTAAGGGGGTTGAGCGGAGCGCATGGAACCACTGTTGTTGCTTCTACGGATGTAAGGGAGCGAGGTTAAAGGTAAATGAAATACAAATAGAAAAAGAAAAACAAAAGACAGTGATGATTTCCTAAATGCAATACCATACCAATCACAAGATTCCTATAAGGCAGAAAACTCAGCATCCCACAACCGGTCAGGATTCCTAACCAAAACTAAAAAAAACTGGCAGCTAGTCAGCCAAGGTCACAGAACCTCTGTGCTGCACAACCTGACCCAGGGGCTACAGTTAGTGCAGAATGTTGCAGCACTATTGCTGACATGAGTGAGACCCTATTAGCACATAATACCTCTGCTCTAAAATTTGCACTGGTTTGCTACCAGGCCAAGTTCAAGGTGTGCTTTCCATGTTAGGGGTGTCACATGGTACTTGTTCTGATCTTGTAGGAAATCAGTCCTTTAGTGTGGCAGGACCTATGCTTTGGAACTCCCTGCCTATTGACATTAGGCAGATGCCTTCATTGTACTATTTTCAGCACCTGCTAAAACATTTTTGTTTAGGCAAGCCTGCCCAGGCATGTAGAAGCTATTGTGTTTTTTATCTGTTTTTAACTCATTATTGGTCTTATTATTTTAAATGTTTTTAAATACCTGTCTTTAACTATTTTTGCCAATAATTTTATTATTTTAATTCCTTTTGTAAACTGCTTTGAAGTTTTTTTTTTACAATAAAGAGGTATATAAATAAAATACATGGATAAATTTTGGAGTCACCGTGGCCCTTGGGTCTCTTTCCACTTTTAGGAATGAAGGGACCTGCCTTATACTGACTCAGGTCATTTGGTGCCATCTAGCTAAGTACTGATGACATGGACTAGCATTGGCTCTCCAGGATTCCAGGCAATAGTCTTTTCCAGAGATTAAATTTTGGACTTTTGCATTCAAAGCATATGCCTTACCACTGAGCTATAGCTCTTCTCATTTCAAAAAGTTATCTTTTAGAATTGTTTTTTTCAATTCACTAATGAATGCACAGCATACCTAGGGCACATCTACACCATGCATTTAAAGCACATTCAACATACATTTGAAGCACATGAATCCCACCACAGAATCATGGGAACTGTAGTTTGTTAAGGGTGGTGGGAACTATAACTGTGAGGGGGAAACTACACTTCCCAGGATTCTTTAATGGATGTCATGTGCTTTAAATGCAAGTTGGGTGTGCTTTAAATGTATTTTTTGGATCTACTTAATCAACTTTGCCTGCATGTAAATCATTTTAATTATTTTTTTACAATGGAAATGAACTAGAAAGTTCACTGGGTGACCATGGACTACTCACCATCTCTCAACCTTATCTGCCCCTAGGGTTGCCAGGTCCATGGTCTGAGACTGATCCTGTATCTTTAGGAGAAGAGAAGATCAGCCAAGTGCAGGTGTTCTTGCAACTCTGTAATGGGAAAAACCACAAGGTGGAATTCTCCCTCCCCCCTCCACAACTTTTAAAGATACAGAAAACTTCTTGGAGGCCAGGCCTGGCAACCAAGAGGTCTTCTGTATCTTTAAAAGTGTGGAGGGGGAGGGAGAACTCCACCTTGTGGTTTTTCCCATTACAGAGTTGCAAGAACACCTGCACTTGGCTGACCTTCACTTCTCCTAAAGATACAGGATCAGGATCAGGCCAAGAACCTGGCAACCCTATCTGCCCCTCAGGATGAAAACAACAGAGGGGAACCATGACCACCCCAAGGAAGAAGGGCACACCTAAAATGTAGAGGAAATAATCTTGTACAACCATAGCGAGAAATCAGATACTTATCGGGACATAGTATGGTGAAGTATTTATATAAGCATGACTGTCAAAGATGTTTATTATTTACACATGTAAAGATATTTATAGTGCAATCCTATGCATGTTTACTCAGAAGCAAGTTCCATTGTATTCAATGGGGTTTACTCAAACAGGGAAGTGTGCACAGAACTGTAACCTCAAGTGATAAGGAACTTCACACACCCAACCCAAAATTAAGAATCATGGCACTTTGAGCTGTTTTGCAACTGTTTTATACTTGTTTTTATGGTTAATAGATTTTAAAGAGATTTATTTCTTGTTGTGAGCTGCTTTGGTTTCAAATTCGCAACCTTACCTCACAGGGATGTTGGAAAGACTCCATACACACACACTGGAGAGGTAAAATACACACACCCCATATAATAGTTTAGTATCAAAACCAGGTGGGCATTGCAGATTTTTTAAAAATATATATAAAATATGTATTAGCTTCCTACATAATAAAATCAGTAACACCTAAGCAAGCCCTGCCTAACTGCTTTAAAAAATAGGATTAGAGGGGGAGAGAACGATTTGCAACACAAACACAATCCTTTACTATGTTCACTCCAAAGTCCCATTAATTTACAGCACAATTCTATCTATGTCTACTCAAAAGTAGGTCATATTGAATTCAATGGGGTGTACTCCTGGTATGTGCAATTAGCAGGGCCGGCACCAGACATGCCAGGGCCCTTGGGCACCAGCTTGCCCTGGGCCCTGGCATGCATGTGCGCACACACACATACACACGTGCGTGCATCCCCAGGGCCAGCCTCAGACACTCTGGAGCCCTTGGGCAAAAGCCTGCCCCAGGCCCCAGCGCTCCCCTTCCGTGATTCGCGTACGGCGAGAGCTTCGGGACTCTGCCATTCCCTTGCTTAACTTACCTTGTTCTGCGGTTGCACACGCAGCGGTGCCCTTAAGAAAGATGGCAGCTGAGGTTTCCCTAAGGAGCTGAAGCCTCTGCCACCATCTTGGTTCATGGCAGGGATGCGAGAGCGCAGCATGCATGTGTACCATCAGCCAAGATGGTGGCAGAGGCTTCAGCCCCTTAGGAAAACCTCAGCTGCCATCTTTTTTTAAGGGCACTGCTGCATGCACAACCGCAGAACAAGGTAAGTTAAGCAAGGGAATGGCAGAGCCCCGAAGCTCTTGCCATGTGATCCGCGGCAGCGATCCTGCTGTGAATCGCGGAAGGGGAGCAGAGGGGCCCCTCAGGGGCTCCTGTAGCCTCAGGGGCCCTCGGGCCAGTGCCCCACCTGGCTGCCCCTTGGAACCGGCCTGGCGATTAGCATTGCAACTTTATTCCCAGAAAAGTGAGTATGGGATTAAAACTTCACATTGAGAAGGTTTTCAAAACACTGCCCTCTTCAACAGCCCAGGAAAATTTAAACTTGTTTGACTCCTCATAATTAGAAAAAACATATCTCATTGTAATAGCATTTAGATCTCCTGCACAGAAAAGAGAGAAAGAGTTTTGCTACTGCTGGAAGCTATAAACTTACTCAGTTTATAAGATTTTCAGACAAGCAGGAAAAAACAATAGTTTTGTGGACTTGCAGTGGTTTCTAGCTATTGCCTGGAGGTCCACAAATCCCTTGTCAATCACAATCCTGACTTCACTTATTGGCAACAAACCTGAAGGGCAGCATTAGAGCAACTACAAGCTCATTTAACAAAGGTGGCGGTGGCGGTGGCTGATGTTTTGGTGTCTATCTCTGAACCAGACCACCTAGAAACTTACTTTTTAAAAAAGAATGAAAGCTGAGAGTCTGGAGATTGGGGTTACTCACTTGGTGACCCACGGAGGACCCCAAAAATCCAGAGTCTCTGGGTGAAAACCAGAGACCTGGCAACCCTATACTTACCATATAGAGTACCGTTGCCTCTTTTTTTGCTGCCATGGGCAGCCATTTTGTACTGGCACCCATAGCTCTTTTAACAAGACACAAGTATTGGCACCTCATTATTTATTTATTTATTTAACCAAAAAAGGACTGGTGTAACTTCACTTAGTTTAAAATGTGGAAACCCAGCATTGCTCTGTTGGGGAAGGGCTCCTGCTCATTCTGACGAGTGGGACCCTGAGGTTATCACTGGGTTTGGCTTACCCAGGCATTTCATGGCTGAACCGACTGTTCACCTCATTGATGAAAGAATGGTTTTAGCTGTGTTTTTTTAGAATATTTTAAACTTTGCTTTAGAATTTTTTAATTGTAATTGTGCTTTGGAATGTTTTTAACTGTTTTTGATAAGGTTTTCTTTTTATTAAATGGTTATATTTATGTTTGCCACCTTGGGTTCCTTCAGGAGGAATGTTGGAATAATAATAATAATAATAATAATAATAATAATATCACAAGAGACAAATGAAGAAAGCGCTGCATCAGGAGCCCTGAGAGGGAGACAGGACCACCTTGGCCTCCCTGACCCTCCCTCTCCCTGTGCTATCATGTCCTTCTTCATGAGGAAAGCCTTGTTCTACAGCCCGCACTGCTAGCTGGGGCTGAGTTTGAACTGCCCACATGGTGGGAGTGGCGGCTCAGGAGGAGGAGCAGCCGGAGCCTCGTTGCATTTGCAGATCCCAGTACAAGTATGGCCGTGGCGGTGGGGAGACCCTCGGTGTGGTGCATGGCCGGCGTCTTGGTGGCTGTTAGCCAGAACCAGCTGCAACCTTGCCATGTAGAGGAGCTCCTGGGGACCAGAGACCTGATGGCTCACTCCCAGAACACCACTGTGCTGCCAGATGGCCTCTTTCTCAAGGAGGTGGAGTACTGCGAAGCCGACTTGGAGACTGAAACAACAGAAGCGGAAGGGCAGCCTTTTTGAATGCACTATGGTTTACGACAGGACTCTCTTTCAAGTTGTTGGAACAGAGTGGGGCAGGGGATAACTAAGTGGGAAAGTGTGATGGAATTTGTTAGTATATTTATTTGTTAATAATAAGAATTATGTATGAGTTATTTGTATTATGGCTTTATAGTGTACTTTTTATAATACACCACTTTTTGTACACCGCTTAGAGAAATTTTTATATATTAAGCGGTATAGAAATAGTCTAAATAAATAAATAAATAATCAGTGGATCATCTTGCTTTTGGGGAACATGATCAAGGCTGCAATGCTATATATACTAACCTGGGAGTAAGGATGGGGGAGAAATTCAATGCAGATCACATTTAAAGGTGAGCCTATTTCATTTTCACTCTCCGAAACACAACCATCCTTTAAAATTCACACTTCTCCGAATTTAGCAATGCAATTCTCCAGCCAAATTATGAGTACAAAACTGCATCTACTGAGGTAAAGTGTCCATAAAAATGCATGAATTAGTGAAAATAACATACAAAAAGGCATTATTTTAGGCAAAATTGCTTTGCAAAAATGTGTATATTAGGAAAATTGTATACAAAAATGTCTATAGTAGGAGAAATGCACACTAAACTGCTTACTAATTTTCATGAGGACTTAAAAAATGGAAACTGACATGGAAATGTGGAGGACTAAACTCAAGATTGGTAAAAATGAAAACTGAGGGGGGGAAAGGAAAATTAACAGATGCAACCAACCATCCTGACCTGAGAATAAGCCCCATTGAAGTTGGGCTTACTTCTGAGTAGACATGTATAGAACTGTGCTGCAGATTATTTTATTTTCTAATCCCATGCATGTCTTTGTCAAAGGCAAGTTATCCAGCTAAACTGCACATAGCAATTCAATATCCTCACCAACAAGTTCCACTAGCTTAAATAAGCAAAATAATTACAATAAACAAACTATTCCTCCAAACAGGTCTAGTGAAGGAGAAATACAATTCACAGTTGTGGGTATGTAGAAATACAAAATAATATACATAGCAGAACTGTCCTGCAAAAGGGCAATTTTGATTTCCTATAAGTATTAGTAGCATGATCATCCTTTTATAAACATTATTTAAAAAAAACATTATGAATAGTACCCTAGAAGTATTTATAGTACTATGGTGGAAGGGGTTACCTAGTTCCTACTAATTACTCCAGTTAATTGCAGAGCGTGGCAAAAATTCAATAGTATTTAATAAATCTTTGAAGATTCCACTACCAAAGCTGACATTTATGTTACAAGATTTGGGGCTTTTTAGTTTAGAGGAAAGGTAAGAGGCTACATGATAGAAGTGTATAAAACTATGCATGTTATGGTGAAAGTAGACAGGGAAAGGGTTTTTTCCCTTTCTCATAACACCGGAACTTGGGACAGCAACAAAGCGGAATGCTAGGAGATTCAGGACAGACCAAAACAGCACAGAGTTAAACTACGGAATTCACTCCAATAAGAGGCAGTGATAGCCACTAACTTGAATGCCTTTTTACAAGGGTTAGACCCAGTGGTGGCTGGTGCCCATTGGGACTGGTAGGGTGGAAGATAGGGAGGCCCAACAGTAGGAGGAGCCAGAGCCAGAGCCAATGACAGGCAGGGGGCTGGGGCTGGGGGACGGTGCTGATCCCTCTCCATGTCTAGTTGATGGATCATGACATTAGAGCTTTCTGCTATAGGGCGGTCTAGAAATGTAATTAAATAAATAAATAAAAAATAAATAGTAACATCGAATGTTTCACACATCTCTGTGTACATTTGCATTAAAAAAATCAGTTTTTTAAAAATGGCCACCTGAATCAGTCCCAATATTCCTTCACATTATGAAGCTGCCTTATACGGAGTCAGATCTTTCATCCACCTAGCTCAGCATTGCATACAGTCACTGGAAGTGGATCTCCAGGATTTCATACTGGTTCTTTCCCAGCCACACCTGGAAATGTTGAGGACTAACCTGGGGCCTTTTGCTCAAGCATGGGCTTTACCACGGAGCCACAGCCCTTCCCAAATGCAGACAGTTGGGTGATTGACCTATCTTACATTGTGTCAAGTGACTGGTGAAGGCCTGGCTTTTTGAAACAGCAGCCTTTAGTTGAGTGATCTTTTGCTGACTTGGTTTGGTGTTTAGACAGCTGTCCTGTAATTCTATTTTTTATTATTTTTTCATGAAATTGATCTTAGTTGTTCATTTTGATTTTGTGATTGGGTTTAATTTGGGGATGGTTATTTGTTTTTATACTGTTATTATTGGATTTGTTACCTGCCTTACATTCCTTTGAAAATATAGTCTGTGTAGCTTTTAAAATATAAAAGAAAAAAAAGTGCCCCCTTTTACTGGGACCTATTGTTTTACTTGGATTCATTGGCTTAAGGAAAAATAAATTAATACGCCAGCAGGCGGATCTCTGCTTGAGTCTGCAGATGTTGACAGTGATGTATGTACAAAGATCCACCGGAGTTTACAATAAGACATTTTCTGTAGCTCAGCTTTACTGAGGCATGAGAAAGCACACAGGGAAGGTAAATGCCAGGTACTAAATCTATGTTTACATTTCTGATAGGAAACAGATTCTCTCTTGTGAGAGAACTTGCATACAGCATGTGGTTTCCATCTGAAAGCCATTAGAGATGGCACCCACAGAAGCAGCAAACAGCATTGTTCTGGAAATCAAAGGAAACATTGAGTGCAGTTGCTACTTCTGCCCTCGATTTCACAGCATTTTCAACAAGGAAAGCAGACTATGTCCTGTAATGGCCATCTTGAAAAAAAGGTCAATGTCAAAATGATATACAATGAAATACAAAAAATGATGAGCATCCAAACCAAACCAAGAGTTTGAAAGAGAGTGAAAAATCACAAGATGATGTAAGTGATTTTATTATTTGTAAACAAAACAAAACAAAACACAAAACAAAAACCAACGCATTTCAGCCTGCATACATTCTAGACCTTCATCTTATGAAGATACAGAAGACCTCTTGGAGGCTGGGCCTGGCAACCCAGAGGTCTTCTGTATTTTTAAAAGTTGTGCAGGGGGAAGGGAGAATTCCACCTTGTGGTTTTTCCCATTACAGTGTTGCAAGAACACCTGCACTTGGCTGACTTTCTCTTCTAAAGATACAGGATCAGTCTCAGGCCCTGAACCCGGCAATCCTAAGTGCTATAGTAGTGATCTGTCACTGCTGCTTGGTGGAGCAGGACAATGGGCTTTTTTGCACTCCATCTCATCATGAACCCTTCTAGCTTCTCAGTATGTCTCCCTGTTTTCATGTTCTCCTTCCAGAAGCATGCCATGCCAGGTCTCCTATCAGACCTGAGGCTGGGGATGAAGTATAAAGAAAAGTGTTGCACAGGCAGCCCCCTCCCTGAGTGAACTTAACTGGGGGGCATCTGAGGTGCAGGGACAAAGAGCTAGAAAAGGAACAAAGTGCTCACAGCATCCATCTCCTTTGCCGGGAGAACGTTGCAGTTTTCAAGTGCTTTTGGAGCTGTGTGTCTAAGTCATAGCTTTGGCTGCCGCTAGGGGAAAGAAATCAGCAGAAGGCACACCCAAAAGCAGCTTTTCCAAAGAAAGACACAATGATTTCCTAGAAAGGCCATAAGTGGTATAGAGTGATGTCACCTGTGATTAATTTGCTAACTTCAGGAGGTTTCCTCATTCCTTGGGCAAGGCAGACACTCTCGGTAAGGCTGACTAACATCACATGGAAGGAATCCCAAATGTTTCCAAGATATAAACTAGCTGTAAATGAAAAGGCTCCTGAAACATAAGGAGTTATTTGACTGTGTCATGGGTGCTGGAAGAAGATATAGATTACCTCCTCTTAATCACTTATTAGGACACTGTTGGTGGTCTATAGTGGTAGCCAACACAGTGCCCTTCAGATGTTATTGCCAGTGGAGGCTGGTGGCTGCAATGTTAGTGGGGCAGTGAATCCGCTCCAGGTTTTAGTCTGAACTTTCAAGGAGCTGTCCAAGATGCTGAGCACCTCCTTGAAAGTTCAGGCTAAAACCTGGACCAGATTCACTACCCCACTAACATTGGAGCCGCCAGCCCCCACTAGTTATTGGACTACAACTCCCATCTGCCCCAGCCAGCATTTTCACAACTGACACCAAAAAATGACTTTGAGTCCCTGTCTCTGGATGCTTTTGCTCTTTATTGAGCACTTGGTGCTGCTCATGCTTACAAGATTTGGGGTTTTCCTCTCTGTCCTTCCCTAGACTTATAGTATGGACAAGTTTCGTTTTCAGGTCGAATCTAAAACTGAGATACCTAATGCAGCATCAAAGCCAAACTCAGCACCTCACTGTCTTTACCAAAGTAGTTCAGTTCATGAAGAATCAGAACACAGGGACAGACCACAGAGGAAAGAGGACTGCAGCTATAGGCAAAGTCAAGCTTTTGAGTCTGGTATTCCTGGGGATCTCTCAAAAAACAGTGAGACAATTCAACAGATGAAACTTTGTTGATGGAGAAGGAATGACAAGGAAGGTCACTGCCTTTCTCTTCCCCTGGTCTGGCCCTCACATCCTCTCCACCAGTGAAGGGGGAGAATTGGCTGGCTATATGCCTCCCCCCCAATGCCCCACCTCGATATATATCTGCCCCATCTAGAAATGTGGCTGCCCCACCTAACAAGGAAGGTTGGCAACAGGGATGGCTGGAGGGTGGGATAGTCAGAAGGAAAACGGCCATGCAGGACACAATCTAGATCAGGAGCACGTCCTGCATTGGGTCCTTGCATGGACACTTTTCCTTCAAAATAAACGGGGTTAGCCTAAGCTGGGTTTTTGTGTGTGTGTGTTTTTTTTAGAAGAATGTAAATAACCTGTAGTTTGGTCTTGGAAACCTAGAGTATGGGCAAAGTGAACAAAACAGGGAGAGGAAAGACTAATAGTTTTTCCCTGTCATTGAGATCAAAGGGGCCTAAGGTCACATCTACACCATACATTTCAAGTGCAATGCACATTTAACACACATTTCACATTTCTCCCCCGCCCCTAAGAATCCTGGGAACTGCAGTTTAACCCCCCCATAGAGCTACAACACAACACTCTTAACAAACTACAGTTCCCAGGATTCTTTGGAGGAAGTCACATGCTTGAAATGTGTGTTAAATGTCCCTCAAATGTATGGTGTGGATGTGCCCCAACTCTTATCTCTCTATTTCCTCAAAGCTGCATTGGTCCAGTGGTAAATTCTTAGATGTCGAAGCTCAGCATGACAGCCCCCCTAGCCACACCCCTAAGGAGAGTCCAATTTATTAGGATCAGCAAAGACTCACAGAACAGTGAGTTTGTAGAGGGTCATGTAGTGCTCAACATGTCAGACTTTGTTTGGGGAGACCTGGGTTCACATCCCTGATTGGCCATAAAGCTAAATGGGCAAGTCACTGTAGCCTACTTAACAAAGGGATTATATGTCAGGCAGGCCAGACCTGTACTCCAGTCCTCCCCCCACCCGCTTAAAACAAGCAAATCCTGCTCCAACAGATGATGTTGTCGTCCCTGCTGTGAAAAAAGTGCCAGAGCTGCAGCCCCTCATGGAGGACTCCACCACTGCACAGCTGGGCTTGCTACACTGACACACTAAAAACTACATGTTTATGTGCACATGCATAAACATCTTAGGTGCCATGTTATCAAAACTCTATATGCATCCTGGGGCTAAACCAGCCTTTCCCAACTAGTGGGCCACCAGATGTTGTTGGACCACAATTCCTATCTTTCCTGACCATTGGCAATGCTGGCTGAGGCTGATGAGAGTTGTGGTCCAACAACACCTGGTGGCCCACTAGTTGGGAAAGGCTGGGCTAAACCAAGAGTGTGGGGAGCAGGAAGGGTATAGGGCAGGGGTAGCCAACACTTTTGGGGCCAGCAGGCACATTTTGCAAAAGTGCTGTGGATGCCAGTCACAAAATGGCTGCCATGGGGGCATGGCATAACACAACAAGGCTGCCATGGCGTAACAATATTGGATTTACACACACACACACACACACTGCTGTTGTGGTCCAATAACAACAGGGAGCATTCCTCAGTATCAGGAATATACAAGGTGGCCATACCACACTTATACTCTCTCACACACAGCACTCTCTCTCGTACACCCAGAACACACACACATTCACTGCACACATTCAGACCACACCACAGACACACATCCTTCTTTCTCTCTCACACACTCACATTCACATATACTCAGCCACACAAACATTGCTCCCTCTCTCTCATAGACAACACATACAAACAGACCACATAACACATACTCGGCCTACCTGTCTCTTTTCCCCTCTCATGCACATACCACATACATTGATCCCTCTCTCCCAGACCACATGTACATACATATCTCCCTCTCCATTCCTCCCTATCCCTCTCTGTCACACAGAGACCACACGTCTCTCTCACTCACATCACACTTGAACACCACTCCATACCCAGAAAAAGCCCCTCCATGGGTGAAGAAAGTGCCCGCCATTCCCCTCTGCCCAATCCCCTTTGCTCTTTTTATAATGAACGGTGGTCTATGAATGTTTTAATAAACCAATAAAGAAGCAGCAAATGTCATAAGATAAAATACCAGATGAAAAAGTTCTGTGAAACCCCCAAGCTTTCATAGTTCTACTCAAACACAGGTTGCTTTAAAGCAGACAATTAACCCTACTCCTGAAGTTCTTATTACATTTAAAGAAGGCTTTGCCTGAGACTTGTCTGAAATATTAGTAGGATGCAAAACAGAAAGCAAAATAGCAGGCACAGTCCTATATACCTTGAAGTTGTTCTGGAATACCGAGTACACCATTTAAACATGCATTTATACACTGCAAATTTTAGCTTTGTCACATCCTGTTCTTTTTGGAACGCTGGCTGGTGTGCAACATTTAATTAAGTGTTTTTGAACTGCTGTTTTCAAAGCCTGCTCCACTTTAGCTCAAGTTATGACATTTTGTCAAACCTGGGGAGATGAGTTGGGAGGGAGAAAAAGATATCAAGTCAGATTTCTTTTGACTGTCTTTGCAAGCAGTTACTCCTCTCCCACCCACCCCCCAAAACCCAAACCTCTCAAAAGTATATTTGAAAATTTTAGCAATGGGGTGGCAGAATCCTTACAAAACCGTAATCTCAAGAGGAAGGACAACATTTTAAAGCTGTTAATCTTTTCTTTCTTTTTGAATTTATGACACAAATCTTTGATTCATTTTAAGGGCAAAAGATATGCAGCAGAGTTGCTCTGAGCCACAAGTAGGTTTGCAATAATTTATCTTTGAGAGGTCATACAAGGTGGTGCCCTTCATCATTATTTTTGTTACATGAACAGCATTGTCCTCATGCAATTTGCGGCAGACTTTGTCATCAGGGAGGATGCTCAGCCCATGGCCTATGGGTTTGTTGCAAGGACAAGAAAAGGCAAATCCAAAGCAACAGGTTGCATCAGGTTGGCCTGAGTTCCACAGAGCCGTTCAAAGAAGGAGAAGAAAAGTGACATCCATGCAGTTTGCTCAATACCACACTGTGAGATTCCAAAACAGACCCAGTTCATCTGATGGACAATGCATTCAGGGTGGACAGTTCAGAGCTTGAAAGTAATTAGTTGCAAAAAATGAATTACTTGTAATTAATTACTTTTTTGAACAACGAGTGGGTATTTTCTTTAAATTGTGATTGTAACAGAACAAGGAGTAATTGTATTACTTTTGAAGAGTAATTGTAATGTTTCCAGCATTACTTTGGGGCATTACTGGGGAGGGGAGCAGGGGAAGTCTTCTGCTCCTCTGATTCATGGATGAACACCACGTGCCCCAAACTGGGCTTCTGTGCAGTGTTGCTCTTCCCTTGTGCTCTGTGGGTGTTTAGGAGGTGATGAGGGAGGAGGTAGAGAGCGAGACAAGGGGTGGAGTGGAGAGAAAGAAAAGGTTTAAAAAATGGATGGTGGTGGAAAAGAATGGACTGGAGGGAGAAAGGAGCCGGAGGGCAAGGACGTGGATGAAGGAGGAGAAGGAGACAGCAGTGGAATGGAGATAAAGATGGAGGTGAGAGATGATAACATATGTGTATGTGTGTGTGAATACTGTGTTTGCACTTGGTGCACAAAGCAGCCTCCGCCACATTCCCTGGCTACTTTGCTTTATTTGCAATGTTTTAACTTTTTTGCACCCTAGTGGAAAATGTGTGCTTGGGTTTGTTGTTGTTATGTGCCTTCAAGTCGATTATGACTTATGGCGACCCTATGAATCAGCGACCTCCAGTAGCATCCGTCATGAACCACCCTGTTCAGATCTTGTTATTTCAGATCTGTGGCTGCCTTTATGGAATCAATCCATCTCTTGTTTGGTCTTCCTCTTTTTCTACTCCCTTCTGTTTTTCCCAGCATTATCGTCTTTTCTAGTGAATCATGTCTTCTCATTATGTGTCCAAAGTATGATAACCTCAGTTTCACCATCCCCCTCTAAGATGCACACCTTAACATGGTGAAGGGGGTTGAGAGTGTTGAAGAAGCTGAGAGCAATGCCATCAGGAGTCTAAACCAAGAGGCTAGACTTCTAGCAGGGACACCCAAGGTGGAATAGTCAAAGCTGAGACACCAGACTAAGATGCATCCAAACTCAGAGGAAGGCAATGGTAAACCACCTCCGAATACCTCTTACCACGAAAACCCTATGAACAGAGTTTGCTTGGGTAGGTATGCCTTGAAAGGCCAGGGTCTGGGATGTGATTGAGTGAGATACATGACATTTGCTGGTTGAGAATGTGCGTGGGAGGGGTTACACTTGGTTTGACACGGAAAGATCTGAGCTGTGGCCTCCCTCCCCGCTTCCCTTACCAGCAGAGAGACCACCACTGCTATCTTATTGATAAAAAGAATTATTCTACTACCTCTCTCTCTCTCTGTGTTTATTTTCAGTGTTGTTTTAGGCTACTTAGGTGTGCAGCAGCCAAGGCCAGCACCTTCTAGGCACTCTAGTTTTTGTTTAAAGTAAGTTAATTATAATTGTAGTGATTACTTTTGAGTAATGGTAAACTAATCAATTCCTTTCAGAACAATTATAATTGTAATGGTAATTTATTCCTTTTTGGGGTCATGTAACAGAAATTGTAATTTATTCCTTTTTAAAAGTAATCTTCCAAACTCTGGGACAGATCAGTATGTTTCTGGTCCTTGTACAGAAAACATTATGTGAATTTTTAAAAAACAAAATATACATACAAAAATTGTACTTAAGTATGTATATTATTAATAATAATTACATTTATCAGTTGCTTTATACAAAAGAAAAAGTCTCAAAGCAATGTGACGATACAACACACAAAAGCAATTTAAAACCAGAAAAAAATAAAACAACGAACAATACAAAATACATAAAATGCATATCCAGTAACATATTAATAAGAGCAAGTCCTACCCACCCTAGTAAAAGATGAGCAGTGCCACAGAAGGCAACTTCATTACCAAAGGTCTGGGTAAACATTTTACTTCAATGTATGCATTTATACATGGATTTTAATGCATTTTAGTACATGTTTTAAAACTGAGTACTATATCACAAAATTCAGAAAGTGTGAAATCCGAAAGATAATTATATTCTGATCCATGAAATATCCTAAGGTGTGAATTTGGTCCATTTGCTTATAAAATGCAGATGGAACTAAATTCTCCCTAAGATGCATGGATGACCCATTCCAATGAAACATTTAGCACATGTTATGTACCCACCAGATGGAATTGCTCTTAAGAGCTGCTTCACATATGGTTATGTTTGCTGCAGTACACACCAGTGTTATCTTGTGGCCATGTTATTGTCCATAAGTAGCTTAGCAAACAAAGGTTTTAAACTTTATATTGAATCCAAGTTGCTCTTTCCATGTCTTTCTGGTCACTCTAATGCCAATTGCCTAACCTATACATATACTAACCAGTAGCGGACAGCATAGTGGGGCGACAGCACTTTCCTGACCTCCCAACAGATACGACATTGCTGCTTACTGGGAGGGACAGCAGGAGCAGTGAGGTGGTGGGGAGGTCACGTGCACTGGCAAGAGCACTAGATTGCTCCACCAGTGAATTTGCTCCATGCTGAATTCCATGCTGCTTCATCCCCCTCCTTCCTAGTAAGCAGCAATAGCTGTCAAGAGGTCAGGTAAACATTGCTGCTCCACTCTGCTATCTGCTACAGATACTGACCAGAATCTTGGGTGCAATTGTGTCAGGTCTCACCTGGGGGAGTCCTTATCAGTAGATGACCAGGAGGCTCTTACACCCAGCCCTGGGGACAAGGAGACAAAGTTCTGCAACAAGGCTGAGGAAGGGCCATCTGCACCCAGGGTGAGTTTGGCCTCTGACATCGAGGACAAACGGGCCCCAAGCCCAAGAAGGAGGCATCTCTTCAAATGCCAGCTGGAAACCCAGCCCACCTGACTACAGGCAAGGCCTTCTGGGGAGTAAAAGTCTCCTCTTGAGGATATCTCTGACTGAAGGGAGTTGATAGGAGTCAGCTGAGGTTGGCATGCGGTTCCAGCAGCTCCAGCTCAAAACCCGCAGTGGTAGGCTGGAAGAGCTGCTGGAATAATGTTTTTGTGCCAGTGCTGTACTTTGCCCGTGAGCTGGTCTCCTGTTGACTCCAAACCTGATTACAGACTACCCTGGACTTGCCTTTTACTTTGCCCTTGTCCTGCTTAGCCCATTGACTGACTGGACCCTGGCCTTGACCTGCTCTGATTTTGCTTCTTGCCTGACCCTTTGTTGTGACTAGGGATGGAGAGATCTGTCTGTTTCGGTTCTCTCAGTTTCTCATTTTTTCCAATGTTAGATTCAGTTCTCTACATTTCTACAGTGATCTGTGATTTTTTAAAAAATCCTCATGAAAATTCTCTGTCGTTTTAGTGCGAATTTCTCCAAATAAACACTTTGTTTGTAGGTACACATTTTTACAAGCCATTTCTCAACATTTCATGCCTTTTTGCATGTTATTTTTACTCATGTATTCATGCACACTTTCCCCTAATATATGCATTTTTGTAAGTAATGTTAGGTGGCGAACTGCATCCCAAGATTCTAATAAATGCGAATTTTGAAAGATGGCTGTTAGGTTCTCATATTGTTTCAGAAGTTGCAAATCTGATAAATTCTGCCTGAAATGTGAACTGCATCAAAATTCTCATTCATCCCTAGTTGTCACCTCTGCTTGTTTGGACCCTGACCTTTGACTGGCCCTGGATCCTGCATTGCTGTTGTCCACATTGGTGGTGGTGCTGGCAAGTCTCTTGTTTACTAAGTAGACCAGCAAGAACAGGACAAATTGGTTGGGATGGAGAAAAGATCCTTTCTGCTGACTGTGCCTAGACTCTTGAACTCCCTGACTAGCAAGGTTCACCTTCATTGGTCTTCCACTAGCGCATGAAGTCCTCCATCTTTCAACAGGCATTTGGCTTGTTCAGCTGTTGATCATTGTAATCCCCTTGGAATACTGACTTGAGTTATCTTTTTAGTTTGTAGCTTTTCTGTATTTTATTGTATTCATGGTTGTTGTAAAACACTTTAAATATTTTAATGTTTGAATGACACCTTGAATGTTTTACTAGAGAGTCGGGGTATCAAAATATTTTTAGTTAAAAAAAATTGAACTTCTCAGATACCTCCAAATACTTAAAGGTATGTAATCATTATATATTTCCCTTTTTGACATCTGATACAGAACAGTAGAATATATATGCTTTGGAGCAAAACAATTTAAACAGTTCATATTATAACAATCGATTAGGGATTTAGTAAGGCTGGCTCAAGACATTCTGCTGCCTTAGGTGGAACAGTGAATATTGCCCAGGGGTGTAGTCATCCAGGGTTGTGGGGGGTCACAGACCTGTTATTTTTGGGGGGAGCAAGTTCCCAGCCAGGTCCCTATGAATCAGCCAATCAGCATGAAAAGGGAGCATGTCAGCCATTGCTAAGAGTTCTTGTCCTTTTGTGCTGATTGGAGCCCACCAGAGTGAAAGGAGCTGAGTCAACCATTGAAAAGACTCTTTTCAGTAGCCAACACATAGCCTCCGCTTTCATGCTGTTTGCCTCCTAGGGACATCTGTTGTAGTGGAGTGTGGGCTTGGAAGACGAATGGGAAACGAGGGAAAGTGAAAAGGGGGTGTAGTTGTGAGGAGAAGGGTTGCCAGGTTCTTGGCCTGATCCTGATCCTGTATCTTTAGAAGAAGAGAAAGTCAGCCAAGTGCAGGTGTTCTTGCAAATCTGTAATGGGAAAAACCACAAGGTGGAATTCTTCCTTCCCCCTGCACAACTTTTAAAGATACAGAAGACCTCTTGGTTGCCAGGCCCAGCCTCCAAGAGGTCTTCTGTATCTTTAAAACCACCTCAGTCTCATGGACCTGGCAACTCTAGCTGAGGAGGCATGGCTATGACTAAGGATCATGGTTTGCTGTTTCCAAACAAGCCACAATTGGTAAGGCAGCAATAAACCATGGTTTAAGGCTAGCTAGCAATCATGGCTTGTTAGGATGCAGCAAACCACAATCCCAGGTTTGAATGTGATGCTAAGCTATCCCTTCTTGGTTTGTTTATCTGCTGGCGCCAGGGGAGGATTTAAGCAGGGGCAATTGGGCTGTGTTCACCAGTACAGTTTATTAAGCCAAAAACTTAGCTCAGCAATACTACATGCGAGAAGGATATTGGAATTGTTATTGATCACAAGCTGAATATGAGCCAACAGTGTGATGTGGCTGCAAAAAAGCAAATGCTATTTTAGGCTGCATTAACAGAAGCATAGTTTCCAGACTGTGTGAAGTACCAGTTTCCCTCTATTCAGCACTGGTTAGGCCTCATCTTGAATACTGCATCCAGTTCTGGACACCGCACTTTAAGAAAGATGCAGACAAACTGGAACAGAGGAGGGCAACTGGAAACTGGAGGGACTGGAAAAAAAGCCTTATGAGGAGAGACTGAAACAACTGGGCTTTTTTGGCCTGGAGAAGAGAAAACTGAGGAGAGATATGATAGCATTAGAGTTACCAGGTCTCCGTTTTTCGGCCGGAATCTCCAGTTTTTGGGGGGCTTCTCTGGCTAGCATCCCTTAATCTCCGGACTCTCAGCTTTAATTAAAAAAAAAAGTTTCTAGGTGGTCTGGTTCCCGAGATATACACCAAAACATCAGCTGCCCCGCCGCGACTGTTTAACCTATTTAACTGATACAACACTGAAGTTGGTTCCTAGTTCCCAGTCCCTTATTTGCTTGAAAGTTCAAAACACCAAAAAAGAAGAGTTGACAACTACAGCAACTTCAAACCAAACTTAACATGTTTCTGAACCCCAAAATATATGTTAGGGTACCCTGTATGATATATCACTGTGATCGGGGGGACTCTCCCCGTCAAGAATAACAATAGATTTATGCAATCAAAATCATCAGGCTTCTGATATTATCATAAATACATAATGATGTCATAAAATCATAAAAAATAAGTAACTGGGGGTGCCCACCCCAAAATATGCTCTGGGACAGAACAAATCATATACCCCAGGAAAGGGGAGGGTATCCTCTATGAGATGCCACTGCGTCCCGCCTGGCCCAGAGCTTCTGCTGGGCGCAGGGCACGGAGGAGGCAATCTATGCAAAATCAAAGCAGACCAAAACATACGGGAAAAAATAAGTAACTTGGGGTGCCTGTGATATTCCTGCTTATATTGTAAATATGGTAAGTGCTGGTTATATAGAAGATATATGGTAAGTGGAGTGAAAGAGGAGGGGGAGTAACTGTGCTAGAGCTGTAAAGGGTAAGAAGAAAACCTGACGTTCCTGTCTGCTGGTAGCCACAAGTGAGAGCTTCACAGGTGGTGCTGGGGAAGGACGTCACAGTGCCCACCCCAAAATCTGCTCTGGGCCAGGACAAATCATATACCCCAGGAAAGGGGAGGTTGTCCTCTATGAGATGCCACTGCGTCCCGCCTGGCCCAGAGCTTCTGCTGGGCGCAGGGCACGGAGGAGGCAATCTATGCAAAATCAAAGCAGACCAAAACATACGGGAAAAAATAAGTAACTTGGGGTGCCTGTGATATTCCTGCTTATATTGTAAATATGGTAAGTGCTGGTTATATAGAAGATATATGGTAAGTGGAGTGAAAGAGGAGGGGGAGTAACTGTGCTAGAGCTGTAAAGGGTAAGAAGAAAACCTGACGTTCCTGTCTGCTGGTAGCCACAAGTGAGAGCTTCACAGGTGGTGCTGGGGAAGGACGTCATAGTGCCCACCCCAAAATCTGCTCTGGGCCAGGACAAATCATATACCCCAGGAAAGGGGAGGTTGTCCTCTATGAGATGCCACTGCGTCCCGCCTGGCCCAGAGCTTCTGCTGGGCGCAGGGCACGGAGGAGGCAATCTATGCAAAATCAAAGCAGACCAAAACATACGGGAAAAAATAAGTAACTTGGGGTGCCTGTGATATTCCTGCTTATATTGTAAATATGGTAAGTGCTGGTTATATAGAAGATATATGGTAAGTGGAGTGAAAGAGGAGGGGGAGTAACTGTGCTAGAGCTGTAAAGGGTAAGAAGAAAACCTGACGTTCCTGTCTGCTGGTAGCCACAAGTGAAAGCTTCACAGGTGGTGCTGGGGAAGGACGTCACAGTGCCCACCCCAAAATCTGCTCTGGGCCAGGACAAATCATATACCCCAGGAAAGGGGAGGTTGTCCTCTACGAGATGCCACTGCGTCCCACCTGGCCCAGAGCTTCTGCTGGGCGCAGGGCACGGAGGAGGGCATCTATGCAAAATCAAAGCAGACCAAAACATACGGGAAAAAATAAGAAACTGGGGGTGCCCACCCCAAAATCTAATCTGGGACAGGACAAATCATATACCCCAGGAAAGGGGAGGGTGTCCTCTACGAGATGCCACTGCGTCCCGCCTGGCCCAGAGCCTCTGCTGGGCGCAGGGGAAGGATGAGGGCATCTATGCAAAATCAAAAGGGACAAAAACACATAGAAAAAAATAAGTAACTGGGGGTACCCACCCCAAAATCTGCTCTGGCACAGCACAAATCATATACCCCAGGAAAGAGGACGGTGTCCTCTACGAGATGCCACTGCGTCCACCTGGCCTAGAGCTTCTGCTGGGTGCAGGGCACAGAAGAGGACATCTATACAAAATCAAAGCAGAAAAAGACATACAGGAAAAATAAGTAATTGGGGGTGCCCACCCCAAAATCTGCTCTGGGCCAGGACAAATCATACACCGCATGAAAGGGGAGGGTGTCCTCTATGAGATGCCACTGTGTCCCACCTGGCCCAGAGCCTCTGCTGGGCGCAGGGGAAGGATGAGGGCATCTATGCAGACAGAAAGGGTACAGAATCTTCTTACTCTTACTCATTTCTCAGACCTCTTTCTGAAGTGAAGGGTCAAATCTGTAAAGAAGTTTGGAGCAGCCACATTAAAAAATAAGGGCAGGGCATTCCAGGCAGGGGGTTGCCAACCCTGCTTGGATATGGATGTCTGTGCAGAGGATCCCTAGTCAAGCTTTACGAACAGCACAATCCAAACTATATCTACTCAGTCCTGTTGAGTTCTATGGGTGCTTAGTCCCTTAGTAAGTGTGTTTAGAACTGCAGCCTTCAGGGGCATCCATCTTTACTCCTGAATGCTCCCATCTAACATCTCCACAACACTAGGCTCCTTTCTTCCTATAGTGACCTTCTGGTGACTGGCCTGGCCTGAAGCCACTTAAACCCTTCTTGCCGAAAGCAAGTAGAGTAGATTAAATGTTCCCTACCCAGGCTCCATCTTTTAGCTAAAATGTCTAGCTTAATTTCCAGTCAGATTTTTTTTTAATCGTATGCTCCAAGCAACTGTGGTTGATGCTTAATGTATCATGCTTAATGACATCACTTGGGCCCGCCCCATGACATCACTTGGGCCCACCCCATGACATCACTTGGGCCCGCCCCTAAAATCTTTTGGGATGCTTCTGACCTGGCAACCCTAGATAGCATTCTTCAAGTACTTGAAAGATTGTCACACAGAGGAGGGCCAGGATCTCTTCTCAATCATCCCAGAGTGCAGGACATGGAATAATGGGCTCAATTTACAGAAAGGCAGATTTTGGCTGAACATCAGAAAAAACTTCCTAACTGCTGGAGCAGTGCTACAATGGAACCAATTACCTAGGGAGGTGATGGGTCTCCAACACTGGAGGCATTCAAGAGGCAGCTGGGCAGCCACCTGTTGGGTATGCTTTAATTTGGATTCCTGCATTGAGCAGGGGGTTGGACTAGATGGCCTTATAGGCTCATTCCAACTCTACTATTCTATGAACTTGGTTTAGTGTTATCTGTGAATTGAGACACAATCTCACAATCACAGCCTCAGTTCCTGATCTGAAGAACTGGATTCAGGATCTATCTCACAGGGGGCTAATGGGAGTTTCAGTGCAAACTGGATTGGAAAGGTAGCCACGTAGTGAGTTTGGGGGGGTCTAAATATTTAAATACAGCTATTATAGTCCTACATTTGTAATCCTAAATAGACTTTCCTAGAAGTCAGTGAAATCAATGAGAATATGTTCGTAGAAGCATGCATCCTGGACTGTACAGAACAAACCTTCTATGAATTTATCCACTTTTCTTTCTAATCCATGCATTTCATAAATTAATTGTTTTTACACTTTTCTTGTTTTATGATTGTAACTGTTTTGTTTTATAATTGTATATTTTAATGTTGTAACCCAGCCTGGGATCATACGGTAAAGGGCAGCTAAGTAATCAAATCAAATCAAATAAGTTCTTTTGAAATTATTGAAACCCATCTGTCTGCCCACTCCCATACAGAACAAGTGTGGTGTAGTGGTTGGACTAGGACCTGAGAGACCAGGCTCCAATTTCCCACTTGGTCATAAAGCTCACTGGATGAACTTGAGCCAGCCACTATCTCTCAGACTAGCCTACCTTATAGGATTGTTGTGAAGATAAAATGGGGCAGATGAGAACCATGCATGCTACCTTGAGCTCCTTGGAGGAAATGCAGATAAAAATGTAATAATAATAAATAAATAAACAAACACAACCCAAGTTTTGATTAATGGTAAAGACAGACTGTGTGTTACATCAAGGGCATTAGGCTTCAAACACTCATGTAGTTTATTACCAAGCAAAGACATAATTGGTCGAATCCTATGCTGTGGTAGCAAAGTTCTACTGGTGCACCAGGACTTCCATTTACTCTCCTTCCCCTGTGCACCCCAAACATCTGCTCTGGAGGGTACCCTAACCTTCTGTAGCTGATTTGGAGGGGGTACAGGAGAGGAAGTGGAAGTTCTATTGCACACAGAGAAGTTGCTTGCATCAGCAGAGCTGCAGCATGGATATAGCCCATGAGCTTTGAAAAAAACATTTCCCCTCTTATATAACTATATTTATATGATTAGTGGAATAACAGCAAATATTTCACCCATTCAGAAATAGTTATAACTTGGAGCCATAGAAACTCATCCAATTAAAAATGGAAACAGAAATTTGGGGAACCAATCAGAACAGTGTCTCATTTCTGCAGAAATGGCAAAGAAATTAAGAGGGGAACTATTTCCACAAAGGATCACTGCCCTCTGCGCTGCTACAGTTCAGATTACTAAAAGAATTTTCCTAATTTCTAACATGGGTTTCTATGCCCAAGTCCAAATCATAAATAACCTGAACACCCTCTTATTCCTGTGCAAACACTACTGATGTCAAAGATAACTTGCTTCTGAAGATTTAAAACATAAACATCTGAAGCGCTGCAAGTTCCCCACCCCTCCCTCGGATAGAAAGCCAGCAACAATGGAATGCATCCTGCTGCTTTGAAGAGGCCTTTCACAATACCATACTCCTGTCCATTAAAGCTGTATTAAGATCTTTGAACAGGATGCAATCAACTGATCTGCATGAAGAAACGGGCCCTTGACTGCCAAGAGAAACATTGTTTACCAAAAGCTCTTCCTACAACTCTGTGGCTCATCGGCACACAGCATTCAGTCAGACACATTGCTTAAGATGAAAGCAAACCAAATCTGCAGCTCCAGATGCTCATGTTTGTGGAGTAAATGCACGGACAGCCGGACACAGAAAAAGACAATACAATGGCAGGCTTATGCCTTATTAGTGCTGACGAGCTAGAATTAGCCAATTCATGAATCCCAGCAGAGAATAACCTATGATAAAAATGTTATTCTGTCCCCCAACACACACACAATGTGCAGCTTTTCTGTTTCCTTCCTGGGAAAGTTCCTCTGCCCTCTTGGGTAGCAGCTCTGCTCAGCTCAATGCCATTCCTACAGAGACCTCAGCCAAGCCCTCCCTCTTATGAAACATATGAAAGCCTCCAGTGTACATGCTGCTCCTCTGGGTATTCCTGAAACCTACACATTCACAGAAAGCAACGCAAATGAGCTTTTCTCTCCCCCACACTTACCGCTGTCAAGTCTCGGCGGCTCTGCGTAGGACTGTATAGAGCGAGAACTTCACATGACCACTTCTCTAAATTTACCAGAAAGAAAGGAGTTTGGATGCTTGTCCTTTAAGTGTCTCTAAACATGGTTTGCATAGCTGGATAGCAGCTTATCTCTGCTTTTCTGCTTTTGCTTCCATACATGGATCTGTTCCCAACAGTAACTCCAAGCTGTCGAAAAGAAGCTATCTGGCAGCTTTCAACTTCATCCAACACATAAACGATAACAACAAACGAAAGCGCTACTCTTTCTTCCTGGCACCTTTTGCAACCTTTAGTCCATGCCACAAACCTTCTCCTTTTGCCTTTTGCCTTTTTTATTTTATTTTTCCAAATCAACTGGAAGGCAATATATTCTTTTTCATGGCTTCCTGGAACAAATCATTTGAGCCTAGTATATGTAACCATGAAAAATTGGTGCTCAGGCTTACTCTGTACTTAAAATGGCTTCAATCTCTAGGGTATCTCTCGACTGACTGACTGGGCTGCTTCTTTTCAAAATATTTGTACAGTAATTGTGGAGATCACTAAGTATACAGGGAAAAGCAAGATCCCCCCCAAATCCCCTTTCCTTTCACAAGGTTCCCAGCGGTTTATTTCTAAGAATACCTTTAAAAAAACTTTCCTTAGAGGTCAAGGGCTTATTTGTTAAGCCACTGGGAATGGTTTCAAGACAATATACATCATGTCTGCAACGATGGAAGGTCAAGAGTCACATTTTTGTGGAGAGGGAAAGAAACACCAAGGAGAAGGGTGACCATGTAGCTCCCAAATGAGTAACAAAAGTGGTTTAGTAAGAACTGATGCTACAGGACTCACAGGGTCCCTCCAAGTACTGACATCAAGGCTGCATCTGTAGCATACATTTAAAGCACCATTATACCGCTTTCAACAATCACAGCTTTCCCCAAAGAATCCTGGGATCTAGTTTGTTAATGATACTGAGAGTTGTTAGGAGTGGTTAAACAATCAATCCTACCCTGGGAATTGTAGCACTGTGAGGGAAATAGGTGTCTCCTAAGAGCTCTCAGAACTCTTAACACACTGTAGTTCCCAGGATTCCTTAGGGGAAGCCATGTTGCTTTAAATGTATAGTGCAGATGGGGCTTAGGGTAATGTAATGACAGAAGGGAAAGTTTCCAGATCTTCTGTGTGTAGAATGACTTGAAATATCCAGACAGGCAAAGGGAAGGGCCACCAATCAACAGGGTTTTAAAAGGGGTCAGAAGAATCCAGAGAGGCAAGGGCATGCTTACTGCACAACTTGTGACCTGGCATGGTGACCAAAGACACTCAGCCGTATATTTTGGCCTGCTAAATGCTTGATAATTTCACCCTCTTACTTTTGCAGTCTCACGCGGGTGTAGCTTAGCTACGTGTCCTCCTTTAAAGAAGCCAGTTCTTTAGCCCTCCAGGCCAGTTTTGTAGCTTACATATAACAGCTCTGGACCAGGTTACCTGAAAGACCGACTTCCCCTCCATTACCCGCTAAGGGGATTAAGATCAACAAGTGGAATCCAATTAGTCTTGCTGCAGCCTACGGATGATTGGCTTGTGGTGACACGGAGGTGGGCTTGTTCAGCGGCAGCACTGGTGTTGTGGAATGCACTCCCTGCTAAAAACATGAGAGGCCCCACCTAGATTGGTATTCCACCAGCTTGGGAAGATGCACCTCTTTTCAGTGCGCCAGTGGGATTGTTTTATTGCATATTTTAATTATGGATGTTTTGACTATATAATATTTTTGTAAGTTGTTACGCATGGAGGCAGGGCATGTCAGGAGGATGGCAGGCAAGAGAGGTGAGTGAATGAGAGCAGCAAGGATGGTGGGTGGACAGAGTGAGTGAACAAGCGGCAGAGACAATGTGGTAAGCGGCTGAGGCAGGGCAGAAGTGGTGGGAGGCTGGTAAGCTGCCTAAATAGGGTGGTGGTGAGCACCTAGGGCCCATTTTGGTGGCTGCCTGGGGGTGGGGGCATTTGGGGAGTTGTGTGTATTTCTGGGAGTGCCGGTTATGTCTGTATGCCTGGTGTATGTGTGTTTGGGGGTGCCAAGGCAGTTTGTGTGCATATGTATTTGGGAGTCTCTCTTTCTGTGTGTATGTTTGCGAGTCTGGGAGGGTTGGGAGTCTCTCTCTCTGTCTGTGTGTGTCTGTGTGTGTTTGGGAGCCCCTGTGTGCATGGGGGTGTTAGCATGCAAAGTGTGCAGGGGCAAAGACCCTAGTATTTTCATACTTGTGTTTTTTAGTGTTTTTGTTTGTCATCCTGGGCTCCTTCTGGGAGAAAAGGCAGGATATAAATGATATTAATAAAATATCTGCCAGGTTGGGCCCTGTGATCTGCAGGAGAAGCCTGCAGGTCTGGGGAGCTTTTGACCCTCCAGATGTCGCTGAACTATGTCTCCCATCCAGGACCAGCGCCAAAGGGCGGCCAGGTTGGGCCCTGGCTGAGGGCCCCCTGGGGCCACAGGAGCCCCTGAGGTGCCCCTCGATAGGGTGGGAGAGTAGCGCTCCCCTTCCACGATCCGTGGCAGGGTAGCTGCTGCTGATCGCAGGGAGGGAGCTTCCAAGCCGCCCGCCCATTTGCTTGCTTCACCTACCTGTCTCTCCTGCCTTTTGTGGCTGCGTGCGCTGCACACGAAGGGCTGGCATTAACCAAGATGGAGGCAGAGGTTTCCCTAAGGTGCTGATGCCCCTGCCACCAACTTGGTTGATGGCAGGGATGCATGCGTGTCATCAACCAAGATGGCGGCAGAGGCTTCAGCCCCTTAGGGAAACCTCGGCCGCTATCTTGGTCACGAACAGTGCACACAGCCACAAAACACAGGAGAGACAGGTAGGTGAAGTGAGCGAATGGGCGGGTGGCTTGGAAGCTCCCTCCCTGTGATCCACGGCAGCTACCCTGTAGCGGATCACGGAGGAGGAGCGCTACTCTCCTGCCTTGGTTGATGGCAGGTATGGTAGATAGGTGGGGCGTGCATGCGTGCATGCCGGAGCCCTGCTCCCATCACTCCCAGCAAGCCTGTCCAATGGCTAGAGTTGATGGGAGTTGTAGTTCAGCAACATCTGCAGGGCCACCCTTGTTTTGATACTGCTGCTCCTGCATGATTTGGAATTGCTTTTATTGATCTAATGTGTTTAATATTTACTTTATTTATTATTGTATTTATATTCCACCTTTCCAGGTGGCATACCTGGTTCTCTGTGTCTCCAGTGTATCCTCACAACAACCCTGTGACGTAGGTTAGGCCATGGGACAGTCACTGACCCAAGGTCACCTAGTGAGCTTCATAGCTGAGCCAGGATTTGAACTCTGGTCTCCCAGCTCCTAGTCCAACACTCTAATCGCTACTCCACACTGGCTCTCTTAAATTATTTTATTATTATTATTATTATATATTACATTTGTATACCGCCCCATAGCCGAAGCTGTCTGAGCTTGTTTTATGGTCTTGATTGTATATAATTGCATGGGATGAGGGTTGGTTTATAAATATAAATAAATAATAAATAGGAAGAGAGAGCCAAGGCCTTGAAGTTGCCCATCAGCAATTACCACCTAAACTCAGCAGGCAAACTGAGCCAGAGTGCAGGTTAGTCTTCCCCACTATGCTATTTAAAAAGTAGTACATTCTAAATTTGTAGCTATATAAATGTAAATAGCACGTTCTCTTTTGGGGGAGGATTAATTTCCTGGTTTGGGGTGATGTATAAGAGGCCACCTTAGGCTAAGGTAGCAAGACCAGAAGGTTTAGTGAGTTTTTGGTACACTGTCACAATACACGGCTAGGAAGCTCTGTTCAGCTAGGCAAACTGTGGAGGCCTGAATAGAGTAACTACAGCAAACAAAACAACCAAGTCTACAAATACCTTCCCACCTCCAGAGGTGTTTTCCGACAGGTGTAGAGGGCTCACATATTTCTTACAGACATGGATATCTTCAGCAGAAACTTGATTAGCCTGGCCTGGTGATGATTCTTTCTTCACTTTTGGTACCTGATGAGCTCACCCCCAGGCTGTAGATTCTCTACACAAGAAACAGGCCTTCAAAGTCTTCTCTCTCAGGTTCCTCCCCAGGGTCTTGGAATGAGGACATAGCTCTGCAATAGAGTGCATACTGGGCAAACAGGCCTCTGTTTCAATCTTAAGAAAGGTCAGGATCAGATAACAGGTGATGGGAAAAACCTCCCCAAAGAAGCATATCTTACACAAAGTCTTAGTCTCATCTATGCCATGATGGTGTATATTCCATTCAGCAGGTGTACAGATCTTAGAGCCCTTTGATGGTTGTCTTCAAGGCCCCCCGGGGAGGGAGGGCTAGTGCACTTTGTTGCTTAAGCCATGTTTGCACTTATCCTTTCAGATCTCCTCCAGCAGTCACTTCTGTTTTGTCTACACAGCCACTTGGTGCAGAGTCACCCACATCTGTTATATGTATCTATGGCTGCTTCCTACAGTTGCTCAGGAATGGCTGACCTCTGCCCCATGTGGTGAACCACATAACTACAGCCTTTCTGTGAGGAACCTTCTGTCAGGAACCTCTGGCCTCTGTCCCACGTGGGGAAACCACATAACTACAACCTCCCAGTGAAGAACTCCACCCAGGCTGGCCATTAGCTTCTCCTGGACAAAAAGCAATATGAGAAGGCCCAAGTCCAGCCCTACTATTAGACAGATGGAAGGGGGCAGCCCCCGCCACTGTCCCTTCTGCATCCCCAAGCTATTACCTATTGTTAAGAGGACAGAGCTATTTGCTGGAGCTGTTCGTGAAGGATAAAAGCTATCAAAAGCTAGCTATGATGGTTATGTTCTACTTCTGCTGTAGCAGGCTATATGCCTCTGAATATCAGTTGCTGGGAATTACTGGTTCCTGGGAATATCCTCCAGAAGTCCACATACATGTGGATAACATCATCAATGGCTACTAGCCATGATGGCTATGCTTTGCTTCCATGGTCGGAGGCAGTATGCTTCTGAATGCTAGTTGCTGGAAACCTTAGGAAGGGACAGTGCTCTTACACTTGTGGGCTTCTCATAGGCATCCGGTTGGCCATTGTGAGTACAGGGCACTGGACTAGATGGGCCATTGGTCTGATCCAGCCAATGTTCTTACAAGCGGAGAGAACGCTTCTTATGTTCTCACAAGCAGAGAGAATGCTGTTGTGTTCAGGCCTTGCTTTTGAGCTTTCCATAGACATCTGGTTGGCCACTGTGAGAACATGATGCTGGACTAGATAGGCCTTTGGCCTGATCCAGCATGGCTCTTCTTATGTTCCTGAGGCACCTAAACTAACCTACTGCCCCAGATGCTGTGAAGGGTATTATTCTGTTGCCCATGATGAAGTAAAATTCAGCTGCCAGTCTAGTCAGGGGCAGTACAAGGTATGGGGAGAGGATGCCATCTTGGCCTTTGCCTCAGGCAGCAATATATTTTACATGGGACTCAGACAATTGGTCCATCTAGCACAGTATTGTCTACACTGACTGGCAGTGGCTCTCCAGCATTTCAGCCAGGAGTCTCTCCCAGCCCTACTAGTAGATGCTGGGGATTGAACCTGGGACCTTCTGCATGCAAGGCAAATGCTCTGCCACTGAGCTATGGCACCTCTCTGCCCTCCCCTTAAGGACCTTGAAGAAGGGTGGGAGGAAATCCAACTTCTGTTCGAAAAATATTTTCTGAGAAATTTCGGTTGATCCTTGCAACAAACTACAAGCAATTGTATATTTCCTTGCTCCCCGTTGTTTCCTGCCAGCGAAATTGTGAGGAAAACAATCTTCAGCTGCTCTGCTGACACCCAGGCCTAAACAATATGCAGTAGCAGCGGATCTGTTTGTTGAAACCTGAGTCTGCCTCCAGACCTCTTTTTTCTAAAAATGCTCTCCCAATTTACATGTGGTTGGGGAAGAGCTGGGCTTAAGCGAAGTGGTTTCTCGTGCCGTCACATGTAGTTCTAAAAACCAGCCTTCCCCAACCTGGTGCCCTCTGGATATTTTCAAACCCCATCAGCCCCAGGCTGTGCTGGTTGGGTCTGATCAGAGTTGTGGTCCAAAATGTTTGGAGGGCATGAGGGTGGGGATACCATTACAGAGTTTATAATGTTAGAGATATTCCCGTAGCAGTAAAAAGTTGGTAATTTGAGGATTTCCCTGAAGTCAGATGACCCAGGCACGTTCCAAAGGCCTAGAGGTGGTTACATAAGCTTGTCTTACAAGTTCCAAAGAATAAAGGTGTTCCGACATTTCTCATTCCTCTAGTCTGTTTGTGGACCTAGAATCATTACAGGGAAAGGGTGTTATAAACTGCTATCATTCTTAGTTTATTACCCCAGGGGCAAAGGTATATCTTTATAAAGTAGGAATGGAACAGCCCATTCTCTCGCTCTCACTCACTCACTCACACATACACACACCCTGGTGGGTAATGGGGCTTTGAATAACTGACTGAATTTTTCCTTTAGTGGTTGCCAGTCTGTTTCTTTGTGCCCACCCTTGGGTTGTGTCCGGTTCATGTCCCAAAGCTGACCAGGCACAACAGAACAACCTCCTCCAAAGATATCAGGGGCTACAGTGAAGCCTTGTATGCCTTGACGTTCTGATTCTTGTCCTCAGGCTCCACCTCCTCACTGAAATGTGGAAGGTTTTAAAGGGACAGGCCTCTGGCTTGGGTCCCAACACTGTTGTCTCTCCAGCACTGCTTGTCAGACATGCTGCCTGCGCAGAGCTTGGAAGATTACTTTTAAAAAGTAATAAATTACAGTTACAATTACATGGCCCAAAAAGTAGTAATTACCGTTACAATTGCAATTGCTCTTCTCAGTGGTGGCCCCCGAACTCTGGAACAGTCTCCCTGATGAGGTGCGTATGGCGCCGACGCTGCTGTCTTTTCGGCGCCAGCTTAAGACTTGCCTCTTTTCTATGGCGTTTTAATTTAAATTTTAAAATTTGTGAAATTGATTTTAGATTGTTTCTTCTTTTTACATGTTTTTGTTGTATTTAAGATGGGATTTTATGAGATGTATTTGTATTTTCTGTTGTACACCGCCCAGAGAGCTATGCTAGTCGGGCGGTATAAAAATCTAATAAATAAAAATAAAATAAATAAATAAAGTAACTGATCACTTTTTCTCAAAAGTAATCACTACAATTAAATTTCAGTTACTTTTATAAAGAAGCGCCTACAAGGTGCTGGCCTTGGCTGCTGCACATCTAAGTAGCCTAAAACAACATTAAAAATAAACACACACATACAGAGGCAGTAGAATAAATCTTTTTATCCATAAGATAGCAGTGGTGGTCTCTCCGCTGGTAAGGGAGGTGGGGAGGGAGGCAGAGGCCACTACTCAGATCTTTGCACATCAAACCAACTGCAACACCACCCCCCTCAGCCAGCAAGCATAATCTCTCTCATTTAACCACCTTCTGGACCCTGCCTTGCCCCCCCCCACAGAGATTGTCATCTTTCACCTCCATAGTTCTTTATCTCCATTCTGCTGCTGCGTCCTTCTCCTCCTTTATCCATGTTCTTGCCCTCCAGCTCCTTTTCCCCTGCCCTCCATTCTTCACCACCACCATCCATTTTTAATCAATTGTTTTCTCCACTCCACCCCGTCTCCCTCTCCACCTCCTTCCTTGTCGCCCCCTACCCACCCACACAGCATGAGGGAAGAGCGACGCTGCACAGAAGCCCAGTTTGAGGCACATGATTTTCATCCACAAATCAGAGGAGCAGAAGACTTCCCCTGCTTCCCCCCCTAAGTAATGCCCAAAAGTAATGCTGGAAACATTACAATTACTCCACAAATGTAATAACATTACTCCTAGTTCTATTACAATCAAAATGTAAAGGAATTACCCACTCGTTCCTCAAAAAGTAATGAATTACAAGTAATTCGTTATTTGTAACAAATTACTTCCAAGCTCTGTGCCTGTGTGGGTGCACTGGCCCTGTGGAGTATGAGACACTTGGAGGCAAATATGCCGGCCCCTTGCTAGAGCTGGGCTCAGGGGCCTCTGGCATCTCAGTCCCAAAGGCCTCTGGCATCTTGAGCTCAGGGATTCAGTGATGGTGCTTGTGCATCTCCTCCTCTGGCACAACTAGCCCAGAGCTTGGAAAAGTTACTTTTTTAAACTACAACTCCCATCAGCCTCAGCCAGCATGGCCATTGGATTGGGCTGATGGGAGTTATAGTTCAAAAAAGTAACTTTTCCAAGCTCTGACTAGCCCCTGAACTAGGAGTCAGGCCACATCCACACCATACATTAAATTATTTATTTGTTCATTCATTATATTTATATTGTGCCCTTCCTCCCAGTAGGAGCCCAGGGTGGCAAACAAAAGCACTAAAACACTTTAAAACATCACAAAAACAGACTTAAAATATATTAAAACAAAACTTATTTAAAAACATTAAAAAAAGGTTTTAAAACATCTTTAAAAAATGTTAGAAACATATTAAAAACCAGTTCCAATACAGACACAGGCTGGGATAAGATACCTACTTAAAAGGCTTGTTGAATGTGGAAGGTCTTCAGCAGGCCCTGAAAAGATAACAAAGATGGTGCCTGTCTAATATTTAAGGGGAGGGAATTCCACAGGGTATGTGCCACCACACTAAAGGTCCTTTTCCTATATTGTACAGAATGAACCTCCTGATAAGATGGTATCTGCAGGAGGCCCTCACCTGCAGAGCGCAGTGATCAGCTGGGTATATAAGGGGTAAGACGATCTTTCAGGTATCCTGGTTCTGAGCTGTGTAGGGCTTTGTACAGCAAAACTAGAACCTTGAACTTGGCCTGGTAGCAAATGAGCAGCCAGTGCAATTCTTTCAGCAGCCAGTTGGCATGTTGGCAATACCCTGCCCCAGTGAGCAGTCTTGCCACCGCATTTTGCACCACCTGCAGCTTCTGGACCAACCTCAAGGGCAGCCCCACATAGAGCGCATTACAGTAATCCAGCCTGGAGGTTACCAGTGCATGGACAACAGTGGTCATGCTATCGCAGTCCAGAAACGGCCACAGCTGTCTTACCAGCTGAAGCTAGTAAAAGGCACTCCTAGCCACTGAGGTCACCCTGGCCTTCAGCAACAAAGATAGATCCAGGAGCACCTTCAGACTATGGACCTGCTTTTTCAGAGGAAGTACGACCCCATCCAAAACGAGCAACTGACCAATTATCCAAACTCAGGTGAAGTGTTTCTGGCAACAAAGCCTAGTGAGGGGGAAGGAAATATTAATTCAACAAAAACAACAAGACATTACTGTTGTTATTAGTATTGCCAACCAGAGGGTAGTTTAATTCTGTCAAACTTACTATATACTAACTTAGTATCATACTAATGGATAAGAAGACAAAATAAGCAAAAATAATTTATACTGAGTACTAACCATGTTTATCTCAGGGGAACACAGTGACTGCTGATTGCAGCATCGTAGTAACCAAATGAATGTGGGTGATTCAAGCAGGAATTTCCAAGAATGGAAAGTATGACACATACTCAACATCATATTCTCGTATTCCACAGTCAACTGGAACAACCATCATCCCTGAGTCCCATCCTCACAATAATTATCAGAGACTAAAATTCCCACAACACCCATAAACATGCAATGAAAGAGCGGAGAAGCCTCTAACTGGATTACTGTGAGTGTTACCGGGTTGTTTAAATGGTGTTAAGAGGGCACTAATCAATTTTAACTGATCTTATGTGCCCATTCTTAGCAATGAGAGAAGAACATCACAACCTTGTATACCAGGCAGGATAGAATAATGACTGCTTGCTAATGCTGTCCTCAGAGTCACTAAAGTAGATCCGAAACCCCCATTTCAAAAGCAGACATGCATACACAGAAAGCTGGAATGATTGAGGAATTTGATTTTTTTGTGGATTTTGTGCAAACTGACCTGCTTTGCACCTCCCAGCCTAATGTGCAGGTCAGAATGCAATTATCCTTCAGATTTTGCACCTCTCCAAATTTCATGATGCAGTTTATGGCTCAAAGAAGTATCAAAATGCATTAAAATGCAGGCCCCAGGTTTAATCCCTGGCATATCCAGGTAGAGCTGCGAGAGGCTCCTGTCCGAAACTCTGGAGAGCTGCTGCTGGTCAGTACAAACAATAGTGAGGAAGATGAGCAATGGTCTGACTCAGTATAAGTCAGCTTCTGATGTTCCTAATAATGAGTTTGACTGGGGAGCTCTTCTTGTAAAATGGATTCTGTGCTTGGGGGCTCGTGAATGGGCCCTGAATCTGTTCCACAAGCACAGAACCGTGTGGGGCCCGGTGGAGCTATGATTCTTACCGATCCAGGACACTTTGCGATCTCTCTCTAAAATGAAATCGAATAAATCCTCTCCCACACACCCTTCCAACGTTCATTAATGACACCAAAGGGAAAGAAGGATTAATTGCTATTCATTTTATTTGAATTATTTTGCAAAATGGGGATGGAAAATGCAGACCGCTTCCATGCATCCAGTTCAGCCTCCCTTTGGCTGGAACAGATCCATGTCTCTAACCCCATTCTTCCTTCCTTCCTTCATTTATTATTTAATTTGTATCCCGCCCTTCTTCCCAGCAGGAGCCCAGGGTAGCAAACAAAGCACTAAAAACACTTCAAAACATCATAAAAACAGATCTTAAAATACATTAAAACAAAACAGCGTTAAAAACATTAAAAAAACAACTTTAAAAAAGGGTTAAGAACATTATTACAAAACATATGAAGCAATTCTAACACAGACGCAGACTGGGATAGGTCTCAACCTAAAAGGCTTGTTGAAAGAGGAAAGTCTTCAAAAGGCGCCGAAAAGATAGCAGAGATGGTGCCTGTCTAATATTCAAAGGGAGAGAATTCCACAGGGTAGGTGCTGCCACCCTAAAGGTCCATTTCCTATATTGTGCAGAACGAACCTCCTGATAAGATGGTATCTGCAGGAGGCCCTCACCTGCAGAGCGCAGGGATCGACTGGGTATATAAGGGGTAAGACGGTCTTTCAGGTATCCTGGTCCCAAGCTGTATAGGGCTTTGTGCACCAAAACTAGAACCTCGAACTTTGGCCCGGTAACAAATGGGCAGCCTTCTTCAAAGGTAAAGAGAAAGGGTCACCAACCTATTGCCAGCTGGTGCCCGGGCACCTGCAAAGGCATTCAGTAGCGCCCCCAGCAGGTAGCTCAGAATCTGAGCTTTCATTTTTTTGAAAAAGAATGTCTCTAGCCAGTGGCAGCTATTGCCCACTAAACCTGATAGGGCTTTTATGGGGGTGTGGACAAAGAGATCATGGGGGAGCAACTGGATAATATATATTTAAATTAAAGCTTATTAAAAATGAGCATCTGTAACTTTATAAATGTAGGAGGTTAGACTAGGACCTGGAAGACCAGGGTTCAATTCCACACCCACTTAAATAAACATAGTGGAGATTACTTCTAAGTAAAAATAATAGGATTATTGAGTTATTACTGCTAAATCATACCTCTTCCTTGGTATAGTTAATCATTATAGATGTGACTATGGATCACATCTATGGAGAAAACTAGGAAATATTATGTTCAGGATTATGTTTTATTTAAGCTATGCCTGACTTATTGCCTGGAACAGAGAAATAACCTCCTGACCTGGAGCAGTGTATCATAGATAATAGTTATTGCCTAAAGACCTCCAGAGTTTCTTTTTTTAAAAATAAAACCAATTCTGTAAACTGTACGTTCCTATTGCTCAGAGCAAAAGATATGGCAGGTGGGAAAAAACAAGAAGCCAAGACGTTAGAAAAAGGAGTCTTTCACATTATATGATCAGCTCTGAATACTGTAGCAGGATGCTCCACAAGTCCCTCCACTATTCCACTGGTGTCGGACATTCACGAAGTATATTTAAGTCTCTTGGTTTTTATAAAAGCAGGGATTTGCTTAACTCAAATTTCTTTCTTCTTTTGATCAACCACATTTACACAGGTTCCAACTCCCCACTCAATGTGAAATTGGGGCTGGAAGTGTGCAACAACCCCACACGTGCCCTGCTAATTGGATTACCAATTATCTATTTATCAGCTACTCTCTTGCTCTCTACTTCCCCAACCCCCATCATGAAAGAGACAGTCCTGGGTTCAGAAAGAAAAACATCTGTTCTTCTTTAAAATATTTCTAAACTTTTTGTTTTAATTAACAAAAGCATAAGTAGTTCTTGCTCTAATTCCTGTGGGGGTTAATTATCTTTCATAAACCCATATCAAATTTTCAGATACGTTAAATAATAAATAAATAAATAAGAGCCCAGACCAGACCATTCAATTCTTGAAGCAGTTTGCCAGCAAGAATCTCCTCTCTTTCCCATCTGACAATAGAAAAGGTCCAGTCCAGTTCTAGCCCTTGAAGAAAACAGATTCTCCCCAACCTCGCCCCCCCCTCCCAGGATGGAAGGATCTGTCAGTTTTGGTTCTCTCATTTTCTCATTTTTTCCATTCTTAAATTTGGCTCTCCACTTTCCTGCAGCAATTTGTGATTAAAAAAAATAAAAATCCTCCAGCACTTTAGTATGAATTTCTCCTACTAAGCACATTCTTGTATACAGTTTTGACTAATGAACACATTATTTGCAAGCAATGTCTCCTAATGCAATACATTTTGTATGTTATTTTTACTCATATATTCATTTTTATGTACACATTCCTCTAATATATGTAGTCTTACCCCAACGGGATTACTTTAATCTATCATATGTAGGGCTGCCCTTCAGGATGAGTTGGAAGTTTCAATTAGTGTAGCTCCATTTAAGGTGCTGGTGCTTGTTTTTTAAAATCATTTAAATGGTTTGGGATTAGGGATGGAAAGATCTGTCCATTTCGGTTCTCTCCGTTTCTCATTTTTCAAAGGTTAAATTCCGTTCTCGACATTTCTACAGCAGAGCCATTCCCTGACTGGCTATAAGAAAGAAGGCAAGCGGGAGGAGAGGGCTGGCTGAGAACAGACTGAAGTTGGGGGTGGGGAGAAGCAGTGCCCCATTCATCTTAGACCAGCCCCCAGTGGACACTGTTATTTCAGTACCAAGTTAAAATGCATCTGTTTGCCCACTCTTTTTAAATGTCCCCACCCACCGCTGGTTGATTGTTTCAGCCCATTCTTGCCATCTTGTACAGTAGGGCCCCGCTTTACAGCACTTCGCTTTACAGCAATTTGCTAATGCGGCGGCTTTCAATTAGGGAAAGTCCCCGCATTAAGGCGCTTGTTCCATTTTTACGGTGGTTTTTTTTCCGTTGCGCACCATTTTGACACCATTTTCACATGACGTGTCCCATTATCATCGATGGGTTTTGCTTTACGGCGATTTCCACTTTACAGCGGGGGTCTGGAGCGGAACCCGCCGTATGAGCAGGGCCCTACTGTAGTTGCCCCCTTTGTGTGTATTTTTGATTAACGTCTTTGTTGTTTTATTGTGTTTATGTATAATTTCAGTTGAGTAATTTGTTTTCTGTTGTATCCTGCCTTGGGGTCAGCATGGATGAAGGGTGGGTTATAAATATTTTAAAATAACAAATAAATATGTATCATTCCTATCTCAAGAAGGATGCAGCCATACTGACCACAAGCGCTAGTCTGGATCGGAAGGAAGGAAGGAAAGAAGGAAGGAAGAAGACGGACGGATGGACCAAAGCTTTGTATCACAATTCTTCTGATTCCTAATGAAGCTCAGTACTTTGTGACGCAGATTTCTCCCTGCAGAGATAACCACAAAGCTGTGACCTAATATGCCTTTGCTATAAAAACATCAAGGATTATCCTCTGCCTAGCAGTGAGCATTGCCTTGACGTGACTGATGGAAGTTCTAAATCCCTTTCTTTTCTGCAAACATTTGTCAATAATAGCACATCTAGGTGCATTCAGGCAGTGCAATTAAGCAACATGACCTCTTAAGCAGTTTTCTTATTACCTGATGGTAAACCTGGAATTGAGCCAAGTTGACTGCTGTCAGATGCAGCTTCAGTCTGTATAAAATGGGGCTGATATGTATACATGATAATTGTGCTTTTAACAATCATTTAAAAAGATCCCCACAAAAACAAACAGAGTTCTAGGTTGCAACCTATGGTTTGTATCCAATGCTAGTTCTCCTTGGACTAAACCCATCGAAATTAGTGGGCATGACTAGTTTAGGTCCAGTAATTTCAGTGGGTCTACTCTAACTTAGCTGGATACAACTCGCAGGTGCCTTTTCAATGACTAGAAACATTGTCTAACGGCATAATCCTGTCTTCATGTAAGGTGAGGATGGGCTCATTCCTAAGTCCCCCTGCACTGATGGAGCTTGAAGGGGCACCGACATGGCAAAACCAAACTGGCATTGCACTACTGTTGGTGGCATCTACCAACCCTAACAGCAGCCAACTATCGCCAATGTAGTGGGAAAAATATGGGAAGGGTGGAAAAATAGTTGATGGAGATGGATTATTATTACTGTTTACTACTACTACTACTACTACTACTAAAATAACTAACTAACTAAAATTATATCCCTCTCTTCCTCCCAGTAGGAGTCCAGGGCGGCAAACAAAAATACTAAAAACACTATAAAACATCATAAACAGACATTAAAATATATTAAAACATCTTTAAAAACATATTAAAACAAAACATCTTTAAAAACATCTTCAAGGATTTGTGAGGATTTGAACCTGGATCTTCATGGTCTTAGTCCAGCATTCTAACCACTACACAGCACTGACTCTTGATTCCATGTTGATACAACTGCATGTGCACAATCAGATCATGAACTACTTTTTTCCCCAGTGTCTTATGAGTGCACATATATGCGTTAACAACGTAGAAGAACATGTTCAAATGAATGGAAAGTTGTAGAAAGTTGCAGATGCTCAGTGCTCTGTACAAAATTTAAAAATGAATGAACACAGAAATCCTAATACATTGGTTTCACTTTGGAATGAAAACCAGGTAATTCAGAACTCCATTAAAAAAAAGGAATTTGAGATGTGGAAATTTTTGGAAGCATCCCTAATAGGGAACCGTGATTGGCTTCTCCCTGCTGAGTGTACCCTTGTTGGCAAACCTGAATATTGTGCAAAATCATGATTAGATCAATGATGTCAAGCTGAAAAACTACTGAGAGACTAAACTCTACTTGTAACACAAGTTACTTCTTTCACTGGCCATTCAAAACCAATAAAGTTCACCTGTAGATCACAAAGCTGGCACAATTGCCTGTTTTAGCTGATACCTTAGGGCCAAACTGTTTGTTGTTATGTGCCTTCAAGTCGATTACGACTTATGGCGACCCTATGAATCAGTGATCTCCAACAGCATCTGTCATGAACCACCCTAAGCAAATATTAGCTTCAGAAGAGGGATTTCCCTTAAGACTGTAGCAGGGAAGGAAAGGGTTAATATCCCCTTAACACCTATTCTGATCCCATTAATCATTAGCCTCCACCGCTACCACCCTGCTGATGCAACCTGCGATTTTTAAAAAAACTGCATGTTAGCTGCAAAGACACATGTAGTTTGGCCCTCAGTCATGTGCATTCAGTTTGAATAAAATGGACCGTGGCCAAAACCAAATCCACTGTATATGCTGTTTAGAAAGGAAATAAGGTAGAAGGAGGGGGAGCTCTACCATACAGCAGAAAGATGCAAGGGGATGGAACCAGAAGGTACAGGAAATGTTGTTGCTGAACTGATTCCTGACATAGTTTGAATGTGACAGTTCCAGGGGAACACACAACCAAGCAATGAAGCAATCTTTTAGTAAAAATCACTTAAATGCACAGACTTGGGAGGTAGCAGCTTCTCTGTGAACAACAATCCAGAACTCTGCTGAGCTGCAGAATGGGATCATGCAAATAGGTGCAAGATGAGTGACTGGGCTGACATATTGACTTATGATGTCACAAAGGTATTAGTAATTGTCTTGAAGTGGCTTTCTCCTATGCAGTTCTTAGGGAGAAGATGCTTTTTTGGCAACTCTATCCCAGACAAAATGTCACAGATCACCCAAGCATAGCAAGGTATTTTTACTCTCAATTTTCAGACAGTAACTGTTCTGACTCCGCCAGTAAAACAGGTCAGAAGGAGGCAGATAGACAAATTTGCAGCTATGTGGTCATTGTGTACGGATCTCAATAAAAAGATAATAGACTCGCCAGGATCTTTCTCAATCTTTGCCAGCCAGCTCCATCTTTCTATAAACTTTGCTTCAAATAAGTGGATAGAAAGGCAGAGTTGGCTGGCAACAATAATAATAATAAACTCAAAACACATATATCACCTTCTGCCAACCTGGTGCTCTCCAGATATTTTGGACAACAACTTCCATCAGGTGCAGCCAATGTCTGAAACATCTGGAGGGCACCAAGTTGGCAAAGACTGACAGATATACTGAAGGGGTCTGGATGAACTATGAAAAACCAGCTAAAAGATCTTGGGGTCATCCTGGTGGAAAGGGGCCACAATGAAAACGTCAACCCAGTGTGCAGCTTTTAACAAAAGGTGAATTTTGTGCTGGCAGCTATTATGGAAGAGATACTAAACAACAAGAAAAAGACCAATACTGTAATGACTTCATACAAATCTGTTGTGCATCCACCACACAAAAAGGATATTGTAGTGTTGGAAAAGGTGAAGAAAAAGGCAAGCAAAATGATTTGAGGTATGAAGCACACACACACACCCATGAGGAAATGTGATAATATTTGGGTCTTTTAAGTTTAGACGAAAAGATGACTAAGGGAGCCATCATCAAGGTCTATAAAATTATGCATGGCATGGAGAAAGTGGCTAGAGGGAGTTTTTCTCCAGCTCATAATACTAGAAACGGGTCATCTAGGTCACATTCACACCATACATTTATTCCACTATGATTCCACTTGAAACCATCATGGCTTCCCCCAAAGAATCCTGGGAAGTGTAGTTTGTGAAGGGTACTGAGAGGAGACTACAATTCTCCTCACAGAGCTACAATTCTCAGAGTAGTTTAACAGTCAGTCCTTCTTGCCAGAGAACTCTGAGAACTGTAGCTTTATGAGGGGAACAGGGGTCTCCAAAAAACTCTTAGCACCCTTCACAGACTACACTTCCCAGGAAGCCATGACTGTTTAAAGCAGAATCATAGTGGAAAAAATGTATGGCGTGAATATGGCCCTAATGAAGCTGAATGGTGGGAGATTCGGGACAGACAAAAGGAAGTACTTCTTCATTTGTTTTTATCTGCCTTCAAGTCAATTACAACTTATGGCGACCCTATGAATCAGCGACCTCCAACAGCATCTGTCATGAACCACCCTGTTCAGATCTTGTAAGTTTAGGTCTGTGGCTTCCTTTATGGAATCAATCCATCTCTTGTTTGGCCTTCCTCTTTTTCTACTCCCTTCTGTTTTCCCAGCATTATTGTCTTTTCTAGTGAATCATGTCTTCTCATGATGTGTCCAAAGTATGATCACCTCAGTTTCATCATTTTAGCTTCTAGTAACAGTTCTGGTTCAATTTGTTCTAACACCCAATTATTTGTCTTTTTCACAGTCCATGGTATGTACAAAGCTCTCCTCCAACACCACTTTTCAAATGAGTTGATTTTTCTCTTATCCGCTTTTATCTTCTTCATACCATGTGGATAAACTGTGTAATCTGTTACCACATCATGTGATGGTCACCAAATTAGATGGCACTGTAAGGGGATTAGACATATTTAAGGAGGGTGTCTATCACTAGCTACTAGTCATGATGACTATTAGTTACCTCCAAATCCAGAGGCCGGATGCTACTGGATATCAGTTATGGGGAAAGAAGAGTGGGGGGCAGCTGTTGCTTGTGGACTTCCCATAGGTATCAGTTGTTTTTATGGATGATTAAACTGAAGACAAAACTCAATGGACAGAGAGATACTGAGTCACAGCAAGTATAACAATACAGGTTTGTCACATCAGACTAGAGGGGTGGTCTTAAAAGTGTCTGAATGGGGGATGGAGATGGGGGAGAAATTCAGTTCACATTTAAAGGTGAGCCTTCCTAATCACACTTCCCAAAACACAGCCATCCTTTGACATTTGCACTTCTCCAAATTTTGCAATGCAGTTTGCCAGCCAAGTTATATGCACAAAAATGCATATATTAAGGGAAAGTGTACATAAACATGCACATATTAGTGAAAATAACATACAAAAAGCATTGTATTAGGGGAAATGGCCTGCAAAAATGTGTATATTAGGATAAATTTGCATTAAAATATAGATTAATTAAATCTGAAGCTAATGTGGAAATGTGGAAAAGTGAATTTAAGATTGGAAAAATGAGAAACGGAAACTAACAGATTCACCCATCCCTGTCTGAAGCCAATCAGAACAAAATGTTCAGGTGACCAGAACATCCTATGTGGAGAACAGGGGTGACTTTCTCTCAGTAAACTGAAATGGTGGGTTTCTTAAACTACCGGTGGACTGTGTAGGTTGGGAAGAGTTTAGTAGAAAAAGAGGAAGGCCAAACAAGGGATGGATTGATTCCATATAGGAAGCCACAGACCTGAACTTACAAGATCTGAACAGGGTGGTTCATGACAGATGCTCTTGGAGGTCACTGATTCATAGGGTCGCCATAAGTCGTAATCGACTTGAAGGCACATAACAACAACAAGAACAACAAAGTGCTAATTAATGACCCAACTGAGGCCTATGCTTGCATTCACCATTGCAAGCAGACGTCTAGAGCTTGCACTCCTCTCAGACGACCTATGCATAAAGTTAAGGAAGGCAGTCAGCTTACGCCAATGTTTACTTCCTCTGTGGTGTTTTCAGAGAGTCCAACACTCATTGCACATTCACCTGTGAGATGCACAGTTAAAGGAGTCAGATAGGTCCAGGAAATGTCCAGATGCCGGCTGAAATGAGCAGCCTGACAACTCTCTGGGCCCTGGGCCTGTCATAGCATCTATCAGTTGCTTGGAATGCTGCAGCAATTGAGGCCGGGAATTTGCCAGGATGGGCGGACATAAATATTTGATGCCTTTCAATATTGAAAGAGCTTGATAAGATAATTTAAGATATTCTGCCACTTTTAAAATTATTTGTAGACAATTTATAACGCAGTAAAATGCACTCATTGTGAGTAATACCATGGCTGGGAAGATAGCAGGGTTGCAGTCATTTCCTTAATTAGTTCAAACTCATCACAGCTCTGGTACTGTCACTAGAAACTCTCCGTGGGCCCAGCTGATGTAAAATGGGCATCATTATGGCCCAGTTTTGCCCAAAGAGTTGGCCCAAGCTCAGGAACATGCTATCCATTGTTAGTTCAGCACTCCATTACAGTCGGGTTTCAGGCCTGGTTTTGGCACAGAAACAGCCTTGGTCGCCCTGTATGATGACCTTTGTCGGGAGAGAGACAGGGGGAGTGTGTTGATTCTCCTTGATCTCTCAGTGGCTTTCGATACCATCGACCATGGTATCCTTCTGGGGAGACTGGCTGAGTTGGGAGTGGGGGGTACTGCATTGCAGTGGTTCCACTCCTACTTGGCAGGTTGCCTCCAGAAGGTGGTGCTTGGGGAACATTACTTGGCACCCTGGACTCTCCAGTATGGGGTTCCGCAGGGGTCAGTTCTGTCCCCCATGCTGTTCAACATCTACATGAAACCGTTGGGTGCGGTCATCCGGAGCTTTGCAGTGTGTTGCCATCAGTATGCTGATGACATGCAGCTCTATTTCTCCTTTTCATCTTCTTCAGGTGAGGCTGTCAATGTGCTGAACCAGTGCCTGGCTGCAACAATGGACTGGATGAGGGCTAATAAACTGAGGCTCAATCCAGACAAGACTGAGATGCTGCTAGTGGGTGGTTCTTCTGACCGAATGGTGGATGTCCAACCTGTCCTGGATGGGGTTGCACTCCCCCTGAAGGAGCAGGTTCGTAGCTTGGGGGTTCTCCTAGAATCATCTCTGTCACTTGAGGCTCAGGTAGCCTCAGTGGCACGGAGTGCCTTCTACCAACTTCGGTTGGTGGCCCAACTATCTGGACAGGGATAACCTGGCTTCAGTTGTCCATGCTCTGGTAACCTGTAAATTAGATTACTGCAATGCACTCTACGTGGAGCTGCCTTTGAAGACGGTTCGGAAGCTGCAGCTTGTGCAAAATGCAGCGGCCAGACTGGTAACAGGGACCAGACGGTCCGAACATATAAAACCGATTCTGGCCCGCTTGCATTGGCTGCCTTTATGTTTCTGAGCTCGATTCAAGGTGCTGGTATTGACCTATAAAGCCTTACATGGCTTGGGACCACAATACCTGATGTAACGTCTCTCCCGATATGAACACTATGTTCAAGATCAAAGGCCCTCCTCCGGGTGCCTACTCTGAGGGAAGCTCGGAGAATGGCAACAAGGGAGAGGGCCTTCTCAGTGGTGGCCCCCAAATTATGGAATGATCTTTCTGACGAGGTGCGCCTAGCGCCAACACTGTTATCTTATCGGCGCCAGGTCAAAACTTTCCTCTTCTCCCAGGCATTTTAGCATGTGTTCTATATTGTTTTAAATTTTTTAATTGAGTTTTAAATTGTTTTTTAAAAGATGTATTTTAAATTGTATTTGTTCTTAGTTATTGTAAACCGCCCAGAGAGCTTCGGCTATGGGGCGGTATACAAGTTTAATAAATAAATAAATAAATTACTCTCCTGAATAGGAATGCTGTTTTTTTTAAAAGATATCAACCAGCTTCACTATTGCTTCTCTGAGTGTTCTGCAATTTTGATTTTTGTACAGAAATTGTGTGTGT